>NC_090448.1:1053463865-1054088865 GCF_031143425.1 Pleurodeles waltl
GAAAGACTGTTGCGAACCTAACATCTTCAGAGACTTAACATATTGTTATTAGCAATACTACAACACACAGCTTTGCATGAATGTGTCGGTATTCTGAAGCTGACTTGTGGGCCCACATAACATCTCTAACTCTTGGACCACTTTGCAAACTTGCCCATGGGCAACGGAAAGTTAGTACACCAATTATCAGGAAAAGCTCACGACTACAAACAAATGAAGAACTAAAGCCCAACATGATCTTAGAATCTACATAAAATGAGATTCTGCATATTAACACTTCCCAACAAGGGGAAGAATGTGAGTGCCTGCGATGCTTACTAGTTCAAGGCCTGATCAAGAAGAAGTCAAACGAGGTCAAGTGCAAGAGGCTTTAGGCCAGTAGACCATCTTAGAAGCTAAGCTGTATGAGAAGAAAGGAATACAGCTTAGCATCCAAGATAGTCCTAGATGCTTTCATATAAGACACTCCTATTTGTGAGGAACCTTGTCGGCATCACTGACCTGAGTAAGTTTCTACTTGATGCCTGAAGCATCGCATTAAACAAATTGGTGCCGTTATTTTTTCTGCTAAGCGTATATGGATGACCTTCTATGATCTCACAGTCACTTCTGTTGAACTCGCACACAAAGGAATGGTGTGACTGCTGTTTAGACTCCAACTATCTGGGTGCCACCTTCTCCTTTTTTTTTAGGAAATCATTTCCCAAGTGCATGCTTTTTTTTATTTGTTCAATTGTAAAATGAGGTGATGGTTTCTTTCTCCACTTCTACCAACATTAGAGCAATAATTTATTTCGCACTGCTCCATTCACCATAGGTGTATGTGCCGGAATAAGTCATTTGTGTCTGATGTAATCTAACTTTGATATTCTTACTGTTTAGAGTGGGGTCCTCTTTATATTTTTGCATAAACAACAGTCCTGAAGATGGTCCCATGGATACTTACTGTTTGAGACTGAAACGTCGACGTACACCTCATCTCTCCGTTGGACCACCAGCATCACTCTAACAAGTTTTTGTTTCAATACTATGATGGACATTCTTGTGTTGAATTGAGAAAGTGGGTTGCTAGTACATTAACAAATGTCTAAAAATTACAGGGTTTGCACTCTGTTGTAGATATACACATTACCAATGGACTATGCAATATTATTTATTTTGAATCCCTTAACTTATTACTTGTTTTCAGTATAACAAGCACATACACCTATCTATGTAATTTATTCAACACTTATTTTCAATGTTTTCTTCGACTAAGTACGAGAAATTAAGATACAATGTGACTTTTAGGCATCAGTGAATATTTTAAATACTTGATTGTTTTTGCCAAATAACTTCCTTGTAGGCACTTTAGTTATTTTTTATAAGGTCACTCGCATTGTTCTCTGGGGAACTCTCAACTAAGGTGTCACTGTCTTCACTTAGCAGACATAAGTGTGAATGTTCCCCAACATGGCAGAAACCAAGGATAGCAAAGAGAAAAACATGAAAAACAAACTCAAGAGATCAAACCAAGAATCTCTGATTTCTGAATCACCTGCCAAGGACAGCTCAGATAACTCCTTAAAGTTGGAAGCGAACCTTGAAAAACATAACTCTGTCCACGACATTGCATAAAACACCAAAGCTAACACTGATATGTTACAAGCCAAGGTTACAGAAGTTCCTGAAGAATCTCAATATCTGAATCTAATGCAGAAGCGAGAATCCGTGCATAAGAAGACTGTAAATCCAAACAGCTCAAGACTGTGGACAAAGTTTATACATAAAATGTTCTTGTCCAGCAAATATAAATCATCTAAGCACACCAGGAAATTTTAGAAAGCTTTCTAGGGAATCCAGTAACCCATTGCCAGCCTTGACAATGGCAAAAAAACTGTTAGAAAGTGAAGCAAAATAATAGGTGTATGTTGCTAGCTAAGTTTACTGTCTAAATCGAAGGGCAATGTCTTTAGTTCTGAATAAGACTGAGAAAGAAATTACCAGAGTTTGTATGTTCCTTGGAGAAGGGTGGGTCTAATATAACCCCCCATAAACTTTTGTTTTTGTTTGTTTTGAAGAAGAATAGATATTAACGGGCAGTGGCGGACGGCAGCTTTAAGAAGGGGGGGAAGCACACACACGCACACTCATTCTTTCACACACAGGCAAGCACACACGCATGCAAGCACATCCATTAACAACATTCATATCATTCAAACATGCACGCATGCACCAAACATTAATTTTAACACATCACACACGCACTCATTCTTTCACACATGCACGTACGCACATCCATTAACACTCATAACATTCAAACATGCTCTCACGCACCAAGCATTTATTTTAAAAGATCACACACTCATTCTTTCACACACACACACATGCATATCCATTAACAACACTCAAAACATTCAAACATGCATGCACGCATCAAACATTAATTTTAAAACATCACACACACACACACACTCTCTCTCTTACCTTCAGCCTCGAGGTCCCAGGAGGGTTGGGACTGCTGCCTTCCCTCATTGGCTGACCTTAGGTCTGCCAGTGAGGGAAGGCAGCAGTCCCAGCCTCGTCACAGAGTGGAATGGGGTCAGTGAGACTGCTGACCCCACCCTGTGACGAAGTGTCACTGATTGACACTCGCCCTGGGCGCTTCAGGGCTTAAAACTGAAGTGCCCAGGTCGAATTCAATGGGTGACGTTTTCCTCGTCACCCAGTGGAGGGTCTCGAGGCACCTTTGCTGAGCCAAGGAGGTCACGCCCATAGGAGCTGTGACCTCCTCAGCCCAGCAAAGTCCAGCTCAGGCAGCCAGGAGTCTGCGCAAATCGCGCATGTCTCACATGTCTCACTCCTAGCTGCCTGACCTGAACAGGAAGAGTGTCTGTCAGGCTGACCTTTGTTCAGCCTGACAGACACTCTTCATGAGGAGCAAAAGGTGGGGGGGGCGTGGCCCCTCCGCCCTAAAAGACGGGCGGGCCTGTTAACGGGGAGAAAGGTATGAAAATGACTATCAAATGCATGAGTGCGGAATCCTGATTCCAAAGCTCAGAATGTATTGAAAAGTGCATGGGATACAATGAACCTTTTGGGGGCTCCAACAGCAGCGGGGGCGTTGCATGTGAAGTACATACCGGCCTACGTTTATTATTTCATCATATAACATTGAGGAATCAGTTATTCATTCTCAGTTGAAATATAAGCTCCTTTTACCTTACAAAGGTAGTCTTTTTAATTAATTCTGGCATTCTTGTCTTACTCTTCTCTCTTTCTGTAGTGTACCGAGATGGGAACTTCCATATGGAAGTGAGTGGCAGTGTGCAGCAAGTAGCTGGCAGGAACGGTGCAGCTTGTTGACATCTCCTGCTTCATATAGAACAAAGAAGAATGTCCTGTCCAACCGGCGTATGGCAGTGGTCCAAGGAGGGCCATGGTTGGTTTTGTGTGGGAATTGTAGACCACTTCACACTCGTTCAATCAGGCACACAGAGGTCCTTAGCTTGAAGAGATTTTTAAGTGACCCCTAGCATAATAAGGGGATTTATCAGTTTTAAGCCCCTTTGTGTTCTTAAGGTCTCCAAGCTGTTTACTTAATTTAAGAGAATACCACCTCTTATTAGTGAACTTTGGCACAGTCAACTCAGTTACTGAACATTTCCAGGCAAACTAATCTCTGTTCGTGACTTCAAGAGCTGAGAGGCACTGGAGGCTTTGCCCCTTCAAAAAAGATTTTCATGCACTCCACATAAGAGTGACCTTGAAGTTTGTATTCCATAGTGCTGATTTCCTTAGCCTGTTTTTATTGTGTGTATCTGCAGCATAGGAAGATGTGGATGTTAGTTCACTTTAAAAATAAAAGTAAGTTGAAACACATAGGCCTACACTTTCTCACTCACAGCATCGATTGTAGACAGAAAATCCATACCAACTGAACCTCAAGCACTGTCATTGACATTATTATATGCCCATCTAACCCGAGGCATATCGGGATAACCACTAGGAAGATAAAGATACATGAACATAGGAGCACAGTTAGTACCAAGCTTATGCAACATTTCATTGACACCTGGCACTCAGAGGATGATCTGGGATAGTCATTAAAAGAAAATCTGGTCCCATCAACTCCCAACATGAGCTCAAAATTGCTACACTATGAACAGGGTTGGATATATCATCTTAGGACACTGCAAGAGGGCCTTAAGGGTGACATGACATGGATTCAGCTATGAAAAATAATCTGGTATGCTGAAAACCCTTGTGAATCAGAACCTCTGTGGTACCACCTTGTGACTGAGGCTCCATAAGATCTTGGTATCATTGCGAGACCGAAGTGTTCACATCTACTGTGGTTTCTCCTCTGTCACATTAGTATTACTGTAGACTAAATGTGCACCTACAAGATGGGCATCTTGCCCCTGGGTGAACGGAAAAGAACAAGCACTGCAAAGCCCACTAAAAACAAATAATACGGACGCATAGAGTTACAACCCTAGATGGACTAGAAAAGGTTCGTTTTCTACATGGTCTGAGTAGGAAAGGAATGGGAAAAACTCCCTTTTATGTGCACACAATGTTGTAACTTGTCAGCCATAAAAAAAATAGCTGTGAGTCAGTTACGCTGGTCAGATGGTGGAATTACAATACCCAGTGTCCTCTGACCATACTACTCAGATAATAATGTCGCATGCGTCTTACATCACACCGAACATATGACTTTGAGCATCACTGCAGCACACTGACAAGCCGAGTGTAAGTAGGGGATGGCGTATCATTTAAGTTGAGGGCTGGTAAACAATTCCATCTGATACGACTGAAGGAGGAAGACGGAAAGGCACGCTGGCACCATTAATACCTTCATGAAGTAAGTTCTAGTGCAAACATAGGCTCAAGCACAAATATTGGCTCTGAAAATTATTCAGTTCAACATGATCAATACAAAAAAGAATGCATCTGAGGAACACAATGATACATAGGAAAGGATATGCATACAAAGAAAAGATTACTGAATAGCATCAATATCCTCATTGAGGGGCATGATACGTCTTCCCGCTAACACATCGAAGGAGAAAGAAATGAGTGCTCGAGGTTTCTTACATTGGTAGAATAGATGACAGCACAACTCAACAGAAGCAAAAATCTGCAATATATTTTGCGACGTAAGAGTACAACATGTGTTTATGCCCGCTGTTTTATGTGCCTCAACCATAAGCACAAGTATAACTGACCATGAAGCAATATTATACACGAGAGAGCACAACATCTGTATATCCAACTGCGTGTTATGCATGCCTTAATGTTGTATGTCCCAACCACCAACATGGTGACTGAGAAACAAGAAAGGTTTGTAAACTGAAACTTACTTAAGAATTAATAATGACAAATCCTTTTTTTTCCAAGTGTTTGACTCCAAGGAAGTGCCCCCTCCTTATGTCCAGGAATCAAAACTAACCCTGAGATAGAGTAAGATTAGTAGTGTCTGATAACGTGTGCTTTCACGTATGGTGTGCTTTTTTTGTAAGCATAATGTCCACACCTGTTCACCAATTGGTATGCCACTATTTTTTGTCTTGCAGTGTACACTTTGGGGTGTCGTGATAATATTCTGCTAGGTAATTAATGAAGCCTATACATCTATTTTAAACTTAATGATAGTAATTTCTATTTCCATCCCAGGCAAAACAAGTGTTTTGAAAAAGAATGATATCATATAGATATATGTATATGTATGTATCGCATGAGAGGTATCCCTGTTAGCTAGGCGTTAAGCCCTGAAGAAGGCCTATGACCAAGGACAAAAACATGTAAGCAAGAAGTGTATGTATGAACCATTGACTTCAGTAGGCATACCAGTCGAAGCTAGTTTTTTAATCATACCTTGAGTACCCTCACAATAAAGAGAACAATCCTCTCGGTATACCCTAAGGCAGTGGTTCTCAAAATTTTAGAACCACAACACAATTTCTAGAACAATCTTTGTGGCCCACCTAGCATTAATGGACGAGAGACAGGGTTATTTATTTAATATAGTAACAACAATTGTAAACCTCAAGACCTTGACCATGCCCTTTGATATCAGACTGTGGCCAAGATATTGATCTGTCCATAAAAGTGGCAGATAGTGAATTACACTGGAGTCTGGAATTAGAACACTTTTTAGAGGCGGTTGCTGGCCTGTGGCATCTGTTCACTAAAATCATAAGGCTTCTGAAAAGTCCTGGTGTTAGTATCCGTGATTATAGAATTAAAAAAACATTCTGCAACAGAATATGAGGTAAGGACTCATATCTCACATCCAAACCAAGGCCCAGTGGTGCCCTGTCATTAACTCAGGTCTCCTGTTATCCACCACCTACTTCATATCATACTGACATCTGTGTTTTCAGCCTCTGAGCCTATAATTCCTTATCCAGTACACTCAGCCCTCTCACTTTTTGGTTCTCTCACCAAATGTGTGCCCTCTCAAGGAGTCTGTGCTCATTTACCCACTCCCCAGTGCCCTTTCACCCACTGCACCCTCATGCTCTGTGTGTTATTCCCCATATAGTGCTTGTTAGAAATGTGGTCTTTGGTTGGCAGTCAGGTTACCCCCTGTCCAAGCAAGGACCCTCACTCTAGTCAGGGTAAGTCACACGCAATCCAAATTATCCTTTGCCCACCCTCCGGTAGCTTGGCACTGAGCAGTCAGGCTTAACTTAGAAGGCAATGTGTAAATTATTTGTGCAATAAATCATGCAATAACACAGTGGGAACAATACAAAAAGACACCATACAGGCTTAGAAAAATATAGAATATTTATCTGAGTAGATGAAGGTTAAAACGATCAAGGTTTGATAAAAACAAGTTGTGATATCACTTTTGTAATTATAAGATGAGTTTAAAGTTCTTTAAAGCAACAATGGTCTCTTGCAAGCACAAAGTACCTAGTTTACACGCACAAAGACCGCAGAGGAGGGGATGTGTTGAAGAAGATAGGTGTGTGTCGGGTTTCCGGGTGCACACAGATGATGCGTCAATTCTTTCCTACGCAGCAAGGGCTTTGGGCCGAATTCCGGCGTGCAGGCTTGAATCCTCTTCGGCTTGCGGGGTATTTGGATGCCCCAGGGACGATGCAGAGAAATCCAGGGCATGCAGGGCGAAGTCATAAGAGCTGCGTCGATCCGGTGGGCGATGCGGGGACATTTCTGTTGCACGGGCGGCACTGCATTGATTCCTGTTGCAGGAAGTCAGGCTGCGTCGTTCTGGCTCAGCGATGCGTCAATCCGGTGGCCCGTGCGTCGAAGTTTCGGTTTCAACAATGGCGCTGCGTCGATCTCCACTCTGCGAGCTGGGCTGCGTTGTTCCTGTTTGGCGTGCAGTGATTATCTCACAGCGGGGCAGGCTGTGCGTCGTTCCTGCAGGCTGTGTGTCAGTTTTTGCAACACAAGGAGTTCTTTGCAGAGATGAAGACTTTTTGACCCTGAGACTTCAGGAAACAGGAGGCAAGCTCAATCCAAGCCCTTGGAGAGCACCTCTCAGCAGAGGCCAGCAATCCAGCAGGGCAACAGCAAGGCAGCAGTCCTTTACAGCACAGCAGGCAGGTGAGTCCTTTGGGCTGCCAGACAGCTTCTCTTAGCAGGTTGCAGGTTCTGGTTCAGAGTTTATTTCCCAGGAGGTATCTTGTCAAGCAGTGTCTCAGTTGGTAGGGTCAGGGACCCAGTTTATATACCCAAATGTGCCTTTGAAGTGGGGGAGACTTGAAAGAGTGGCTTAGAAGTGCACAAGGTCCCCTTTCAGTTCCATCCTGCCTGCCAGGGTCCCAGTAGGGGGTTTGGCAGTCCATTCTGTGAGGGAAGGCCACTGTCCTTTGACATGAAAGTGTCAGGCCCCCCACCCTCCTAGCCCAGGAAGACCCATTCAGTTTGCAGATGTGCACAGGTGTGACTGGGCATTCTGTGTTTGGGGTTGTCTGAGTGAAATGCACAAGGGAGCTGTCAACGTAACCCAGCCAGACGTGGATTGTAAGGCACGGAATGATTTAAGTGCAGAGAAACGCTTACTTTCTAAAATTGGCATTTCTAAAACAGTAATATTAAATCCAACTTCACCAGACACCAGGATTTTGTATTACCATTCTTGCCATACTAAATATGACCTTGTTACTCCTCTCAGATCAGAATCTACTACTCAAACAGTACATGAGGGTAGCCTTAATGTTAACCTATGAAAAGAGCAAGCCTCACAGCAGTGGAAAATGAATATAGGTGTTTTCCACTACCAGGACATATAAAACACACATATACATGTCCTGCGTTTTACCCACCTGGCACCTTCCCTCTGGGTTACCTAGGGCCTACCTTAGGGGTGACTTATATGTAGAAAAAGGGGAGTTTAGGGCTTAGAAATTACTTTTAAATGCAAAGTCGAAGTGGCAGTGAAACTGCACACACAGGCCTTACAAGGGCAGGCCTGAGACTTGGTTAAGAGGCTACTTATGTGGGTGGCACACCCAGTGCTGCAGGCCCACTAGTAGCATTTAACATACAGGCCCTGGGCACATGTAGTGCACGTTACTGGGGACTTACAAGTAAATTAAATAAGCCAATTGGGTATGAGCCAATGTCACCAAGTTTTGAGAGAGAGAGCATATGCACTTTAACACTGATTAGCAGTAGTAAAGTGTGCATTCCTAAAACCAGCAAAAACAGTGTCAAAAAAAGAGAAGGAGGAAGGCAAAAACGTTGAGGGTGACCCTGTGAAAAGGCCATTTCCAACAGTGCCCCACACTCACTCTGACCCTTTCTGTGTCCTCACAATCCTTGCCTCCTTTCCCACTCGATCCTTTCTCACTCTGCTCCCTCAATCATAATTATTTCAGAATTTCTATTTCATTTACCATTTAGCTACTTTGGCTTTTGCAATAGACAAAATATGGCCTTGCAGACCTCTGGATGGTGAGATCGGCCACAGGTTGTGTTGTGAAGCGAGTGATTGATTATTTTTTACCACAAGACAAACTAGGTGAACATTCAAACTTTTAATCAAAGAGGCATCTTGGCAAAGTTCTTGCAATTGAATATTTGCTCTTTAGATTAATTGATCAATGATTCAGATAGTTTCCTTGTGATTGAGGTGTATCCATTGCTTAATTTGTGTTAAAAAAAAGTGAAAAGTGCAGGCACCCAAATTTTCTTGGAATGCTCCCACTCACTCCACCCACTTCACTCATGTACATTGCAGAACACCATATTGCACCACGTAAGTAAACTGAGTAAGTTTCCTTACCACAAGAAAGGCTCAGGGAAGTTCTCCCCCTGAGAAAACTTGTCAAAATGGGGTCAACTAGCACATTTTATAGCCTTTGTTTCACTTACATTTTGTAATAATTAGCTGTAAGCTCTAAAAGAGCACTCTCAAAAGGCAGTCATGAAATATTCCTATACCTTTCTAGTTGTGTATGGGGTTAGATCAAGAGTTGGGGTACGTGAAGAAATGCTGTGTCATTTGTTCACTATTTCAAATAATGACTACCCAACTCAACTGTGTGGTATATAGTTTGTCGACCTGGAAAGGGTGAATGGTTGAGTAGACCCACTGGGATTCAAAATTGCAACCACAGATCTCTACGATGAATGCAAAACTTCTTTGAGCCTGTCTTTGCTGTCCACAGTACAGTAACCTCCCCCTAACACACATGCTAGTTTTCTTGTTTCCAGCTTTGCTGGTTCCCCACCTCCAGTGCTCAAATTCTGATGTACTCTGAAATATGCCTGCTATTGTCCCTGATTTGTGTTAGCATCCTGACTCACTCTCTTCTGCCCATGTTCTCTCCTGTCATGCCCCTCTCTCCTGATCCCTCATCCCTGGTGCCCACAGCCCTGGTGCACCTTGATCTCAATGTCTAATGTCTTTATCTTTTTGGTACGCCAACCTCTTGTATCAGTGCCTCCTCTGGACAAAAAAAACACAGGCTAGCGAGGGACCAGGTAAGATGAAAACAGAAGCCTTAAATATAACATATTCTTACCCATCACCTTATAACCCTTAAAACCTTTGTACCACATTCAGCTGTCCACTCCTCTGGGGCCTCTGCTTTTAGTGCACCATCTTTGATGACCTCACCACATCTGGGGCACCCTCTCCTCTGGCTGTCCCATCTGTGATATCCCATTTGTTGACTGTCTCTGATACCACCTTCTCTAGAACCCCATGCCTAATATTTTGGTGACACTACCAATGCCTCATCACTCATATTTAAAGCCTGTCTCTGGCACTCTGTGCTGGGTTTTTCTTGTTTGCTATTTCTAAGCCTTTTTTCGAGTTTTCCATGTCAAACCTGGTACCCTACTACTTCGCATGGTTGATGTCCCATGTGACATGGTCTGATCCCGCTCATACTTGGTGATCAGCATGTCCACCTATAGTACCAAATATCCCTACTATGCGCCTTGTATCAAGTGTTCAATGTGCCACCTACATTTAATCCCTTTTTGCTGTCCGCGTGCACACAGACCCCTGTTCCTTCATCTTACTCTAGTACTTTCTCCCATGCATGCCAGTTTAGTGTCTCCATGTGCTATACCAGATTGTACCCTGTCTTTGTGCCTCCAATACTACGCTGCTATTAAGGAACACATGTTCTATATTTTAACCATTTTTTTCTCTTGAGTTTTTAACATTGGCTTTCAATACAGTGCATGTACTCTTCATCATTAACATTTCAATGTCTACAATGTAGAGGTAGGTTCAATTCACAAACAACCCAGTCACGTATGAACACACTTTTTCTAGTACTGGATATTTCATAGATTCCAAAGATTGTATTGTCCCCATTGCCAAGCTGGGAGTCTCATGCTATAATTAAAAAGCGGTCAATGCAAAATATTCCCTGGGAAGCATTCACTCACTGCCCCCTTTAGTAGCTTACTCACCTTATAAAAAAACAAAAAAAAAACGAATCTCCCACTAATAAGGTTAAGGTTCCACCACTGCCCCTAGAAGCCACCACGTGTCAGATTTCAACTGTGCATGTTGTGAAGAGAGTCTGAGCTTCAAGGATCGCAGCTCACCACTGATGACTGCAGTCCATACAGAACGCCACAGCCAGACTCGTCCTGGATCTTCTAACTCGGGGAACTCCACTGGCTTCCTGTATAGAAAATATGCCAGTTCAAGCCCCTAATCCACGCATACAAGGCTCTACACAACTGTGGACCCGCATACTTGAACCACCGCCTGAACTTCCATCCGTCCACCAGACACCTCCGCTCCGCTTCCCTTTCTCTAACCCTGACCCACTACATCCAACGTAGCAGATGCAGAGTTCGCTGCTTCTCCTACCTAGCAGCGAATTTGAAATTAGCTACCTTTTCATCCCTGGACCTCCTCATCTCTTCCAGAGTTCTGAATGCCCTGAAGACCTGGCTATTTGGCTATTCAACTGGTCCTGTCAGCTCTTGATAACCCTCATGGGTGACAAGAAGGGTGCTACAAATCTACCGATTAATTGATTCAGCTGCTTTAGAGAAGTCTAAGTGTGAGCATTTATTTGTTCAGAGTTCTCATTTGCTGACCTTAGAACACCCTCTGCTTTATATTTGGTTGTATTATAAGGTACACTGACCATGTTCATAAAAGGGACTTTTCAGACCTTCCAGCAAGCCGAGATTCAATGTTGAGAATCCTCACATGGAATGTGTATATTGTCTTCATTCTTCCCACAAGCCTAAGGATTGCAAGATTTTCTGAAAAATTTCCAGTAAAACTCTCAACGACCGAGAAGGGAGGCAGTATGCCGTAGCTGTAGAAGTCACAGGCCAAAGACCTACCATATTCAGAGGAGGACTCGGATTACTCAGTTCTCGGGCTGTAGTTTCCAAATGGAAGCATTCCGATTACAAAAAATATAGTAAAATCCCCTTTAGAAGACAAAAGGGTAAAATCCCCTTTAGAAGACAAAATGGCAACCACAAAGGAACCTCCTGCAAAGATTCAAAGGCTGGTGTCCTTTTCCATAGTGGTGTTGGCAAGAATGTAACTGGCACTGAGAAGCTACCTGTGGTGTGTGGCCCCACCTTTGCTGCTTACTTTGTGGCACCATTAAAACTGATTACTTTGGGAGCGAGGGGGTAGTAAAGTTGGTTACAGAGTGAGGCTATTAAACCTGATGAGTGAGTATGGCTATTAAAGTTTGTTTTTGAATGGAAACAATGTAATGCTACTTGCTGACAGGGTCAATTAATGCTATGTAATAGCTTAGACCAGTGGATTTTAACCTGTGTGCTGAGGACCCCTTGAGGTCCTCTAATCCTACTTCGTGGGTCTCTGACTGCTTAGAAAATTAAATACTATTAGCAGATTAATAAAGGGTATATAAATAAAAGAAGCAAAATGTACAATTGAACATTTTTAAATGTTCTTTAAAATGTGAAGAATTTGAAATTGGTGCCTAAAAATTGAGTTTGTATCCTCATTGATTTATGGGAGAAGTGCATCAACAGAATAAAGTATGGATGACAAGTTGACTCAGTTGAATTTAAACAAGCTCCAACCTTCTGATAAGTTTTTTTTATTTTATTTTTTTTAATAATTATCGTGAATTGTAAGAAAGTAGCCTCTTTCTAGCATGGTTACCCCTACTTTTGGCCTGTTTGTGAGTGTGTCCGTGTGTTTTTACTGCGTCACTGGGATCCTGCTAGCCAGGACCCCAGTGCTCTTACATAAAAACCTATATGTCAGTGTGTTTTGCCTGTCTCACTGGGATCCTGCAAGCCAGGACCCCAGTGCTCATAGTTTGTGGCCTAATGTATGTGTTGTCAGTAGTGCTTGACTGTGTCACTGATGCTTTTCTAATCAGAACCCCAGTGCTTATGCTCTCTCTACTTTTAAATTTGTCACTGTAGGCTAGTGACTTCATTTACCAATTTCAGTTGGCACACTGGATCCCCCCCCTATAAGTCCTTAATATATGGTACCGAGGTACCCAGGGCATTGGGGTTCCAGGAGATCCATATGGACTGCAGCATTTCTTTTGCCACCCATAGGGAGCTCAGACAAACCCTTACACAGGCCTGCCATTGCAGCCTCCATGAAATAATGTACATGCTATTTCACAGCCATTTTCACTGCACTTAAGTAACTTATAAGTCACCTATATGTCTAACCTTCACTTGCTGAAGGTTAGGTGCAAAGTTACTAAGTGTGAGGGCACCCTTGCACTAGCAAAGTTTCCCCTACATAGAGTAGTTCCCGGGACTTTGTGAGTGCGGGGATGCCATTACACGTGTGCACTACATATGGGTCAATACCTGTAAGTAGCTTCACAATGGTAACTCCAAATATGGCCATGTATCATGTCTAAGATCATGGAATTGTCCCCCCATTCCAAATCTGGCATTGGGGAGCCAACTCCATGCATCCTTGGGGCTCCACCATGGATCCCCAGTGCTGCCAAACCAGCTCTCCGAGGCTTGCACTGCAGCTACAGCTGCTGACACCTCACAGACAGGGTTCTGCTCTCCTGGGGTCTGAGCAGCTCAGTCCCAGGAAGGCAGAACAAAGCATTTCCTCTGAGAGCAGGGTGTTACACCCTCTACCTTTGGAAATAGGTGTTACAGGCTGGGAGGGGTAGCCTCCCCCAGCCTCTGGAAATGCTTTGAAGGGCACAGATGGTGCCCTCTTTGCATAAGCCAGTCTACAGCCGGTTCAGGGACCCCTTGTCCCCTGCTCTGGTGCAAAACTGGACAAAGGAAAGGGGAGTGATCACTCCCCTGTCCATCACCACCACCTCTCAGGGCTATTTAGGGTCTCTCCTGTGGGTTCTCTTCAGATTCTGCGTGCAAGTTTCCTTCAGGGATCCTCTGCAACTACTACTTCATCCTCTGACCTCGGATCAAAGGCAGCCTGCTCCAGGAACCGCTGTAACAGCAACAAAGTATCCACAAGGGATAATTTTCCTCTGCAACTTCAGCTCCAGCCAGCAACTGCAACAGTTTACACAGTGTACACGCTCAGGGGACTCCCTGTCTTCACCCTGCACCAGAAGGACCGAAGACATTGCCCGTGGGGTGACGGAGTCACTCCCCTGCTCAAGCAGGCACCTTCCAAGACGACAACCGGTACCCATGGACTCCTTTCACAGCGAGAAGCGTGCTCCTAAGGACACAGAGGGTGAACCCCATTGACATAGACTGTCCTGAGGTCCTGCTGACGCAATTTGGAGGAGGTCAGACCTAGCCTTCCTTGAGAGTGACGGTACCCCTGTGTACTGCGTCTTCTTCACCTCCTGAGGCCTCTGTGCACTATTTGCAAAATTCCTTCATACACAGCCTGGCCCAGGTCCCCAACACTCCATCGTGCGGCACTCAACTCGCTTCGTTGTTCTCCAGCGGCGTGGAATCTTCTTTTTTTGTGCTCCACCAATTGCGCTTTGCACCTCCTTTGTCCCCGTGTCCTGGGACTCCCGTGGGTGCTGCCTGGCATCCTGAGGGCTCTCTAAGGTGCTGAGAGCCCCATCTTCCTCCTCACACAGAGTTGAGGCCCCCAGGTCCCTCCTGGGTCCAGCCAGCTCCATTTTGACGCAAAACGCTTATTTGTCGTAACCAAGGCTTGTTGGCGACTTCCAACACGAAATCACGTCTGCATCCATCTTAACGTCTTGGGACATCCTTTGCATCACGCAGGAATCCGCTGGCATCTTCCTAGGGTGCATTTCTGCAGTCTTTGACTAACGAGGACTCTTCTTTTGCACCCTTTTCTGGGTTTGCAGGGGCTCCTGCCCTTCCTGGAACTTCTTTCGACTTCTGGACTTGGTCCCCTTCTTTTGCAGGTCTTCAGGTCCAGGAATCCAGCACTTTTTGTTTGCAGACTTGGTTGGTTACTGCCGTATCCCAATCACAAGGTGTAGTGTCCTAAGGAAACTTGCAGTACTTTACTCCTTCTTTTTTGGGCTCTGGGGTGGGGTAATTTACTTACCTTTACTTTATTCGTACTCTTCCAGTGATTCTGCACACACTACACTTGTGTAGGGGGGAATTCGTGATTCCCATTCCACTTTCTTGGTATATGGTTTGTATTGCCCCTAGACCTATTTTCTCCCATTGCATTCTATAGCATTTCCTATTGTTTGCACTGTTCTATGACTACTTACTTGTCTAATTTTGGTGTCTAGGTATATATTGTGTATAATACTTACCTCCAGAAGGAGTATTGTCTCCAAGATATTTTTGGTACTATGTCACCCGAATAAATACCTTTATTTTTGGTAACACTGAGTATTGTCTTTACTTGTGTATAAGTACTGTTGTAACTATAGGTGGTATTGCATGAAATTTGCATGTCTCCTAGTTCAGCCTAAGCTGCTCCGCTGTAGCTACCTCTATCAGCCTAAGCTGCTAGAACACTACTACATTTCACTAAAAAGGGATAACTGGACCTGGTATAAGTACCCAAGGTACCCACTACAAACCAGGCCAGCCTCCTACACAAATTAAAGCAAATATTTTATAATTTGTGTCTTTGTGCGATGAATGCTTCTTTCTGTATTTTTTGTGTGTTTTGCGGTTCAAATCAATTGAAAGTTGTTAGGCTGGGGACCTGGATTTCATTAATTAGTCATTGGGGGGTCCCCAGATTCCAATAATGACTAAATGGGGTCCTGGGGTTTTAGTCATGATTAAGTGACTGTCTGTGGAAGACGAAAGGTTAAGAGCCACTGCCTTAGTTGCCCAGGGCACCATTTGCCTCTGTGGTTCAACATCTTGCACCTGAAGCTACTGGTGCACACATTGCCTAAGGTATTTAGGATAGGTCCAGGAGGGCCTGACCCCTAGGGAGGACCAATGATGAATGTTTGGGTTTTCTGAGGATACTAGGCCCAAATCAGGGATGGTCCAAGGCTGGCATAGCTCTGCATTTTCATACCTTATAAGTTTATTTTGCTGCCTTGGGGCACGCATTTCTTGATTTAAATTGGTAGCCTTTTAGGTTCTCTGTGATGAATGAAGGGTAGAGCTTTCCGATGTGGGAGACAAAGGTTCGAGGATAAGTATTTCAGATTTTTTTTGTGCCCAGTTCATCAGTTTCTGCCTGCACAATTGTAGGATCTACTTTATTGGCTAGATGTGTTGAGGATACCTGTAGAATTTGTGATGGCACAGGAGTACCACATTTTCTGAATCATCTGAGCAAGTAGATGAGAGATGTCTTGATGGGTGTTAACGTCAATACCTTTTTGTCCTTCAAGTGCCTGCCCTTTATGAACGATCACCTCACTCTGCTGCTTAAACTCAAAGGTTTCTTGATGATTATGGGGCTTACTGTGTTGTTCCTTTCTGTCCCTTCTAACTAGGAAACACATTTCCAAAGCCGCATATCCCTGCCATTTGGAGCTGCTTTACCTTCTGCTTGTTCTGATTGTAGGCTTAGAACTTGGGAAGATCTGGTTAGGATCATTCTTCTCCATTCTGCAAGATCTGTCTAGTTCCCCAATAATTTCTATTTTCTACGGTAACTTTCTTCATTTAGTGAGTACTCAATGCCTTTGCCTGGTGTACATTGCATATGCCATCCTTCCCTCTATGGTGTGTTCTCCTTCACTTTTTCTCTCACTTTCTCATCATCACCATCCTCCTATAAGATTTCTGACCATGTGAGGGATGTGGTCACAGCTTGCAATAAAGTTCACATTTGAAATTTTGGCTTTGGTATCTTTGTACACCATTGAATGTACCATGAATCAGGGACATGGAGGCACGTAGTGTGCTACTATTGTGTTCCCTTTGTACATCGCTTGTTAAGTGCCCTGTTTAGTATAGAAGGAGGAATCTATGGGGACCATTGAGTGCTGAAAAGTCTAAGGAACCCAAGAGTGCAGAGTTGGCTGCGAAGGTCCTATGTGCAAAATGAAGAGTGGGGGGGGGGGGGGGGGGGAATTAACCCAAAGTAAGCCTGGAAAGAAGCAAATGAGCAACACAATAGAAAAAAAGATGTCTAGATTTGAGCATCTACAACAGTGTGTGGGTTCTCAGCACAGATCCAGTTGGTTTCTCCAAGCAAGAGGCAGTGCAGTTTGGGATCGATAGGGTTTCTGAACCAGGGCGACAGACCGCATCCACAATTGTGTGCATTACCCAAGTCCCACATGTGCTGCTGCATCCTGGGTACTCCGATCCTCAGCTTCTCTGATCATATTTTTGATAAACCTTTGTTAATTCTTGTGGCCTGACTGTGGTATTTGGTGCTTTATGTTGGCTACTGGATGTATGATCCCCGCTTCTTGGACATGAGTCCTTTTGGCAGACAGCTATAGCAGGCTGCAAAATATGGAAGTAAGACCTGCATCTCTGTCCCCTGCAGTGCAGAGCTTGTCAATCGTGCATGCTGCTGTCAAAAACTCCTTTCTTGGTACTTAAGCTAGTGTGAACCATGCTGCAATATTACCCACTGTGGGCTCCCTCGCCACCTGACTGCTATCTCACCCATACTGTGATCCAAACTGTTGTGTGATGGCCTTGATATTAGTGCTAGACCCTAAAGTCAGGCCCACGTGACAGGGAATCCTGAACCCTGCATATAAGGGCACACATGCCAAGTTATGTGGAATAGACCCGAGGTCCAGGCCCGTCCCTATTTATTAACCACACCCTGCATGCGACGGGCCATGCCACAACCTCGCCTGTGCAAAGGGGGTGTTGGCACAACACTCCTACATATGCAGCTACAGTGGGACCAAACAGGCCCCATCTTAACATTCTGCCTCAACTTTGACTTTAAGTACAAAACATCAGCAAAACCAAACACAAATTGCAAAGAACCTTCCCATTTACATAAATCCTTACTTAACCGCAGATCCACATCCGGACATAACAAACAAAAAAAACACACGCAGTCCCGTGTACCATATTAAAATTAGCATCAGTTCAGCACAAAATCTTCCAGCTGTATGCGGCCTGAGATGGTATTCAGCTGTTCCTTTGCGACCAACTGGTCTCACTTAGCTCTACCTGTTGTTGGTCCCCTCCACATGAACCTAACGCCACCACCGGTGCTGTTCTGTGGGTGGTCACACGACCGACTAGAGAGACCCTGACTGCCAGATCCTGTCAGACATCCAGTGCCCTCTGCACTAGCGTCTCTCCACCCGCTCGGGGAAAAAGTCCTCTTTATTCCTATCCCCTCCCATCTGGGATGGCGGCTGACCAATACCTGATGTCAGCAACCAAGACCTGTACTTCTTGAAAAAACACCACATTCCTGGTCACTGCCTCTTTCTGCTGGGATCTTGCTCCCTGGATGTAGGATCTCGGAAAAGTACCAGATCACTTGCTTGCAGGTTTTTAGCCCTGGCATTTCATCTCACCACCATTTTGTCATTTTGCCCTTTGTGTTGACACAGTACATCAGCCACTCCATCTTGACCACAGACTGCTTCATAATGTGAGGGATGGGGGTCACCCACCATCCTACTCGTGCATAGCGAGCTAAGCTGACCTTTGTGGTAGCATGAGTAGTGAGTCAGCAGTCTTTAAGAAATTAGTACAGAGCACACTCTATGTTCTGGTTGTCTGCTAACCCAATTCTTATCACTTTGTTGAGTGTCTTCGTGAAACTTTCGGTCTCCCCATTTGCCTGCAGCCATATGGGAGTTACCTTTTGATGAGAAATGTCTTTTGACTTTAGATATTTGGTGAATTTTTGACTGGAGAATGGAGGCCCATTGTCAGTGCAGAGTTCCTTCAGCAATCCCTGGGTGGCCATAATTTTCTGCAGACAAGGCATGGTTTGGGCAGTGGTCGTAGAGTCAAGGATTTCCACTTCGGCACTTACCTTGTACCATGTAAGAGGAGTGATCTCCTTAGTAATGATGGGTGCAGGAGGGTCTTTTAAACAGGCATAAAACAAGTCCACTGATTCTTCAGGCAGTTGTCTGGCTTGGCATAAGAAGAACCGCTCATAATCTGGGTTAGTGAGAGAAATGAAATGATCCGTTCGGGTTTGTTTCAGGGTGTTGTATTTGAAAGGTGGACCAGCTTCTACTATGTACTTTGCAATCTTGTGAATGGCAGCACCCACCAAGTGTAAAAGTGTGGGATGCTTTCTGTCATTGTCCAGACCTGCAGCAGTAAAATAAGTTTCCATCCGTTCTACCCAGGCATTCCATTTTGCTGCCTGTGATGAAGGAGGTACTTCCACCACAAAGGGCTCCAGAGCTGGGACTGGTGCCATGTTTTTTTGTTGTTTGCTTTTTGTTTTTCTCACTCGGATACAGAAAATGAATGGAGCATCCGGAAAACACTACACCGCAAGACACACACAAGAGTTAAAGGCAAAATATTCGGTGGCCGCCCTGTCGAGCAGTGAGACAGATAGATGTGAACTGTGATCACCCCTGTCTAGTGCCAGATGATGAATGGGATTGTCACAGGATTTTACTGAAAAATTCCTGCACAGGGTTCCATGCATTAATGTGCAAGGTGCTCTCCCATCAGACACAGTAGTTGCGGGAAGACCATGTGGTTTTGCATATTTATAGATGTATATATTCACTGACGTAGACGCGTGCCCAGCTGGCTCCTATACCTCAGGGCTGCACACCAATCTACCTGCGCCCAGGTGTTTTAAATCTCCACAATCCTGTACCCCATGCACATCCAAAGTAACAAGGGGGCACTCCTGATGGAAGTGATAAATTTATTACCAACCTCGAACAGACAAAACGTCAGTGTGTTTTGGCCATAACTGCCTTTGCTAACAACGCTAACTTCACAAAACAACTACATATTTGCATCCCCCATGTATATAATCAAACATCAAAGAAGGACACATGCTTTAGCCTAGCAGTTGCCACGTTGATTTAGTGCACTCATTACTGAGTGTTACACCAAAAACACATCTGTTTCTATTTCTTTCAATGATTTTTACAATATTAAACATTCTCACTTCTTAGTTATCTGTTCTGAAAGAAAGAAAATATATATTCAAAACAAAATTAAATATAAACATAAAAAAGGGACACATTTTGCTTCACCTCATAATGCAAGATCAAGTGCCATATTTGCTTGGTACATGGATTGCCTGCCTTGACCACATACGCGATCTTCACATATATTCTTATAATTATGCGATCAAAAGTAAATTGAACAGAACCAAACAAAACAGAAACAAAATTAAGCCCAAGTGGGCAACATTAATTGCATTATTATTTCCCAGTTTCATAATTGTTTCATTCCTTAACTCCATGCATATTCTCCACATAAATTATAATTGTTCAAATCAAAATTAATTAACCAAAACAAAACAGAGGTAAAATTAAGCCCAAGTGGGCAGCATTGATTACATATACTACTATAATATCAACATTTACAGCAATTATGAAAGGAAAACTATAAAAAGAAAAACAGGGCCCTACTAATAGTCTCTTTCCAAATCAACTCTCTGACTTCAAAAAGCCCTCTCCTACGACTGTCTACGAATCCTGTGAATACAAAAACAAACATACCGCAATTAAAACTGTCGAGACGGGCCACTCACCTGAAAAGCAGGATGTCTGCAGGGGCGATGGTATGCCCCCTGACCTCTTAGAACACCTCTCTGCACTTCCTGGTGGACACAGAAACCCCGGCAGGTGTCCCAAAAGTAAAGGGGGACTGGAAGAGAAAGAGACAAAACAGTGACATGTCTTGCCGGTCCAGCCAGGCACACTGTATCTTCCGGGGGCCGGGCAGGTCGTTGTTGACAGAGTGATAGTAGAGATAGTGCACTCAACTTCCTTAAAACTGAATCTCTCTTTCTGATATGGGCACGGGAGTGGTAGAAGAACACCGTGATGCTCCAGCACTTTTCTTGGATAATAACTGTAGGTGCAATTACTAACACTGCATTACCAAAAACCCACACTGAGTACCATAACAACAAGTACTGCGACACTAGGGCTGGCTTCACAGAGATTCACTGTGGCACACTACAATTAGAACTGTGGTAGCACTTATCATGCACAAGAAAGTCAAACAAGGGCATTAATTATATCACGTATAACTTTCCTGCATGCATAGGGTTAAACTAAAAGGAACAAAAACTAAAAGGAACAAAAACATTCCAAGAAATACAAACGTCCACTCTGGGTTTAAACAGTTAGGGTGGCACAGTTTGATTTGGTTTCACTGTGTGTGTGAAAAACCCTTCAAAAGCAAATTCCTCAAACCTGAAACACAGGCATGAATGACACAACTTAAATCCAAGAGTTATGCTATTAGAGAAAGAAAAGTCACATAAATGCTCTTTTAAAATTGCACTGTCACTTTTTTGTAGTACTTGAGCCCAAGCAGATTTCCTGACGCACATTTAGGCAAGTAACTACAATAATAATGTAGAATGTTCATAAAAGCATTTGTCTCTTCGAGATAAGCACTCTGCCAAAGTACGAGGTCTGAAATACACCAGCTGTTCTAGGAAAGCGCTGCACTCAAAGAATAAACTCCCTGGAGAATGCTAGTCACTCAGCTGCAGTCTTTTCCGGAGTGCTGGAGGAATGCCTGGTGTCAGCTGGTCCAGGAATGAAGAAAAGAATTGCTTCAAAAGTCCTGAATACGAGGATGACAGCGGGGGCTGGACTACCAAATCAGATGCAGAGATCAGGAAGCAAAACAAAGCCAAGCAGGGAGGCATGCTATTTATAGCCAATCAGGAAAGCAGTTGAGTTTCCACATGTGGATGAGTCACCACACCCAATTAGAAGCACGTCTACACCACATCCAATTAGAAGCACGTCTACACCTGCTCACATTGGCAAACAAGCATTGATTAAACCAAATGTGTAACACAGCACATTATGTTTAGTTGGTAACATGAAGTTTTAACCAAGAACAGAGATATGATTTAACCCTAATCCCTGGGGATGCTGACAGATAACGCAGGAGGCACCTTGGGGATTCCTGACAGTCCTCCCCACCAAGGACCCTCTCAAAGGGTGGTGCTTGGAAGGGTGCAGGAGATGGAATTTTTTATTAAGACGTGGAGCATGGACTGTGGGTTCCCAGGAATTGTCCTCAGGTCCATAGCCTTTCCAAGGCAATAAATAGTGTAGAACACCACAGACGCGCCTGAAGTCAAGAATTCTGGCCACTTCAAATTCCCATGGCCCGTGTACTTTTACCTGGGGAGGTGGTGGGGCATCGCTGGTATCAGGGGAATAGGGACGGAGTAATGACACATGAAACACGGGGTGTACCTTGAAATCATCTGGCAATGACAGTTCTACTACCACAGGATTGATTATGTTTGCAATAGGAAAGAGGCCTAGAAATCAGGGGTTTAATTTTCTGGATCCTGCAACATGGAGATTTTTTTATGAGAGCCACACCTGATCTCCTATCTGATAAGAGGGAGCAGGTCTCCTACTTTTGTCTGCTTGTTTTTTTACCTGAGTTTGGCAGAGTTTTAAATGGTGTTGTACTTGTTTTTGAATCTCCTGTAACTCTTTATGGTGTTTCTGTACTGATGGGACTCTTGTGGATGTTTGGGAGATAGTTATAGGTAGCATTCTTGGGTGCAGACCAAACAAACAGTAAAATGGGGATACTCCTGTAGCCATGTGGACAATGTTGTTTATACAAATTCAACAAGAGGTAAAGCCCTATCCCACTCAGTAGACCATGTGTCAATGTAACATCTCAGGATTTGCTCCAGCGATTGGTTGGCACGTTCCGTCTGCCCATCCGTTTGTGGATGATGTGCAGAGGACAAGTGGACGTCCATACTGACAGAGGAACAGAAGCTACGCCAAAACCGTGATATAAATTGGGGGCCATTATCGGAAACAATTGTGGTGGGCAACCCATGAAGCCATACAATGTGTTGGACAATAAATCAGAGAGCTTGGAAGCCGTAGGGAGGCATTTTAATGGAACAAAAGGAGCCATTTTAGTTAGGTAATCTACAACCACCCATATGACAGTTTGTCCATTGGAAGCTGGGAGATCAGAAATAAAATCTATACTTATGGTATGCCATGGGTCCACCAGAATTGGCATGGGAAGTAACAATCCTGTGCCTGGAGTATGTGGGGTTTTAGCCCGAACACAGGTGGAACAAGCCTGGACTTAGCTTCTGACATCCTGCACAAGTGTGGGCCACCAAAACCATCTTTGACAGAGAACTAACATCTTTTTTCTCACCGGGTGACCTGCGAGGACAGAATCATGTCCCCAATATAACACGGTATCCTGTAATTCTTTGGTAGGGACGTACAACTGATCAGCATGGTATAGTAAACCCTCTTTTTCGTATACATCAGTGGAACAGGGAACCTTGTGTTGGGCTACCTGTATTTTCTCAAGGAACTCTTGGGAAGTGCACTCAGCCACGATTTTTCTGGGGGTATAATGCTTCTGACCTGTTCTAGCGCAACATCAGAGGAGAAACCCATCGTAGACAACGTGTCTGCCTTTTGTTGTGCAGTACCAGGCCTATAGATGGTTACAAAGTCACCCTCGTTAAAGAATAGAAGCCAGCATAATTGTCGAGGTATCAGGGCCTTGGTAGCTTGAAAAAACTGTAAATTATGGTGATCTGTGTAAATAGTTACGGTGTGTCTAGCTCCTAGTAGGTGGTGACGTCATTCCTGGAAGGCAAGCTTGATGGCCAGAAGTTCCCACTCCGCAACCATTTAATTTTGCTCTGCAGGTAGCAATTTCTTTGGGAAGTAAGCTACTGGATGGAAATGCCCAGACTCAGGATCTCGTTGGGACAAGACACCACCCACTGCCATTTGTGAAGCGTCTGCTTCCACTAAAAATGGCTGAGCCGGGTCGGGATGATGAAGAATGGGTGCTTCAGTGAATGTGTTTTTAAGATGTTGGAAGGCTTTCTCAGCTTCTGCATCCCAGAGGAACTTAGTTATGGGAGATACCACTGTAGAAAAGTGGGGTATAAATCTCCAATAAATATTTGTGAAGCCCAAAAACTGTTGCACTTCCTTGATGGATCTTGGGTTACCCAATCCAGGATGGCCTGAACCTTGAACCTATCCATGGAAATTCCATCAGGAGTGATCACATATCCCAGGAATTCTACAGTAGAAGCATAAAAAACAAATTTTTCCAGCTTGGCGAAGAGATAATGCTCACAAAGCTGTTGTAAAACCGCTCTTACATGCCCTATATGTTCCTCAGTGGAAGACGAATAGATCAAAATGTCGTCTATGTATACCAATACACAGATATCCAGAAACTCCTGCAGCACTTCATTGATGAAAAATTGAAACACTGCAGGAGCATTACACAACCCGAAGGGCATCACTGTGTACTCGAAGAGTCCGAATTTAGTTTGGAAAGCCATCTTACACTCATCCCCCTTCATCACTCGGATCAAGTGGTAGGCGCCCCGGAGGTCGAGTTTGGTATAAATGTTCGACTGACGTACCTGATCTAAAAGTACTGAGATCAACGGAAGTGGATACCGATTTTTTATGGTCACTTTGTTCACTGCGCTATAATCTCTACAGGCGCGCAGCTCGCAATACTTCTTGGGCACCAAGAACAAAAACGAGAATACTGGGGATGTTGAATGATGAATGAAACCCTTAGCTAATAGATCATACAGGTAGTCTCGCAGGTATTGATTCTCACTCTCAGAAATAACATACATCCTACAACATGGTAACGTTGCCCCTGGAATCAAGTCCATACAACAATCATATTACCTATGTGGCGGCAGGTGGGTGGCCTTCTGTTCACTAAAGACATCATGGAAGTCTTCATACGGTGCAGGAATGGCCAGTGTGTCGTCCGGCTTGATGCCCGTACTATGTGTGGACCCACAATGCAAGGGTGTCACTGGTAATGGTTTGTCTTGGTAACTGAAGTGCCAGCAATGTTTAGAGTCTGATCTCACTGCCCTTGCTGCCCAGTCAATTTTGGGATTGTGTAACTGAAGCCAGGGTATCCCCAAAATGGCTCCAAATACTGGGGTATCTATGAGGTCAATCTGAATTTGTTCTGTATGGTTGTTTGCACAAAGCATGGGCACGGGTGTTGTTTGATAAACGATAAGCCCGGAGGACAATTCTGAGCGATCCAGGGCTCTGACTGGTTCAGGGACGTCTTTTCTGACAGTCGTAATATTTAGGGTTTTAGCCAAACCCAAGTCTAAAAAGTTTCCGGCAGCCCCAGAGTCAAGCAATATGAAAATTACCTTACGAACCTGAGGGGACAACACTAACGTCACAATAAGAGTTAGATGTCTAGGTACTAGAATGGTGGTATTAGCCAGAAGATGTGAGACCATATTGAAAGAAGCACTAAATAAAATGGTCTCAGAAGTTATCGAGCCAGTTAGTTTTCTGCCTGGTCAGGAAGAGAATGCAGGCTCCGATGGCTTTCTTTGGAGCAGTAGGCTTGTTAGGACATTCCCAAGCTAAATGCCCTGCCTTACCGCAGTATAAACACAGTTTCAAATTTTTCCTATGTTCTTTCTCTTCCTTAGATAGTGGGCCCCGCACGCTGCCAATTTAAATGGGCTCAGGTGTATCATGAGTGGGAATGGTGAACTCCCTTTTCTCAGTTTTGAGCACCACTAGGCGTGTGTCACCCCGGAATTGTTCACCCTTACGTTCAATCAAGCAGTGATCCAATCATACCACCAGGTCAATGAACTCGGAACACTCCGTAGGAGGTTCCACAATTTGGGCTAGAACATCCTTGAGATCGTTCTAAAGGCCACTGTAGAAGAGGGAGGTCCTCTTCTCCTCGGGCCACTCAGTCTCTGCCACCAACCGATTGAAAGAGGTGATATAGGACAGTAGATCCTTGTTTCCCTGGTGCAAATTCAGCAACTCATTCTCACTGGCTTGCACGAAGAGGTGTTTGGCGAACAGTTTCCGCAAAGCTTCCATGAACCGGTTCAAATCATACAGTATAGGGTCACTGCGCTCCACCAGCAGAATAGACCAATTAGCTGCATTGCCTCCCAAATAAGAGATAATAAAAGCTACCTTTGCAGCATCGTTGGGGAATTCAGCTGCCGAACACAAAAACTGTAGCTGGCAGTGGTTAAGAAAAATGTTGAACTTGGAACTATCTCCAAAAAACCTTTCTGGAGGAGCTAAGGGCACAGGGGTTGGTGTTGTGACCATTACCTGCATGGGTTGTGTGGTGGAAGTCGTTGGGCCTGAATCGGGTCTAGGAACATGATTAGACGGGTCAAACCGAGGGGCCTGTATTATTGGAGTTCTTTGTTTTGGTTTGACTCCTCCCCAGGGGGTGTCTTGTGGTTTATACCGCTGTAGTTCAGTGTGCATCTCCAGGTTCTCTTGCTTTAAGGAAAGAACTTCCTTCTGTAATCCCGCTAGGGCCCTAGTTAAATCTAATAAAGATGGAGCATCCTGATCAGCTGGTAAAGCCTGTGCTAAACCTTGGAAAGTACCCATTGAGGAATCCATCGCCCAGGCAGCCCTGTATGTTGTGGCTTGGCTTTATGTCGAGACAGGGCCACTCACCTAAAAAGCAGGATGTCTGCGGGGGCGATGGTATGCCCCCCGACCTCATGGAGCACCTCTCAGCACTTCCTGGTGGACACAGAAACCCTGGCAGGTGTCACAAAAGGAAAGGGGGAGTAGAAGAGAAAGAGACAAAACAGTGCCACGTCTTGCCGGTCCAGCCAGGCACACTGTATCTTCGGGGGGCTCGTCGTTGTTGACAGAGTGATAGTAGAGTTAGTGCACTCAACTTCCTTGAAACTGAATCTCTCTTTCTGATATGGGCACGGGAGCGGTAGAAGAACACCGGGATGCTCCGGCACTTTTCTTGGATAATTGTCAACATCAGGGCAGTGTGCGCTCTATGGGCGACCAGAATGCAAAAACCTAACGATTTCAAGCTAACATAATTTATGCATTGTGCTAATGTAATGTTGTTTAACCTTTTGCATTGCAGAGTTTCATCCTGAAGACATATGTTCAGCATTGTCCACATGTAATGTACTGCTGCAGGCTTTCAGACTGTGTCAGGGTGTGGTCCCCTTCCAGGGCCTTCTAGAAGCTTCCCTGCAGCATGCCTAGGTGTGGTTGGTGGGCTGGGCTAAAACTCCATAAAAGGGAGCCAGCCCAGCCCCATGTGCTCACTATTCAGAGGTCCCGGTGCAGAGCAGCAGCAACTTCCTGAGCTCCTGTTCCGGAGGCCTCCTTGGATCTTCCAGACCTCGCCCTTTCACTGCGCTTGGTGATTCTTGTTCAGGGCAGTAAGACGGAGGTCGGGCTGGGCCCCCAATCCCGTTCTCGAAGGAGTTCGAGTTCTTGGGCCTAATTATCATGATAAAATCTTTTGATTCTTGTGCGTGTGAAAGTGTGCTTGATGTTTATTGGGTATTTACATGCTGACATTCGAATCGGCTAGACGTGCGATTCCTTACTCGTGCTTAATTCATGTTATTCATTGTGTGTTACCATTTCCAGGCATTCATATGGTGACATTCGAATCGGCAAGACGCGCAATTCTTTCCTCGTGCTTTAACCCTTGATATTCATTGTGCGTTACCATTTCCAGGCATTCATATGGTGACATTCGAATCGGCAAGACGCGCGATTCTTTCCTCGTGCTTTAACCCTAGATATTCATTGTGCCTTACCATTTCCAGGCATTCATATGGTGACATTCGCATCGGCAAGACGTGCGATTCTTTCCTCGTGCTTTAACCCTTGATATTCATTGTGCGTTACCATTTCCAGGCATTCATTTGGGGACATTCGAATCGGCATGACGCGCAATTCTTTCCTCATGTTTTCACCCTTGATATTCATTTTGCGTTACAATTTCCAGGCATTCATATGGTGACATTTGAATCTGCAAACCGTGCAATTCGTTCCTCGTGTTTTAAACCTTGAAATTCATGGTGCGCTAACATTTCCTGGCATTTACATGGTGGCATTTGAATCGGCGAGACGCGCAATTCATTTCTCGTATGTAACTCATGTTGTTCATTGTGCGCTACCATTTCCTAGAATTTGAATGGTGGCATTCGAATCGGCGAAAAACGCGATTCATTTCTCGTGTGTAACTCATGCTGTTTATTGTGCGCTACCATTTTCTGGCATTTACATGGTGGCATTCGAATCGGCGAGACGCTCGATTCATTTCTCGTGTGTAATTCATGCAGCTCATTGTGCGTTACCATTTCCTGGCATTTACATGGTGGCTTTCAAATCGGCGAGACGCGCAATTTCATTCTTGTGTGTAATTCATGTTATTCATTGTGCGCTAACTTTTTCTGGCATTTTCATGGTGACATTTGAATCGGCAGGAAGCGCGATTCTTTTTCTTGTGTTTAATATCACGGTGTTCATAATGTGCTACCTCTTCATGGCATTTACGAGGTGGTTTTCTAGCCAGCAAGACGCGTGATTTATTTCTCGAGTCTAACTTATGTTATTCATGGTGCACAATCATTCTATGGTATTTACAACCTTTGTGAAAGTATACAATGAGCACAATTCATGTTTCCTACAGTTTCTGAGAGAACAAACTGCTAGAGTTCTAGATGTAATGTAGTGTGTATATAATAATGTATTTCTTTCCTTGATCCTCATGCAAAAGATAATGTTTGAATCTGAACATTGCATTTAACCATTTCTTGATTTCCTCTTAGGTATCCAGTAATCTTGAAGCCTAGTTGTTTAAGTCCATTCATAGGATGTCTATGATTTCAGAACAACAATGCTTATAGTTATAATCTAGTACTGATTCATGTGATATAATCTTGATATTGTGTGTTTTAACCTTTTGCTTCCTACAGGCCTCCTTCCCAGCTGTTCCCTTCCTAAACCCCTTTTCCCCACTTGGACTCTCTTAGACTCAGTGATAATTCTAATCAGAGTATTGGAGCTGTCTTGTGGTGGAAGTGTTGGGAACGTGCACAGACCCCGAGGATCTGGTGACTCTGACAATAATAATAACTGTTGTCACAATTACTAACACTGCATTACCAAAAACCCAAGGTGAGTACCATAACAATAAGTACTGCGACACTAGGGCTGGCTTCACAGAGATTCACTGTTGCACACTACATTTAGAACTGTGGTTGCACTTATCATGCACAAGGAAGACAAACAAGGGCATTAATTATATCACGTATAACTTTCCTGCATTCATAAGGTTAGACTAAAAGGAACAAAAACGAAAAGGAACAAAAACAATCCAAGAAATACAAATGTCCACTCTGGGTTTAAACAGTTAGGGTGGCACAGTTCAATTTGGTTTCACTGTATGTGTTAAAAACCCTTCAAAAGCAAATTCCTCAAACCTGAAACACAGGCATGAATGACACAATTTAAATCCAAGAGTTATTCTATTAGAGAAAGAAAAGTCACGTAAATGCTCTTTTAAAATTGCACTGTCACTTTTTGTAGTACTTGAGCTCAAGCAGATTTCCTGAAGTACATTTAGGCAAGTAATTACAATAATAATACGAGGTCTGAAATACACCAGCTGTTCTAGGAAAGCACGGCAATCAAAGCACAAACTCCCTGGAGAATACTAGTCACTTAGCTGCAGTCTTTTCTTGAGTGCTGGAGGAATGCCTGGTGTCAGCTGGTACATGAACAAATAAAACAATTGCCACAAAAGTCCTGAATACGAGGATGACAGCAGGGGCTGGACTGCCAAATCAGATGCTGAGATCAAGAAGCAAAACAAAGCCAAGCAGGGAGGCATGCTTCACTCTGCTATTTATAGCCAATCAGGAAAGCAGTTGAGTTTCCACATGTGGATGAGTCAACACACCCAATTAGAAGCACATGTCTATAGCACACCCAATTAGAAGCCCATGTCTACACCTGCTCACATAAGCAAACAAGCATTGATAAAACCAATTGTGTAACACAGTACATTGTGTTAAGTTAGAAACATGAAGGTTTAACCAAGAACAGAGATATGATTTAACCCTAATCCCTGGGGGATGCTGACAGATAACGCAGGAGGCACCTTGGGGATTCCTGACAAAAACATCCCAAAGTGCATGGCACCAATGTTGGTTAAAACATTGTATTCCATGATAACAAATATCACAAATGGGTGCATAACTCCTTGTATATATTAGGGCCCCTATGTTCCTTTGTGTCAAATCTCAAAATATATCTTGAGTCAAGTCTCCTTAACTGTAGCTGTCTGTCCCCCCCTCTGAGAAATTTTGCGATGCAATCCCAGAACACCATCTGTCAGTTTTCATGGATCTGCTCCATGCAATATTTTAAAATGTCTAGCTGTGGGGTAAGGACATATACCTCAAATTCTGTTTTACAGTTTAATGGGTATCTTACTTTAAAGGTTTCTCCTCCCCCAGTTTTCAATTATTTTAGGTGCACTCCATACTCACAAGCTTTATATCTGTTACACCTAGTAAAGCCTGGTTTGGGTTTCAACCAATGATCCATCTTAACTTTTGATAACATTGTTTACCAATCGCCCTTCTATATGTAACCAATGGTTCCCTACCAGCCTCAGTACCAATGATTTGATCTTTTCGAAACAAGCTCCAATGCTTCTGAAGTGGCTTCCTAAGTGAGCTATGTTGATCATTATAAGTAGTGATGAACCTACTCTGCTGTGTCTTTTCCTGCCTCAATTTCCTCGGGCCAAAAAGGGCCATCTCCCAAGTGCATTTAGAAATTTGATCACATGCCAACTGCAAAGTGCCTTCTGGATAACCCCTCACTCTGAATCTGTTAATAACATTCCCATTTGCAGTATTAAATGCAACATCTGTGCTACAGAGGCATTTTGCCTGCAACAGCTCCCCGTATGGTGTACTTTTGACAAGAAGAACTGGATGTAAACTGCTCGCATGGAGGGTAGTGTTGCCTGATGTTTCTTTCAAGAAGATGGTAGAGGTCATCTTTCCCTCCTCTATCACTAGTCTGACATCTAAAAAGTCAACAGTTGTATCGCTGATGCGGCTAGCAAAGTTTAAATTTAGTGTGTTATCATTTAAAACTTTTACAAACTTTTCAGCTGATATGGTGGCCCTTTCCGTAATACAAAAAGGTAATCTATAGATCTGACCCACAAAGTAATATGTTCTGACCATTTTGCAACTCCACCTCACTGAACACCTGCTCCTCCCACCAGCCCATATGCGGATTTGCATAACTGGGGGAGAAGCAGGTGCCCATCGCAGTCCTGCCCACTTGTCAAAACACTTCCCCATTGAACAAAAATATGTTGTTGGTAAGGCACCATTCGATCATTTCAAGTATCATTACATTGTGTGTAGCATATTTTATAGATCTAGCTTTCAAAAATTGGTCTACCCGTAAACCATCCTCATGTCGTATGCTGCTATACATGTCCTTGTCCAATTTAACATCGAAGATTCTCTTTAGGAAATCAGAAGTGTCCTGAATATAGGAAAGTAAACTTCTGACTGCTGGTTGCAAAGAATGGTCAATATATTTAGAGACATTCTCAAATAAACTGCCTATAGCTGATATTATATGTCGCCCGGGGGGCTTTCCCTGTTTTTATGTATTTTAGGCCACAAGTAAAATACTGGGAGTATAGGACAATCCACTTTGAGAAACATGTATGCATCATTATTTATCAGTCCATCATCAATCCAATTTTTCAATCTATCAAAGATTCTCATTTTCACGTTCTGATGCTCACTGATAGTAATTCTTTGGTAGGAGGAATCAACATTTAATTGAGAATAGGCTTCACTTAAATACATATCAAGTGGCCATATTACAACATTACCTCCTTTATCTGAGGGTTTTATTACACAGTCTTTCTTGTTCCTCCATTTCCGAACCACTTGATAAAACAACTCCTCACATACCCCATCCATACATCTACTCTGACTTCTCCTACTTCTCATTCTCTTCAACTCCACCACCATTGCTTCCACAAACTCATTTATACTATTATGCACCAGTACTGGTGTGAACTTGGATTGGAGTTTAAAAGAGGTCTCACCCCCAGCCATACCCTCTATACCTTGTTCTTGCAACACTTTCTGATATGTTAGTGTATCAACCTGGCTGTTCCCCTCCAGTTTCAATAGCTCTCTTATTACTCCTATATCAGGAACTTTCAAATTATTATATTTAAGGACTTCTGAGATAGACACTTGTTTTTCTTTAGTATGTTTAGTTTTATAAAATGTAAATAAGTTGAATGTATGTGTAAATCTAAACAAATCAACTCTGCTTTGCACATAATCAAAACGAGCAGAAAAACAAAAAGATAAACCTATGGAGAGAACTCTTAGCAATCTCAGTAAGATGTTCCTGAATAAGGTCAATTACCTTGTCATCATCCCTCATTTTTTCGCAATTCTGTGTGTAGTCATTCCATGTTTTCTTTTCTTTCCCTCTTCTCCCTTGGCCCCCTCGTCTTTGTTACCTGCTCTTTTCTTTTGTATTTTGGTTAATGATTCATTCTTCTCCCTACTCGTAGAAAAAGCGAAACTCCTCATCAATTGAAACTGGGTCACTTGCTGACACATTGGTTTCTCTTTCTGACACTGATCCCGTCCCTGAGCTTAAATCACTCAGAAAAACATCTTGTATTACTTTATGTGCTTTTCCCAACCTTTGTCTCCGTAGATTGTCAAATCTTTTTGCATAAGTATAAATGCGTCCATTTTCATAATCTACCCTGTCCCTATGAAACTTAAATGCCTTTCTCTGTTTAATAGACTCTTCATACTTATTCATCCTTTCTTTTACTCCTCTTTTAACCCCTTAGCTGCTGGGCCTTTTTCCTCCAGTGCTGAGCCCTTTTATGGTTATTTGGGGTAGTTTGCACTTAGACACCCATAACGTTTTGTCCACATAAGCTATCGAAGCCAAATTTGCGCCCCTTTTCTCCAACATCCTGGGGATTCTAAAAGTACCCACAGTTTGTGGGTTCCCTTGGAGGAGACTGAGAAATTAGCCAAAATGCAGCTAAAATGTGTGTTTTTTGGCAAAAAGGGGTAAAAAGTGCTGCAGAAGAAAGCAACTGTTTTCTTTCCGGCAAATTGGATCAATGAAGGGTTTGCCATGCTAAAATCACCACCTTCCCAGCTTTCAGGAACAGGTGGACTTGAATCAGAAAAACACATTTTTCAACACAGTTTTGGCATTTTACCTGGACAAACCCCATGTTTTACTATTTTTGTACCTTCAGCCTCCTTTTAGTTAGTGACAGAAATGGGTGTGAAACAAATGGTGGATCTTGGACAGCTAATCATTTCTGAAACATAGACAGAATTCTGAATTCAGCAAGAGTCATTTCTGTAGATCCTTTAAGGTTTTCCTCTAGAAAGTAAGAGTTGAAATAAAAAAAATATTGAAATTGAGTAAAAACAAACAGTCATTTCTGTCTATGTTTTCTTCTGTAACTTTTCTCAGCTATGGCAGATTTTTTAAAGCAATATACCGTTATATCTGCTGGACCCTTCTGGTTGCTGGGATATATATGCCTTGTAGGTTCATCAAGAACCTAACCTTGCAATGGGTTTTGATTGTATACTGGGTACACATCAATTCATTTGGTAAAATATAAAGATTGGATAATAGGTATGAAGGAAACGTATGTATTTCCACATTGAGCACAAGATAAGGTGTTGAGAAGCAGTGGTTATTTGTACATCTCTGAATTCTGGGCTCCCCATAGTAGCATGTGAATTACAGGGCATTTCTCAAAATGGCTTCTTTCTTACACACTGTCTTGTATATGAAAGGGAAAAATGTAGAGAAAGACAATTGGCAAAACACTTGTTCTTCTATTCTGTGTTCCCCCTAGTCTCCTGATAAAAATGGTACCTCACTTGTGTGGGTAGGCCTAGTGCCTCCAACAGGAAATGTCCCAAAACGCAACATGGACACATCACATTTTTCCATTGAAAACTGACATGTTTTTTACAAAGTACCTAGCTGTGGATTTTGGGCTGTACCACAGGAGATCACTTAGGAAATCCTACCAAACCTGTACATTTTTTTAAACTAGACACCTAGGGAAATCCAGGATGGGGTGATTTGTGGGGCTCTCACCAGGTTCTGTCACCCAGAATCCTTTTGCAAACCTCATAATCTGGCTAAAAAAACACTTTTTCCACACAGTTCGGCGATGGAAAGTTCCGGTATCTGAGGGGAGCCACAAACTTCCTTCCAACCTGCAATCCCTCAAGTCTCCCTATAAAAATGGTACCTTGTGTGGCTAGGCCTAATGCCCACAACAGGAAACAACCCAAAACACTACATGTCCACATCACATTTTTCCAATGAAAACTGATGTGTTTTTTGCAAAGTGCCTAGCTGTGGATTTTGGGCTTCAGCTCAGCCGGCAAACAGGGAAAACAAGCAAACCTATACATTTTTTAAAACTAGGCACCTAAGGGAATCCAGAATGGGGTGACTTGGGGGGGCTTTCCCTAGGTTCTGTCACCTAAAACCCTTTGCAAACCTCAAAATTTGACTAAAAAACAAATTTTCCTCACATTTCAACAATGCAAAGTTCTGGAATCTGAGGGGAGCCACAAACATCCTTCCACCCTGCATACCCCCAAGTCTCCTGATAAAAATGGTACCTCACTTGTGTGGGTAGGCCTAGTGCCCGTGGCAGGAATGGATCACACAAACGTAAATGGTATTCCTTACATGAGAGCAACTGTTGACCCTGGGGTGATCCATTCCCGATGCAGGCACTAGGCCTAGGCACACAAGTGGTGAAATCAGGTCAAGTGGGGAAACACTGGGTAGTAGGAATTTTGTGGATCCTCTGCAAGGACAAATAGAAGTTTTATTCAACACTTCACCTTTGCAGGGTATTCTGGGTAAGAAAACTTTGGGGAACCCAGACAAGTCGCATCTCTGTGGACTCCCTCGAGTGTCTAGTTTTCAGAAATGTCTGGGTTTGGTAGGTTTCCCTATATGGACGCTGAGCCAAGGAACAAAAACGCAGGTGTCCACCTTACAAAACTAGGTTGTTTTGTGATAGACAATTTTTATGTCTCCACAATATGATTTAGCGGGTGGAATTTGGGGCTGCACTAAATTGGGGATCTGCCAAGAGAGCACTCTGTCTGTGCTTGCTCCCGCACACACCTGCTCTTTGGGTTAGGCGAACCCGATGTTGTCCCGCCGCACAGACTGTGCTTGCGAATGACATCATGACTGTCCTCATCTCCTCCCTCAGAATCACTGGAATAGGAGTTATCGGATGGGACTCCTCCACCTGAAAAATCATTCCCAGAGTCTGCTCCATTGTCCTTTCCCCCAGATGCTGTCTCATTATCTGCTGTTTCAGTCTCTGATCCTGCGTCAGAGCTGTCCTCCATAACCTGAGTTAAGGCTTGAGCAGCAGTCATCCAACGAGACTCCATCTCTGCTAATGGCTAAATTGTCCCTCTAAAACACTATCCTATGTAGACGGTCACAAAATTGCTGGTGGGTGTATGTGCATGATGTGTGCAACTGTAAATGTCAGTCACCTTCTCTTCGCTACTTCCCTCAATCAGCAGGTTCTCTGTAGACAATAAAAAAATGCAGAAAAGACACACTATTACTTCACCTTGCCACTTACCCATCATCACAGTCTTTATCGCCTGTGGCTCCAAGCCCAACAATCATTTTTGGTGCTCCCACTCCCATGACTTTCTACTCGGATTCCTTCACTACCACTCAGAAAAGTGCCCTTCATCTCTCCATAACCCCCTCCCACATACATTTCATTTGTTTTAAAGCACAGGTAATGCTTGCTTTACCAATCCACTCAGCTATTCACATAAAATACAGATTTGTTCTTTGCTGCAGGCATTTATACCTTCTGTGATACTTTATGGCATCAAAACTGCCACTAGACAAAAGTCTGATCTCTTTCTCTAGCAGGAGCATAATCACAAGAAGTATATTGACATTTTTATTGCTGCCTAAAAGCTAGAATCGAAACCCGTTGGTTCTAGTATGTGCATTGCTTTGAAGACACGCGCGGCAAGACATCCGGTGGCGAATATAATTAGGGAGGGAGTGTCTCTCTTTCCTTATGTATACGTAAAGAGATCACTTTTATGTGTGTTTGTGTTGTTTCCCTGGGGGCCATCTTGGAGGAGGGTGGAGGGTCGGCCCATTTTCCAAAGGGCCAAACCCCCCAAGTCAATTTTTTATTTAAATATTTTTTTATGTTTAACACTGGGGGTGGGGGAAACAACTTTATTAAAAAAAAAAAAAAAGCCCCTCCCCCCCAGGGCCCCAGTGGGAGAGGTGTTGGCCCATTTTCCAAAGGGCTGACCCCCGCCCCGGTCAATTTATATTTTTTTAAATTTCAAAAAAAATATTTTAAATGCCCTCAAGGGTGGAGGGGGAGAATCGGTGGGTGCGGGGGTCGGCCCATTCTAAAAGGGGCCGACCCCCCAAGATGATATCCCTGGTGTCTTGTGATGTTTCCTGGCACATGCTGCGATCCACGGGCAGGAAACACTTTCAGGAACAAGCCCTTTCGAACACGCCCTTCCTGAAAGGTTGGGAGGCCCTTTTGCAATCGTTTTCCCCAATGGAGCAGAAAGTGGCCTTATCTGCTGCTTCCTGCTCCTGTGGGGAAAACAAACTGTGACGTCAGCGCGCCTTGAGGTGCACTGATGTCACAGAGGGGCAGTGGGCGGGATACATGAAAGCTTTTCTGTGTCTCCCAAGGGGTTTTAAATTAATGCTTTTGGGTAGTAAAGCATATTATTACTGTTCAGCACCACAATATTGTACTTTTTGATTGTTTCTGACTTTTGTGATAGGTCCTATTATTTGAGAATTCCAAGGAGGTGCACCCAGTGATACCACTACTACCCATTGTTTGTATGTGTCTTATGTCCATGTGGCAGGGAAACGCTGCAAATAATGACAAACACACAACAAGTTATGTTGCAAAGACCCCGAGGTCTGGGCCTCGTCCCTATTTAGTAAGCATGCCCTGCACATGACTGGCCATACCATGACCTTGCCTGTGCAGAGGGGGTCGACACACCACCCCTGCATAAGCAGCAAACCAACCCCAACATAACACCAACCACTCAGCATTATCTGACACTGGCATTCTTGTCCAACAAGAACCCTCCATTTAATTGTATTGGACTGGATGAGTTTTGTGAAAAAACTCAGCAAGAAACTGATGTTCTGTGGCTGAAGAAGAGAGTAGATGCTTCCAAATGAGGGTTACTTGAAAGCTCCTCTTTCAGCGCATGTAGTAGTACCTTATGCTTCCTCTCACTACACATTGCCTTTTAATCAGCTGAAAGAATACTTTTTGCTATGCCTTCTGCAACCTTCCTTCTCAGCTCTCCCAGGGTGTTTCTTAGACAGGCATTAAAACATGCACCACCCTTTATAGGCGCTTCCCTGCAGGTCTTACAAATACCTCAATTGCACATTCTGCAGTGGTTATTTTGCAAAACATTAAGTGCGTTGGCCCTTGTCAGGAGGACACAGCAGCTGCACCATCCATTGCCCCTGCCAGCGCTGCCAAGTTGTACCAACCCAACTACTAACCATCACACTCCTGCTAGTGTGACAACTCATACTATTCAAGGCCCCCAAAGCTATAAGAATCCCTTGGGTGGTATGTATTAGTGATTGTTAATGTATAATAAGTTAATCTTCAACTGTTGTGCTCATACCCAAATGTGGCAGACAGCGCCACCATGTGGCAGACTGTCCCAAGCGCTGGTGCTAAGAATTAAGGGGCGTATTTATGAGCCTTTAGCGCCACCTTGGGCCACATTAGCATCATTATTTTTTATGCTAATGTGGCCCAATGAGGCCAAAATCTCTGTGCCATATTTACAGAGTGACGCAATGCATGCATTGCGCCACTCTGTAGCCCTTTGCGCTAAATTATGCCTGTGCCAGCATAATGTATGCAAAGGGGGCGTTCCCTCGTTAGGGTGGCCGAAAAAATGGCACAAGGAAATCTAACAGATTTCCTTGTGGTTTTTTTCCCGGCACTTTTAACTCCTGCTCTGAGCAGGCATTAAAAGGGAGCACACCATTGTTTACAATGGGCCCCTATGTACTCTGCAGGAGTAGTGCCAAAATGTTGTCACTGCTCCTGCAGAGTACATCAATAGCATCATAAAAACAAGACTTTTCAATGCAACAGGTCTGGCATTAGCTCGAGTTAGAGATATTAGCGTTGTAAAGAAAAATAAACGCAGCACGATTGCACTATGTAAAATGCATCGTGATCGCGCTTTGTGGGAAATAAACAGATAAAGTAGTCTGGACACCCTGCAGAAAACATCGAGCTTCGTATGTTTTTAGTAGTTTGCCGGTGCTGTGTAGGTGGCCTAAACACCGGAAAAGGCATGACGCATGCATGCCTTTCACAAATGAAAGCAAGCGGATTTTAAAAGGCAAGCCCACAAACCAATGTAAGTGACTGACGTGACATGGGCGTGGTTAGAAGCCCAAAGAGAGATTACAGAATGGATGGAACGCTTTGCGCTCACCCATGATGACGCTATTGCCCCCTACCGTGCGCCATTGTGCGCTGTATTTTAAATACTGCGCACACATGGTGGCGGTGGGGGCCTGGTAAAGGGCGCAAGAAAATTAAATATGCCCCTAAGTGCCTGTGCCAAAGACTGAAAAGCATTGGCTCAAAATTAAGCAATGGAACAGAGCAGGGCCTGAGGGCGGGCTTGATTAGATCCGTCGCTGGCCCTTATACCTTTATCTAGCCGAAGAGTTCCACAGATGTTTCTTGCGATTCATATGCGCGCTGTGCTTCAAGGTCCTACTAGAAACACAGACTTTCATGCTATGACACAGGAATTCAATGTACATGCTCTTTGCGACAAAAAACTGCAAATGCAGGTCACCACCCTAACAAATTTTTGTATAACAACCCTTATTCTGTTAATGAGACATGTAACTCAAAAGGCATACTTACCTTTTCTGATCTGCTACGTCATCTCGCTCTGAACAGTCTAATTAATTATTCGAAAATGTTACCATGTTGTTTCAACTTTTTTGTCCTCGGAGGGAGTCACCAGTCCTTGTTCTACAGCGTTCTCCTGCTCATAAAAAGACATGAATAATAGACTGTGATGGCTCACTGTAGAAAGCTGAAACACCTTGCATGAATAAAGGCCGACCCTGTCTCTATAATTCACATGGTGGCCTGGTTCTTTGACATATACAAAATGAAAAAATTTTTTTTTCGACAAACAAGACTGGAAATGTGTCAAGCTTGATAAGGGAGGAATTAATCTAATCATTTTAAGCTTTACCGTGCAGTTTCTGCCAGGCTGATGACCGCAAGGTGGCGGTGTAGCGCTTTGTAAACTGCAGCTAATTAAATAACTGAACAACCCCATTGGTGGATTTAGGCGGGCTGGATAAACTGAGTCTAGCGACATACCGTGAAGAATCAATCTTAAGGAAGCTTGGTTGAGTGTGTGCGGCAACTGGTGCAGCCTCTCGAGTGTGAAGAGAGGTGCCCCTTGGACATAGCGCCACGTCTAAAGTTCACATGCCTTATTTAAACCGTATTTTTCCAGACTGCACGTGAAATATTTAGATGTACAGTTGTAGGAGTCCTCTAGTAATAGGAGACGCCGTAAGAGGCTTCCTTGGCGGGTTTAGTGCAGACACGAGTTGTTTTTATGTTAATTTTCAGGTGCAATTGGCAACACCAGCTCCATTACCCTGAGACAGCAAGCTAATCAGTGGCTAGTGGCCGGCGGAGGATAATAAATAAACGATTATTCCATTCATAACTGCGGCTGAATTGTGAGACGTTTTTCGTCCATGTCCTTGATGTTTGCGGAAGTGGACAGCAGATTAACTTCTTGGCTGCTAAACCTTTTCCCCGTGGTGCTACGACGTTTTAGGAGGAATGTGGGAAGTTTGCACTTACATCTTCATAAGGCCCTTTCTACAAATTGTATCAACGCCAAATTTATATCCTTTTTTGTGACATTCTTGGGGCTGTAAGATTCAAAAGGAACCGAGAAAATAGTAAAAATGTAGCTAAATTTGGAATTTTTCTTTTGGGAAAAATTGGAAAAAGTGCTGTGCAAGAAAGTGTATGGTTGTTTTTCAAAAATGTTATCAACGAAAGGTTAAAAACTTTTGCCACCGTTTAGTGGGTATTGTGGACAAGAAAACATCATGGATCCATGGAAGGCACACAACTTCTAATGGCAAAGTACTGCCCTGAGGGAGCAGCTCAGGGCTGAAAGCTAGGAATACCCATACGACTCAGGGCTACCCTGAATGTCCTGAATGTATAGTTTTAAGGAAATGGGTTTTGTGAGTTCCCCTGGATGGGAGCTTACGTGTCACGGATACTAGGCCGAGCCATACAAGTGGAGTATCGAGAGAAGTGTGGGAATGCTGGGTGGCAGGAATGTAATGGGCTATGTACAGCTCTACGTATCTAGGCAGCACAGTCCTGATGCTCCCACGACGCAGGTGCAGTAGCTTTTCAGTCTGTGACAGATGATGGGACCTTCTGGATGCTGATTCCACAACCACAAGGTTCTCTGTGGCATAGCAGCATGATCAATGCAGCACCCACCCTTTTGGCCTGAATCTGCTCCTCTGGATTTTCACTGTTTTCTAATTTTCTAGTTCTGGTGGCAGCCTTACTGGAGAGACATGTCTACCAGTTATTCCCTTAATTGGATGACTGGCTAGTGAAAACCTCAGCAGAAAAAGCCCATATCTCCTTGAAGAGGTGCAGTGACCTATTCTATTGTTTGGGCCTGACACTCAGTATAGAGAAATGTTTTACCGTCCTGCTTCAAGAGTCCAGTTGTGGGGGGCATTTATAGCGACACAGCTCAGAAAAGTGTATACATCTACAAAACACATCACAAAGCTACGGAAGAGGGCAGCAAGGTTGTACAAGCTCTCCAGACAGTCACTGTTAGGACTTTCAAATCATTACTGGTCCTAATGGCATCATGCAAAGGTCTTAGTGCCTTTTTTAGAGGCTGCGGTGAGGCTGACACAACAAGAGCTAGATCAGCACTGGCGACAGTCAATGGGATTTTGAAATAACATAGTAGTGGGGTACAGAAGACTCAAATATACTCTGCTGTGGTAGACATTCCCAGAAAGCCCACCCCGCACATGATTATTTTGATAATGGATGCTTCCATAAAAGGCTGGAGAGTATACATGCAAGAACTGTCCACAAGAGGCCTCTGGTTGGCTGAAGAAAAATCACAATAAGCATCCAAGCACTGTGGACCATTAGGCTAGGCCGACATGAGTGCTTGTGTTGAAACTGGTGGGCCAAGCTTTGTTGAATAAAACAGACAACTCAACCTTGATATATTACATTGCCAAGCAAGGAGTTACTCATCTCTTTCCCTATAATAGGAGCAAGAGGACAAATAAACCTATAAAAGATAAATTACACTTTTTTAAATATACAATAAAACAAATAAACATTACAAAATGATTGACTCACAAATAAACATACACCACTACAGACCAAAGCCAAAAAAAACTACCTCTCAAAGGTGAGACCTATTGCCTTTACCAATGCTTGTTTCGATGTGCAAAGGTTGAATGATAAAGCATGGTTTAAGAGCAGGAAAACAAGTGAAGCACGACAAAGCCCATTTATAACAGTAACGCCAGTTTGTTAAATATGATACGTACTTGCATCATCGTTTTATCATGGCGTTTTAAATGTATAGGGTTTGATTTAAGAAAAGTGGTGCTGCATCCATTGAAGCGCCACTTTTCTTTCACCCTTTAGCGCCCCCCTACCGCAACCATGTGTGCACTATATTTAATATATGGTGCACCATGGCGCAAGGTAGGGGTATAAGTGTCAAAGTTTTTGATGTTATTGATATACTGTGTAGGATTAGCGCCAAAATGTTGACACTAATCCTGCACAGTTGATAGAGACCCATTGAAAGCAATGGTGTGCCCCCTTTTAACGCCTGCTCTGTGCAGCCGTTAAAAGTAGCAGCAAAAAATGGTGCCATTTTTCAGTCCCCCTAATGCAGAAACGCTCCCCTTGCATACATTATGCCTGGCGATGGCATACTGTGGTGCAGAGGGTTACAAAGTTTCATAATGCATGCATTGCGCCACTTTGTAAATATGGTGCGGTGATTTTGGCACCTTTGGGTCATATTTGTGTAAAACAAAAATTACGATAATGTGGCGCAATGGGTTAAATCTGGGCCATAGATTCAAATATATTTCTGACAGGTCAAATAATGCCAAACTTTATTTAAAAATATAGGGAGTATTCCACTTAACTGAGATTCTCACCCTTCCAGCTGGTATAAAAGGTTGACAGGTAAGCTGCAGTAATACTCATCTGCTGTGCTTCTCTGGAAATGTGCTGTGGAAAATTTGGTTAGTGTGCGTGTCTGCATATGTAATTGTTAGAGGTAACCACTAGATGGCGCTATACTAACTGCAATAGAAAGATGACCAAATCATGAACTTGGCTTGCGAAAGGGGGATCCACAACAGCCGGGCATGAAAGGTCCGTGCTGGCAAGGGGCATGTACGAACACTTTCTTGGGCAAAGCTTGATGTGTAAAATGCAAAGCAAACATCTCATTTCTATTCATAGAAAAATATCTTTCTGCTTCTCTAAAGAAGTTCCCCTGACCCAAAGCAGGCCCTGTTTACAAAAGAATGTCTGGCCTCGTCATTGTACTGCATTATACGCTGCTTCGTCGTCTCTTATTAACCAGGTAACAAACCAAGACGAAGCGGATGTGGTCACCACGGTCTGCTGCTCTGTACGTCAGCAGCTTACAAACCTTTCGAGTTGTACCGTGTGGTAAGCAAGAAAAAAACATCCCTGTAGAACGTCCAAAGTTGTTTTGAAAGCCAGGCCCGGCTTACTGCAGGCTTTGCTGGGACACAGGATCATTACAGTAGAAACGCTGTCAACAATGTGGCATAAAGGCCAGAGCTGCCAATTTGGGAATTGGGGAGTCCGGTTCGAGTCTCGGCGTCGGTTCAACATCCTGTGATTCTGGGCAAGTCACTTAAAATCCCGTGTCTCAAAAAAAAAAAAGTTTCCTTGTGTAATGTAACTAACTGGTGCACATGTAAAACGAGTATAAACTGAACAGCAAACGTTCCTATGACTGTTCAGGCATCTTATGACTAATCGTCCTTTTCTGGTGGGTGTGAAACGCTGAAATATATATTTGGTACTGTGTGATGATGAAGTATTTGTAGAACCTGAAAGAACACCCCCTCCTGCAAACAAGTTGTAGCCTGCTTAGGCATGTCTGAGACACCCACCTGCATTGGCAGGTTGTCTGTGAAGAGTGGTTTCACGTGCTGATCATGTTTGCGGAAATATCTTGGTGTGTATGCGGTACTCCATGTGCTTTAATCACTTTCCACATCTTTACATGTACTCAGTGCTTAATTTGTAAAAAAAAAAAGGTGCTGGTGCCCAAAGCCCTCCTCTTAAACATGCGTCTGCTGCAATTAAATGTGCGAACACGGAATACTGAGGTGTCGTAATCCTGATGCCATCTCGGGCCTCTTCAATCCATTTAAAGCCACCTTCTGCCCCTTCAGCTCACTCTTGCAGCTTTCTACTTTCTTCTTTTGTGACGCTTTTTCATTTTTCCCTTCTTCCATCTTTCCCATATCTGTCTTTTGCTCGCAGAAAATGCTTGAGGCAGAAAAATAAGCCCCAGCCCTCAAAAATAAGTGCTGGTGCTCAGCACCGGAAACAACAAGCACAAATTAAGCACTGCATGTACTCCTGCCTCCACCTGGCCTTCAGGGTGTAAGAATCCCACCATGAGTACTATTTAGCAATAATAAACCACACTCACCTCTGCATTACTCTGAGGCCTGTTCAAAGTAGGTTACACTCATGGAAGTTTCCAGGGCCATCTTGAAGTTGCGGAGAGTGAGCAATGAGGTAGCACTGAGCCTGGAGTTACTGTGAAATTCCATTCATCACATTCCTCCTAAGGGTTCACTGATGTCGGGAGAGTCCTTTTCTTCCCATGCCATGACACTAACAACATACTTACCTTCAGGTGATAAACAAATTAACTGCAAATTCTTCACCATTTGAATCCTCTCAGAGCAGGATTACATCGGGATTTTTTCTGATATAGCTTCTGCATGCAGGAAGTGGGCATACACCCCCAAGTGCAGATGTAAGTTTATTAACCAATGATTTTCATGCTCCCAGATAGGACAGGGAGTGACTGGTACATTGGGATATTAACAGTGTGCGATCACTAGTTTGGAACCTCATAACCTATCAGAATTCCACTCCACAGAATGGAGAGGAGGGCAGTCAGCGAGGAATCTGTGTTTAGACATGTGTTAATCAGTGTGTGGAAAATGTTACATAAGACAAAGGGGACCACAAGTTATTGGCTTTGCATTTCATCCATACTGGTAGGCATTTTTTAAGAGTGCTTGGTCTGGGGAAGCATAAAGTTAGGACTCAGAATGTAACGTAATGTAACATGGTTAGGGTTGACTTTACTAATAACAATTAATTTCTACGCAAAAAAAACTTTTTTGCAAAATTAGGATATTCAAAGACTGGGGAAAAAGCATAACTTTCTAACCTGTACCATGCTATTTGCATGCAGCTCTTTGATGGCAGTTCATAGCTCACTGTACTAGATTATAATTGTAATTTATGAACACAGTAACAAAAGGATCTCTGTGACAAAAGCAGTATCCCACTGAGCTGTGCACATAAAATACTGTACTGTGATCTGCATAGTACAGGTTCTTTGCAGCAGGCATATTAACCGTCTGCGCTACCTCGGATGCATCAAAACTGCCACTAGACAAAACTCCAATCTCTCTCAAGCAAGTACATTAATCACCAGAAGTATCTCTGCACTTTTATTGTTGCTTTAAAGCTGTTGGGTATAAAATGAACACTGCAAGTGCTTTTACAACTGCTGCACTGTTACCAAAACGACCCAGTAGTAACAAAAGCAGCCCCACCCTTCCAGCCTCCCGGGAAAACGCCCAATGCCCGGTATGGCCAATCTGGTCCAATCTGGTCTTGATTCTCAGAGATTCACAGAACTCTGACAGCAGTGTGGCGGAAGCAATATGTAAACTAATAGTAACTTCACCCAGTATAAACAGATAGAATATAGTACATTTGAGACTCTACCAAAAGGAAGTGAAATATTCAGCAAGAACTCCAAGAAGAAGGCAGTGACGAGGACAACTGGAAGACCACTGTGTTCCTTTGTAGCATGACTCATCTCCTGGATATGGAAACACAGGATAGAAAAATTAATAAGGAGATATTAGGCTAAATTGTAGACCTAATCTGAAAGTTACCCTAAGAGAAGAAACAAGAAAAGTGGAGTGGGTGTGGGAACTGGCAGTTGAAAAAGCCCCACAACTATCTAATGTTGCCAGACAGCTTGATAACTCTGATGTTCGCTACTTAAAGAAATCCATATGATGCCAGAACAGTCCTCAGAACCTTACCCCAAATCTACCATGCTCTCAGAGCCCCAACCTGTATGGCAGGGAATTCACAAATGACAATGAGTCTGCACAATGCTCTAAGAACACCAGGAGGAACTTTTTCCCTGCTTGAATCTACTTACCAATAAGTGATCCCTGACAGCTCAATATGACAGCTAAGGGCTCGCTCAGGATCTAATCAGTGTGGTCTCTTCTCCTTTGAGGGATGTGGTGGTAAAAACAGAACGTGGCAGCGTGATGACTACCCCCACATGAAAAGTGAACATGACCTTTCAGCAAAAGGATGACCAAGTTTGACGCCACCAACTTGTTGGGGAAAAAGATAGTATACAGTGCTGGCCGAACAGATAGAATACCTGTAAATCTCTGATGAGCCATGCAGAAGTGCTAGTAATGAGATAAAATGTCTTGAGGGTTAAAAGTATCAGTATGCACCCATGCACAGACTCAAATGTACACAAATTGAAAAGGTGAGGTCCTACTGTGACATAACAAAAGGAGCACAGTGAACCATTTATAAGAGCCATTTCAACAAATGCATCACAGCAAGAAATGTGAGTAAAGATGGTTGATTCCGGAAAATGAAAATAGGCTAAAAGGCCGAGTAAGTAACTCTTCGTTGAGCCCATATCAAAGCCTTGTCCACAGCTTTGTTTGAAGAGGGTCAACCCACAATTTTCATTGACTTTGGGCACGCTTCGTCCCCACTACGACTTCCTCAAGTCCATAATATTGGTAATGCCACATGCGTTTCTTCTTAATCTTAATGCATGACAAATTCAAATTTTGTCCAACTTTCCATTTACATAGCTTAATTCCACATACTAATTGTTGGATGCATTTTATTCTTAAAGATATTTTTCAAAAAGAACAAGAATAAAAGATTCATGAAAACTGAATGTTATCTCAATTTTTATATATGAACTGCTTCATTTTGTGCAACAGATGAGCTTAAGATGATTTGTGTTTTGATCACTGCGTGCAAACTAATATTGAATTGATTTGAGGATGTTTCTAATTGACAGGGTGGGGATATATATTGGCTGTTCCCTTAATGACTGCACCAGTATTAACCATTGGGCTTGGATACAGAGTGTGGAGCAGAAGAGCATAAGCTGCTGATGTAAATAATTTGCCGTTCTTCAGGGAAAGCAGGCAAGATCTTGCTTGTCATGTCCAAAATTGTATGTATATAAAGGCCCAGTAGGCAAACAGCATTAAATCAATGTAGGGACAAACTGGGAAAATAAAAAACCTCTGTTGCCTACGGAATCAATCTTCTTAAATTCTCTAGCATAATGGAGGTTGAAGTAGAGTCCAGCATCAGTATAATGCCGGTGAAGTAAATTGTCTGCTTCCTAATCATCAGCTGTGTTGTGGAGAACCTGCTGGAGACCATGAATTGCATCAGTCATAACCAAAAAGGGATTTCAATCTCCAATATCAGAATCAGCCGCTCCACCTTTCTCTATGCTGGAAGCACCCACATGTACTTTAAAGAGGAAACAGAGATCACCTGCAGGCACTTGCAGTGAACAGCTGCTCGCGCCTACAAGTGAATTTCTTGGGGACTGTGGGAGCCCCTTTCCTACCTTGCAGGAGATGCACTCAGGGGGTTCATGGACTGGATGCCACCTTTCTTTGGTGAACTGTCAGTGCGCCTCCTGATGGCCTCTTTGCCTATGTGCCCACATCCATAATAGGACGCGGAGGCTATGTGTTGACCTCATTAGCATGGAGCCACCCCCCACATGCTAATGAGGGAACATAGCTGAAAATAGCTCGCTATACATAATGGAACTCTCTGTTTTACAGAAGAAGGCACACAAGTGTCTGCACATTCTCCTGTAATACTGCAATGCCCTGGGGGTGCAGAAAATAGGTGCACACACCTGTTGCTCCCCCAGGGCACTGCTTGTAATATGGGCCCAGGTGAGTAACTGTTTCTGAAGGGGAAAACACAGCTTAACTGTATACCTGCAGGGTGGTATCTGGAAAGTATAAGGGCAATTATTCTGGAAGACTAATCTTTAGATTTAATAGGAGTGGAGAGGTCAGAGATGAGTTGCCTGCTTGGCAGCCTATAGGTCTTGGACTGGTAACCTCAGCATGACGGTGGAAGGGCAGAGAAGATCTCCCCTTGAGGAGGACCCTGATCCTGGAGTCGTCCTTTTTGGAAAGCACAACCAAAGATGGGAAATGATAACACAAAGCTGGTCCAAGCCTCCAGTGAGCAGATTCACTGCGTGCCATGCTGGTGCACAGCAAAGGAGACAGAGAAGCCAGAGGAAATTCAATATAACTTCTATTCTAGTGCACAGCAAAGGAGACAGAGAACCCGCAGGAAATTCAATATAACTTCTATTTGGGGAATGGGTAAATGGGTGATGTCCATCACCACTGGACTACCAAGCTCAGTGGGTGCGATATAGTAGTTATCTAGCACCCTAGCACTTGAGGAGCCCAGGAGGTTGGTCCTACTCAGTTCCTATCCATAAGCCAGGGAAGTGTCCTGTTTGTTTGGTTTATGTTGATGGTTTGGTGCCGTTAAGTATGTTGGGTATTGGTGATTACTCAGAGAGTAGAATTGAGCTTGCCAAGAAGGTTGAAAGGATGACTACTAAGTTGAGTTGTACAGCCTCAGGTCTTGCTGGAGGCAGTTGGTTGGGAAGCTTTTGAAGAATGAAGAGGGAGTGATCATCAAAGGTTTGGTTTGTCCTTTGTGTAGTGGTGTATATGGAATTATGTGTGAAGTTAATACAAGATCATTGGTCCTTTCTTAAGGAATGAGTTGGAGGCCAGAGAGAATAGGGAGTTACATATTGTTAATGTGATTGTCATCGGGTAGGGTCGTATAAAACTTGAGTTTGAAATCAAAGAATACTTCCAGAGTGTACTCACTATTGGATTTAGTACAGTCGGTGTCTGGGAAGTTGAAACCACTGAGGTATGTGGTGTCACTGTTGAGATGGATGTCATAGTTGGAGTCTGAGAAGATGAAGTCAAGAAACTATGTCATGTCAGTGCGGAGACGGTTGTTTATGAGAAGAGGTTGAAAAAGACAATAAAGGAAGATAACCAGAAGAATGATAGTTAAGGTGAAGTCACGTGGATGGGGGGGTGTAAGAAGGGTGCTGAGCGCCATTTGAAGAGTGATTACTATGAGGCAGACTTTGGGAGTGATGGCAATTATGCCATCAGCCACCAACCCTCTCAGGTCCTAGTGGGTGGCTGTGTCAGAAGCAGCTATCTTGCCTGCACTGTACTTTCCACCGTGGAGATGCTAAGTACCTTGGAGACCAGGAGGAAGGAGAACAGTTGTTTACAAATGCTGAGGATTGTGGTAATGGATTTACAAAAAGTATTAAACAAACTAACACATTACACACATTGCTTAGTAAGCAGATGCCTAAAAATAACTTTTACTGTATTTGTCTTTCTTTCTTTCTTAATTTTAATCAACGGCGTAGTAATTTCTCTCCTTTTCTGTAAGAGGGCAAAGAGGGCCTTTCTATTGTTTTCTATACCAGCTGTCAACAAGACAGGGAAAATGTAATCGCTATTAGCTGTTGTGGTGAAAGAGAAAATGACAATACCCCACTTAGCATTTTTTAAATGTAGATATAATATGGTACCGAAAGTCAGTGTTCACAACAAATTACCTGATCTTCCAGTGCTATTAAACAATGTGAGATGAAAGCTTGCCATTAGATGATGTGGTTTCTCAGTTTGAAACGTGATATTTGTTCACAGGATAAAAACTACAAGTCATTCTACTACATCAGCACAGAAAAAGTTAATGAGTGAGAGAAAAGGACAGAGGTTTCTTGCACAATTGCGACAGCGTTCAGGGTGAATAGAGTACAAACTGGAAACACAGCTTAAAAGAAGGCAGGATCAGATATGCATACTGTACTCCCGGTAAAAAAACATGGGATCACTGTACGCTCACTCATTTTCGCCTCAGGGATGTAAGGATCATTCTCTGACCTTACATTTGCCTTACTCTTAGGTTGCGGAGACAACGCTCCACTCAGTGGTAGTATTCAGCCACCTGAAATGCACTGGCCTGTTTGAGTGTTTCCTGTCTAGACACCCAGTTTATAATTCAATCTTTTTGGTTCCCTTACACTGACCATCCTTACTGCATTGCATTCTGTTTTCTTACTAACTCTTACAGTAGATTTCTGGGACTTTCATATTTGACCAAGATGAATGCCAGTGGCACTGAGCTATATTGAAGTCGAAGAGAGAGTTGTTTTGTCTAAAAGCCATCCTTTCCTTGATGAGGCTTAGCTGGTTTGCCACAAACGTGAAGGGAACACAAACAAAATCTTCCTAGAATGGTTTAATTGCCTGCTTCTCAAAGGACATCTTCTTTGACATCCAGCGTGGGGCAGCCCATGACTCTTTTCCAAAGCTTACAATTTAAGCATTGTCCTTGGCTAAGAAATCACTTTCAGCACATGGATTTGTCAGGCCACCTCGATCTGCATATTTCACTCCCACCTTACAATTTTGTGTCAACCAAACATGGATCTTTACTAAATGGACCTTCGTCTTGTCCGAGCAGGGCTCTGATAACTTATGACCATGACAAAAAAATCCAGAAATCCATTACTGAGCAAGGTAAGTCTTTAGGTATAAATTGTGGGACCAACCATCAAGTTGTCCTTTGAATGTGTTCACTTGCTTGTGATGACAGCTGGCATCCAGTTTAGGATGCTCTAGATCCCTCGTATTGAGTGAGGTCAACCTACTGAGCTACCCCATCTCCCCTTTGAGGAGCTACAGATCCTGCTATTTTTGTGCTTTAAAGAATCAGTGATTACCCACTTGTCAGCAATAGGCATTGACTTCCTCACTGATTGTCCTTCCTTCCCACTGGGTAATTTAGTATTAGAAGTGTGTCCCTTTCCACAGTAGGCATGTGTTTCAACAGACAACTCCCAATTGCTTTTCAGCTACCTTGTGAATCCTCAGGGCAAATTTGTCGGCAGAAAACCATATGTCTATTTCATGTGTCACCATATAACTAGCCACCAAATCCTTAGGTATGCAAACTCTTTTCTCTCCTTTAGGTACTGTGGGTATGCTGCCACCATCACTGCTGGAATCTATCTAGTTTCGATGTCCAGCTCTTTTTAACTTCCCACATGAGCTATTAACATCTTTTTCTCCTCCAATGCTCTTTTAGCCTTTTTCTCCTCCAGTCTCAATATAGCCATCTGCAGCTTGAACTCTGTCTTCTCCCTCTTCTGGGCCGTTTCCTTTGAGGAGAGGCCATGGGAAGAGACACTGTTCCCTGGCCTGGCAGGGAGCTCCAATTCAGGGGTCAGCTCTTCTCCTTTCAGTGCAGGTAGTTCCTCTGAATGGTACTCCTCAGGCCCCTCCATTGGATCACAACTCCTGTGGTTACACCCAATGCAGAGAAGGCTTCTGCCCCTTCTGGAGTTCCACCTTCCTAGTGCTGCTCTTGGCAGGAAGTCCAAACTCTTAGCAGAAGCCCTTGAGCTGGGCTACTGTGTAAACCTCCACATTGCCAGCTCAGATTCAATTATTTTGTGGGTGAGGATGTAGATCCAACAGCCAAAGACATGATTTTGAGAAAAAATCAAAAATGACAATCAGGGACAATTTAAAATTGGAATTGGTCTTAGATGTGAAATAGTAGTGTACACTAAATGACTGTATCGCACTGCATAAACAAAAGCCCTATCCTCGCCGCTGAATGTTAGAAATTCAGTTGTTGGTTGACTGGGGTGGGCACTTTACTGAAACAGCTATCACAATCTAGTCAGGGTAAGTGTCAGGCAAACCCTAAATTAGTCTTTGCTCACCCTCTGGTAGATTGGCACAGAGCAGTCAGGCTTAAGTTAGAGGAAGTATTTGTGCAATATTTAAAACAGTCAACAGTATGAACACCATACAAAAAGATTCCACACCAGGTTAGAACAATAGAGCAAAATCTAATAAATTAAACAAGACAAAAACTTCAAAAATCCAATCAGTAGAACTGGAGTTCTTCTATTTTAAAGAATAAACTGCAGAACAGAGCCTAAAAGCGTAAAGCACCATCTACGGCTATCTAGTCTATCTGGTTGCGCTGGAGTTATCAAAGTCAAATGTTCAAGCTGAGGACAGGTCAGATACAGTTCCATGTTTGTCCTGCTGAAGTTTTACCTTCCCAAGAATTCTGGCAAAAGTTCAGTTCGTGGGGCAGAAGTTCCCTAGGAGGAAAAAGAGCGTTGCTGGCAATGGTCGGCAAGGTGTGAAGAGCAGGTCGGGTGTTGCAGACGGATGGGCTGAAGCATCGCGGTGGTGATACATGTGGACAATGTTTGCTGTGCAAAGAGACAAAGTTGCCGCTGCTCATGCTGTATTTCTGGGCGAGCTATGAGGATTTTGATCAAACAGGCTTGTATGTGTTCACTAAGAGCCCAAAGCTTGACTTTATTAGCTTAAAAAACGCTTCCAAGAGCCCAGGACCTGAGAAGTACCTCTTAAGGGGTCAGGGGCTTGTTTAAGGGGGTCCAGGAGCTGTGGGGAGCCTGTTAGGTCTCTAAGGCTCAGATCATGAAGGCAGCAGACTAGCCCTTTGAGTCCCTCTGGGGTCCTGGGTTCACGATGGGTTCCAGATCTAGTTCTTCCTCTCCAGGCAAGAGGGCAGCAGATTGGCACAACAAGGTGGCAGCTCCTTCAGAGTGGCAGTCCTTTCAGCCGCACAACAGTCCTTCTTCCTGGCAGAGTATCCATGGGTCCAGAAGTGTACTGAAGTGGTGGTGTCTGAGGTCCAGTTTTTATACCTAGTGGTGCCTTTGAAGTTGGGGAGACTTCAAAGACAGCTCTTTGAGTGCACAGAGGCCCTACCTTTGAAGTGCACAGTGGTCCTGCCCTTCCAGCTCTGGCTCTAGACTCACTACAGGGGGGTATGCAGCCCTTTCTATGGGGACAGGACACATTCTATTCTGTTGTAAGTGAGACTGGGTTCAGCTCCTCCTTCCCAACCTGACAGGATGGCCCATGAAGTCACACCTAAGCTCCCATTATGTGTGGCTCTCTAGGAGGAATACACAAAGCCCAGCTGTCACTCACCCCAGACACTTGATCAGCCAGGCAACGGGCACAAAATGGCTAAAGTAAGAAATGCCAACTTTCTAAAAGTGGCACTTTCAGAATTGCAATTTAAAATCCGACTTCACCATAAGTTTGGATTTTAAATTGTGGTTCCAGAGGGAACAAACTTAAAAAGTCTCTCTCTTCACAATTGGGAATTACACTTAAAATGGAATTAGGTAATCTCAATGCTATTGTATAGGAGAGATAGACCTTGTAGTAGTGAAAACGAATTTAAGAGTTTTTCACTACCAGGACATGTAAAACATAACAGTACATGTCCTACCTTTTAATGCATTGCACCCTGCCCTCTGGGTTGTCCAGTTCCTACATTAGGGGTGACATATGTATAAAAGGAGCTGGCTTGGGCATGGCAAAGGGGTTATTTTGCAAGGTCGACATAGCAGTGTAACACTGCACATACAAGGTCTGCAATAGCAGGCCTGAGACATGGTTAAAGGGCTATGTACATGGGTGACATAATCTGTGCTGCAGGCCTGCAAGCACCATTTCATTTAGAAGCCCTGGGCACATGTAGTGCACTTTACTAGGGACTTATAAGTAAATAAAATATGCTAACTGGGGATAAGCCAATACTACCATCTTTAGAGCAGAGAGAACAAGCACTTTGGCACTGGTTATCAGTGGTAAAGTGCACATTGTCCACAGGCCAACAAAATCAAATTCAGTAAAAATAGGAGAAGGGATAAAAAAGGTTTGAGGTGACCCTGCAGAAAGGGCCAGGTCCAACAACTGTTTTTTATTGATTTTAGGTATAAGTAATCAATGACACCAAATATACAAGGCCTCTCATGACATATCAGTATGGATTGCCTTTATCTCCAGTTTATGTAAGAGTAAATAAATAGCAACAATTTGGGGAGTAGGAATTTGGTTCCACTTTGAACAAACAAACATTAACTAGATAATTTTGAAACATGGTCTAAAATCTGAAATTGCAGTAAACCCAACTGTGTGAAATGACAAAGCAGTGGGAAGTGATGATTGATGCTTATATTGCACGTCACAGGCCAAGATAAGTTATCACAGTTGGTGACAAGATGGCTCAGCGAGTTCACAGTCGCCGCCAGCAGATTCGGCCTTGCAACTTTAAGGAGAGCATGGAAACAGCACGTGAAGTACTGTGTTAAATAGAAGTTATTATTGTCAGTGCTCTGGGCCTGGTGAATGGCCTTTGCGTGCAGTCTCTTACAGACACTGGTGGGAGTAACAATATTGTGCCTTCACCTCATTATAATGTCACCCATGAGGAATTCTGTCGCAGTTCCACCGATCTTAAGGCTACCGTTATACCATCTTTTCTTCTGCGTCAAATTTTGTTTATTGTAAACAATTTCCCACGTTGTAACCGGTTTCGGGCCGCCATGTTCCCGAACTTCACCCACAAGCATAATTACCTTTGTGGATCTGTAGCTTTCGCTCGGGGACAGCGGGTACTTTCAGAGCTGTAAATCATTCCGAGCTCGTCAGATAAACTATGCAATGTTTAACTCGTAGTGCTGACTGGATGTTTTTTTCTTCCGCTTGTGACTAATGAGACACAAGGGCATTTCTGCTTACTTCATGCTTCCAGTTCGTTTCAGATTTGAATCCAAAAATAAGTCAACTAAAGTAAATGGGTACTTTTCTAAGTTTATGAAATTATATCATCTGGGGAACAAATATTATCGAGATTTATGGCCGTTTGCAATGGTGCATTTGCACCACGGTCAAGTTCATCCTTCCCAGTGCAAATGAAGAGTGGTATATTTGTATGGAGAATATAGCTGGCATTCAGGAGCTATGGAAGACTGTGCTATGGTAATGAGAAGAGGCAGAGCAGCAGAGGCATGCTAAGAATGTGCCAGCACTTCAATATTGCAAGCATTGGCAAAGACAACAGTTCTGGCTATAGTGTGTCAACATGTGGAAGCAGATGTCAGCCCATTAAAGTTAGACATGTTGACTTTGCCAATGTTGCTGTCCCGAGAGTGACAAGGATTTTGTGTGTCTCAAGCTAAATTATATTTTGCTATCTGTTCACCCCCGTTTTCACTACCAAGTCCATTTGTTGCAATTTAGAACCCACTTTGGCCATTTGTGGCGGCAATGATATGTGTCTGTCTACAGTGACCTAACCATAGCACCATGAAGATTTTGTGTTGTGCCCTCCCTAAACGTAGAACCTCACATACATCAGAAAAGGCAAGTGTTTGTTTTCTCAAGTCTTCTCTGAAGCACACACACTGCCTGGGGTTCACATAAGCACCCAGAAACTACTCACCATAGATGCAGCCCTGAATGCACGACCAGTGACACACATGCCTGGTTGTGAACTGTTTTATTTTCCTTCACCTTTACAATATTGTGCTAGTATGATGGAACTTCCCCCTGAAGTTTGTGGTGTATTTCGGTGTGTGTGTGTAAGCCTTCACTGCTATACCTGGGAGATAGATATATATATATATATGTATATTTACTAGCACAATATTCTATATAATATATATATATATATATATATATATATATATATATATATATATTATTCCTGTTTCCCAATTCACTGACAGCTGGTGTGCTCCAAACCGCAGTGCGCGTCGGAACAAATGAAGTCAGCGCATTTCATAGGATCTTCCCAAATCCTTTGTTTTGTACACAAAGGCTCCGAGGCTTTGCTTAGTGCAAAAAAAGTATTTATTCTGTTTCTGCTGTCAAACGTGTTTCGGTTTATATGTGTGTGTTTTGCACGCTGTCGTGCAATTTGCTCCAGTGAAAAAGTAAAGGAAACAGGCAACGGCAAGACCAATCATTCTCCCTTTGTTAATGCGTGTTTTTGCCGTCTTCATTGTTATTTTCAATATTTTGGAGATGGCCACCATGTTGTTTTTAGACTCAAGTTGCAACCATCTTGGAAGTATTGAAAATAATGTTCAGACACCTTGGATTGTTATTTTCCATACTTCCATGATGGCTGTCACGCTGCAGCTCAATGTAATTTGGCATCCATCTTGGGAGCATAACAAATAATCTTCCACTGTGTCTGTCTGCTGCTACTGGCTTTGCAAATACTTCCATAATTGCACCACAAGCGTTGGCAGAGCCAAAAGCTTTGACCTGATATCTTGTTACTTTATTTTCTATACTTCCAAGATGGCTCCTACATTACGTCTACATGCATTATCCTGGCCATCTTGGAAATATAATTGTAATTGTATTTATATAGCGCTTACTACCCCTGACGAGGCGTTGAAGTGCTTTTCATCGAGTAGTAGGCTACTCTGGAACCTAAAACGATTAGTGGTGGATTAGTTTAGAGAAATATTAATACAGTATTAGTATGAGTCGATTTGAGCAGAAGGATATGTGAGTTTGTTAGTAGGTTTGAATAGAATAATGGAGGGACAGAGAAGGGAAGAATCCAGAAGTGTTAATTGGTAGTTTATAGTAATAGGATGAGGCCTGGGATGAGTAAAGGAGAGATGGAGGAGGGAAGAGTCTGTGGAAAGGGGTTTGGGAGATCGCAGTAGTAGAAGGGGTTTTGGATGAGTCAAAGGTGAGATAAGTGAGGGAGAATTTAGAAGCGTTGTTTGAGAGATCATAGTAGTAAACTGAGGTTCGGGGTGAGCCAGGAGCGGTAGAGGAGGGAAGAGCTTAGGCAGGGTGATTGTGGAGATAATAGTAATAGGATAGATTTGGAATAAGTGGGGGAGTGGGGATGGAGGACAGATTGAGAGGTATAGGGAGACAGTGATTGTTGTTTGCCTTTTCTAGTGTCCCCACAATTCTACAAGCATTTGCAAAGCCAATAGGGGCCAGAGGACAAGGGGTGTAAAGTGAGGAGAATATGGAGAGACAGAGAGAGACACTGAGCTACAACAGTGTTCTTTGTTAGGGTATGGAGGGAGGACTCAGGGGAAATGAAGATGACTTTTGGTGGCAGAGAGATGATGGTGAGGGAGAGGAATAGAGTGCAGAGAGAGAGCAGAAACAGAGACAATGTGTTGGGAAAGAAAAAGAGACATATTCCCATCGAGTGCTAAGCCAGAACTGTCACACAAAAAAACATAAATAGAAAAATAGTTCTGTGATGGCAGCAGTGAGAGGGTACACACAACCAATCAAAAATGAGTGTGAAATGTAAATGCATCAGGGGTAGAAAAAACACAACAATAGCAAGAAAAGCCAATGAACCAGGAGATCAGGAGTAGAGAACTGAAAAAGACAAAAAGCCATTATATATGAGAGGACTTTGAGTCTGCCTCTTGCTCATAAGTAAGGTATTGGTTACTATGCAGTCAGCAAGAGACAGATAAAGCTGTCTGTAGCAAGACAGCAAAAGGCTTTTTTTAATAAAATGCATGTATGAGATAAATTAATGTGTGATAACTCAGCGTACGTTTGAGACATAAAATTGTCCCTGATACCCGGTATCACAAAGCACTCTTAAGGAGGCAGAGTGATACACCAAGAAGCCAATAGCACGGTATGAAAGAGGAATACTCCACTGGGCAGAGCAAAACCCCTGTGTATATGTTAAATAATTAGTCACTGTAGGTCCTCAGAGAGATGCACTGTCAAGCCAGACCAAAAAATATAAAGGAGGAGCCAACTATATTTACACAGGGAAATTATTGAAGGTCAAGGTGTTATGGCCAAGAGATGCAAGTGTATGGTATAATGCATACAATTCTACAATTGTATGCATTCAAAATAGCATTGTAAATCAAGACCCAATTACTCTACGGTCAAGTTACCCTTATTTCTTAGTTACCAATGTCTCAACATCTTCATCCTGTGGCTATTGCATTGGTCCCTGTTGGACCAAATAAGGGCTCATTATGAGTCATTCCTTATACTGATCGTAAGATATGGTAATTATCGCATGTAGTATTATCACACAATTATGACATTTGGTCCTGGGATTGAGGAATAACTCTGAAAATCAAAATTTGCACTTCAGTTTCCACAGGTTTTACTACCCTTTGGAACATTTTTACCAGGTAAATTATGCCTTCTTTTTGCAGATCAAATGTGTCCAGCATAAATCCCAGAGGTGCAAGTTTTTCTGTAGCACTTGTAATCATGATCTGGACACGAAATCCCATTAGTGGTTGAATTGGCATTTGTACTAAACTCGTAAGGAAGGACACCATGTTTATTGAAGCTGAGGATAAAACTTTCGAAACATGAGGAAGAATAACATGCGCCAGGTTTTTATGACTAATAACAGTGATGGTGATGGAGAAGTATGATCAGAGCTGAAAATAACCTTGCAACTTAAAAAAAAAAGAAACAGTTACATTCACTAAATGACCTGGTCTTCAGTTAACTTATACACGCTACTTTGCAGCTAACATCTATTTTCAATTCTGTGCATTAAGAAGAACTTTTGTGAAGCTGGTAGGAAAACTGGGACATAATAAAAACATCTTCTAAAGATCAAACTCTTATTTTCACAATAGATATCAAGGAGGGAAATAAGTAAACGTTTGTTGCATCGATTATTAAAACATTATAGTGACATTTAAATATGGTATGACAGAATCACAAAAGAAAACTGGCAAAATATTTGTGGAAAATGGTACAATGGAAACAAAGAGAATAGGAACACTAGACCACTAACTGACTGATTTCCTTAGGCATTAACTTCCTGGTTACTAGTTCTTTTCCAGGGCACAAGAGATAGAGAGACCTATTTAAGACCATGTTGGTAGGAAGGCTGTGCTTGCAACATGTGGTTGCTTGGTATAACTCTTAGATTCATACTAGTTTGCATCTGTTTACTCGTCCTTCATGTTTAATTTTTTTCTCTTCTTAGTTCCCTCACGTCAGGGTTCTCTCTTGATCCTTTATCCTAGTGTGTATTTGGTCGTGCTCTGTACCCTCTAGTGTTGTTCTCACCCTTAACTTCTCATCTCCTGGTTGCAGTGGCGGACGGCAGCTTTAGGAAGGAGGGGGGCGGTCGGGGCACACACACACACTCATTCTTTCACACACAGACACCCATGCACGCACGCACATCCATTAACAACACTCATGCCATTCATTCATACATGCACGCACGCACCAAACATTCATTTTAAAACATCACACACTCATTGTTTCACTCACGCATGCAAGCACATCCATTAACACTCATAATATTCAAAAATGCTCGCACGCACCAAACATTCATTTTACAAGATCACACACACACACATTCTTTCACACACACAGGCATGCACATCCATTAACAACATTCATACCATTCAAAGATGCACGCACGCACCAAACATTCAATTTGAAACATCACACACATACATACACACACACACACACACTTACCTTCGGCCTCCAGGTCCCAGGAGGCTTGGGACTGCTGCCTTCCCTCATTGGCTGACCGTAGGTCAGCCAATGAGGGAAGGCAGCAGTCCCAGCCTCGTCACAGAGTGGAGATGGGGTCAGTGAGACTGCTGACCCCACCCCACTCTGTGACGAAGTGTCACTGATTGACACTCGCCCTGGGCACTTCAGGGCTTAAACTGAGGCGCCCAGGGAGAGTGTCAATTGGTGACGCTTTCCTCATCACCCAGGGGAGGGCCTCGAGGCACTTTTGCTGGGCCGAGGACGTCACGCCCATAGGAGCTGTGATCTCCTCAGCCCAGCAAGGTTCAGCTAAGGCAGCCAGGAGTCTGCGCAAATTGCGCATGTCTGCTCCTGGCTGCCTGACCTGAACATGAAGAGTGTCTGTCAGGCTGACCTTTGTTCAGCCTGACAGACACTCTTCATGGGGGGAAAAGGTGGGGGGCGTGGCCCCTCCGTCCTAAAGGACGGGCTGCAACTGCCTGGTTGCTCTTATTTGTGGTTTCATCCTGGAGCTCCTGTCTGGTATCCTGGTCTGCAAGGATCTCAGCATTTCAACATCCACTGAAAAAACATTAAGCGTGCAGTGCTGTTTTAATAGTTCACTTTAGTCTATAAATATACACCTACTAGTGGTCTCCTGCTTGCCCTACAGCCTTTTCAGTGGCGTATGACATTCATCCGGCACTGAGGTTGCACTGTGTCATCCCTACAGACAATCCATTCCGAGAGTGAGATCCAGTCTAGTGTTCCTCTCTCACCCCCTTTCCTTGTTTCCCCCCCGATTCCTGCCCTGTGTTATTCACCCTTCCACCTGTGTAGGTGGTCACGGCTGGCAGGGGCTTTCAGCTGGTCTGCTCAACAGGAACCTGACAAACACCAGTGCCATCTTGTTTCTGCCAGAGCACTGTAGACTGATGAAGAGGCAAGTTTAGATTCGAAATTGATCAGTATAGGGGTCACTGCTGGACTGTAGAAATTTAAAAATGTCTTCATATCGGGCATTGTAAAACAGCTAAGTTGTATTGGGGAATATTCAGGTGAACTTTTGGAACAGCGCATTTATAGTGCTACATTCCTAAATAATTACATATGTAAAGTTATTGGATTTCCGCACCGCTGAATTCCAGTTAAACGTTTTTTTCTGGCTTTTGAGAGAGACTCTTATTTTTATTAACGTTTACCTCAAGATCGTTTATATGGTTCTACTTGTCTACAGCTAGCATGGCAGATTAGAACCATATTGTGAAAGGTTGACATGAGGCTCCCCTAACTTAATTGCAGATTTCTAAGCCCTTTTAAGCCATTACCCGGGTCGGCTGAATAAAGGTTAAAAAGTAAAAGGGTGATTACGCAATCCTGCTTAGGCCTAGGTTTCTCATCCATTAGTTAATAAGGAAGTCCTAATGCTGTGCAAAGGGTATAAACCAAGGGGCCTATGTATGAGAATGTGACGCAGTGCTGCAAGTCACCTTGCTGACTGTACTGCGTCACAGGGAAAGGGCAGGAATGTGCTGTAGTCAGTGAGTCAAGATTCTTTATTCAGCAAATTACCACAAGAGCACAGAACATTTTACACATAATATTATTTACAACACAGTTCTTAAAATATAAAACAGCAACAATAATAAAGACATCATCTGCACTAATTGCAAACTTTTTTCAAATTCATAAAACCCATACTCACATAAAATACCAAAAACCTCAGCGTAATTCTTAGCATAATCAAATCCTGTACACTGTCCCTCTAAATTAAGGTACAGCTGCCTCCACTAATTCATAAGGTTTTCTAATTGAAATAGCTATTCTTAATTTTTTTTAAATAACAACAGATATCAATAGAATTCAATTGTTGTATATACATCAAAGCATCATTATAGGATGTGAATTGTAATTTCCGTAAAAGTGGTAATAAAAATGTACGTCTTGGAGCAGAGTAGAGTGAACAAAATAAAAGAAAGTGAAATGTGCTTTGTTTTGTAATAGTATCACACGGGCATTTCGGGAGCGCTTTTTGCCAACAACATTGCTTAGGAAAAGCCACCCTAAAATGTATCAAATTTAATCTGAATAAAGCGAGGAGGGAATATTCTTGAAAATTCGGGTTCATTCTGAGAAGTTGTTGAAATCTGAACATAGGGGTCAAAGGTTTTCAATTGCAACGCCCCATGTAGTCTCTTATTCGAAATATAATCAAAATATCGAATTTTAACCAAGTCCTTAGCGTTCGGAGGCAACGACTCAGGATGAGTAAACATATTTTCCAGACCTAAATTCCGGAAATTAGTTTGTAAGTAAGAAAGCCACGGGATCCTGCTAAAATTGGCTAGATGGACACAATCAGATAAACAGTCTTGTACCAAGGCGGCCGCTGGATTCAACCAGGCTTTCAACCATAATAAAAGTGGGGCAACACCAATCAAATCCCCAATGTAACTTAGTCCCAGTTCCTTGTGACATATAAAATTTGCGACATTCTTAGGCACCATCAATACTCTATGTACAAATTTGTTCTCAGCACGTTGGAGAGAATCAATTTTATTCAAACCCCACAGACCTGCCCCATAAGTAGCTGCAGATACACATTTAGCTTTATAAAGCCTGATTATATGATGAACTGTCCTGTGACCTAGTTTGCGGGCAAAACGGAAAATTGCTTCCAGGTCTCTCCCCATCTGTTGGGTCTTGAAAGTAAGATGAGTCTTACATTGCAAAGTGGAACGAAGGTATAAACCCAGGTAACAAAACTTCTTTCATTTATTTATGGTAATCCCTCCCATAGTAAAACGTTTAGATCTTGTGTTTCTAAGGCCACATGTCATCACATACGTCTTCGTATAGTTTACTTTCAAATCTAAATCTTGCATGAAGATTGAAAAATAATCCATCAGACTTTGTGAGCCTTTAGCAGTGCAGTCGATCAAAACCGCATCATCTGCGACCAATAATACAGGGAGCTGTCTCGCACCCATTCTAGGGAAGTCTTTACCATTTGCTATTAAAAAACTGTAAAGGCCATTAAAATACAGCAAGACTAAAAACGGTGCTAAAATACAACCCTGTCTCACTCCTCTCAAGGAAGACAAAGAGGCGGACCTCTCACCATGTGATCCATATTGTACTGAAACTCTCAGGTCCGTATATAAGTGTTTAATTAACTCCAAAAGGTTCCGATCCACCCCCAGGGATTCCATAATTGACTAAAGTTTCTCTCTGTTCACCAGATCGAAAGCACTTTATAAATCTATAAAAGCCGAATTGATAGATTCCTTCCTTACGGTCACATATTTGCTCAATATAAGGTGCAAATTCAACGATTGTTCAATAGTGCCAAGACCAGGTCTAAAACCATATTGGATTGGATAGATAATCTTTGCCTCAGTAGCCCAATCCTCCAGTCGAGTCAAAATTACACTTCCCAATAACTTAGCTGTAGAGTCTATAAGGGAAATTGGTCTATAACAAGATGGATTTTTCCTACAACCCCTTTTAAAAATAGGGATGACAATAGCCAGTTTCCACGAAGAGGGGATTTTACTCATAACTACGGACCTTAATACATTAGTGACTAGAGGACCCCAAAGATCCGCATAGACTTAAAGAGATCAATAGGAACCCTGGCCGGTCCAGCAGCTTTCCCCGATCTCAAATGGGAAAGAGCAGTATTAACCTCATGCAAGTCAAATGACAAATCAGTAGTAGTCAAGTTGGATTCCACAGGGCTCTGATTATCTCTTTCACACCCCACAAGACATATATTAATCTCTGGCTGAAAGACTTTAGTAAAATGGGTTACCCACACTGTTTCTGGTATCAAACATTCATCCTCCTTATTATTCTGATCCATAAAATAAGAATGATTGACCACCCTCCAAAATTGTGTGGTATCCTTCAGTTCAGTAGCTGCCATAAGTTCATCCCATGCACTAGACCTGATTTCATTTTTCCTTGTTGCCAAAGCTGCCTTATATTGTGCCCTGGCTGTTCGTACTAAGTCACGGGAGAAAGGGATTGATCTAAGAGCTCTTTTCAAATCTTTATGGGCCTTTGTGCAAACAGAGTTGAACCAACGGCACACCCTTGGACCACAAATAGGCCTATCAATTGCCAGAGATTCTGAAATAGCAGAGCATAATTTCACATATTCTAATGCTAGCTTATCAGGTATGCTTTGATGCGACAAACATAAATTAATAGAATCCAGATTTTGTTCGATTATTTCCTGATTGAATGTTTTAGGGTCTACTCTTTCCCCATTCATTCGTAAACCGAAGTTTTTTATTAGAAATGGTTGCCCTATTTGGTCAACTGTTACTTATAACCGGTTTACTGTTACATGCAAGTTAAATAAATAATGGATTGTGGTCACTAGCACAGTGTGGTATTATCTTGAAATCAAGAATTAAAAGGAAATCAGTAGCACTAATAGGAATAAAATCAATAAAACTCCCTTTCAAATTCCCCGTAAAAGTCGGTAATTATTGAATAGCTGTGTTTGCCTTATCTCTAGCTTAAACAAGATCAAATCTAGAAATAAAAGTATTTAAAACTTCCCCTTGATTAGTATGGATAAAATGAGTTAAAGCCTCTCTATCCTCCATAGGAGTGCATCTGAAGCTTCCAAACTACATAATGGAGTATTAAAGTCCCTGGCCCATAGAATAGTGTACTCCTTATCCTGGAGCTTATCAGAAAAGTCCAGAAAATCTGTCACCTCTTCACAATTTCCCTTCAAAGGGTAATTTGGAATGTTATTATAGAAATGTATTATCAGGTGACCTTTACTCCCCTCATATAACAGTAAAACAACCATGAACTTGGATGAAGACCAAATTAAAGAAATCTCCAGTTTTGGGGGATGCAAAGAAACAAGAACCATAAGGCCCCCACTTGACCTTCCCGCTGAGTAGGGAATTGCCAGTTGATGTAAAGAATAATAACCATCTAGGAAAAGAGGATCCATTGACCAGCTCTCCTGCAAACAAATCACATCATAAGAGGATATAAATTATAGCCACTCTGGGTTTTTTACCTTTGACCGGAGCCCTGCAATATTCCAACAAAGTAGCATTAGCGATTTTGATCCTGGGCTTACCATGTATTTCAATACAGCACATTCCTGTTCTTTCCCCAAAGCTGGAGCACAATGGGCTGCCTAGCGCCAACACAAGCACCCTGGCATGGTGCAAGTGTACCTGTGTTGCATGCAGGATTGTTTTTGTGCAGGAAGTACACCTTCCTTCACAAAAACAATACTGAGAGGCATATTCCTCTTTATATGTGTCCTGCAGAATGCAGCATACATAGAAAGAGGAAGTATAGAGGGAATTAAAGATGTTTGTCTTTGTTACGCCTCCTCTGAGAAGGCATATCTTTTTGGTGCATTCTCAGGTCTACCACTTCTGGTAATAATGTGTCATAAACCATGGGAGATGAGTGGAAGCACACATGACATGACTTGACAAGTAGCATGCATGAACACAACTTCCATGCAACTGCATAAAGACAATAAGGACTGCTTTTTGTGCTCTCCTGCTCACAAAGTTTTGCTTTTGGGGCAAAGCCGATATGGTGAAAACCACCTCTGAATCAAATTCCAACATGATTACTGACTTGCTCTCATGGTGTAAAATACCAGAACCTACCTGCGCACACACAATACCTACCGAACCTTTGACTTACTTGAATGTACTCCGCTGCGTCCAATAACTGATTTACTGTACTCAGAAATGTTGCAGTGCACGTTCACGGTGTGCATTTAAGGCAAAATTATCTTCTGCAAAACTGAGACACAGTGTTTATTTTCTTCCAGCTACCTGCATCAGTGACAGCTACAGCTCTTTGCCTACCAATCTTGACTGTGGAGGTGCATTTGGGAATGGTCATGTAATTTCATAACTACATCACAGAGAATGTAACAAGGTTCCAGTCTTTTAGAACTCTGTCTGTAGATGCCCATAACTTCAAGGATCATCTCCCATCTATGATGCACGTTGCATTTCTGAAACCTTGAAGTGGATGTGTCCGAATATGCATGGGTTTCCTACTGCCACTTTCACTTTTGTAACCAGATACCAACATTTTTTGCTATTTTTCTGGTCATCCCAACCCCTCGTCGATGGACAAGTTTACCAAAATGCCTCTCAAATTCTTGCTACGCCCTTGTGTAGGTACATCTAACATGGCAAAGATTAAAGCTTGTAGTCAATTAATGTAACGGTTAATGCATCACCAAACTCCGGGTTAGAGGAGGAAAAACAAAGTCGACAATCCCTGAGCCCTGAACTACTGTTGGTAAATTGCCTGAGAAGAATGGACTAGTACTGCCCCTGCAAGAAGGTAGGGGATGCATCACATAAAGTGTCCAGAGCACACTTGGATTGTGGCCAGAAGGGATGCTGATATTTCTCTGGGCAAAATGTTTTATGATCACTTAAGAGGTTAGTAATACAAACTCCACCAACAATTGTAGGATGTAGAGGTCCCAGCAGTCAAAGGACTCAGCTACACATGCCACAGTTTCCTGAGGCGATAACCGTTGTCATCACCAGGAGAGATTGTTGTCACAGAATGACATTGTAAAAGTGCAGTCACAAACTGGCAATGTCAGCTGTATAACCGATGAGAAGTGAAAGTACAAAGCATGATTGGAGAGTGCAATGGACGTTGTAATACACCACAGAGGGGGAAGTGGACATGTGCATTGTGGTGTCTCACAAGTCAGCAAGAAGTACTATGCCATGACCACACACAGGTCATTCAAGGGCAGAGTATTTTTGCCACTTGGAGTATAAGCGGCAATGGACAGTCAAAATTTGTAGCTGATTCCTTGGACAGGTGCAGTGAGAGCACCAGTAGTGATTGTTCTTGAGGTGGAAATGTCCTGCTCCTCTCTGTACCTATGGCACCTCAATGGACTTGGTACCATTCTTGTGTGCAAGTTGTTGGGGATGTTTCTGTCTCATGCCCAGGACAGAGGTATAATCATTCATCCCCTTTTGTGTTAACTAGTTCTGTGCCTGTTCCTGTAAGTCACTTCATCTGCCTTTTTCACTCCAACCTCTCTGTTTGCTGCATTGGGTAGGGTAATTCTGGAATTAAATCTAGCCAATAACTAGACTCCCCCCCCCATCCCAAGTAGAAAAGAAAACTTCTGGATAGTGAATTGCGGCACATATCTCCTTAGGTTTCAGAATCACAAAAGTGTCAAAAATACAAACTACTAACCCAGGATTCGGAGAAAGAGTTTCCCCTATTTTATTAAAGGCACCACATTCAGCTTACCAGGTCCTGGTATTGTTTTAGCAGAACTACTGTAACATAACTTACTTTGTACCAGTCAAGAAAGATGCTCTAAAGCTAAAAATTATGCAAAACCATGCAGAGAGACTCTGCTTGAGTGAAATAAATTTGATCCATTACCCTACCATCTTAGAGCACCATTGAGTCTGTGGGGCTCAATGCATTTATTTATGTAGGTTTTTGATATAGGGATGGGGCCAGCATCCTCCATATCAGCAGGGAGGAGGAGTGGTAGGTGCACTTCTAAGTGCGCATGTTGGTTTCACCGGCTGTCTGGGGCCGGCCAAACCAAGATACACTCTTAGAGTTCTCCACCCGGGCTGTGTTTCACAGCTGGGTGAAGGTCCAGCACAGGCTCCCACTCCCTCACTGAGGTGCATTTCAGCCTGCTCAGGCCCATCCTGGTGCTTCTCTCATGCTGGGTAACTCGATTGGGTGGGGAGTGGAGCAAGGCGAGCACAGAAGCACCGAGGCGGCGGGAGCTGAAGAACACCAAGACAGCAGATATGTTTTTTTTTTCTTAATTATTGCCCTCCATCCAATTTGCCCCAATCAATTCCGCACGCTGCCCCACCAGCCCTTCCTGGCAGCAGCCGCCACTGGATAATATAAAGCATTAAGCATGACTAAAGGTCTTTGGGGAGATAGTGGCAGTGTCATTTATAATATATCATAGAACAACGGAGAACAAATATATGCAGGTAATAAAGCACAAATTGGGATCATTCAGGGAGATAGTGGGAGTGTGATTTATAGCATGGTATAGAACAACAGTGAACAAACATATGCAGGTAATAAAGCATGAATTGCGGTCTTCGGGGAGGTGGTGTCAGCAGGGATGTAGCTTGGTCAATTATATCAGGGGCTGTGAGGTATTACACCCTCTCCCTTTGGAAATAGGTGTGAAGGGCCTGGGACGAGTAGCCTCTCCTGGCCTCTGGAAATGCTTTCAATGGCACAGATGATGCCCTCCTTGTATAAGCCAGTCTACACCGGTTCAGGGATCCCCCCAGCCCTGCTGTGGCGTGAAACTGGACAAAGGAAAGGGGAGTGACCACTCCCCTGACCAGCACCTCCCAGGGGAGGTGCCCAGATCTCCTCCAGTGTGTCCCAGACCTCTGCCATCTTGGATGCAGAGGTGTGAGGGCACAATGGACAGCTCTGAGTGGCCAGTGCCAGCAGGTGACATCAGAGACCCCTCCTGATAGGTGCTTACCTTTCTCTGTAGCCAATCCTCCTCTGTGGGCTATTTAGGGTCTCTCATGTGGGTATCTCACCAGATAACGAATGCAAGAGCTCACCAGAGTTCCTCTGCACTTCCCTCTTCGACTTCTGCCAAGGATCGACTGCAGACTGCTCCAGGACGCCTGCATAACCGCAAAAAAGTAGCAAGAAGACTACCAACAACATTGTAGCGCCTCATCCTGCCGGCTTTCTCAACTGTTTCCTGGTGGTGCATGCTCTGAGGGCAGTCTGTCTTCACCCTGCACTGGAAGCCAAGAAGAAATCTCCTGTGGATCGACGGAATCTTCCCCCTGCCAATGCAGGCACCAAACGTCTGCATCACCGGGACCTCTGGGTCCCCTCTCATCCTGACGAGCGTGGTCCCTGGAACACAGGAGCTGGGTCCAAGTGTCCCTGACAGTCCAGTGGCCCTTCTGTCCAAATTTGGTGGAGATAAGTCCTTGCCTCCCCAAGCCAGACAGTTATCCTGTGTACTGCGTGAACTGCAGCTGCTCGGGCTTCTGTGCACTTTTGCAAGATTTTGTGCACAGCCTAGCCCAGGTCCCCAGCACTCCGTCCTGCATTGCCCAACTCGCTGAGTTGGACTCCGACATCGTAGGACCCTCTTTTGTTGTTCTAAGTCGACCGTCATCCTCAGATCTTCTAAGTGCCTGTTCAGGTGCTTCTGCAGGTGCTGCCTGCTTCTGTGTGGGCTCTCTGTATTGCTGAGCGCCCCCTCTGTCTCCTCCTCCGCCCCCTCTGTCTCCTCCTCCAAGGGGTGACCTCTTGGTCCTTCCTGGGCCCCAGCAGCACCCAAAATCCTCAACTGCGACTCTTGCAGCTAGCAAGGCTTGTTTGCGGTCTTTCTGCGTGGAAACAACTTTGCATCCTCCAGCAGGCCGTGGGACATCTTCTGATCAAAGGAGAAGTTCCTGACACCTTCCATTGTTGCAGAATCTTTGGCTTCTTCCACACGCAGGCAGCCCTTTTGCACCTTCATCCGGGGTTTAGTGGGCTCCTGCCCCCCCGGACACTTGCGTGACTCTTGGACTTGGTTTCCTTCCTTCACAGATCCTCAGGTCCAGGAATCTGTCTTCAGTGCTTTGCAGTCAGTTGTTGTCCTTGCAAAATCCCCTATCTCGCCTTATTGTCTTTCTGGGGCAGTAGGGTAACTTTACTCCTACTTTTCAGGGTCTTGGGGTGGGGTATCTTGGACACCCTTAGTGTTTTCTTATACTCCCACTACACTAGGCCTGGGGTCCATTCGTGGTTCGCATTCCACTTTTGGAGTATGTGGTTTGTGTTGCCCCTAGGCCTATTTCTCCATATTGCATTCTATTGTGTTCTACATTGTTTGCACTACTTTTCTTACTGTTACCTACCTGATTTTAGTTTGTGTGTGTATATTTTGTGTATATTACTTACCTCCTAATGGAGTAGATCCTTTGAGACACTTTTGGTATATTGTCACTAAAATAAAGTACCTTCATTTTTAGTAACTCTGAGTATTGTGTTTTCTTATGATATAGTGCTAAGTGATACAAGTGGTAAAGTAAGGGCTTTGCATGTCTCCTAGTTCAGCCTAAGCTGCTCTGCTATAGCTACCTCTATCAGCCTAAGCTGCTAGAGCATCTCTAATCTACTAATAAGGGATAACTGGACCAGGCACAAGGTGTAACTACCACAAGGTACCCAGTATAAGTCAGGCCAGCCTCCTATAGTAATCAGCAACAATTTCTACTTCAGCAGAAGGACAACAGCATCGGCATCAGAAAAAGGAATGGGATAGGGGAATAGTTTAAAGTTTGGACTATAAGACTACTAAACCATCAAAGCATTAGTTCAGTTTTGAACAGACATAATAAACTCAGAAAATAATAAACACTTGAATGCCAGTAGACTGACTGGTAAAGAATGAAGTGTCAAAGTGACAGATCACAAGAAGTAAGGCGTCTGGAACCCAGGAAAGAAACTCAGGAGAGTCACAAACAGAATCGCAAAATAGAATGACCTCCAAACCAATGGTGACTGAACATTAAATTAAACTAGTTAAACTCTTGTGATTGGCTTAAACATAAGGTGAGAAAAATATACCTAATGGGAAAGTCAACAGATATCAAAATTATATAAAATGTTAGCTCCAACAGTTTTTATTAGCTGCTGCTCTTCGTACATAGTTTAGGATTATACCAAATGTATCTTGTACTCTTCCTTCTCTGGTTGCATCTGTAGGCCCTTTTGTTCAGCATCTTCCGGATACGCCATTGCTGGATAGTGATTATAAAATATGGAAACATTTCTCGCTGCACCATTTCCCTCAAAAGAAATACATGAGTTAGAAACATAACTACAGAGAAATATGCAAATTCAGTGAATGAAGTCTGTTAGGTAACGGACATGAAGGGGGTCATTCTGACCCTGGCGGTCATGGACCGCCAGGGCCAACGACCGTGGAAGCACCGCCAACAGGCTGGTGGTGCTTCCTGGCCAATTCTGACCGCAGCGGTAAAGCCGCGGTCAGAAAAGGGAAACCGGCGGTTTCCCGCCGGTTTTCCCCTGGCCATAGGAATCCTCCATGGCGGCGCTGCAAGCAGCGCCGCCATGGGGATTCCGACCCCCTTCCCGCCATCCTGTTCCTGGCGGTTCTTACCGCCAGGAACAGGATGGCGGGAACGGGTGTCGTGGGACCCTTGGGGGCCCCTGCACTGCCCATGCCACTGGCATGGGCAGTGCAGGGGCCCCCTAACAGGGCCCCATAATGATTTTAAGTGTCTGCTTAGCAGACACTGAAAATCGCGACGGGTGCCACTGCACCCGTCGCACCCCAGCAACTCCACCGGCTCCATTCGGAGCCGGCTTCATCGTTGCTGGGTCTTTCCCGCTGGGCGGGCGGGCGGCCTTTTGGCGGTCGCCCGCCCGCCCAGCGGGAAAGTCAGAATGACCGCCGCGGTCATTTGACCGCGGTGCGGTCTTCTGGCGGGGGAACTTTGGCAGGCGGCCTCCGCCGCCCGCCGAAGTTGGAATGACCCCCGAAGTCATAAGAACAGAGCACACTAGAAACATTTAATACATATAACATTGCACAGTGACCTTGCTCTGCCTCAAGCCCGGCAGAGAACAAGAAATACTCGTATTATTTCAGCATCAATTTTAGCAGAAAATATATTCTTAAAGAGACCGAATATGTTTGTATCACAGTGTTAATACAATGTTAGAAAACATATGCAGACCTTTTACTCGATGGAGATCACTAAGTAGGGCACAATTTTTGTGATACATAAAATTAACATATAATGATTTATATATTGAAATATACGTATGATTACATATGAGGAACATGTTAGTACAAAAATTAGACGCTCACAGTGTCTAAGGAATTGCAATTTAAAATCCTTTTGAATGGTGAACTTGAATTTTAAGTCACAGTTCTTAAAATGTAACCTCTAGCAAGTTGCCATTTTCTTGTCCTAACCATTTGGTGCCTGCAGTCTGTGTCCTGTGTCACATGACCAGGTGTAATTGGCAGATGGTCTTTGTGTAACACAGTGACAACCATCCCTGACCTCTTCTTGCAGCGTCCTCCACAGAGAACTAGTCTCTTCATGCCAGACTTTATGAAGTAACTTTTTCAGCGGAACTAACATGGTCGCTGTACTTGGCATGCACTTCATCACAGTTGGCCTGAATTTGTGACTTTCCCCCAGTCAAGCACAATCTGACACACACAAGTGGTTATTTGTGATTTCAGGTACTCTGCTTACCTAAATCATTGAAAATTCATAACTCTGTTTCTATATATTGGATTTTTGTTGTTCTGGTGTCAAATATTTTATTAAATTGTACCCTCCTTTTCTAAATTAGTGTGAGATTTGTTTATGTTGTGTTTTCACTTTATTACTGTTTAAGTACTGCATACGTATTTTACACATTGCCTCAAAGTTAGGCCTGACTACTTTTGTGCCAAGATACCACAGGGCTACACACAGGTTAATTTAGTGACTTTTGTGGTTGACCCTGACAAGGACTGTGGCTTTTGCTTGAGAAGGGGTCACATCCCCCTCATCCAACTACCTAATTTCTCACATTCATTATATATTTATAGCATAGCATAGCATAATCATCACAAAAACCTAATGCACGCAATTAACACAAAATAAAAAATAGGTAGTCATAAAAGTCTCCATTTATACTTTGCTGGAAAAAAGAAACTGGTTTTAAAAGAAGGAACTTTCTCATTCTGGAAAGCTAAACAAGTTTTCTGAGAGCAGGTATACAAACAGTGACCCTTTTATCCATTGCTGAAGGAAGAGTTACATTACTGTAACACATTAAAAATACATTCAGTTCATCGAATTAAAATAACAGGACTCTATTTGCACTACGTATTTAAAATCAAGGAAAAACACGTGTAAATCTGAGAATCAAGCTCAAAACGATCATACTCTCCAAGGATATTTTATGATTGTGGTGTGAACAACCGCGTCTTCGCTTATGACAAATGTCATAATCACATTTACATTGGAATGGGCTTTAGCCAAGAGCACCTATGCGCATCATAGGCAGGGCATATGAATAAAAAGCGCTCCAGAGTTTCAATTGTTTTGCTGTGAAACAGGCAATAGCAAAATGGATTGTTCCAATGGCGAAATGCCTGGGATAGCCAGAGAAAGCCTAATCACATGCTGAGGTCCAGCTTTTTCTTTCTTTTTTGAGAGTAATGTGTTTGTCACATTTTAGATCTGAATACATCGCTGTAATACCAGTAGGGCAGTATTAAGCAATATTACGATGTCAGTCAAAGCTCATTCACGAACTCTTGGGGTCAGTTTCTCCACCGTTAGATGAAATGTTTTATTTGGCTTTCAATAACTAGGCATAGTATGTTTTAAATGAGCTAGATCTGATCATGATGATACAACCACCACTTTCAGATTCTCAACTTGGTCTCATACAACAAATATTTCAAACTCGAACCATGAGCAGGCTCAAATAAAAAATGGCACCAACGCTAAATCGTCTGCTACTGCATTGCACCCAGCCTTTAGCTTTAACGCCACGGTGTGCACCATGGTGCCACATCATGGTGTGCTCTTAGGACTTTCACATATTTCACATATTTACAAGCCCCTTGCACCTCCTTGTGCCATGCTGGTGTAATTTTTTTTATGCTAACGTGGCGTTAAGGAGGCATTTTCCCTGCACCATATCGACAATGTTGTGCAAAGCATGGAGTACGCCACTTTGTAAACCCTTGCACCACATTATGCCTGTGCCATGCATAATGTATGCAAGGGGTCATTTCCCACATGGGGAGGTCCAAAAAAGTGGCACAGTGAAATTTACTAGATTTCACTGCGCCATTTTGGTGTCATTTTTAATGCCCACTCAGGACAGGCTTTAAAATGACGCACCCATAATCTCCTATGGGCCTCCCTGTGCTCTGCTGGACTAGAGTCAACATTTTTGGCGCTAGTGCAGCAAAGCAACACAATAGCGCCAAAATTGTGGCATTGTGCGCCACAGGGCGCTGAATTGTAAATACAGCACAACCATAGTGCTGTTAGTGGGGCGCAGGGGGGGCAGAAGAAGAGTGACTTTCTTGTAAATATGCCCCATAATGTGTAAGAAACAAACCTGGATTCACTAAAGCCAGGATGTCCCTACAGTTTGCCACCAAATGTAACTGCTGGGCAAGGTTTGGTGGTTTGAACCATTAATACATACTCTACGTGTTGGTCATCATATGTAGCAAAGAATGACGGCATGAAGGCTGAATAACATTTCAAAGAGCGATATCTTTTGAAATGTAAGCAACCTGGCCTTAGTTTTTAGACATCGAATTCGCAGAGTTCACTCTTTCATTGGATCTACGAATGGTGTTATTTAGACCTTTGTTACCTTTATTCCTAAATTTAACCTGGAATTTGTTTTTGTTACAGTCAAGCGAAAGCTCTCAGCTTGCACCCGAAATGGAGCATCATCCGCAAAGAGGAACACAGGGACAATCTTTTCCATTCCAGCCCATCTCCCCCAGGGTCACAAAGTAAAAGTTCAAATCAATGATGACGATGTTATATAGAGTTAGAGCCTTAAAGTCTCTCGGGTTGGAAAAAGGCCGCAAACTTTGCCTATAGGGTCAGGTTTCGTTTTGCCATGCTTTTTATAATGCAGCTTTGTAATATCACTGAAGGCCTCAACTACAGTACAGCTTAACATATGGCCAAGGATATCTCAGGCGCTGAGTAAAAGGCATATTGCTTGTCTATGCAGAGGGCAAAAATGGGAGCCCTGTGCATTGTCACCTAGCTACTAGCAATACACTTTAGTGGGAAGGATTCTTAGAGCATTCCTACTCTTTTCCAGCTTGCAACAGTTGAAGTATGTATGCTCTTTTCTGTCCCCTGCCCTTCTAATAAAGGGTTTACTTGCCATACAGTTTCACAAATGTGTCAAGCAAAGTGATTTGCTGATCATTAGTTGAATTATGTTTGTCCCCATACTGTGCTTCAGCAACTGGCCTCTTCACCTGTGTGTAGATACAGGGCACGTAAACCCCTGGATGTAAATTAACGCTGCCTCCCTGTGATTGGCTTCTTAAGCTATCTGAAAGATAAAGCCATCTTGTATATCTGAAAGATAAAGCCATCTTGTAATAGTGTCTTTCCTAAAATAAGGCTTTGTCAGTCATTCACATGCAAGGAAGATAGAGCATTGTTGAAAACAAGGGGTCAAACTGTGTGTTTTGTTTCTATTTGCATAAATAATTGTAATTGTATGTACTAATGGTATGATATCACTTGCTATAAAGTTTATTTTGTCAGCATTTTCGTATGCAGTTTACACAATATAAATATTCATAATACGTGTTAGGCTGATGCGCTGCTTTCAGTGGAGCAGTGGTACCAGGACGCAGAAGTCTGAGGCGCCCAATAAACCAGAATTGCTGTTTTACAACCCGACCAGTGGTCCAGTTGTCCTTGCATTATGGCCCATGACTTCCTAGCTACAACACTAGTACTAGGCTTTACAGTGCGCAGGGACAAAGTTGATGGCCCTCGGATGCTTATCACCAATATGAACAAGCATTGGCAAAGCAAATAGGTTTCGCCAATTCGAGATCTCTTGGAACTGGTCACCGACAGAGTTAAGTAGGTCTGCCACCGGCTAACAGCTCAATCAATGTAGCAACAAGCTTACCCTCATATCCTGGAATGCTGCAGGTGTAAAGTGTAAAATGGCAAAAAAATATTTTCTGGACTCCTGAAATGCAGATATAAATTGTCCCCAAGAAACTTGGTCCAGCTGCAGTACAAAAACTACCATTCGTTCTCCTGCAATGCCACCCCATCAAAGAGGGGTCACGCTAAGGGTGGGTTGCATGTTTGTTGCCCAATAGGCTGCTCTGGTAGTATGAATGCTTTACAGACCCCAGTAACCTGTTTTTAGCTGTAACCTTACAAAGCATTGGTGATGGAGACAAGTTAACCTCCCTCGCATTGATAAACTCTTATGTCCCCCCTGGCGTCCCTTTCGATAATCTTTTAGTTAAAGTATTTCACTTCATTAAGGAGCTCTGTGATAGGGAGCCAGGAACTCAAATCATTATGGTTGGAGATATAAACTGTACAATTTCTAACTCTGGGCTCTCATCCTTTCTGGACGAGGAAAAGGAGGAAGCATTTGGGATACCTTCCTATATTTTCCCCCATAAAATAAGGTGCGATAAGCGTGGGAAGCTCTTTCTCGATCATCTGAAAGTGAATGATTGCGTGGTTGCCAACGATAGACTTCCATCTGACTTCCCAGCCCATCTTACTCATAAGTCGCCCGGGGGTGCTCCAATTTTGGATTACTTGGTAATGTTGTGTAGCCATTTTAGTTATAGCTCCATGCACGTTATTTTAGCATACTAGGCCTGCCGCTGTGCACTTTAACCTAGATATATTTTATTCAGGTTCATTTTATTATTCTTAACAGAGCCACTTTTGCGGTCTTGTTTTATTTATTTCTATCTAGCTGTTTGTGCTTAGGCCAGCACTATGTTCTTAAACAAGACATTCTTGTTCACTCTATGCTTCTTTCAAGGCTGCAGGAAGATAGGTTGCCGGTGAACGTGGTACGAGTTTGTCTCTGACATTCATAGAAAAACGCACATCCTTACGTAGGGACATTTTCTCATAATGTCAGCTGTTTTATTATAAAAACACTTCCCTGTCCCAGGGGAGATTCCAGCCAGAGAACTACGACTGTATGCTTATTGCTGAGCGCTTCGCTACAGCTGCTTATGTAGACTTCAGGCCTTCACTCAGATATGGGGATGATGTCTTCCCAGGGGAAGCCTGGTAGGAATTAGTCTATTGACGCTAGTGACAATATGGTAGCGTTATTTCTATGCTTTACTCTCCTTGTCACCATTTTAATCTTGCCATGATGTATCATCCTGGTTATTGCAGCACATGCTTTGCTATCTAAAATGCAGTCGCTTCATTAAAATCTTATTGAAACGTATACTGCCTCTGTTTGTCATTGTGTATGTGAGACTAATGTAACTGAGAGAAACGGATGAGACCTTAGTGACCACGGTTTCCCTGAGAAATCAATTATGTCATGCGCTCGGCTGCCCAATCATCCTTGCCCTTGGGTAGAGATGAGGCACTGCTAAATAGCTGGAGCAAAACACGGATTAGGGCGATAGGTGTCACCTGCAGTGGGTCAGACTCAGTCTCCCACACCGAAGGTGATTCTGCCGCTCAAAATCCAGTAGTCTCATTAGAATAATGAGAGCCTACATGACAGTAATGAGCTATCAGGCATTTTCCTTGATAAAGGGTATAGCAGTATTACAGACTGCCCTCAGCGATCATAACATTTTGGTTGTTTCTCTCGACTTAAATGCGCAATTTGCAGATCCCTGGAGCTTAGAAGGGCAGTACCACTGGTTTAACTTCAAAACGGGAAGAACACATTGGTCCCCTGGAAGTTTTGAGGGGCTCAAAGGTGTTCTAGAAAGCACATTGAACGATCTCGGCAGCTGGGCAGAAAAAGTAATGGAGAGTTTTACTGTATTTATGCAACAGATTATTTTGATCCCCCACCAGAAGTCCCAGAGCAAACACATAGTAAAACCTCACCCCTTACTTCTATTGAATAGAGAAATCAATGCTCTTATTCGTAAGAAGTATAGGGAACATACATCAGGAAGGCAATCCCGGCTAGGCATTTTAAAAAGGAGGAGGGGGAGGCTAAGTGTGCGCATAAAAAGGATGCTACAGATAGATTCTAGGTTGCAGTAAGAAAAGCAGTCTCCACAAGCCACACTACGTGGTTCTGGTCATTGATTGCAGAGTGGTGCAGTACGTGAACCAGGCCCCTCCCAACGTCCATCAATGATTCTAGCTGGTCGACCTTTCTGTCTGGCCTCTATGCCTCTATTGGGACCACTATGGAACTCCCCCAAACCAGAATAGACTCCTTATATTCATATCCTACTCCAAAAGAAATTGAGGCTTTCGTAAGAGGAATGCATATTTCTGCCGCAGTGGGTCCAGAAGAAATCCCCAAACAGCTAATAAAACACGACATACCCTCTTGGTGTAAGATTTTATTCCCGGTGTATCAATACTGCTTTGAAGCTAGGAATGTCCCTCTATCCTGGAAGGGTATCATCATCGTTCCCCTGTACAAAAAAGGGGATCGAAGATGCCCTGGGAATTACTGTCAGATTGCACTTTGGGACGCGGTCGGGAACATTTTTGCCAAATTTTGCTTTCCCAGATTAACGATTGGGCAGAAAGGAATAAAATTATCCCCTTGGAACAGTCAGGCTTCAGGAGAAATCACGGCACAATTGATGATATCTCAGTCCTGCAAGTAATTAATATGAAATACGTCTCTCTGAGAGGGGAACTGATCTACACAGCCTTCGTAGACTTCTCCACAGCATTTGATAAAGTAGACAGTGTCTCACTGTGGAAGAAGCTCTTAAGACTTGGCGCCCTGGTATTCTCCTTGAACTTGTGGTAGCCCTTCATTCCTCCACCTGGTGCAGAGTATTGGTAGGGGGTGAACAAGGCCTATCCCATGTTATTCTGAGTAAAAAAAGGCCTAAAACAAGGGTGTATGTTGGCCCCATTGCTATTTTCTTTTTACCTCTCAGACTTACCTACTCATTTAACTCAATGTGAGGGTTTTGCCCCTAAATTAGGAGGTAGACCATTATGTTGTCTGCTTTATGCAGATGACATAATTATATTAGATTGCATCCCAAAGGGGCTTAATAACCATCTTCAAGCCCTCGAGTAATACACAAAGCCCATTTTTTAAAGGTAAATTGCTCTTAAAAGCAGAATCTTTGTTTTCATTGGAAAAAAAGATTTAAGTACAGCAGTTTCTTTTGGACCTTGGGAGGCCAACAACTCAAAACAGTAAACTCATACACCTTTTTAGGTAAAACCGTCTGTTGGAACCTTAAAGATAGAGAGCATATTGAGCAGTAGGGCAACGGGCAGAAGGCACTTCAAACATCTCTTAGAGGTTTATCAGGTAAAGATACCCCCGTCCCTACTCTACGGCATAGAGCACATTGCGGTCTTCAAATGGGTCTTTCTCAATAAACTCGAGGGACGTGTCTTGAGGAATCTCTCATCCGTAAACTCTGCCTTTCCGGCACCAACATTAGGACTTGAGCTGGGCTTTCACAGCTCCTTCATTCAAGGATTGGCTGCGATAATTCGCTGGATGGTTAGCCTGATGACGTGCAGCAATGACTCCCTGCGGTCACTGTTAAAAAAAGAAATATTAGCTGGCCACAGAGCAAAATATAGCATCTGCAGAAATGTTCTATATGCCATAGATCTTCTGCAATTAGATTATTCTGCAGTTTTCACTTTCTCTCCATCACTGCTCAAATCCACATTTAGGAATGCAACCTGGGTGGGAGTTTCCGCCAGGATAGCCAGGCTTGTGTACACAGGCAGAATTTTCACATTATATCTGATACCGATGGTTACACAGCCCTACCTCATCTGGAACCTGCACCACCTGGTGAGAAGATTCTGGCTCCTGCTGCGACAGGGGCTGCTTCCCCTTAATACATTACAGACTCGATGGTTCGGTTCCTCTGCTATTTGTAATCTTTGCCACAATGGCGCCCAAGATTTGAAACATGTTGTACTAATTTGTCCGGCCTTATTGCTACATCGCCGCAAGTGGTTGCACCCTTTTTGTCTCACTCTTTCCGTACCTACTGCCTTGGAGTTATTACATGCCCTCTTTATTCCGCCAAATGAAATGTTTTGTGTCAGAATTTTTAACTATTTTCGCAGTTTGCGCCATGCAAAACACTACCTACATCTGGCCCATAATCTCAGAAATAGAGAAAATATAAAAGCTCCTGACAGATATACTGATTCACGTCCCTCTCGTTCCTTCCGGGTCGCATCGGACAGAGTAGCGAGAGAGTGGGCCATCCAGATCGACGTCCTAAATATGTGAAAGAAGAAGAAAGACTTGCTACAGTCTTCAGACAAAAAAGAAGATAAGTCCCCACAACATAAGCCATAGTTTTAAAAGAAAAAGGTGGCAGCACTGTCAATTAAAAATGCCAGTAAACTTGAGGACATTGCTGAAGAACAAGGCGTAGGCAGTGCCACTGCTAGACAGCACGGCAGAGGTCAGGATATGTCGCCAGAGTCTGAAAGATCATCTGGATGCGACAGCAACTAGCAATTTTATTGCAGTTGAGACTGAGGACGGGCGCGTTCTCCCACCTAAAAGGGTTTATGACTTAAATATACAAGTTGAGGGAGACGTAGAGCGTACCATTAGTTTGATATTTTGGGATGAACTTAGTTGTGATATCCTACTGGCAGAAAAGGACTAGCCACCTGAGCACGTAGGCAAGCTTCCACATGGGGAAGATATCATTTTGCCTTCTTTCTCTGATCTTGTTCCAGAGGCGGTAAGACAAGCTTACGCTGTCAATTGGGCTTCAGAGCAGGCACCTGCACAATACCTCAATCCTGTAGGCTGGGACAAGGATTCTCCTTGCCATGTAATACCTATTAGGTCTACACCACAACCTCAGCCACAATATCCTGTTAAACATGAAGCTAAAGCTCTGGTGAGGGAGATCCTCACTCAGCTTGAGTACCAGCATGTAATTGAACCTTGTGTCTCTTCAATGAATAATCCATTATTCTCTGTTGCAAAACCAGACCATTCGTCCAGAATAGTGTTAGATTACAGACACTTAAACAGTCATACTCGCACGTACGCGATACAAAATTCACACAACACCACACTAACTAACAACATAATGCGTAAAAAAAAAAAACAACATTGGATATCTTCAATGGTTTCTTCTGCCACAATTTAGCACATGAAAGTCGAGACCTGAGTGCATTCTCATTTGGCTCACAAAAACGCTTTTGTCGTTTGCCGCAAAGCTACAAGAACAGCCGAGGTCTGTTCTCAGCCCGTGTAACATCAATATTACATGATATTGACCCAGAGGCATTGTGCTATGTGGATGACATTTATCTCACAGATGACGACCTCAACATTCATTTTGCCAGGGTCGATCGGATCATTTTAGGATTCGCAGCCCTTGGCTACAAATTCAATTTCAGAAAAACTAAAATAGCCTTTCTCAACGTACTGTTCCTGGGATATGAGCTATCAAACAAGGGCAAGAGCCTGGCCCTCCACTTTTTAGAGAAGTGTGCTCAACTTCAAACATCAAATACACTCAAGAAGCTACAGTCTATACTAAGTTTCTCTAATTTTGGCAGAACTTACATTCCTGATTATGCACAACGTATCAAGCCACTGTATGACTTAATATGCCCTGATTTCTCTAAGAAACCATGGACAACAGAACATACACGCATCCATAGAGGGTTGCAACAGGACATGCTTGAAGCAAAACACTTACACACGGGTGATAACAAAACTATTTGGTCACCAGAATTATTCCTGGTGCCATTGGGTTTAGCTAGGTCACCTTTAATGAAGGGGATATGGTACCGATAGCATATAAACCCCATTTATACTCTTATGCAGAACAATGTTTTGCACCCACAGAAAAAATTCTAACAACAGAACAGATGGCTGTCATCAAGGGAAACGCATTATTGTTTTTACCCCTGTGCCAGCCTTAGAGGCTGTCACCAAAGCTAGCTTTCCCAATGCTAAAGCATTACATCCACGCTGGATTCAGTGGGCAACCTCCCGGACTTCCAACGATGTTGATTACATCTTTGATCCAAATCTTCAGACACAAGAGTTTCTCCAAGTATGAACAGGAGTACCCTGCACCTTTAGACATCTTGCCACTTGAAAGATAGCACACTGTCATTTACACTGATGGTTCTGCACAACCAGCTGTAGGTACTAAGCATCAATACTCAGCCGCCTGCACAGCCGTAAGCAGAGTGATGAAGGATGGTATATTCCACCCTCACAATACTTACACGCAGACCCTAGGGGACTGCACAGCCCAGTTGTCCGAACTCAAAGCCCTTATTTTAGTGCTAGAACACACAGAGCCAGGACTACTCACTCTGATTGTCTGTGGCTCATACTACTGTGTCCAGTCCTACAATGATTTTCTTAATTATTGGAAGTTGAACAGATTTAGAGATTCTAAAGAGAACACCATAAAACACAGAATTCTGTGGGCGAGGGTGGTGGGTCTTAAGGATAAGCTACCCTGTGTCCATGTAGTACATATATTAGGCCACCAACTTGAAGGAGTACATATTACTGGTAACACTTTGGCTGATGAAGCCGCCAATTCTGCAGTAGCTGCGGCTTCTGTGGCTGCAATGACTCGTTCTCAGATGAGATTGGATAATGAAATTCTCACTCCCATGAAAGCCTTGGCTGAAGGCAAGTCAATCCCAAAAGCATACCCTAGGAAATGGTCATACCACATCAGTGGACAGAATGTTGCCTATGCAACAATTCCTGGGGTTGGAGACTGAGCAATCCCCAACCAAGTCCAGAGATTAAATCTTAACAAAGCAGCGCATGAAGGTGTCATATCTGCTCATGCTGGTATGTTGGCCACAATAACACTCTTATAGAAACACTTCTGGTGGCCAGGTCTATACAAACAGACAAAGCAATACATCTTTGTTGTGACATTTCCCAGCAAATTAAGGGCTCAAACATCAAACGGCCTCCATAGACATCCCTCTTAGTGTCCAACAGGCCACTACAATGTGTGTACCTGGACCATTATGGTCCCCTTCAACCTGGCGGTGCATACAAATACATCCTTTTCGCTGTAGATTCTTGTTCTAGATTCCTATGGGTTTGGCCACAGCGGTCAGCTGATGCCCAAACTGTTATAAAAGACTTTCTAATCTTTATCAGTACGTATGTGGTTGCAGCATTCCACTCAGACCAGGGCCCTGCCTTTGCCTCAACAGCATTCAGGGATACCATGGGGATGTTGGGTGTTGAACTCCATTACTCCTCACCATACCATCCCGAGGGAAATTCAGTTGTGGAGAGGAGGAATCGAGATCTAAAGCAGTCCTTTACAGCTTGAGTATTAGGCTTAGCCCGCAGTTGGCGTCATCACCTATACGTGGTCCAGACAGCACTGAATAATCTGCCAAGATGGTCCTTGGGGAGACGCACTCCTTATGATGTTGTCTTTGGGATACCTATGTATGTCCCAGATCTTGATGGCCCTGGTTTGGTGGCAGCAGATAGACCATTTGATATAAATAAATGTCTCACTGTCTTACAGGAGCTTCAGCAATTGCGTGATGATGACTCATCCACCAGTGCTGCCATTTTAGGAATAAGGGATTTACCAACAACTTCTACTGGCTGGGTTCCTAAAGTTGGGGATCTGGTTCAACAAAAGATCGCTGTGAAGAAGGAATTCAGCGCATCCTATAGAGCACCAGTCCAAGTCATGGGGATAAAAGGTACCAGAAATGTCATTTTACCACGCTGCCTGGTTCCAAAGCAAACAGATTAGTCTCAATCGACAACATCAAACTTCACCATGTGGCCAATCCTGCACAGTAGACCCAGAGGTCGCTTGGGTAGTTCCTGTTCCTCTCTCACTACCCAACAGGACATACTTCTTCAAAGAAGAAATAACAAAACTTCTGACTACACAAGCATTTCTAACAATGCTACGTCTGCCTTCTTGAGCTCTTGGTAATTCCCGTTACCACTTCAACGACATCACCTGTCCAAGATTTGGCTATCTTCTATTCCAACACAACACAAACTGATGTCATTATCTACTATGAGCCTCCACTTGAAGTGGATCCATCCACTAGTAATGCACCAGCCCCTGTGTTTGCAGAGACTGCTTCTGGCTATTTTATGGACATTGATGATTTTTCTTCAACTTCATCCACTCCTGGTATTGAAACTGTTTCAAAGACACAGAAGCTGTATATATGGTTTAAACATAACTATTTCATGTATCCATGGAACTATCTGTGGTTATTGCAGACATTGCTTTTTTGCTATAGATTGGTTTTGTGACTGTTTTCTTCCTGCTTATCAATGGTCATTACCTTCCTGAACACTCCTCTGTTGAGCCTGTGGATAAAGTATTGACTCCATATGTTTCCTCGCATAAGGTCTGAAGAGACTTGTTCCTTGTGAACATTTCAACAGTACCTATTCCGGACGGGATAGTGTGGGATAAAGTTCCATTTGATATATATAGGCCTACTGAGGTCATTTAAATTCCATATGTCTTCAAAATTTCTATGACTGATATAATTACACCTGGTGTTGTAGCTGATCATTGGGATGTCCAGACAGTTTATTCCATGTTAACCGAAATGAAGGTCTATGCTGTATTCGAAAGCAATGATGTGTATACCAACACAAAGAATTATGGGGAAATGTTCTGCTATAATAACTGGGGACACTACTACCTGCGCAGTGCAACAAGACATAAATCAGTATTCAATTACACACAGTGGGAACACTGTTCAACTCCAATTGTGGGGAGCCCAAAATATTATTCAGATACATTCACTTATTTTTCTGGGCATGACACCAAAAATACAGATCAAATCATATTATTTCAAGTTACCACCTTCAAACATTAGGAAAATTTTGCTAACTAATGCAAAGTTGATTTACTCTGATTCCTTTGTTTCTCATCTTGCAGTTGAAGGTTACGAATACTGGAAGAACACTATTGATGTAAAGAGTATATGGGGAACACAAGATTGGCAAATACAGGGAAGCTTTATTTAGGGCATGCCTTATTCCAATGGAAATGGTCTTTTTAAATGACACCATACAACAGACATCATGTTTGGGGTTAGCAAAAATAAAGGAAATGAATGCGCCCAGCATACCCACACCGTCAAAATGTATTAATTGGCAATCCTTCCTAAATGTTACAGAGGAAGAACTAGATGCAAAGGTTCAGGCTGCTGCCTATAACTCTTCACTTCGAGTCCCAGTGGGTGGTTATATTAGCCAATAGACACAAATGGGTGTCAGGCACGCTTTGTGAATTCCTGAGGGGTTTCAAGATTAGCCGGCCGGACCCTCGATTTGTCTCGGGTCAACACACGGGTATAGTTACAACATACAGTGTGGGTAAACTGTGCCAACAATGGTTACAGACTAACATGTTAGCTGCAGTTAAGGAACATCTTAACACTTTTTCTGAAAATATAGATTTACAGGACTCCTTGTTATGTCCAGGAAAGCCACGCTCTAAAAGATTAATCTGTGCCATATATAATGAGATCTGTAAGCTTTCTCAAATAGAAGCTGCTGTGTGTTTAAGGCAGATAGACAAAGAGAACTTGGAGAAGGCTTTAGCTGTTGTCGACATCGGCATGAACACTCTGTCCAACAGGATTTATTCCCTTAACAACATAGTGTTGTCTGCGAATGACATTATTCAGACAGACATGTCCCTTTTATACCATTGACAAAGTCAGCTGCGTTCCATCATGCAGTTAGGTTGGACACTACAGATTCTGAAAAACGGCTGTGTTCCATGGAAGTACATGAATGGTAGTGACTTGTTTGCTGCTTTTAATTTGTCCAGCGAACAACAGACAGTGGCTAAAAGGGAAGCGAGTTTTACCATGCTTCAGATAGAAAAGCAAAATTGCCTTTCATAGTTGTGGAGAGTCCATTGACACAATGGCTCTTGCACGGCATTATCAATCTGCCCATTTCGACTTTTTGTTTTTCGAAATGCTTGAAACATCTTGCCGTGAGCAGATATGAGCAGCTAGGCGATAGCTATATTAAAGATGAGTGGGAGTTGTCCTTTGAATACAAGTGTCTGAACAGTGAAACAGAGGTTGTTCTTAGAGGAAGAGAATGTGAGACTACTGTTAGCCATTCAATGATCTGCAAACAGGTGTTCCTTCATGGCCTTTGCAATGAGGGGGTTGCAAATTTGGCCTGTTTTCTGAAGGGTACTCCTGTCCCTTTGATTCAACCAGCATCTCATGTACTTTCGAATGGAAGTTATGTGGTGCTGAGCGACTAAAGCTGTTGCAGTATACAACCAGGAATTGCCAATGCAATTTCGATCCCTAAGGTCTTTATGTGTTGCAGACATTTTTTATTCCCCCCATACAGGAGATAAGAGTAGCAGAAATGTGGCCTCACATTGATACTACTAATGTCAACTAGGACAAGCTGAGCAGACTGAAGGCGCTACTGTTCCAGAAAAAAGTTGTGTTAACATCTGCTATACAGACGTATGCTCTCCAGATAGCAAGATCATCAGCCAAGAGACAATCCCTATTAAATACCAACTTCCCCAAACACTTTGGAGAGCTGGTATCCAGCATTGTTAATGCCTCAACCACTGCGGGGATTGTCCATTTCTTTAAGGCTGTTGGGTCTGGATTTGTGTCCATCTTCCAGACTGCCTTCGGAGTCATTCTTCAGCCATCCATTCACTCTTTTCAGGTGTGATTGACAGCTTTCCATTGACTTTGGCGTTAACAGACGGAATACTACTGCTATTGCTTCTGATTCGCAGTGGCTGTGCCTTTCTAGATAAGCGGAGTGATGGAGCAACTGCCACCAGCCCAGCTGTGCCGTGAATGCATGGTTCAGTTCTTAAATGCTTTGTTGCTGGAAGAGTTGGAGCATCACTGGTCATTGTCATTCAGACCAGCCCTATTGTGCGTGCAGCCAGTCTTTCGAACATTTGCCAACAGTGTGCCTTGCCATTCCGCCAGTGCCTCATGTGGACCAAGAACTGCTGATGTTCCAGATGAGGGCTCATTCACAGTTGTGCTCCTTGAGACTAAGGCTGATTCGCGAGGCCACTTTTGAGCCGCCCTTGGTGGATAATCTGGCTCTTTTCGGCACTGTGGATGGTGCTGCCCCTGCAGGAGGTCCTGCACAAGTGACTGCCATGCACTACTGCTCCGTGGATCCGTCTGCGTATACTGTCATCGATCTAACATCTGATGATGTGGCCTCTTTCCTGAGGGCCTTTCCATTTAATGACTTTGAAGACGCTCTTCAAGATTATGACTACTGTTAAATAAATTTGATGATTGGCCTATTACACCAGAAATCGAAATTGGATACATTGCCTTACTTTACTTTGGTCTGCTGTGCTTGTCATGGTCGACATTGTGTCTCTTCATATGTTTTAGCTATTTTTAACATGTTTTAAAATACTATTTTAGCTATTTTGTATGATTTTAGATTGTTTTTGGTCCAGAGCATTTTTTAATTTGGATTCATTTGCCTTCTGTGGCGTCATACTTGTTCCGGCAATGAGGAGGGTGTACTGGATCCTATCTTGTTTTAATGGGAAGTAGGAGTTAGCTTAGCCTTCTGGCTTGCAGACTTGTGACCCCGTCACCCAGTGACTTTTACCCTACTTAGTTTGCTCTGTTTCAGCACAATTATTTAACTATATCTTCCCAAGATGGCTTCATTGTTACTAGTTAGGAAGATGTTTTAGTTTAATGTTATAAATGCCACTCTGCAAAAACGTCACTATCATCATCAAAGATAAATAAGATGTAGGTATTCACATTAGGTACTTTCCCACTTTGTGCTTTCCAGGGAATTGTTTATGTAATTGCTGCCCCAAGCATGTTTTCTTATCTATTGTTTGGGAACATACCTATGCCAGGGGTCCGATCAGATCTGTATAAATACATCTCACACAGACAGATAGTTAGAGGGATTCCTACCAGATGCCATGAACGCTATCGATGCTACACGTTACCTTGATGCTGACCCAGTCTTTGTGTCATCACAGAGTCTGATCTAGAGACCTCATTCCAAGGTAACAAAGGATGGGGGCTCTTCTCATGGACATGATACTGGCAGATTAGGTTTAACACACCTAGCTCTCTGTGGGTTAGAGGTTAGGTTCATCATCTCAGGTCATTTCATGCCACTGCAAGATGATGGAGGTCTTTGTATTAATGACTCTCGTCTTTCCAATTTCATTTCTTGCAATGTTCATTATCCTAATCGTTGCAGCACATGCAATTTATAATAGATTGCAGTCTTGTTAATAAAACCTATTGAAAACGTTACTGCATCTCCTTCATTGCCTGTGTGTTTGACTGAGACATATTGTTCAGAGAAAGGGATAATCTCTGTTTAACCACAACCTCCCTGAGATGTCTCACTTGAGTCCTAATTAAAAGCTGACACAAATCACCTTTTACTGTTTGGGTTTTTGGTGAGGTACTGCTTGTAAGCTGGAAGGGTTAGGACGACAGTTGCGATTTGTTGTAGGGATGACCTACTTACCTACAAACATAAGTTCTGTCCTCCTTAAACCAGCAGTCTTGCCAAGAGCAAGAGTCAAACTATGACACTTTGAGTATAGTAAGGTGGTAATGGGTATAGATATTTATGGTTCACATGGATGACGTTGATGTTGCAAGGATGCGTGTAAGATGTAGGATGGGGAAGGGATGTTTGGGGTATGACTGAGTTTTGAGGAGTGTTGCATTCTGGGGATATTTAATGGAGTGGTGTAAGGTGTATTATTTGTATTAGTGAGGCTTAGCTCCAAGTTCTGGTATTGTGATATATTAATTTGGCTTGAAGATATGCCCTGATAAAAGTGGCCTTTTATGCTATTACTTGGGTCTGCAGTATCTCCAGACACCTGACTTTCAAAACATACTTAATACTATATGCTGCAATTATATTGTCTGTTTTGATTGAATTTTGATTTGAATTTTGATTGTTTAATTATTTGCAGAGCAAGAAGTCACATTTACAGCCCATAACAAGCCTCGATCTGCATCGTTTCCAAGAAAAAGCATATTCAATATACTGTTCAATGTGTTAAACAAGCAAAATATTATCAGTTGAGCAGGTATAATTTCACGGGATTTCAACACCTGTGGCCCCAAACAATTTCCTTCAAATCTTTGCATGTTTAGCAGGGCATCCCCTCGCTTCACACACCGGCTTTTCTTGCTGGGGACACCAATCCACCCATCGCCTCCATAACAACAGTGTAGGGGGCCTGGAAGCCTTCCATTGAGCATCAATGTCACATTTATCCATGGTAAAGGCTGTCCCTAATAGGGCCATGTCTGCCCACAAACCGCCCACACCAACGTCCACCCCCAGGAGGATCAACAAGGGGGAAAGCTCCAAAGTCAGACCCAACACATCTGAAAGTTCGGTAATCACAGTTTCCCAATAGTGTGCTATGATGCGACAGTCCCATACCAGATGCATGAAATCTGCCAGAGTGTGGGAGCAGCGGGGCATTCAGTACTGGGAAGGAGGCCTGTTTTGAATAGCCTGGACTGGGTGAGGTATTCACAGTGCAAAAAGTATGTGTGCACTAAGTGAAACCTTGAGGATAATGTGAGGAGTTTAGGAGCCATCAGAGCATCGTGCCAATCCTCGTCTTCTATGGGTCCAAGCCAACTCTCCCAGAGGGCCTTAAGTGCATCCAGTAATTCCATGGTGTTGATAAACAGTGTTCGATAGATCTGGAGAATACCTCCTTTGACCAACGCAACGTTATCTTGTCCTCGTGCTGAATTCCGGGATGAGTGTGTCCGGGGGAACGTGTACTTGCAATGCATAGTGCAGCTGGAAGAATTTGTGGAATTGAGTATTGGATAGCATGTACGTCTGCTGGAGATCCTGGAAGGAGGACATATGTGTGCTCGTCCAGAGGTCCCCTAGATGTGAGATGCGTCCCATCGAGCAAACCTCTTTAGTGTCGCCACTTCCCCCCACCATGTGACGTGCCACAAGGGAGTTTGTTGAGTTCTCTCACCACCATGTGCGACTAAGTGCAGTCCTCCACCCAGTGAACACCAGACGAGTCACTTCTGGAAGTGTGTTGGGAATGGCACAGCTGTATAACAGCACCACAATTTGTGGGAATCCCAGTGAGGCAAGATCCAGCCTGAAGGCTGGGCACGACCATCCCCCATTAAACCTATCATTGATGACCAAAACATGCAATGATAGATAATACTAATACAAGTTAGACATACCCAGGCCCCTTTCATATGGAGCATGTTGACAGTGGAGGAATGCCAAGCGTGACCTAGCATTGTGCCAGAGAAAGGTGATAGCTATTGAATCCATCTCCCTGAACCGATGATGAGAAATCATATGCAGGAAATTCTGCAAAAGATGCAGAAAGCAAGGTAATACCAATATTTTGTAAAGTGCTACTCTCTCCATGATGTTCAATGCCAGCGTCTGCCATTTCTTAAAGTCAGTTTTGATTTTTGAGGGGTGACGTTGAGGTACCATGTTAAGGTGGGGTTGAAAGCCACCTGGATACCAAGTATCAAAAGCTTAGGTGGCGGATCTGGATAGTTGTTTGTCAATCCACACAGTCTCGCGAGGAAGCCAGCGGGACCAGTACTGATTTAGCCAGGTTGAGGTCCAAACCTGAAGCTTCCACAAGGATCGGTACAAGCCGAAGGCACCAAGGACCACTACTTATCAGGTCCGAAAGGTACAATAGGACATCATCTGCGTAAAGCGCAATGCAGTCTTCATGGTCCGTGTCCTTTGGCCATCTCCTTATCTGCGCATCACATCTTATGAGTCGAGCAAAGTTTCATTTGCCAATGCAAAAAGAAGGTGGGGATAGGAGGCAGCCCTGTTGGGTCCTAGGATGGATGCAAAATTCATCAGAAGCCACCCTGTTGATTTGCACGCTGGCCATCAGATTGGAGTAGAGAACCTGAACAAGTCCACAGAATAGGGGTCCTAACCCAGCCATTTTTAGCACCTGGAACAGGTAGCTCCAGTCTAGTCTACCATATCAAAATCTACTAAGAGCAACATCAGTGGGGATGTTTGTAAATGTCGATGGGCCAATGTCACATGAAGGCGTTGCAGACAATGTCCGTGTGGGCATGAAGACACATTCATCTGGGTGAACTAAAGACAAAAGGACAAATCATAATTGTGAAGCCAAGATGGTTGCGAATAGCTTAACCTCCCTGCTGAAAAGTGATATGGGCTAATAATCTGCACATGCGGTCGATGGTGAGTGTACCTTCGGCAGAACCACCATGGCAGCTTGATCAAGATCCTGGGGGAAAGAAACAGTTTGTGCCACTTCTCTGTAGAGACTCAATAAGTGAGGGTCGAGGAGGTCCTTAAACTTAACATAAAATTCTATAGGATAGCCATCAGGGCCAGGGGTCTTGCCATGCGCCATCACCAAGATTGTGTCCCCAATCTCCTCAATCATAATGGCCTGCTCTAGTTCTCACCGCTCTGCTGCAGACAAGCTTGGCCGGGGCACTTCTTCAAGGAGAGGAGCAGTTACCTACTCGACCGGCAAGGGACTGTGGAGAAGAGTGTAGCATAATATTCAGCAAATACTCAAGCTACGTTGGGAAAGATGTAGTGAGTGTGACCCTGGGGGTTCATTATCTCAGGAGTACTTCTGTCAGCCATGGGTCTAGTGGCTAGCCAGTACAGCAACTTGCTGGATGCACACCAAATCGGGTTTCCCACCTTTAGAGAATGGGCTCGAATTTAATCTTGGACCAGGTTCCATTCCCTAGCTGTGGCCCATGTGAAGTGGTGGAGAGCTGCATCTCCAAACAAAGAGCACAAGCTTCGAGTTGTGTCATGCACTGGTGTTGCATATTTTCTTTCTGCTGTAGTATACTTTTGGTAAACCCTCAGACATTAGTCTTGCACACTGCCCAGAGTGTGCTTACTGAGGTAACCGACCATGTATTAGTGTGAAAATGCACCTCGATATCGCGCCTCACATCTTGGACGTAAGTCGCATCCTGCAGATGCTAAGCATTAAGTTGCCACATGGGACGCCGGACGATGTCTAATGTCCCAATGTGAAGAATAATTGGGACTTGATTGGAGATCCCGCATGGCAGCATCTACACATGGGAAACCACTAAAGCCTCAGTGGCAGGCATGAGGAGCATATCTGTGTGGCCGTGTGTGTGGTGGGTAACCGAGGCTTGAGTGTATTGCCTTAGCCTAGGTTTCCAGAGCCTCCACACATCACACAGACCTAGGGTATCCACGCACTTGCACAAGGAGATAGCTCTGTGTCTCCGACAGAGGGCCTGTAATATCAACTGCAAGGCCCTAAAACCACGCTGAAATCACCCCACATGATGGTGATAGTTGGTGGTAGTTGGGCAATTACTTCAAGGAGCATAGCTAGAAAGGAGTCTAGTGCTGTGGGACGGGCATAGAGGTACAGGAGATTCAATAGGCAGCCCCTCATCATACCAGCAAGGCGAGATAGCAGCCCAGAGAGTCGACCCAAGTCTGTGTCACTACCATGGAGCATTTGTGACGCAACAGGATTGCCACCCTGTGAGTCCCCCTCATATATCTAGTGTGATAGACCCTGTCATAGCCCTGCGTTGCTAGAAATGAACATCTTGCACCCAAAAGGTGCATCTCTTGTAGTATTAGGATGAAGGGGAGGACACTGTGGGCGTCGCGCAGCACTGCCTAACGTTTAATCCGGTTTAGAAGGCTGTTCACATTCCATGTCATAACATTATATGGAATCTTGGCAATGCTGGGGTTGTAGGTCTAATGGAGCCTGGGGCCCACCAACTGCTTGAGAGAGGCTGGGTGTTGGGGACTGTAAGGGAATAAGGGAGGATGCGTAGGCCACAGCTGGCTGGGCAGTGTTAAATCAATGTGACAACCTAGGAAACAAAGGAAAAAACAAGAACACGTAGCAAAACAAAGCTGTATGAACTACATATCAAAAGAGTCATTTCCCCCCCAACTTCCACCCACCCCATACTTCCATTTGTCTTCCCAAAACATATTTCCCAACTCAAAAACAATGCTGCACAAACAGGTGTGGAGTAGTGGACCTCCCCAGGAAGCAGGATCAATGCTCTTCGGTGCCTATGTCGAGGATGGCAATTGTGAATGTGATAGGTGGCTGTCCACCGTATCGGTCCTATTTTTGAATCTCGGAATAGGTAGAGTCTGACAAAGCTATAGAGGTGAGGGAGCCTGACTTAACCTTTCCTCCTGGGGATTTGAGATGTATGGGTCCAAGCCGGTTTCGGAGGACTGTTCTGGGTGCTGCAGCGGTGGTGGCGTCTGGAATCCAGAACTTGGTGAAAGGGAGGTGGTACGTGTGTTGCGCCGTCCACAACAAGATCGAGTGCGAACACGTTTCCAGCATCTGACCACCTTTGTGCCAGATGTTGACGGATGTCCAGCCGAAAGGGGAGGAAAGTGAGCCGGCCTGTGCATTTGTTTTTCCTATGTGAGCCATTCCCATGCTGATTCCAGGGTTTCAAAGAAGTGTGTTTTGTCTGCATATATCAGTTTGAGCTATGCTGGGAAGAGCATGTAGGACAGTTGAAGAGCCCAGAGTTTCTGTTTGACATTTTCAAAAGACCTGGACCTCACGGGTGTAGTCGGTGAAGCTTACAATTTTTGAGTTTTGATATCGGAGGACTGGGCACACTCGACTTTCCCTTAGGTTACAGTCTTTGCCTTTAAATTAAAGAACTGCGCTATCATGGGCTGATGTGGAGCACCAGGAGGAGGTTTAGAAATGAGAGCCTTAGGAGCCCACTCTATTGCAAACCATAGAGACAGTTTCTCCGCTGATAGCCAGAGCTTAAGCCATTCCTCCAAGAATTCAGGAGAATGGGTGCGCTCTGCATCCTCTGGAAAGCCCACAAAGTGTAGGTTGTTGCTTCTCAAACAAATGCTCAGCATCTTCAGCGCAGTGATAGAATTTGTTTGTACGAGTAAAGAGGGGCGCAACTTTGAATTGGAGATTGAAGACCTCGTCCTCAACTGTGGAAAGACACCCTACTGCTTCAGTTATGTGATTAGTGGCATTGTGTAGGTCTTGGTGGATGATTGCCATATCAACCTGCACATCTCCTCATTTGTTTTCTACCACTGTCTGGGATGTTGAGATGGCTTTTAAAAATGTTGTCCAGATCTCCCCCTGGGGGCACATCCTTTTATGATGCTTTACCATCCATATTGCCAGCTGAGGTAGTTAATGGTCATTACATGGCTGGTAGGGTGAGGCTTTACGGTTTTGCTCTTTCCTAAATTTTGTCTCTATACAAAGGATATAGGTGTCACAGGAGCCTGGCCCGCTTGCTGTGACCCTCAGCAGCACAAGCAGCTGGTCACAGATTGAATCGCTGCCTGTGGTAACAGATGAGTGGAATGAAAAAAACTCAGAGTTCTAGGTGAGAAATCCACACCATGGAGTTGTAAGTGGATCAGGTATGTGTCAAGCAAGTGGCATCTGTTTGGCTTGGGGGCAGAAGTTGCAATTTCTTCACAATGAGGGGGTCACTCCATCTGGCCTCACGGGGCTTGTCTCAATTGCGCCAGGTCTCTCACATGGAGTGCGGGGAATCCTGAGGGGTCTGGCGTGTGGACCCTGAAGGCGTAGCCCCAGCGGTAGGTCCCTGGCCGGGAGCTTCTCCTACCCCAGACACCAGGAGCAGGGTATTGAGTGGGAAGCCACCAGGGAGAAAGAGGGAAGGAGGAGAATCCTTCAAGACCTGGCTAGTTTGGTCCAGTCACCAATTCTCACTCATGTGCCGAGGGAAGGAGCCCAAATACAGTCCCCAAACACTCCTGTGGCTTCACCTTAACACTTAGGCTGGTGATTGGCCATGAGGGTATGAAGCAAGGGCAGGAGCTCCTTATAAATGAGCCATCAGTGTTTCCCCCTCCCACCGCTAATCACTGGAACCACAAGGCCCAGCATTGGCCTCTGTACAATGCAATTACTCAGAGCTAGGGCCCAGACCAGCACTCGCCATCCCATCCAAGGCCCTGCCGCTCGCCTTGCTGTGGCCAGATTTGGGGCGTGGGGGCATTGCATTGAATAGGCCCCCACCGAAGTGTTCCCTAGGAGCCCTGCGGTCTTCGCTGCATCAGACGGTGTGAGCCCGCACGCCCGTCCTGCCGGGTTGATCAATTTCAGCACAAGCTGAGTGCTCGATGTGGCAGTCAGAGGGCCAGGAACCACGTTGTCCCAGTGGGAGCGCAGTCAGAGGGCCGCTTTGTCAGGCTGATGTGCAGAGGGCAGAAGTGTGCAAAAGTGGGGGCCTTGCACAGGGGCAGGCCCACCAGGCAGCTCACTCATACTTCCCACAAGATGGGAGAGGGAGAACCCAGGCCCACTCTGCTCCAAAGAGCACACTCCAGATATCCATAGGTACGGGAGGTGGGGGTCCGTCCTTACCTCTCCTTCATGGGCCGTGGCTTCCCTTGCTTGCCCCACTCCTGAGCCTTATCAGCTGAGCCGCCTCCTCCGCCTGGCAGGCACAAAGCAGGACCACCAAGCAGGCAAGAGAGGACACCTCAGTGATGTGGGTCAGGAGCAGTGAGCGACACAGATCTGGTGTCTTAGGGTCACTGCCTGAGAATCGATTGTGTGGGCCCCCACCTTGTCAGGAATCAATTCCACATCTCCCGTTGGGTTGGAGATGGTGTGGATGCTAGCGCAAGATGATCGTCAGCTCACACAGGACGGGGCACCAAGGCTGATGGCGGTGGATGATGGAGGGGTCTGGAGCACTTTTAGAATGTGACTGCCATCTTGATGCCCTAAGCCACGCCCTATATTCTTTCTTATCATGGCCGCTTTCTTCACATGCACATATGGGAACACCAGACCTGCCTACTCACACAGTGGACATTACGCCACAATCTGCTGCATCGGAAATGACGAGAATGCTCTGTACATGTATGACTCACACAGATTTTGCCATTTTGCTATTGCTTGTGTTTTAATTTTTTTATTTGTGTGCTTGTTCATCACTGTAGAAAAGGGAATATGTGATTATTTTGGTCTGCTCAAGGGCGTTTAGTAATTGTAATGCTGACGGTACTCCCCATGGCACCAGTGTACTTAGACTAGGTGTGCAGGTACAGTATATGTAATTTTGTGCACTTAGCCTGCTGTTCTTTTAACCATTGTGGAGGTTATATGGTGGTGGCTCTGTGACATCTTAGCCTGGCTGACCTCTACTCCTGGCCCAAAGAAAAGGGACTTGATAAAGGACTGGCAAATAGAGGAGCTGTCCCTGCCTACGTATCCAGGCCGCGAAGCAGGCTTCATAGACAGAAGGAAACTGGCCTTATAAGCAGCACTATGCCTGCTTGCAAGACAGTCAGTCCCATATACTCCTTTCAGTCACATGAAGGGGCAGATTTACTTACATTTTGTGCTGGATTTATATCACAAAAGTGATGTAAGCCAGTGCAAAATGTTTATTTTGAATTTACATTTAAACACAAAAAATGTTTTGTGCAGGAAAGTTAGATGAAAGTATCACAAAGAAGCCCCTTGGTCTGCTTTATATTACGTTATGTTAGGAGGACCTACCGTCGGCAACACATGGGCATTTGAATGCAACCACCCATAGTGTTTGACACACAACCCTATCTACTAACAAGAGTAGGCAGAGATTTCCACCAAAACATAAAGCCTCTTTGAGGCAGGTGTAAAAAGCAGAAATGATTTTATTTCTTTAAACATTTGAATTTGTTATATGTCCAGCACACATCTAAAGTGGGAGTAGTTGTACGTTTGTCTAGACATAGTATTTTGTACTAGGAGAGTACCATTCCAGTACAAAACCTGTGCTAGACATGAACCAGACACTCTTCACTATGGTGCAAAAGTGTCTGCATGGCTCTTGGAGACCAGAGTGCATCAATGCTAGGGAAAGAGCAGGACAGTGAAATATGTTAGTAGATCAGTTATTTTTCTGCCCTCTCCCTCTCATGCATTGCAGTGCAGAACCATTGGTTGCTGTGCTTCGTTGTGTGACATCTTTCTAAATATTAACCTAAATTGTATGGAGTAAAGGATATCAGGTAGTGTACCTGTGTGAAACTGACCCTGAGTGTAATCATAGCCTCACCAATTAAACCTGGGCACTAGCCAATTAACCACAGGCAAGGTATCTCACTTGAAAAGCATCATAAGTTTATTGTATTGTGCAGTGTGGTGTAATGCACTCAGCACAGGTCTGCGAGCGTGTCACACAGAGTGCTTCATCAAGCATTTGTACACTTTTTGCATTATACATAGGGTGGGCAGGAATGTTCAAGAAGACAGTTCAGGCCATAATTCATGCATACCTTAGGAACCCGAGTAACAGAGAGATGGGCTCTGGAATTTCTCTGGAATTTAGCTGTGACTCTTTAGAGACCCCAGAGCCTCATATTTGTCTTATCTGACCCAAACTACATTCCAAGCAGTGCTTCACCTGCCACACCCTACGGTCTCCCAGGGTCTGAGGCAGGCAGAGAAGAGCAGGAGCAGGTATGTACACATATGTACGTAGTCAACGGTTCAATAGGTCACAGTACCAAACGTTCAGTCAAGAGTTCAACAGTTTCAAATTAACAGGGTCCAACAGTTCATTACAGAGAAGTTTGATATATTTCATTTAATTTCCCCTCTCAATTCCCCCCTTTGAGTCAAAGGAGTCTGTGCTCCTGATGGCTCACACCTACACGTTTATTGACATTAGCCCATTGATTTCTTGCCTTTCATGATCTTTGTCCTCCTGCATCCTCTGATACATCCGAGCCATCTTGTGCCCTGTTGGTGGCAATACTATAGTTGACGATGGAGTGAATAAACCTTGTTGGCAGAGCTGCTATAGCAAAGCTCAACAACACTGCAATAGGCACAATCCCAGGATGATGGCAATGACAATGCCTATAATTGCTATCACCACCTTCTTTATCCACCCTGGGGGCAAAACCATGAAAAATCTAGGCCCTCAAGGTTTCCTTGGTCCACCTTTGTGAATACTTTTACAGCTCCCTTTATTCTGGTTATATTGGTCTCCTCATTCCCAGATTTTTTGATATAGCAATAACAACTTTCATTGATGAACTCGCAAACCCCCCCCCGCTGTGACGTCAACAAATCAAGAGCCAACCTGTTCTGCACCGTCATAGCGGCAACAGAGTTAACTTCCACCTGCAGTTCTTGAATAGCATCCCTGGCGGCATTGAAGGCAATGTCCAAATGTACAGAAATATTAACAACAGCTTGTTCTAGGTCATATATCCCAAATCTATGGACATACATATGGAGAATCTTGAAAAACACAATCTGGGCCTGATTACAACTTTGGAGGAGGTGTTAATCCATCCCAAAAGTGACGGTAAAGTGGCAGATATACCACCAGCTGTATTACGAGCCCATTATATCCTATGGAACTCGGAATACGGCTGGTGGTATATCCGTCACTTTACCGTCACTTTTGGGACGGATTAACACCTCCTCCAAAGTTGTAATCAGCCCCTTTGTCTTGTCTCCATTTTAGGGTTACCTCTTTTGTAACGGTGTGGAAAGCTCCCCAAATTCAAAGATTCATGAGCTGCTAAATGTGCCACTACTGTAATATTTGGTGTAAGGTAACATAGAGAACACATTCCCTCCCAATTCCTGGGAATCACCTTATGGGCCCTATTTCTACACACAAAATAAATGTCTCCTTGCACCTGGGCGTCCATCTCATATTATTCTCTATCGGAGAAGACTGCCCCTTGTGGTACATTATGACAGAAGCTGCTATACCACCTATAGTCTCTCCAGGTGATTTTCAAGCCAGTGACATTCATCCAAGGGGAAGTGTATGGGCATCGGGCCATCCAGAGTGGGAACCCGGGAGTCTTGAGACTATTTGTGGAGGGGTAGCGTTTGAACTCAAGGCCTCAATCAAGGAATCATATGTGGGCCCCTCAGGGCCCACCAGCACAGTATCTCTGTCTATATCCAGGTTCCAAGAATGGACTGTGTAGTTGAGGCTCCATGACCAGTTAACAAGGGTCCAGTTTCTAGTCTGTAACTCTTTCCTCTTCATATCCAAGTTCTCTGTGAAAATATCAAACTCCAGTAGGTTAAGATACTCATCCTCCTTCAAGTTTCCCAGATGCTGGGCCTCTGGGTTGCGTCCCAGTGACTGATTTCTGAAGCACAATGTGAACTTGTCTTGGGTAGAGTTTTCCCCGTGTGAGGGGGACAACACATACTTGGCCTGGACATTAGATTTTAAGATGCAATGGGGCTGCGCTCATCTAATCCCGCAGCATATGTGTAGGTAACGTCTGGTACGTGGCCCACATCTCCTTCTTCATAGTCTCCCTTCCCCACGGGTGCGACGCATTGCCCTAGCGTCCCCTGGATGTGTGGACAGCTGTCAACTGTTCCAGCAGTTCTTAAGATTCAGAATTTTAGCAAGGTGCTCATGAACTTTGATCAAGGGGTGCAATGCTGGCTCCTGCAACAAGTAGGTAACACAGGTAACCATTAAGCTCATCAGAGCAAGACAGAGTAACCTCATTTTTTTAAATTATACTTTGTTATCTCATTGAATATAGATATGTAAGTATTCAAGTCTTATCATTCCTAGTAGTGCAAGTTCTATTGAATGGTCATTCTTTACTACACTGGGTACCGGTGGAGTAGATTTGCAATTAATTTGCTGTCATCTAATTCTTGTCCTGGTCTGTAGTCGTTTGTTTCAGAGGCAGTTTCCTGGACCTGCGGTATCTTTTCCATCTGTTTCTGGGGCGGCTTCCCAGACCTGCCCTGTGGTGTCCCCTTCAGTCTAGTTTTCAGCATGTGCAGACCAACACCCCTCTTCGAGATTTCGTTGTCCAGACTTCACTAGTGGTGCTGGACTCCTTTTAACATGTGTTAGATAAATCCAGGTTGGACATGCATCCACTTTGATCGCAGTGTGGGAGGTTAGTAGAACCTGGCAGAGTGCACTCCATCTTGGCTCGAGGCAGTCTTTCCATCTGAACTCCCTTCTGCAGACCCACTCCCCTGGCTGTAGGGGCAGGGACTGCAAGAGAGAGAGGTTGAGTACTTTTAGCAAGATCATGATATTTGCAGTACTGCACACGGTCCTCCTCCCCACCCATGAGGGAAACATATGGAAGTCTAAAGTGCTCAGGTGTGGAAACAGTCTTCTAAAAATAATTTCATACGGTGTTAGACCATGCCTCTTACTGGGGCTGAGTCTAATGTTCATAAGGACCACAGGGATAGCTTCGGGCCATTTCAGTCCTGTCTCATGATTCATTTTGGCCAGTTTATTCTTGATCTTCCCGTTCATCTTCTCAACAGCCCCCGAAGATTGGGGGTGATAAGGAGTATGCAGACTCTGAGAAATCCTTAGACACTTAAGAAGGTAATTAAACACTTGCGCTATGAAATGGGGTGCGTTATCTGAGTTTATAGATTCAAAACTGGGGATGAAATCAAACATGAGCTTTGTTTCTGGGGTTAAGTCGAGTAGCAGATCTAGTCATTTTAAGACCCCTTCTTTACTAGATCAGGCTATGGACTACCCCTGAATTAGATATATACAAGACCTCATTACTTGACCTATTAAAATGTCCAAATGCTAACACTCTCCCTTGGATTTGTCATGTGTCCCATTGGCTTCGTTTGCTGGGTTTGGGTGATTATTGGGAAAACCCCCACAAACTAGAGAGACGGCATAAAAATGTTTTAAAGTTAACTTATTGGTCTTATGTTAGGGATAACAATACAACCTGTAAAACCCACGGTCGTTTAACTAATTCTTTTATTGATTTTAAATGGTTTCCAAAGTTTGAATCTTATCTGGACATCATATCGGACCTGCAGGGCAAGGGTCTATATGCAAGGTTTTGTTTTGGCTCTTTGCCCCTGATGTAATTAATTCATAGGTGGGGGCCGATCAGCCTTCCTGATATATGCCCTGCTTGTGGTAGCACCTCCGAAACCATTGAAAATTTTATGTTCTTCTGTCCAGCTTACACGATCCTGCGATCAAAATGGATTCGCCATACTTGTAGGGCTATGGGATTTAAGAACTGTTCCTTGGCTCTATGTGTGCTAAAAAGTCATAATTCAGTTGATGTAATTCTTACAGTAAGCAAGTATCTAGTGACAGTATGGCGTACACGCTGTCATCTTCAAAAAGCATCCTAAGGTTTTATTCTTTTTAGAGTCTTATGTGTAATCAGAGTTTTTATTGTTAATGATCTTAAATTAATTCATAGATAGGCAGATGCTGTATTTAAACAAAAATGACTATTTATTTATATGTACTATTTACAAGTTTTGTTTTTCTATGTTGCTTTTATGGTCAATTGATAGAATAAAGCTGATGATGAAGTGAGCTTTGTTTCTGTAGTTATTGCATCCACTTTCCTGCATGAGAAGGCCTCTGGCCACCCTGACATTTTGCCCACCATTACTAGCTCATTTTTGTAGCCTTGTGAAGGTGGTAGGTCCATAAAGACAATCTGAAGATGCTGCGTTGGCCATACTGACCACTGCCTTGCAACCTCCCCTTGCTGTCTTAATACCCCTCCTGGGTTATTCCTCCTACACTCCTCCTGTTGCGGGTCACTTCCTTCTCTATCTGGTGTATCCCGGGGGCATACTAATCCTTCAGTAGTTCATTTGCAATTTCCCCCTTACACATGTGCGAAATTGAATGAAATGCATGTGCCAGCTGTCGCTGAAACACAGGAGTAATGGCTGGCCTGCCGTCATGAGAAATATACAACTGCAAAGCAGGGTCTAAGGTGTAGCCCTAGAAAGTCCAAAATGCTACAAGTTAGGAAGGCACCTTCTGTTGCATTGCAAGCAGGTCAGAGACAGAATGAGACATGGGTTTCTGCAACGCACCTAAGTAAGGGAAAGTGATAGAAGTCCCCTGCAACGCAGCATGGCGTGCAGCAGCATCTGCTCGGGCATTACCATGGGCTACACCTGTCTGTTCTCTGGTGTGGACATGAGAGTGGACAACTGCAATTTCTGTGGGAAGTTAATACCATCAAGCAGAGCTTTAATAAGTACCGCATGAGAAATAGTTGAACCAAAGGACATGAGAAACCCTCTCATCTTCCACAGCGGACCAGTAGCATGACAGACATTAAAAGCATACTGTGAATCAGTGTAAATAGTGACCCGCGTTGCAGCAGACAACTCACATGCTCTAGTGAGAGCAACTAGTTCTGCAACTTGAGCACTGTGGGATTGTGGGAGGATAGCGGCCTCTGGTGTAGCAGATTGTGAGCATACTGCATAGCCAAGGCATAGAGCACCAAAGTCATCCCACAAAGCAGAACCATCAGTGTAGAGAATAGAATCTGCATTGGGCAGTGGTGTATCAGTGAGGTCCTGATGTGGAGTAGTAGTGATGGCCATGACTTGGGTGCACTCATGCAGCTCTGCATCCTCTGCAGTGGGGAGAAGAGTGACAGGATTGAGGGTGGTACACCTAACTATCATGAGGTTTGTGTCTCCAAGAAGAGCCTGTTTATAGTGGGTTTGGCGCTGGGCTGAGAGATGCTGGGTACTAGAGCAAAGAAGCACTGCTGCAACTGCATGTGGCACTGCAAGAGTCAATGGATGTCCCAGGAAAAAATCAACCACTCGCTCCACAAGGGTGGATGCTGAAGTGACCACACGAAGGCACAGTGGCATGCCCCGGGGTCCAGGAGGACCACTGGTCCTCAGGGACCATGGGGTCCAGGAGGACCACTGGTCTTTGTTTGTTTGAAAAGGGCTGTGTAAGACCCCAGAGGCCACTCCCTGGTGTTCATGGCAGTACAATGTGAATGGCTTTTTGTAATCAGGGTGACCCAGAGACCAGGGCTTGCTTAAGAGCAGTATAGTCTCCCTCCCCTAAAGGGGTCCACAGTAGTGGGTCTACGGTGCTGTCAGCGATCAGCGCAAACAGTGGTTTAGCATTCAAAGCAAAATGTGGAATCCACATCTGACAATATCCAGCAGCACCTAGAAATTGGCGAACTTGCTGCTTGCTGACAGGCTTGGGAATGTCCAGCGCTGCTTGCACACGGTCAGGGGTCACGGAGGTGGAAGCATAGGTGATGGCATGACCTTGATATGTGGCATGACCGTGATATGTGACCTTGGAAAGGCAAAACTGAACCTTGGAGAGTGAAGCTTTGTGGCCCCTCACAGCAGGCTCAGTAAGTAGGGCAAGGGTATCAGAACAGCAGACTTCAACAGAGACACTGAACAACAAAAGATTGTCCACTTACAGAACAAAGCCCCCCTGGGAGCTCAATATCTTTCAATATTTGGGAAGAGTTGGTTGGACTCCCACAATTCCCCAAGGGGAGTCTTGACTAAGAAAAATGACCTCTAAGTTGAATGCAAATAAGAACTGAGAACCAGGGTGTACTGGGATGCAGAAGAACGCACAGCAAAGGTCCACCACAATAAAGTGGGTAACACTTGCAGAAATAGTGGTAAGAATAGTAGCTGGTTTGGGAACCACTGGAGTGCAGGGGCTGACAAATTTGTTCACTGCCCTAAGCTCTTGAACAAAATGGTGCTGAGGAGGTACCATCTGGTAAGGGTTTTGGCTTCTTCAAGGGAAGTGTAGGGGTGTTACATGGTGAAGTATAAGGAACCAAAACGCCCTGTTGCAGGAGAGACTCAGTGATAGGGTGTATGCCATAAATGGCTTCCATGGGGAAAGGGTACTGTGGTTTGCAAGGGAGATTTCAGTAATCCAACGCCATTTGAATGAGCAGACCATAAATAAACATGCACACTCTCCAAATAGGAAGGTATTCTAAGTCCATTATCTTCAAATGAGTTGGCCATCAGTATGAAACAAAGGCTGTACACCTTAACACTTGGAGAGAAAGGTATATTCATTTAGGGTCACAATAAATTGTGGCTCTCATTTTACAGAGGAGATCATGGCCTAACAGGTTATCTGCAGCTTGCGGGCTTAGTAGAAACATGTCTGTATCTTTGATGGGGCCAAAAGAAACAGAAGAGGTTCAGACAGTGGGAGGCTTATGGGGGCACCAGCAAAGCCCTGAAAAATGGTGTTAACACCTGAAGGTGGTATTTGCCCGTCCCCCAAAGAGCTCAGGAATGCCCCAGTGCCGACTAGGATTTCATAGGGGCGTCCATCAATAGTGACGGTAACCTGAGGGTCCTTAGGGTCCAACACATAACAGGGCTTCATGATGCTAGGTACCTGACGGTACCGGGAAGACCGTCAGGAGCCAATGGGGTACATGGCATTGGAATTTCTGGGGTGGTCCCACTGGGACTGATCACGCAGGGGCTGGTCACACTGGGGTGAGGTGCATCAGATCTATTGTCACCCAGTGTCCCTTCCCATGACAATACCTTCACTCCTCTGTCCCAGACCACTTGGACTTCCTCTACCAGCTGGTTCCCCACTGTCTGAGCTACATCCCTGTCCTCTATACTGTGGCTTGCAGGTTTTTAAGCTGAAGTGCAAGGACCTTACACTTCTTATCCTCCTCTTTCAACTTATCTCTCTTCTTTCTCTGCCACAGATGAGCTGCTTTGGCAATGGGCTGTGAAAGCACCATACCCTGCTACCCCAGGCTATGTTCCTCAATGTACCCTCTAATGTAGGGAAGTGAATATCTGACATAGACTCCGACCACTAAGGGGGCAGAGTCCACGGAGTCTGGATCTACTGTGTGCTATACGGGTATCCAGTACTCTAGAAGCAAAATCACATGGGTGTTCACTTATCCCCTGCATGCATGATCCAACTCTAGTTCAATTTACTTGTGGCTTTCCCACCTATTCCATTGTCCGTATGAGGGCCCTCTTGGCATTGCTTAAGGCATTGTCTGTTGCTTGCATGTCCCATAGGGGGGTCTTGTGCGGGCCACACCTGTGCAGTATTATCAGTGTTGTGAGCAGTCACTGTTTGGGCAACCACTGCTTGTTTCTCAGCTGGAGTAAGAAAAGTGTCTAACATAATTTCAACATCTGCCCAATCTGTGTTGTGTGTGTTGCGAATTGTCTGAAATAGCCCGATGAAATCACAGGAGTCCTCCCGAAACTTGGGGAAAGTCTGCTACCAGTGGATGAGATCAGAGGTGGTCCATGGTATGTGAACTAGTGTGGGGTGCCCCCCCTTCTGCTGCCAGTGGATATACCCTAAGAGGTACAAGTTTTACTGGCTTGACCCCACTTTCCAATGAACCTTTCCCTTTTACCTGCAATGTCCTATTCCTCAAAGCCATTCCTTCATCTCCGGTATCCAGGGTATCTTGGCCTTCCCTTTCCTCATTTCCCTCATAATGTACCTCATCTTCCTCCGAGGGCCCATCCTTGGTTACTCAGTTGGTTGCTGGCGGAACATTTGGTTGGCCCCCTTATTGCCTGTGCCTGAATTTGAGGAGGATGAGGCAGAATTCCTGTGTGGGGGTCCAGTACATCCTCATTGTATGGGGGTGGTCTTGTTTCCCTCTCTTTAACAGGGGACTACGAGGCGTTGTTTCCCTGTCTTTAACAGGGGCCTGCAGAGCAACCTGTGAAGGTGAACTGACATCCCCCTCACCCTCCTTAGTCTCTTGCTTGCATTCCTGCAATTTTGTTTCAAGCTTTTTGTTAATGTCCTGCAAGCTAGCAAAACAGATTTATCATGTCTGCGTGAAGCCTCATTGTACCACAAATAAAAATACCCCATTTGCCCTGATGGGGCACTTCTAGGAAGCTACACAGATAACTCAATCTATCTAGGTCATAAGTTCCATCATTAAGAAATTGTAACCCAGGCTTAATAACCCTGTAACTGTTCCAAACCTAACGCAATGATGCCAACTTTTTCTGTGACAATCCCCCTGTTCCCAAAAACTCAGAAAAAGGCTCACCCATATATTCCATTAGAGTGTTGCCAGTGGGATAAGAAAACTTTCTCCCCATTATTTTGTCCTCTGTTCTGCCCCTATTTTACAACACCCTCTCTTCACTCTCCAGTGTCCAGAGGATAGCCATACAGATAGTTGGTGCTATAGGTGTCGAATCACAAAGGGGATTGCCATTCTTGCCGCCAAAAAGGGAGGAGGGAAAAAAATGAACAGAAGGACAGTGTCACAGAACAGAGAGAAGGAAAGGTGTTTGCATGTAAATAAAGTCAGACACATGGAGTCCCTTGCATTCAACTACAGAGCCTTGACACTCCAACCGTTGTGGCTGTCAGCCGTGAAACTAGAGTCAAGAGATCATGCATTCAGGAAAGAAAACTTGCACACAGAGAGTCACATGCCGCATACACTCAGAAGAGGAAAAAGCACGCACATAGATAATCACATGCAGAACTAGTTTCCCGCTTCCCAGGTACGGACAATCTTGAGGGGGACAGACAACAAGAAGCAACTCTGTGCCTTTCATCTGAAGAGGGCTCAAGTGGATCCCTTGTAACAGGGATTGACCCTACTATCTTGCCACTTTTAATTAATCCCTGGTCCCCAAACACCTTACCTGGACCCTTCTGGGCCGATGATTACCACCATCCCTGGCGGGTTGTTGGGCAGGGAGAGACCCTGCACAAATTGCGAACTTGACGTCCTTTGTCTGTTTTCATCACGGTGGCCCCCGTAGACAGTGCACCAGGCAATCCAAAATTCTGGCACCAGTGAATTGTCACAGAACTGACCCTGATTGTAATCAAAGTCTCGCCCGTTCAACCCGGGCACTAGCCAATCAACCACAGGCAAGGTGTCTCAGTTAAAAAGCATCATAGGTTTATTACATTGTACAATGTGGTGTAACGCACTCAGCAGAGGTCCGAGAGTGTGTCACACAGAGTGCTTTGTTGAGCACGTATTTAAAGACTTTTTGCAGCTTACATATGATGGGCAGGAATGTTCAAGAAGACAGTTCAGATCATAAATCATACATATCATAGGAAGGAGAGTAACGGATGGGCTCTGGCATTTTGCCATGACCTTTGAGAGACCCCAGAGTCTGCTATTTGTCTTATCTGACTCCAGCAACATTCCAAGCAGTCCTACACCTGCAAAACCCTTCTGTCTCCCAGGGTCTCCCAGGGCCCGAGGCAGGCAGAGAAGAGCAGGAGCAGTTGTGTGCACATACTCACATAGTAAAAGGTTCAATAGGTCACAGTACCAAATGTCCAGTCAAGAGTTCAACAGTTTCACTGTAACAGGGTCCAACAGTTCATTACACAGGAGTTTGATATTTCATTTAATTTTCCCTCTCACTGGGAAAGACTTGGGCCCAGATCTACTACAGCACTTTGCAATCACTAACTGGAGCATGGTAATAACTTTCCATTGTAAAAGACATTTTGCATTGGAAAGGTGCCTTTTTCTCAGTGCAAAAACACTTTGCATTGCTTTGTGTCAAAGGGGCATTACTGGGGTGAAAACACCCAGTGGTTTAGATGCACAGTTCAATCTACTGAGATAGCCAGACCAGTATTTCTTTAAGAAATTAATGCTTTCTTGAAGCAGGTGCTAAGAAGGAGAAATGTTTTCATCTCTCAAAAAAATATGCATTCCAAGTGTGCTGAAATGCACAGCACATGTCCAGTGCATGGGAGTTTATATTGAAAGGGTATGCTTCCAGTACAGATCCTATGGTAGACAGAGCACACTAACTGCTGCTTGGCTGTGAGTTGCTCAAGGCACTCTTTAAGATGCCACTACAGGTGGGGAAAGAAGGCCAGTGTTAAGAGATATACCTGTGCTGTGTCTTCATCCTTGTGCAATGTAATGCATCAAATTTTATTCCTATGCTGTGTGAAAAATCATTAAATCTGGGACTGGGAATTTATACACCCTTGCCACTGTCCAAGTAAAGCTGAGACAACACTCCAGACCTTCCAGTGCAGGCCTTCCACTAGGGATTCATCCTGACCTGCTGTTCCATGTTGTCAAAGTTGTGTCCAAGAAGAGAGAGGAACGTCTTTAATGCTACCGCTCTACCACTTGGTCTTAATACATTTCTTAACATTATTTGAACCTAGATATTCATGGTATATTGGCACCATCTTGTTCAACAGGTCAGCTACTTTAATCAAAATGGAGGCTCTAATTAGTCTTCTGGTTTCTCATGCTCTCCTGTATATCTCCGTGTAATTGCCGGGGGTTTGTTGCAGACAGTGCCTGTAAAAATATTTCTGTGTTAGTGGATGCAAATATTTTTTAACCTGAGTGTTGGCTATTTAGGATTTATACTGTGCCAGAATAACTCTGTGCACAGCTTTCAGAGCGTATGAATACAAGCTATTATGTATTATCTTTCATGTGTACACATGACTGTGACGTTTATGTGCACACATCACTGTGTGATTGCGTGCTTCTTCTTGTGTACATGCATGGACACACCTGTGACTGAACACCTCTGCATGTGTATATACGTGTGTTTGCATCAGCTTGATCTGTGTAGGGTTTGCAAGTGTGTAGTTTAACAAATTAATATGTAAACACTTCGGGAAAGGTTTATTTTTAAGTGCAACACAGCAAGCTAAATAACTGAGCTGCAAGGCACTAGGGGGAGAGAGCATCACACAGCCATATCTTCTAAGATATGCTGCTGCAACTCTCTTTCCCTGCGCTGGCACACAAACAGGCAGAGTAGGGTCAAGCATCTTAGCATCAAAGTGCAAAAGTGTTTGCTTGAGGTCTAGCACAGGTTTAGCACTGGAAGAGTACCCTTCCATTACAAAATACTATGCTTAGACTCACTTTAAATCTTTGCACACATTGGGTGTGTATTGTACAGGGCAGCACACATGCAATCTGTGAAGATTTTCTCCTTGTTAATGCTTGCCTTTAGTGAGTGTTATTTTTTGCACAAAGCCCTGTCTATCAATTGTAGTAGATAGGGCTTTCTATAAAAAACATGAGTGGTATTGAACAAACGGCCATGGAATCCTCCTTTGGTCCAAAGGAAAGCAAAGCAGCCCAAAGCATTATATAAATTGTATTTAGGGCAAATTAGAAAGTAAATACATTTTCCAGACTTTGTGCCAGTTTGTGCCATTTTGGGTGACTTTGCACTGGCTTTGTGCAACTATTTTGAGTGTTGCAGATGTTTTGTATCGTGAGTTCTGCATTTGAAATATCATCCTAGAAAGCCCCAAAACCAGTTTGGACTATTTATACTCTTATGCTCTTGTGCACGTAGGAGTAAATTTACTATTATTTTGAGCTGACTGGATGAACGTCAACTGCCTAAAACTGAACCCAGAAAAAACTGAAGTGATCATCTTTGGGCACAACCCCTCTCCCTGGGACGACTCATGGTGGCCCTCTGCTCTCAGACAACCCCCAACCCTGACAGAACACGCCAAAAATCTGAGCTTCATTGTGGACAACAAACTCACCTTTAGACAACAAGTAAATGCTTTGGCATCATCCTGTTTCGACCAACTATGCATGGTTTGCAAGATTTTCAAATGGATACCCACCAAAACCAGAAAAACAGTGACCCAGGCAACCATCACCATCAGACTGGACTATGGAAATGCCATCTACCTAGGACTCACCCCCCCACTCCTCCGCCGACTCCAGACCATAAGAAACGCAGCAAGACTCGTTCTGGATCTACCCAGAAGGACCCACATCACCCCCCACCTCAAAGACCTACATTGGCTGCCCGTACAGAAGAGATGCAAGCTCAAGGTCCTCACCATCACCTTCAAAGCCATCTACAACATCGGACCCAATCTCATTAACCACAGACTTTCCTTCCACCAACCTGCCAGAGAACTCAGATCAACCAACCTCGCTGTTGCTCAAATCCTGAGAATTCATTGCACCCGAAGTGGAGGTCGCACCTTCTCCTACCTCGCCACCAAGAACTGGAACGACCTACCTACCCATCTGCAGAGCACGCACACCCTCATCGAATTCAGGAGAAAACTCAAGACATGGCTCTTTGAGGAATAGCAATCCAGCTTACAGCCACTACACCCAGTGCCTGGATACCCCCGTGGTGATAAGTCGCACTCTATAAATCAATTTTAGATTTGGATTTGGAGCTGTGTTCGCTTCACAAAAGTGACACAAACGTGCACAAAATATCTATTTTAGATTTACTTTTCAGTTAAGAACCTGTTTTGCACTGGAAAACTGCCTGAAAGTAATGTAAAACTGTACTTTGCACTCTGCATTAATTTAGGTCAAGGGAGCAATCCATGGGTGGTACATGGGCATTCTCATGCAACCGTCTATAGTTTTTTTACACAAAGTCCTATCTACTAACAATAGCAGACCGGGCTTTTTGCCAAAAATAACGCCTCTTTGAAGCTGGTATAAAAAAGGAGAAATGCTTTTATTTCTTCCACTAAACTTTTCAACTTTGCATGAGTGCTGCACTATGCAGCATACATCCAAAGTGGGAAAACGTTTAGGGTTAGTCTAAGCATAGCATTTTGTACTGGAATGGTACCCTTCCAGTATAAAACCTATAATAGACATGACACAGACATGCTCAATACAGAGATGCTAGACATTGTGCAAAGGTGTGTTCGTGGAGCTAGACAGCAGTGATATGGATGTAGGACAGTACCATAACTTAATAGATGTGGTGCTTTCTGGCCCTCTGCCTCTCACGCAGCTCAGGCGAGCATCTTTGACTGCCTTTATTTTGATTATGTGTGGAAAGTATTTTCATAAATCACATGTTGCTGTTTGCAGAAGATTTGACGCTTGGGGTCAATGCTTTCAGAGTACCAATGTCAAAGTGCTATCATTTCTATATCTGGGTTTCTGATAGACATGACAAAAGCTTCCGCTCAATGTGTTTTTAACTTGATTCCTAATGAGCACAACAATGTAAAGACTGCATATCTCTCTGTGGTCATGGGCTTAGCTTTCAAAATAACGCAATGTAGGAACTCGTGTCAGGACCAGTCCCACTTCCACCAAAGAGGTCACTCAGCCCTGGAACTTATATTAGTGACTAAGAGAAAAAGTCTTGGAGAACTTAACTCGTTTACATCGGGGGTTGCATTTCATGATTTGTATGCATGGGCAATCATTGTTCAATGTTCTTACAATAAATGGTGATAGAAACAAATAAGTATGGGCAAAGCCAGTAGCTCTGAACCCCAGCGTCACAGGCAAGACCTGTTGGCTTTGCCAATGCTTGTTTCCAACTGCTGTAAACCATATTGTGGGGTCCCAAGAGTATTGTTATTGCTAATTAGCACTTGTGTAGTACAGAATCAGCCATTAGTATTGCTTCGCAGCGACGTTTGGTAGTTCAGGGAAAGTATATTCAGGACATTTTCACCACATATTGGATTCAAAGTGCATCTGTGGAGATGTGTATTGCCAATAGGATGAAATCTGATACCTACGGGGAAATAAAGCACTGGTCGGAGTAACACATGTGGGTGCATATGATAGATACGGTGCACTGTCCCTGTGTTTTTAGGAGGGTGTGCCGAGTACACACAGGCCGAGCGCCCTATTACAGATAATGCATTGTCCCCAGGGCAAACGCGAACTTGTAATTGTCCTGGGGGGCAGCCAATTAAAGAAAGGCGAAGCAGTTCTCCGAAGCAGCCACTCCATTGTTTATGCAGGTGGCACCTCGTCTCCACTTTAAAGGAGAGCTGGGATCCTGCTGCAGGCGGTGCAGAGCGAGACTACACCCAGCTGCAGGGAGATATCTGGGAGTCCATTGGACCCCTCTAGGAGGGTTCGCCATTGGGGTGCACTCATTGTGCGCCACCACGTTATGGAGTACAGTCACCCGACAGCCTCTGAGCCCGCTTTCACAATAGGGCACTGACACAGAAGCAAAGTGTTTTCCTCATTTGCATCGGGCCATGCACCAATGTATATGAGGGAGCATCCCTGCCGATGTTATCTGTGTTACAGCAGGGGGCCACACTGATTGCACCCTCCGAAAACCTTATGGAATATGAGTCCTGAGACGGAAATAAATAAAGGAATCTTGAGTAGGAGAAGACATCCACATAACAGTGAAAACGCTAGGGAAAGGGAAAAGAGTTCCAATTATTAACGAGAAAAACATACACAGACATCACTACCATGGCAGGAGCTTGACCCAATGACGTACAGCCCTAAACGCCCACTGTCCTCCGCAGTGAAGCATATTAAAAATATCCTTTACAAAAACATGTGCCCACGACGGTTAACGATTTTGTTCTCCTTGTAAAGTCTTCAGAAGGCATGCCCGCTTTAAGTGTAATTACAAAGCACGAAGTCACTGTGGAGCGCGTGCCAAGGTAAGTAACCGTTGGAATTTCAGTTAAGGAGGGACCCGAGGGAGGTACCTGAGGGAGGCCCAGCTCTGCACGCGCTCGTCTTGCTGAGCTCGCCGTTTGCTTGTAAACCTCTGGCGCGTGACTACTCGGCGCTGGCAAAGTGCAAAACGCAGGAGGAAATGTGCTGCGGTAGGTCTTTAGGTAAAACCGCAAATATTCACGCACGCCGGATGCAAAGAATGACAGCCGCTGAAAACGATTCTTAAAGCTCATAACAAGAGTGCAAACTATGAGCAAGTGGTCCTCGCTGTGGCTGTTGGAAGTCCACTCTTACTGTGCAGCCACAAGTCTGAAGTGCGCTCCCAAAACAAATGTTTTCAAATGTTTTATTGTAGTTCACTGTTGGGGGAGGAGACAGGCATTGAAATTCCTTCATTTTGTAAATCGCGCATCCCTTTACAGAATTACGACACAAATATGAAAAATTATACTGTATTCATAAGTGGTGTTTAGAATGTTTATATCAAACGCTTCGAGTTTAAAGAAGGAGGTCATCGGACATATTACGACACGGAGACAATCGGGGCTGAAGATACCACTCCTCAATTTTAATAGAAAAAGGTGACATGTTTTAAATAGCCAAAGTTGATTTGCATAACCAAGGACTGTCCTTTCCTGCAACATCCCAAGCACCAGCTGAAAGGAAGACACTTATGGCCAGATTTACAAGGCCCTATCACCAACTGAGCGTCACTTTTTGCGACGCTCCGGTGTCGCTAACCACTTTTCCAAATTTACAAGGAGGTGTAATGCCACTTTTTGTGGCGTTACACCTCCTTGTAAACATGCGCCAGAGGGGCTTGCAATGGGTATTGCAGTGGTCATTCCATCGCAACACCCAGTGCTTAATTTGTGCTAGATGTTTCCAGTGCGGAGCACCAGCAGTTATTTTTTAGTTCCAGCACTTATTTTTCTGCCTCAATCATTTACTGTGACCAAAAGACACACATGGGAAAGATGGAGGAAGAGAAAAATGAAAAAGCGTCACAAACGGAGAAAGCAGAATGATGCAAGAGTGAGCTGAAGGGGCAGGGAGTGGCTGTAAATGAATTGAAGAGGCACGAAATGGCTTCAGGATTGCACTGCCTCAGTATTCCGTGTTCACACATTTAACTGCGCAACTGCCTACTGCAGCACACATAGAAGTGCCAAATCACCATTGTAGATTGTTTATGTGCAGGAAGGGATTCCTTCCTGCACATAAACAATCACACCCCTCAATGCAGACACCCTTACAATATAGTTCAAGGATGCCTGCGTTGGTGCTGGCAGCTAAATTTAGTGCCGGCGCAGGGGGAAACACAGGGGTGCGCAATATTTTGTAAATACGGCGCATCCCCGTGTTTCAAAAGTGGCACAGCGTGGCTCTGCAAATTATGCCGCAGTGCAGCACTGCACCACTTTTTTGTAAATCTGGGCTCTAGCCTGGATGCTGGCCCAGGATTTCAGTCTTCCAGATACATTAGTCTGTTTATTTTATCATTCTGCAAAGCAGAGTGACTAACACCTTCAACCTGCAGTTCAAAAAAAGGCACTTTTCCATTCACCCAATTAGCACAGATCACGTTTGGAATTTTACACACCTAAAATTAGTGATACAGAAAACATGTTGAATAATGAATTAAAAGTAGCTCATGACTTATACTTCAAATTAGAGTTGGGTGAAGAATTCCGCCCTGCCGGAGTTTGCAGCGTTTTCCCCACCCTGCACGAATTTGCGGAAAAGCTCCGCAAAGTGACGTGGAGCAGAGTTTTTTATCTTGCGCAACTCGCCAGCGCGAGCAAGAGAAATCGCTAGGTTGGCGAGCGCAAGCAAGATTTCTCTACGCGAGTGGTTGAGGCAGGTCGCTACCGCTCGTGTTCAGAAAGCTGCTGCTTGCCTTGAGGTAGCTGCTGCTCGAGTAGAAAATCTATTTGAGCGGCAGAAAGAGGTTAGCACGCTGTGGCACTTCGCGCAATGCTGTTTGCGCTGATTCTGATTCTGGCGCCTAAGATCAGTGCAAACATTGCGACTTACCCAAACTCCACAACTCATGGACCTCCGCGTAGCGCGGCAGAGTTTTTTAGGCACTTTGTAGAGTTTTGCATAGCAGAACTCCGCAAACTCCACCCAGGCCTACTTCAAATCTGATAATGTTTATGATGCAGCAAAAGGCATTTTAATTGGGTAGATATATTGTCCAGAAACAGGCATGTCGTCTAATTTTTTATCTCATGTCAATTGGTATGGAATTCCAAGAGTTAGTAGCTGCAGCCGTGAAAAAAGGTTTTTGGACATTTGAGGTTTGGAATCTTGGTATCTCGAGCTGTAGGGAGGTTCGGCTCCTGAGGTCTTCCTGTCTACAGTTCAAACAGGAAAGATGGCAGCTCCTAGTGAAAGGTCTTGCAGGTGAGACAAAAAAAATAAGGTAATTCTAGCAGTGAGTGCTAACCAGGAGGAATCTGAGCCAGGGAGGAATCTGAGTGATATGGTTGAACTGTTTTGGGTTGGTGTCAAGTTTAGTGGCAAAGCGTAGAAATACCTTTATCGGAGGGACAGAGGATAGAGGGACACCTGCGAGGATAGCATTCCAAATTCTGGGGGCTTGGACTGCAGTTTTTAGGGTGTCTTTGTTGCATCATGAGGGAAGAGATTTGATGACTTGACTATCTGGTTGATGTGGTGGATAAGAGTTAATGTAAAGACTAGGGTATAACCTGAGGACTTTACCTTGGGGGAGAGGGAAGGTGAGAGCCATCTGTATTTTATTCTTCCAGCAATGCAGGGTAATTTCTGTGCCTGGGAGTCATGAGGAGACATCTAGGTTTGTTACTGTAGCTTTAGAACATTTTCTGCCATTGAAGCATTGAGTTTCTCGAGCAAAATACCCAGATTTAACATAATTTTGATGGTGAATAGTTTCTTATAGATTGTCTGACATCTGCATATGCTGAGCAAAGACGTACCAGGTGACTCCATGTATGGATTGAACAGGAGAGGAGCTAGGGTCAAGCTTTGGGAAACACACATGACACAATGGATCTGCTGGAGAGGAATCTTCCCAGCTTCTCCTGCAGATGTTGGTTGGTGAGAAAGTAAGAGGACCAGCTTCGGACGTTATTGTTTAGGTAAACCTGTTATGGTTAACTGTGTCGAGAACCACTCATAGATGTAGTAGTAAGATTTAAGAGTATGAGTAGAAAGGAGACTCTCTTAACCAACTTTAGCTGATGGACAGATCTTATGTCAACACAACATATAACATAAGTATAAAGAGGGAATTTGGGTCATCTCCCTCCAGTCATTATCTTGTTTGGGTGAACCCAGTTGAGGCATTGTCTTGCTGGTGTATCCTTCCGTATGTGGGTCCAGCCCATGGCATTGTACTGACTTTTAGGTCTTGTCTACTAGACAGCACAAATGCTATCTGTTGTGAGATGCACTGTCAACTTACAGTAAGCTTAGGGCCCCCCATTATTTGGCTTTATTGTCACTCTCATTTACCGGCTTCTTATTTGCTGCCTGCTTGGGCTTCACTTCCTCTTCTTGTGTTTGTCCCTCCCCTGGAGCATGCATGCTTTACTTGTGTCTTGCCACTGCTTGCTTTTAAAACACTGCTTTTTTACTTTTGGGTTAAGTAATCCATGGGTTGCATGTATTTCCCAGCTCTCTCCTTTGTGTACTTTTGTCCTCTCTACACTCTTCATTGCTCTCTAACACCCATATGCTTCTCCCCTCTCATACTCCATGATGCACTACCCTGATGTGCTTCTCCACCATTGCTTTCTCACCTGTGTGCTTCTTCCCACAGATTCATGTTGATCTCTCTCTTACCCCTTTACTTTTCTCTCTCAGCTCCCATGCACCGCATTGATATCGCTACATGTCATTTATCTCCCTCAACTCACGGTCTCTGTGTTGCTTCACCCCACTCACACCCTTCAATCCACTCACACCCTATGTGTTCCTACCACTGCTCCCATATTACAGGTTGCTTCCCCCACATCTGGGTTGCTTCCCCAACCACTTTACAAAAACACTTGTGTACATTTTTTATTATTTGTATTTTCTGGTCCATCTAGAATTGGCAAAAAAAGCAACTGCTTCATCATCATTTTTGTATTTTGCCATGCTACACTGGAAGGTGAATGCCATACAGCAGATCTAAAACCATTGATAAAGCCAGGTGGCCCCAAAGGCAAAATCTATTGCCTTTGCCAGTGCTTGTTACATTTTTTACATTTATCGGCATATTTACAAGCCTGTAGTTCCGCCTTAGTATAATTATTTAGTTTTTTTTACGCTAAGGTGGCGCTAACCAGTCCCCCACTCTGAACCATATATACAAAGCAGCGCAATGCAAGCATTCTGGCGGCAGATCATTCTCCTACCTCGCTGCCAAGACCTGGAACACCCTCCCTATCCACCTACGTCAGACCCAGGACAAACTGACCTTCAGGAGACTCCTCAAGACCTAGCTGTTCGAGCAGTAGCAGCTCCTACCCCTCCCCCCAAGCACCTTGAGACCCTCACGGGTGAGTAGTGCGCTCTACAAATGCAATGATTGATTGATTGCCACTTTGTAACCCCTTGCGCTACATTATACCTACCGCCAGGTATCATGTATGCAAGGGGGCGTTCCCCCACAGGGAGGCCCAAACAAATGGCGCAGTGAAATTCACAAGATTTCACTGCGCCATTCTAGCGTGACTTTTTAACGCCTACTCAGGACAGGGCGTTAAAGTGATGCTAGTGCATTAGCCTATGGGCCTCCCTGTGCTTTGCTGGACTGGCACCAATATTGTTGGCACTAGTCCGCAAAGCACCACAATAGCTATAAAAATTCTGGCGCTATTGTCCTAACGTGTGCCATGGTGCACTGTATTGTAAATACAGCGCTGCAATGTTTTCGTTAAGGGGGGGCAGGGCAATGCAAGGAAACTGGCACATTGGAATCGATGCGCTAGTTCCTTGTAAATATGCCCCTTGGTCTTTTCATAGGTGAGGGGGGCAGCAAAGGAGTTTGTTTACATCATTCCAGCTGCTTCTGGCCAATTGTCTTTAATATTGACATCCATTTAGTGCTCCTTATATAGGTCTGGGGTTCAGCGTATGCGCACACTGTCCCATTATTCTCTACTTTTCCAAGCCCAGTATTTGGTGCTTCTCTTTGAGCAATGGTGCAGAAGGCTGGCCTGGCTTATAGTGGGTACCTTGTGGTACTTACACCTTGTGCTAGGTCCAGTTATCCCTTATTAGTAGATTAGTAGTGTTCTAGCAGCTTAGGCTGATAGAGGTAGCTATAGCAGAGCAGCTTAGGCTGAACTAGGAGACATGCAAAGCTCCTACTATACCACTTATATCACTCAGCACTATATCATAAGAAAACACAATACTCAGAGTTACTAAAAAATAAAGGTACTTTATTTTAGTGACAATATGCCAAAAGTATCTCAGAGGATATACTCCCTTGGGAGGTAAGTAATATACACAAAATATACACACACACCAAAATCAGGTAAGTAAACATTTAGCAAAGTAGTGCAAATACTGCAGAACACAATAGAATGCAATAGGAGAAAATAGGCCTAGGGTCAACACAAACCATATACTCCAAAAGTGGAATGCAAACCACGAATGGACCCCAGGCCTAGTGTAGTGTGTAGTGTAAGAAAACACTAAGGGTGTGCAAGATACCCCACCCCAAGACCCTGAAAGGTAGGAGTAAAGTTACCCTACTACCCCAGAAAGACAGTAAAGTCACAATAGAGTATTCTGCAAGAACAACAACTGACTGCAAAGCACTGAAGACGGATTCCTGGACCTGAGGACCTGCAAAGGAAGGGGACACAGTCCAAGAGTCACGCAAGTGTCCAGGGGGGGCAGGAGTCCACTAAACCCCGGATGAAGGTGCAAAAGGGCAGCCTCTGGGTGGAAGAAGCCGAAGATTCTGCAACAACGGAAGGTGCAAGGAACTTCTCCTTTGGTCAGAAGATGTCCCACAGCGTGCTGGAGGATGCAGAGTTGTTTCCACACAGAGAGACCGCAAACAAGCCTTGCTAGCTGCAAGAGTCACGGTTGAAGGGTTTGGGTGCTGCCAGGGCCCGGGAAGGACCAGGACGTCGCCCCTTGGAGGAGGAGACAGAGGGGGCACCTAGCAACACGGAGAGCCCACGCAGAAGCAGGCAGCACCCGCAGAAGCACCTGAACAGGCGTTCAGAAGATCTGAGCATGGCGGTCGACTCAGCACAACAAAAGGGAGTCCCACGAAGTCTGAGTCCAACTCAGCGAGTTGGGCAATGCAGGACGGAGTGCTGGGGACCTGGGCTAGGCTGTGCACAAAGGAAGTCTTGCAAAAGTGCACAGAAGCCCTAGCCGCTGCAGTTCACGCAGTACACAGGATTTCTGCCTGGCATGGGGAGGCAAGGACTTACCTCCACCAAATTTAGACAGAAGGGCCACTGGACTGTCGGGGACACTTGGACCCAGCTCCTGTGTTCCAGGGACCATGCTCGTCAGGGTGAGAGGAGTCCCAGAGGACCGGTAATGCAGAAGTTTGGTGCCTGCGTTGGCAGGGGGAAGATTCCGTCGACCCATGGGAGATTTCTTCTTGGCTTCCAGTGCAGGGTGAACGCAGACAGCCCTCAGAGCATGCACCACCAGGAAACAGTTGAGAAAGCCGGCAGGATGAGGCGCTACAGTGTTGCTGGTAGTCTTCTTGCTACTTTGTTTTGCGATTTTGCAGGCATCCTGGAGCAGTCAGCGGTCGATCCTTGGCAGAAGTCGAAGAGAGAAGTGCAGAGGAACTCTGGTGAGCTCTTGCATTCGTTATCTGATGAGATACACACAGGAGAGACCCTAAATAGCCCACAGAGGAGGATTGGCTACAGAGAAAGGTAAGCACCTATCAGGAGGGGTCTCTGACGTCACCTGCTGGCACTGGCCACTCAGAGGTGTCCATTGTGCCCTCACACCTCTGCATCCAAGATGGCAGAGGTCTGGGACACACTGGAGGAGCTCTGGGCACCTCCCCTGGGAGGTGCTGGTCAGGGGAGTTGTCACTCCCCTTTCCTTTGTCCAGTTTCACGCCAGAGCACGGCTGGGGGGGATCCCTGAACCGGTGTAGACTGGCTTATGCAAGGAGGGCACCATCTGTGCCCTTCAAAGCATTTCCAGAGGCCAGGAGAGGCTACTCCTCTCAGGCCCTTCACACCTATTTCCAAAGGGAGAGGGTGTAACACCCTCTCTCAGAGGAAATCCTTTGTTCTGCCTTCCTGGCACTGGGCAACCCAGGCCCCAGGGGGGCAGAAACCTGTCTTAGGGTTAGCAGCAGCTGTAGCTGCAGAGAAAACTCCGGAAAGTTAGTTTGGCAGTACCCGGGCTCTATGCTGGAGCCCCGAGATGCATGGAATTGTCACATGATCCTAGACATATTACATGGCTATGTTCGGAGTTACCATGGTGACGCTACATATAGGTATTGACCTATATGTAGTGCACGCGTGTAATGGTGTCCCCGCACTCACAAAGTCCGGGGAAATTGCCCTGAACAATGTGGGGGTACCCTGGTTAGTGCCAGGGTGCCCTCACACTAAGTAACTTTGCACCTAACCTTCACTAAGTGAAGGTTAGACATATAAGTGACTTATAAGTTACTTAAGTGCAGTGTAAACACAGCTGTGAAATAACGTGGACGTTATTTCACTCAGGCTGCAGTGGCAGTCCTGTATAAGAATTGTCTGAGCTCCCTATGGGTGGCAAAATAAATGCTGCAGCCCATAGGGATCTCCTGGAACCTCAATACTCTGGGTACCTAGGTACCATATAATAGGGAATTATAAGGGTGTTCCAGTGTGCCAATCAGAATTGGTAAAATTAGTCACTAGCCTGCAGTGACAATTTTAAAAGCAGAGAGAGCATAAACACTAAGGTTCTGGTTAGCAGAGCCTCAGTGATACAGTTAGGCTCCACACAGGGAACACATACAGGGCACACTTTATGAGCACTGGGGTCTTGGCTAGCAGGATCCCAGTGACACAGGCAAAAACAAACATATATACAGTAAAAATTGGGGTAACATGCCAGCCAAGATAGTACTTTCCTACACAACCCCCCACCCCCCAAACGAGGGACAATAAGGCTAAACTTGCTCAGATGAGTCTTCATTGTCTATGTGGAAATATCTGGAGAGTCCATCTGCATTGGAGTGGGTAGTCCCAGGTCTATGTTCCACTGTATAGTCCATTCCCTGTAGGGATATGGACTAGCTCAACAATTTAGGGTTTTCACCTTTCATTTGTTTTAGCCAAAGTAGAGGTTTGTGGTCTGTCTGAACAATGAAGTGAGTGCCAAACAGGTATGGTCTCAACTTTTTCAGTGCCCAGACCACAGCAAAGGCCTCCCTCTCTATGGCAGACCAACGCTTTTCTCCAGGGGTCAACCTCCTGCTGATAAAAGCAACAGGTTGATCCTGGCCCTCAGTATTAAGCTGTGATAGCACTGCCCCAAGCCCCAATTCAGAAGCATCAGTCAGGACTATGAACTTTTTGGAGTAGCAAGGGCTTTTTAGGACAGGTGCAGAGCACATGGCCTGTTTGAGCTCATCAAAAGCTTTTTGACAGCTAGCTGTCCACAATACCTTTTGAGGGATCTTTTTACTAGTGAGGTCATTAAGAGGAGCTGCAATGGAGCCATAATTCTTAATAAACCTCCTATAGTACCCCATGAGGCCTAAAAAGGCTCTCACCTGGGTTTGAGTTGTAGGGGGAGCCCATTCCATAATGGTCTGGATCTTCCCCTGCAGTGGTGAAATCTGTTCCCCACCTACCAGGTAGCCCAGATAAACCACTTCCCCCTGCCCTATTTGGCACTTTGAGGCCTTGATAGTGAGGCATGCCTTTTGCAGGGCCTCCAAAACTTTCCACAGGTGGACCAGGTGATCATCCCAGGTAGAGCTAAAGACAGCTATATCATCCATATATGCTGCACTAAAAGCTTCCAACCCTTGCAGGACTGTGTTCACCAACCTTTGAAAAGTAGCAGGTGCATTCTTCAGACCAAAGGGCATCACAGTGAATTGATAGTGCCCTCCAATGGTTGAGAATGCAGTTTTAGGTTTTGCATCTTCTGATAACTTAAGCTGCCAGTACCCTGCAGTTAAGTCAAAAGTGCTCAGATACTTGGCAGAAGCCAGTGTATCAATCAGCTCATCTGCCCTGGGTATAGGGTGAGCATCTGTCTTGGTTACTTGGTTGAGCCCTCTATAGTCAACACAAAACCTCATCTCTCTTTTTCCATCCTTACTGTGAGGTTTTGGAACCAGCACCACTGGGCTGGCCCATGGGCTTTCTGAAGGCTCAATCACTCCTAAGTCTAACATTTTCTGAACCTCTTGTTTAATGCAATCCCTGACATGGTCAAGCTGCCTATATATCTTACTTTTGACAGGTAAACTGTCTCCAGTGTCGATTGTATGCTCCCACCAAGTAGTGGTACCTGGTATCAGTGAGAAGAGTTCAGCAAATTGACTTAAAAGATTCACACAGTTATCTTTCTGCTCAGCAGTAAGACAATCTGCCAGTACTACTCCCTCCACTAAGCCATCAGCTTCAGTGGTGGAGAAGAGATCAGGGAGAGGGTCACTCTCTTCTTCCTGTCCCTCATCAGTTGCATGAGCAGGGTGAGATCAGCCCTGTCATAGTAGGGTTTCAGGCGGTTGACATGGAGCACCCTAAGGGGACTCCTGGCAGTGCCAAGGTCTCCCAAGTAGGTAACCTCACCCTTTTTTTCAACAATTAGATGGGGTCCACTCCATTTGTTCTGGAGTGCTCTTGGGGCCACAGGCTCCAATACCTACACCTTCTGTCCTGGGTGGTACTGAGTCAGGACAGCCTTCTGGTCATGCCATTGCTTTTGCAGCTCCTGGCTGGCCTGAAGGTTTTTACTGGCCTTTTTCATGTACTCAGCCATTCTTGATCTTAGGCCAAGTACATAGTCCACAATGTCCTGTTTAGGAGCTTTTAAAGGTTGTTCCCAATCCTCCTTAACAAGTGCAAGGGGACCTCTCACAGGGTGCCCAAAGAGGAGTTCAAAGGGGCTAAAGCCCAATCCTTTTTGGGGTACCTCCCTGTAAGCAAAAAGGAGACAAGGTAACAGGACATCCCATCTCCTTCTGAGCTTTTCAGGGAGTCCCATTATCATACCTTTGAGAGTTTTATTAAACCTCTCAACCAGACCATTTGTTTGTGAATGATAAGGAGTAGTGAACTTGTAAGTTACACCACACTCCTTCCACATAGCTTTGAGGTATGCAGACATGAAGTTGCTACCTCTGTCTGACATCACTTCCTTAGGGAAGCCCACTCTGGAAAAGATTCCCAGGAGGACCTTTGCCACTGCAGGAGCTGTAGTGGTCCTTAAGGGGGTGGCTTCAGGGTACCTAGTGGCATGGTCCACTACCACCAGGATAAACCTATTGCCTGAAGCTGTTGGAGGGTCAAGAGGGACAACTATGTCAAGCCCTACCCTTTCAAAGGGTACCCCAACCACAGGACGTGGAATTAAGGGGGCCTTTGGAGTGCCACCAGTCTTGCCACTGGCTTGGCAGGTCACACAAGAGCGACAAAACTCTTTGGTGTCCTCTGACATATGAGGCCAGTAAAACAGGGGAACAAGCCTGTCCCAAGTTTTACTTTGGCCCAAATGCCCAGCCAAGGGAATGTCATGTGCCAAGGTAAGAAGAAACTCTCTGTATTGCAAAGGGATGACCAATCTCCTGGCAGCTCCAGGTTTAGGTCCCTTGACTCAGTATACAAGAGGTTGTCTTCCCAATACACGTTATGGCTATCACTGACATCCCCATTCTTCCGTTTGACAGCTTGCTGTCTCAAACCCTCTAGTGTGGGACAGGTCTGCTGTGCCACACTCAGCTCTTCCCTAGCAGGCCCCCCTGCACCCCAAAGCTCAGCAGTGTCTGCTGCCAGCTCATCTGGTGTAGGTTCTGCACAGGGAGAGAATTCCTCATACTCAAAAGGGGAATCTTCTGGTGAGGGAGGGATAGTGGGCAGGGATTTACCCTTGCTACCCCTAGCTTTTGGGAGCACTTGGTCCATTGTTCAAGGATCCAAGTTTCCCTGTCCTTTTTGCTTTTTGTCCTGAGCCCTTGTTAAAGCAAAAATATGCCCAGGAATGCCCAGCATTGCTGCATGAGCCTCCAACTCCACTTCAGCCCAAGTTGATGTCTCCAAATCATTGCCTAGTAAGCAATCTACAGGTAATTCAGTGGCTACCACAACTTTCATTGGACCAGTAACCCCCCTCCAGTTGAGATTCACAACAGCCATGGGGTGGCTAAGTGTGTTATTGTGAGCATCAGTCACTTGGTACTGGTGACCAAGTAGGTGATGATCAGGGCAAACCAGTTTCTCTATAACCAAAGTTACACTGGCTCCTGTGTCTCTGTAGCCCTCAACCTCAACACCATTAATTAGGGGTACTTGCTTGTACTTACCCATATTAAGGGGACAAGCAACCAAGGTGGCAAAGTCAATGCCACCATCAGAGACTAAAACAGCCTCTGTGGTCTCCCTAACAAGACCAACCCCAACTACACTGCCAATAGTGAGCCCAGCTACACCCTTGGATTGGCTATTTGTAGTAGACCTCCTACCACCACTGCTATTACTAGGGGCACTAGAATTTGCAGTCGGGGTTGTGGTGGTGGGAGGTTTGGTGTTTTTCTTTGGACAAGTGGCATCACTTGCCCAATGGCCTTTTACTTTACATAAATAACACCAAGGCTTTTTCTGATTGTGAGAAGAGGATTTGGACCCATCACCCCCAGAGGATTTTTGTGGGCCTGATGAAGACTCAGAATGTTTTTTATCTTTGTCCCCACCCTTGTCAGAAGACTTACCATCCTTCTTCTTGCCATACTTGTCACCCCCTGTATGAACTTTTCGGTTCACTCTTGTTCTGACCCATTTGTCTGCCTTCTTTCCCAATTCTTGGGGAGAGGTCAGATCTGAGTCTACCAAGTACTGGTGCAACAAATCAGACACACAATTGTTCAAAATATGCTCTCTCAGGATTAGATTATACAGGCTTCCATAGTCAGTCACCTTACTGCCATGTAACCAACCCTCCAAGGCTTTCACTGAACAGTCTACAAAGTCTGCCCAGTCTTGAGAGGACTCTTTTCTGGTGTCTCTGAACTTAATCCTGTATTGTTCAGTGGTTAAGCCAAATCCATCCAAGAGTGCATCCTTCAAAACTTTGTAGTTATTAGCATCACCTTCTCTGACAGTAAGGAGCCTATCCCTACCCTTACCAGTGAAAGATAGCCACAAGATAGCAGCCCACTGCCTTTGAGGGACCAACTGTACCATACAGGCCCTCTCAAGTGCAGCAAACCACTTGTTAATGTCATCCCCCTCCTTGTAAGGGGGGACTATCTTATGCAGGTTTCTGGAATCTTGCTCTCTAACAGGATTGCTATCAAAAACACTGCTGCTGCCACCATGGGGAACTAACCCCAACCTCTGCCTTTTCCTTTCCACATCCAGAGATTCCCTGTCTAAGGCCAGCTGCTGCTGTTTAAGCTTCAGCCTGGCCTCTTCCAACCTCAGCTTTCTGAGTTCCCTTTCCATTAAGTTATCCTCCGGGTGGGAGGCTTGGGAATTGTGAGACACAGAAGAAATGTGGGAATTGGCAGAGAGAGACCTGTCCCTAACTGGCTTGACTTTAGTAACCTGGCCTTTAGGAGTGAAAGGTGCCCTACTAATGTGTGACCCCCTCCCACTACCAGTGTCACTAGGTGGCCTGCTAGATGACAGGTACTTGGAAGAACTCTCCCCAGCAACCTCAGGGGACTCCACTGAGTCTGACTGGGTACCCATCTCCTCTACCTCCTGATCCTGGGAAGGGCCAGACTGGTTCTGGTCACTTTCTAGGAGAAGGCTGAGGAGAAGATCTTTGGTAGGATTCTTTCCAATTGCTAAACCTCTTTCAATGCAGAGACCCCTCAAACTTTTAAAGTTTAGATTCCTATAGCTTGCCTGGACAACTGTGGGAGTAAGCTCTACTGCAGTTATGATAGAAAAGGTTTAGGATAGAGAGAGAAAAACGTTTTTGGAACTTTTGAAAGAACAGAGAAAAACTTTTTCAAACTTTTGAAAACTTTAAAAACTTTTCAGAAACTTTTTAGAAAGTTTTAGAGGAGGAAAGTTGAACTGTTTAGGTGAATGTGTATATTCTGAAGTATTTGGTATATGTTTTTCTTATGAAAAGCACCAATGACAAAGTGGTAAAGCAGTTACAAATACTTATCCCACCGCTGCACCACCAATGCAGGAGGCTGGCCTGGCTTATAGTGGGTACCTTGTGGTACTTACACCTTGTGCTAGGTCCAGTTATCCCTTATTAGTAGATTAGTAGTGTTCTAGCAGCTTAGGCTGATAGAGGTAGCTATAGCAGAGCAGCTTAGGCTGAACTAGGAGACATGCAAAGCTCCTACTATATCACTTATACCACTCAGCACTATATCATAAGAAAACACAATACTCAGAGTTACTAAAAATAAAGGTACTTTATTTTAGTGACAATATGCCAAAAGTATCTCAGAGGATATACTCCCTTAGGAGGTAAGTAATACACACAAAATATACACACACACCAAAATCAGGTAAGTAAACAGTTTGCAAAGTAGTGCAAATACTGAAGAACACAATAGAATGCAATAGGAGAAAATAGGCCTAAAGGCAACACAAACCATATACTCCAAAAGTGGAATGCGAACCACAAATGGACCCCAGGCCTAGTGTAGTGTGTAGAGGGTCGCTGGGAGTGTAAGAAAACACTAAGGGTGTCCAAGATACCCCACCCCAAGACCCTGAAAAGTAGGAGTAAAGCTACTCTACTACCCCTGAAAGACAGTAAAGTTGAGATAGAGGATTCTGCAAGAACAACAACTGACTGCAAAGCACTGAAGACGGATTCCTGGACCTGAGGGCCTGCAAAGGAAGGGGACCAAGTCCAAGAGTCACCCAAGTGTCCAGGGGGAGCAGGAGCCCACCAAACCCCGGGTGAAGGTGCAAAAGGGCTGCCTGTGGGTGGAAGAAGCCAAAGATTCTGCAACAACGGAAGGTGCCAGGAACTTCTCCTTTGGTCAGAAGATGTCCCATGGCGTGCTGGAGGATGCAGAGTTGTTTCCAGGCAGAAAGACCCCAAACAAGCCTTGCTTGCTGCAAGAGTCGCGCTTGAAGGTTTTGGGTGCTGCCAGGGCCCAGGTAGGACCAGGAGGTCGCCCCTTGGAAGAGGAGACAGAGGGTGAGCTCAGCAACATGGAGAGCCCACGCAGAAGCAGGCACCACCCGCAGAAGCACCTGAACAGGCGTTCAGAAGATCTGAGCACGACGGTTGACTCAGCACAACAAAAGGGAGTCCAACGAAGTCGGAGTCCAACTCAGCGAGTTGGGCAATGCAGGACGGAGTGCTGGGGACCTGGGCTAGGCTGTGCACGAAGGAAGTCTTGCAAAGGTGCATGAAGCCCTAGCTGCTGCAATTCACGCAGTACACAGGATTACTGTCTGGTGTGGGGAGGCAAGGACTTACCTCCACCAAATTTAGACAGAAGGGCCACTGGACTGTCGGGGACACTTGGAACCAGCTCCTGTGTTCCAGGGACCACGCTCGTCAGGGTGAGAGGGGACCCAGAGGACCGGTGATGCAGAAGTTTGGTGCCTGTGTTACCAGGGGGAAGATTCTGTCGACCCACAGGACATTTCTTCTTGGCTTCTAATGCAGGGTGAAGGCAGACAGCCCTCAGAGCATGCACCACCAGGAAACAGTCGAGAAAGCTGGCAGGATTATGCACTACAATGTTGCTGGTAGTCTTCTTGATACTTTGTTGTGGTTTTGCAGGCATCCTGGAGCAGTCAGCGGTCGATCCTTGGTAGAAGTCGAAGAGGGAAGTGCAGAGGAACTCAGGTGAGCTCTTGCATTCGTTATCTGATGAGATGCCCACAGGAGAGACCCTAAATAGCCCACAGAGGAGGATTGGCTACAGAGAAAGGTAAGCACCTATCAGGAGGGGTCTCTGACGTCACCTGCTGGCACTTGCCACTCAGAGGTGTCCATTGTGCCCTCACACCTCTGCATCCAAGATGACAGAGGTCTGGGACACACCGGAGGAGCTCTGGGCACCTCCCCTGGGAGGTGCTGGTCAGGGGAGTGGTCACTCCCCTTTCCTTTGTCCAGTTTCACGCCAGAGCAGGGCTGGGGGGATCCCTGAACCGGTGTAGACTGGCTTATGCAAGGAGGGCACCATCTGTGCCCTTCAAAGCATTTCCAGAGGCCAGGAGAGGCTACTCCTCTCAGGCCCTTCACACCTATTTCCAAAGAGAGAGGGTGTAACACCCTCTCTCAGAGGAAATCCTTTGTTCTGCCTTCCTGGGACTGGGTTACCCAGGCCCCAGGGGGGCAGAAACCTGTCTGAGGGTTGGCAGCAGCGGTAGCTGCAGAGAATACCCCGGAAAGTTAGTTTGGCAGTACCCGGGCTCTATGCTGGAGACCCGGGGATGCATGGAATTGTCACCCCAATACCAGAATGGTATTGGGGTGACAATTCCATGATCCTAGACATGTTACATGGCCATGTTTGGAGTTACCATGGTGACGCTACATATAGGTATTGACCTATTTGTAGTGCACACGTGTAATGGTGTCCCCGCACTCACGAAGTCCGGGGAAATTGCCCTGAACAATGTGGGGGTACCTTGGATAGTGCCAGGGTGCCCTCACACTAAGTAACTTTGCACCTAACCTTCACTAAGTGAAGGTTAGACATATAGGTGACTTATAAGTTACTTAAGTGCAGTGCAAAATGGCTGTGAAATAACGTGGATGTTATTTCACTCAGGCTGCAGTGGCAGTCCTGTATAAGAATTGTCTGAGCTCCCTATGGGTGGCAAAAGAAATGCTGCAACCCATAGGGATCTCCTGGAACCTCAATACCCTGGGTACCTAGGTACCATATACTAGGGAATTATAAGGGTTTTCCAGTGTGCCAATCAGAATTGGTAAAATTAGTCACTAGCCTGCAGTGACAATTTTAAAAGCAGAGAGAGCATAAACACTGAGGTTTTGGTTAGCAGAGCCTCAGTGATACAGTTAGACACCACACAGGGAACACATACAGGGCACACTTTATAAGCACTGGGGTCCTGGCTAGCAGGATCCCAGTGATACAGGCAAAAACAAACATATATACAGTAAAAATGGGGGTAACATGCCAGGCAAGATGGTACTTTCCTACAAATGGCATCTCCAACTGACTTTTTCTGTGATTACCAGACAATCAAAGGGCACAGATTAGCAAATCTGGGTCTAGTTCCACAAACACATAATGGACAACCAGAACAAATTCTCCCTCATTCAATGACACCTGTTTTGTAAACGGATTTATGGATCTTTTGCAGATATGCCTAAAATGTACCTTTCAAAGACTGCCTGACACCTTTTGTAACACAAATATCTCCAAAACTACTGAATGAATTTAAATCAAACCAAGCATTGGCACACCTCTGAGTAAATGGTCTAGTTTCATGCTAAATTTGTTGTAATTCCGTTCATCCATTTTCACTCAAATAACAGTTAGAATGCAAAATACCTACTTAGACTAAACTTAGCCACTAAAATAATTTCATTTGGAAAGTTAATTGAGCAAACAACACCAGCTTTTGGCCCCAGGGACCCCATCCCTTGAGGCCCGGTCACATATGTGAAAGGCATTCCTGGGGCCAAAAGCAGCCGGCGGGCACGTGCCCTCCTTCCCTTTACATATGTGGCCAGACACTGGGAGTTCGGGCCCCATAATCGAAAATGGCCTGGGGGTGGGGGGAGCACGCTCACTCCTGTTCCCAAACTATAAATATCTCCCCCCCCCCAGGACCTGGACCACCTGGGAGGCTTAAAAAATCAAGCCAAGAGATTTGTGGATCCTTCACAAATCTGTGCAAACATTTGAAAAAAAAATGCTTTTGGCCTCAGGTAGTGCCCCACCACCAGGCATAGGGGTGAGGGTATTCCTACTCTTCCCCCTTGTGTATTTGTTTTTGTTTTTTTTAGGATTCAGGGCTAAGTCCCCAGTTCTAAGATGTAAGAGTGGGCAGAACTCATGGAGATTCACTCCGTGGAATTGCACAGAGTTAAATGGAAACTCCACGAGATTTCACAGCATTCCACAAATAGGCAGAAATAGGCAACTCGTGCTGCTCATGCTGATTTTTAGCGCTGTGAGTTCATTCCACTCTGAAACATCAGCACGAACAGCACCACGTGGCGGGCCAGATGGAGCTGCTACTTGAGTTGGTTTGACTACCGCTCTAGTAGATTTTCTACCCGAGCCACAGCTTTCTCACCGCAAACGGTTGCGGCCGCCCGCGACAGCTCGTGTTGGTAAAATCTCACAGATGTCCCTCCTAGCGCCTGAAAATCATGCCACTTCTCGCATGCGCTCACCAACTTAATGTTGGTGAGCCACGCTTGAGAAAAAGCTCCGCCACATGGCGGTGGGAGGATTTTGCCCGAAACCCTGCGTTTGCAATGGACTGTGTCTCACACACTACTTGTGGTCGTCATGTTTGTAAATGGCCTTCTAACACATTCCAAGATGGTCTCCTTTGCATGGCATGCATGCGCACACACTAGTTGCACTCTAGGATTGGGCTTTTAACCCATGCACATCCAAGGACAGCCATCTTTGAATGTTTTATAACATTTTATTATAAAACCATTTAAGGACATCTGCCTTGGGCTTGCACATGCATGCCTGACATGTGGAACAACATCTTCGAAGGTTTTTGTAAAACTTTACTACAGAAACATTTGGATTCTGGTACCTGTGCATGCGGGGCCATTTTCTTTTAAAGATTTTGTAATAAAGATTTAGAAAGATATTTTAAAACAAATTGGCAAATCCAATAGGCTTGAAGACAACGTTATATCTGTTATCTTTCCCATTGTTTGTTTTCCTTTGCACCTTGCAACAGTGTTGCAGATTAGGCATTTTTTTAAATCTTTTCAGCTATACCTACTTTACGAGTTGCTCAATGCTCAACACTTATAGTAGGCAGCAGGGGACTTTGTGTATGTGCGTTTCCATACGTGTACAGGCTTTCCATACATATTTGTTTTTCTAATATGCAGGCCATTGATGTGTCTGTGCCTCATTTTCTACTTGTGTCTTGTGTGTGCATACACTATGTAGTTATGCCTAGATGTGTGTTGTCTATGTCCATGTTCTCAAGTATTAATAAAGAGAAAAGATGGTATCTGCTTCCATCTAATGGTGTGGTCACTTACACTGCCTCAATATTCATGAACAACAGGCTTACTTACAAATAAAAATCTATAAATACATTTTACTGAAGGACCGCAGGCCCCAGAAAGTGCAGAGGCTGGGGCATGAGGCCCCACAATGCACAACATTGTGCATGGCAACAGTGTGCACTGACAGTGCAGGCATAGGGAGGCCCAACAGCCACACAACCCAATGGGCAACATTGCCCTGGGGCCCTGTTTGGGGCCCCTTCCCTGCTGTTCTGCTGATCTTTTCATGGCATGGTCCCCACCTTGAACAGATCAGCAGAAAGGCACTGCTGCAATTGACCATGGCTTTCCCTACCACTGCTGCCATGCGATCCAAGATCCTGCTGGCTATGGCAGTCTTGTAGTGGTCCCATTGCCATCCTCATAATCTTGTGGTTGGACTGCAGAGGATGTAGCAGTCGGACCGCCAATGCAGATATGACAATCTCAGGACCTCCGTACTAGTAATCAGGCCCTTAGATTCTCTCTGCATCTTTCCTGATGACACTTCTGACTGAAATTTGCTGCTGGTCCAGGCGCTTTGCTTTGCTGATGAAGAGTCCCTGAATGCTGTTCTTTGAAGAGGTATACCTCTGTCAGCTGACTGGCATTTTCCCTTGACATGTCCCTTTTTCTAGAATAGAATCTATCATGATGACACTCACTCTTTTTATTTTTCTAGCTAGTATTTTGTAGTCCGAGATATTATTTTTTCAAAATTATTTCTGTCCCCTTTTGTTTTTTTGCACACGTCTGTCCCTACATATGCGTTTCCTAATTTGCTTAGGGACAACCTGTGTCAAGCCCAGATATTCATACTCTGCTTAATTGAACTTGGCAAATGTTGATACAATCTGACCTGGGATATATTTTTGTATCTCAGATAATTTCATTAACGATATGCATAATTCTTCTTGAATGTCTAATTTTGTTAATGCTAATTCGTCTTAACTTGTTTCGCTGCTTTGCGCAGCCTATATACCTTTATAATTTAATTTTACATACTATCTTCATGACACTACTTTTGTGGTTGTAAAATTAGGCTTTGAACTTTATTCCTGACCACAGTTCTTTATGGGTCAAAAGGTATGTCGACCTCCCTGGGAGTGTTTGATTCCTATGAAGGCTGAAAACCGGCTTGCACATGGACCATGGAATCTTGAGCTCTGAGCTCAGAAAACTCTATTACTCTGCCTGCAAAAAAAAAAAAAACGAAACAAGTAAGGATGGACCTGTGAAGGTACTTTGAATATGTGAAGAAACGTGAAGCGTTATTTTTTTCTGTTGCGAAAAAACTAAATTGCACATCTTCGTTTTGCAACTAATATTGTTTGCAAAATCCTGTTTTATTCTCTGTAGAGGCCAAAACCACCTGTTTCTGATCATGCCCTTTAGTATCTCTTTCGGTTTCTGAACTCTCGAGCGAGAAACTAAATAGAACAGGCAGGCGTTCTCAGAAGAGTGAATCATTCTGCAAACAAACCTGCTCCTCCAGGTTGACATGTCTCACTTTCAAAGGTCACTTTATTAAACTGACCTTTCTTCATCGGCCTCCTCACACCCACCTTCAATCCTCGCCTCCCACTCCCCCGCCCTCCCGGTGCAGAGCTGTGATTGGTGTCCTGCCAGAAAGATGCTTTGGTTGGTTTGCGCCTCCCAGGCGGGAGCAGGTTGGCCAGCACTCCCTCTCTTTCCTGCCCCGCCCCGCTGTATGACAGCTTCTGAAGTGCAGAGTGTGAGGATACCCCCATGTTCACGAGGCTCCTAAACCTATATAAGACGCGGTTTTCTCAGTGGGGCGGAGTCGATCGCCCGAGGGAAAAGAGAAAGACAAACTAGGCACCATAACTCGTGGTGTTTGCGTTGGCGCAGCACAAACCCAGCATAATGTACTCTCATTATTAACCTGTTTTATATGCACCTCGACAGAATGTGCAGTGCTCAGTCTTTTATTATAAATTTAAATGAAGGTTTTGGCTCTTTGTGGTGTCCTATTTTGCTTTTAATATTTTTTTCCGCTCCTTTTTAGAAGCACACTTTTCTAGATGATAGCCTGATCTTTCGCATATTATTTTCATTTATAATTTTGCATATTATTGAAGGCAAAATAGAGATTTCAAATTCTGTTGCAGGACAACCAGGGGAGCCACAACCGTGGTGGTTGAGGCTATTTGTATCTGAGGTCCTATGTACGTCCAACCCTACAGACTGCACCAAGTGCTCAATTTCTGCACTCGAATCTTAGGATAGCGAGAGTGAGCACTCAGAGGCCTCTCAGGGAGGCGTGTGGGGATGTAGAATAATTCATTGTCCACCGCAGTGCTACTCTTTGAGTACAGCAAAATGTACTTTAATCACTCCAAAATGAGATACTACACACAAGAAATATTGATCACCACTAGATTCTGTTCTATGAGTCCTGAAAGGTCTATCGAATAACAGAGAAACAATTGCCCACTTTGCCCATGCCTTAAAACGTCTCTGCACTTTACTCTCCTTCTCGGTAAGGGATGAAACACATATGTGTTCCTGTCAGTGTTGTTGAGTGCCTAGCAAATTCTTTTTCCTGATTTCCTTGCTGTAAAACAAGATCCATCTTGCTTGATCATAGATCCTGCAGTGAGGAAACTTGGTCCCGAACCTAACCCAGGGTGCAATCATGCAGCAACAAGAACCTGCACCTCTTTTGTTAAAACTGCTGTGAATTCATTATAGGCAAGAGGAATTGCCACATCTGATTCCCTAGTCAAGTTATTCTTCTCCGCCCCTGGTCTTTCAAGTACCATACAGGTTAATAGGGTGTTTCTTGGTACACACTGCTACTGATGTGAGAGAAGTTCCATCTGCACCTTTGGTCTCTTCTGTTTGCATTCTTTCTGTACGCCTGTCTCTGTCTTGACTTGAAAAGTGTGGTCCAGGAAGCATGCTGATGTCTCTGATTCAATGAAGGCAAACACCTGTAAGTGACTTTTCAGCGAGGTCAGCATCATCTGTATGTAAAAATGGGACTTGCTGCTGACAAACATATTATCAGAAAGTAAGCTCATCCGCCATCTGTTCTGTAAAGATCAAGCTTTCTTCTTTCCATGCAAGTTCGGTCATTACCTTTCCCACAATGTATTAGAGACTACCTTTATGCTGGCTTTACTTCTCCTTTGCAGCCACTGTCTTTCTTACACCAGCTAATTGCAAGGGATCTTCAATAGTCAGTATGATTACAGCAACTTTCGAAGGAGTGGCATATCATATATGAGTGATATTCAGTCTCTCTGTTTGACATTTTTTCTACTATGCGTTGATTTGTAAGGTTAAGTCACTCAATGCTGTGGTGGTAGTTGGTCTATTCACTACTATTCAGTTCTTCCAACAACCCTTGATCAAAAGCGGCGGCTATGGCTCCATCAGTCCATTCATATTCTGCACATAGCTGTTGGAAACAGTTAATGTAAAAAACCTATACCATACTACCTTATTCTAATTTAAGTAAGCCAATAAATGCTGTCTTAGTGGGCTGTCTTTTCCCAAACATATCCTTGAATTGGTAAGGGCACAGGTTATAATCAGATAGCAGTGGACACCAATTTATATAAGGGGTGTGGCCCACGCCAAAGCATCCTTCATCAAATAATATCAGGTAAAAGCTACTTTGCTTTTATCATTTAGAAAATGCAATGGTCTTGACAAGAAATGCAGTTGACACTGAGCCAAGAAGGAGACATATAATCATAGGATTTCCCCTGAACTTACCTAGTGGAGCCAGAACATTATGCTTAATGGGGACCCGTGGAACCAGGGGCATACGTACCTTCAAGGCAGTGTTTGGAGTGTTACACCCCCTAATAAACTGATTTCTGGTAAATAGTTGGGTACAGGTTCTTTTAGTCAGGTATTGTGAGGTATTGGTTGGCCTCAGACGGCTAGACAAATACACATGCGCCCTTAGGTGCACTCTCCTCTCCCCCCCCCACCTTCCGTGGCCCAGCCCGACCCTCCCTGTACTGCTGGCTGAGCCAGCAGATGAAAAATAAAACAATAGTGAAACTATCGTTTAATTTTTCATCTCCTGGCTCTTGGCCAGGGGCGATGCTCCTCCGCTATTGCGGAGGAGCTGCCCCTGATATACAGACCGATGAGGTTAAATGTATCAAATGTGGGAGGGCAGAAATTGGCCTCTGTGGGAAGATCTATAATTTATCCCAAGGGAAACAGGAGTGCACAAAGTGAGTAAAAATCTTCATTGTCTCCAGTCCTTCTTTTCCAAAGGCCCAGAATTCTGAAAAAAAATGTATAAGTACAAACTTCCACTTCCTGACAAATGTATGAAGTGTAAGCAGATATATAGGACCTTTAGCTATACGTTAGCACATTGTGGACCAATGTTAATGACTGTATGAATCCTAATGACTAAATTAATCTTCTGTTCTTTTCGAAGTTGTAATACTAGTCTATTTTATATGCATAAGCATATTTACAGATTATGCGCACGTAGCCATAACAGAAGAGAAACTTTTGAAATCTAATTCTGATTATTCACCATGAGATAATGATAAATTGGGTAAGTATTAGATCTGGCATCTTTGGCGACGTTCCCCCTGAATTTATCCCTTCAGAACTCCTGATTATGATGACTTTGTTTTTGCTAGCCTTCAGAATTTGTACACTTAGCCACTGCTAACCATTGCTAAAGTGCTTGTGCTCATTCCCTAAAACGTGGTAGCATTGGCATATACCCAATTGACATATTTACTTTACTGATAAACCCCTAGTAAAGTGCACTATATGTGCCCAGGGTCTGTAAGTTAAATGCTACTAGTGGGACTGCAGCTCTGATTGTACCACCCACTTAAGTAGCCCTTTAAACTTGCAAAGCCTATCTGTGCAGTTTTGAACTGCCATTTCAACCTGGAAAAATAAACCTTTTGCACTGCCCAAACCGTCCTTTGTATTACATAAATGTCACCCCTAGGGTAGGGTAGGCCCTGGACAGACCATGGGGCTGTGCGCAGTGTATTTAAAAAGTGGGACATGTACCTTTTAATTTTCAATATCCTAGTAGTGAAAACCTCTTCAATCAGTTTCTCATCACTGCATGGCCTATCTCACCCATGGGTTAACATTAGAATTCTCTTAGTACCCTTTATAAGCAAAATTTCCAAATGGCAAGAGATAACCCCTTAAATCTCTCCAACCCAAATCCTAGAGTGACTCCAAGGGCTAGTTGGCTGGCATCCTGATCTGAAGTCTGAAGGACACTAAAGACTTCCAACCACCCTGTTTCTGCACCTGGACTTGCCATCTGTGAGTCTACCCTGCCAAGTGGTGTCACCCCAGTAACGAACCCTTGGAAGTGGGCCTAAGATGCTTCCCAGCGGAACTGACATATCCTCTCTGCTGAGCAGTGCATCCCCGAGTACTGAGCAGAACCAGTGCAACTCCTTGGCTGAGTGGTTCGTCCTTTATCAGAACTGACACATTGCTGCTACTGCATGGATTCGACCAAGGGCAGAAGACTCACATCACAGCTGCATCTTGAGGTTGACGCATCACCTTTGGAACTGCCGATGCACAATCCTTCCTGGAGAAGGTCCCCGCATCCCTCGTCAACGGCAGCCTCGACGATGACAACAAAGCTCTACATCGCAGCTTCACCGCTCATCAGAACCGACTCATTGCCCCAGCTGCGCAATGCATCCTTGACACCAACCTTCGGATTGCAAGCCCCATTGAGGGGATCCTCAACATCGACGCAACGGGACCTCAAACCCCAGCCTTGCCGCATCTTGGAACGAACGCATCACACCGGCTGTGTGATGTATCTTTAACTTGAATACATGCAACGCTCCGCAACCAGGATTTAAGGTACTTTGTTCAGCGGGCCTAGCTGAGTCCCAGTAGTTGGCCTGCGCTCCATATTGGCCAGCCTGAAATTTTTACTTTGTCTTAGTCTGGCCGGATCAGATATCCCGGTTGGTGTTTTTTGTTTCCAAATGCTACAGTTTATTCTTTAAAAGTTCATAACTCAAGTTGTACTGATTGGATTTTTTGTTGTTTTGATCTTATTTTATTCATTAAAATAAGTTCTATTTTTCTAACTTGGTGTGAGATCCTTTTGTGTGATGTTTTCTTTGTATTACTGTTTGAAGTGTTTCACAAATACTTTTCACATTGCCTTCAAGTTAAGCCTGACTGCTCTATGCCAAGCTACCAGAGGGTGAGCACAGGTTAATTTGGAGTTTGCTTGTGCCTTACCCTGACAAGAATTGTTTTTACTGATTTACCGGGGCTCACACCCTAGTCAACCAACAACTCAATTTCTCAAGGACATATAAAATTTGTTAGGATCATTCTTCCTAAACTGTGTACTGTAAAATGGCAACAGACAAACAAGAGAAATGTAACCCTTGATGAAAGACTAGGATGCTCTAATGGATCATCTATACCTAAAAAATAGATGAAGGTGAACGAGGCACACACTCCTTTTGAGTACTATTACATTGTAGAAGGTCCCACATGCCTTCATTTTGGAGATGATACGATGGAAATATTTGACACAACATAATATTAGCTGTTTGAAGAATGCATTAGATACTGTTGCACTGAAGAAGAAGGATGGTTTATTCCCCATGGCCTCAGAACTGACATTGACAAGGACACAGGCCTTCAACGGAAAATCACTCAAGAGTGTACTTTGATCACATGCATATTCATTCTTCCTCGTGTTCCAACCTATGCCTTTACACCACATGCATTCATCTCCATGTTCTCACACACATGCAACCATATTTCTCACTGTGTCTTTTTTCACATGGTGATCCCCGATTCAGAGATCTTTTCTGCTCAAATATACACTGAGAAGATGGTAAATGGAAGCAGAGGGGTCAGTTCGGGTTGGAGTTAGGGGACAAAAGAGTGTGGTTGGACGTGGCAGGCTCACTTGTAGCTCGAGGAAGCACTCTATGCACATCCCTTGTGGTGAATGAAGAGTTTATGTGGGGGCAGAGCTGTGCTGATGCCTGCAGACCTCTTAATGGAGTCGAAGGTAGTGGTATTGGTTGCAGTCCTGGCTCGCTGTGATTACAGGGGGCAAGGCGGCGTGCGCGAGGGTGGGGGCATGAATTTTAATAAAGTTAAAAAATAAACGTACCTCCGCTCCACTTGGTCCCGTCGCTGCAGACAGGCACGGGCTCTGAGCCTGCCCTGCGGCCATTCCTGACGCTGCTCAGAGCAGCGCCAGGATTGGCTGGGAGCACTCTAGCTGGGTGTTCCTAGACAGACTGGGAGCCTGTGTCTGCTTTTTCCTGCCCGGCAACACAGTGCTGGAAATAGAGCGAGCACACTGCGCATGTGTGTTTGGCCAGTCCGAGACAGCTGCACAGTGCACTCCCCTCGGTGCTTGTCACCCCATGGCCCCGCCCCTTTCACAACAAAGGGATAATAAGCCTGGTTTATTATCCCTTCGTAGTCAAAGCTTTGCAGCTCCTGCTCCTGGCGGGGGGAGGGGGAAGGCAAATCTTCTCCACCATAGTGGAGGAGCCACCACTGATGGTGGTAAAAATGCACCTGAATAATCTGGTCCAGTGTTCCCACACCCATGATTTTAGATGCGGAAACATGGGGGCCACATGAAATATGACTGAGCCCATTTATCCCCCACCCGAGGTATACCTCTCCTCCTGATTCAAAATCAGGCCCTAAGTCTACTAAAAGTTTGGAACACGGTCTCCCACATGAGCCAGGCACAATATGTGCCTGGTTTTCCCATTTCATCTTGAGGACAGCGCAAAAGATTCAGTATGGACATAAAGGACTTTCACGACCTATGTGCACAGGAGAAAATGTGACATAGTGGCTAGAGCTGCTGCCTTTGAATCCTGTTCTTGACTCAACATAATGTGATCCTTGGCAATTCACTTAAATTCCCTTTGCTTAGGAAAAAAATGGTACATAGTACATAACCTATTTGTTTTGTTTGCCCTATAAAAGCCTACATTCTGCATTACTTAGCCCTCCTTTCAAAGAACACGTTCATCACAGGCTATAATTGACCCTTTGCCTGTCATTTGATAGAAGCGATGGCCAAGTACCCACATGATATAGGTTTGTCCCAAAACATGTCTTGGGGAACTGCTGGCTCGAACAGAATTATTAATGCGACATTGCCTGTAAAAATAGCACATATATGTGAAGAGCAACAAAATATCTTTCCTCTGCCATCCTTAGATGCAAACACTACCACTTTCTTGCTGCCTTTGGTTTCTGAGAGAGTACCCCCCCCCCATCCCATGGAACAAGCATCATTGGTTAAATCATACTCTGGTACTGAATCAAACACTTCACACCCTCAAACAAGCATTCATACTAATTATCCCATTTAAATTAGGTGTTTATCTTTAAAAACCTTATAAATAGAAAGGTAACAGATAGAAACGTAGGGTAAAATACTGTGTTGCTCATAATGATCTTATTAAAAGCAGGCTGTTACATTCTACTGATGTTTGTCACAACATTACCATTTTGCTTCCAGAATATTGACTAGGTAGGTATACATTATATATATATATATATACTAATGACAGTCGGCGGTAGGTAGTTATAGTTAGGACCATGTTTCCATAGAAAAAACAAAGCATTATTGACTTGCCTATCTCTTTCACACCATTTGATGAATCATCACAATTTTATCATCACAATTTTTTTTAATGAATGCGGGGAGGGGTGTGCATCCCCCGCAGCACTAGGGACTGCCACCTCCCCGGGGCTTTGATCAAATATAATGCGGGTGCTGCGTTGCCTCCCTCAGCCCCGGGGATCACCACAGCCCTGGAACTTTAATCAAATGTAATGTGGGGAAGCTGTGCCCTCCCCCTCTGCAGTTCCGGGGACCACACCTCCCTGGGACTATTTTACATTGGGGAGGGGCTGTGTGCCCCCCCCTCAAGGAGCCAATGATGGCCCTGGGGACCGCCACCCACCAGGGCCGGCTTCTGCTATGTCCCGGGGTGCCCACCCTCAGGACATAGCTGTTTGCTTTGACTTGGTGGGAGCATTGACAGCTCCTGCCAAGTCAGAGCAAACACTTCACTTTTTACAATTGAGAGCTGTCAAACAGCTCTCACTTGCAGAAAGTGATGTTTTCATCTGTTTCCTTGCACGCAAATATGTGTGCAGGGAAACAGATGAAAACATTCCTCCCGCAAACAGAAAGCTGCTATTTAAAGCAGAACCCTGCTTGTGGGAGCAATGCTGGTTCCCGCAGGGCACGGGGAGCTGGCCAGGACCTCAGGGGCCTTGAGGTTTACTCCACAGTCCTGTCACTCTCTCTTTCTCTTTCATCCCATAATGGGATGGAAATCAGAGAGAGAGAGATTGTTATTGCAATGGTCACTTAATGCAATGACTTCAAGGCATCAAACTAGCAAGCTGTTTGGTTAGAACATTATAGTAATGTTTTGATGGACAGCAGACCATGGTCACTTCTGGTCTAATGGTAAAGCTCTTGGACTGTCACTCATTGTGCTGAAAGTTCAAATCATTGTATCTTATAATAGTGTGTCTGTTTATTATCCAGTGTTTTGACTGTTAAACATTCCTAGTGATGTAACATTGAAGCATTTTACCCTCAAAATCTGTGGGTTGAATGTCATAGCTAAGTCTGGACACTCCACAGTAAGGAGTCACCTCTGGCCTAGTGGTTAAGGTCTCGGATATGCACACTGATGATTAAGGGTTCCAGTCTAGGTGAGTCTGTGATCGTTTCCTGCTTTAGCTTCTTTTCAACTACAAATATTTAAGTTACATACTGAAAGGTGATCTCACTTTTTTTAATTGGCAAAGCATTTTTCTCTTCAATTTGTCTGGAAATATCTCATTCTAAGTATATCATTCAGCAAAGCCTAAATTGCTCTCTCTTTCAATCTCTCACTGTCTCTCTCTTTTTCTCTCTCTCTCTCAGGGTTGGGTGGTTACAGGGGTTGGCCACAGGGATTGGCCACAGGGCTATGCATGGCGCAAGTTTTGGTGTCTATAGGTGGTTGGCCACAGGCCAGGCCCCATGGACAACTACCGCCGCGCAGGGTCAAAAGCAATGCGCAGCGGTGGTTGAATTAATGTATAGCAATTAAAATTACTTTACGTTATAAAAAGACAGAAATTTACTAACAAAAACAAAGGTTACAGCGACATTGCTGTTAGGAAATAGAATTTAAAACAACATAGAAATTCACTTTAAAAATCAAAGGTTATAGGGATGTTATAGCTAGGCTCACATTCTAAATGTACAAAACCATAGATATTCACCTGTTATAGTTAGAGTTATCTCAAGTAACTATAACTCATGCCCTAAGGTAACTATAACTTGTGCCCTCGCCATGCACTGCTAATTATCCCTCAAATTACGGCACTCGTGACATCTTTGATAACATCATTGATAATATCAATGTAATATTTGCAGTAAAAATGTTGATTGCATTGAGATGGTGAGAGTAATAGTTACCTTGGGGCACCAGTTATAGTTACTTGAGATAACTCTAATATATATATTTGTATGTGGTAAATGAAAGGTATGTTAAACAGGTGTCTCATGGTGGCTTCATAATAGATGTAAAGGTAATAACAGATTACTACAGTGATACCCTATTGTATTTCGAGTTGATTACAGTGTCATAGAGTTGAATGGCATAGAGCGGAGTGGAGTGTCATTGAGCAGAGTGTCTTTGAGTACCGTGTGAAGAGTGTCGTAGAGTGGAGTCGCATAGACTGGAGTAGGCTTTAGTAGAGTGGAGTATTATTTAGGTGGAGTATTTTACAGTACAGTGGAGGAGAGTGTCGTGGAGTGTTGTACACAGGAATGTTGTAGAGTGGAGTGGCGTAGAGTGTAGAAGAGTGGAGTGGCATAGAGCAGAGTGTTGTAGAGTGAAGTGGCTTAGAGTGTTGTAGAGTGGAGTGGCGTAGATTGAGTACTGGAGTAGAGTAGATTAGTGTGTTATAGAGTAGAGTGGAGTAAAGTGGGGTGGAGTGCAGTAAGTAGAGCGAGTTGGATAGAGTGGTGTTGGGTGTTGTAGGATGTTGTAAAGTGGCACAGAGTGGAGTAGAGTGATTTTGAGTGTCGTAGAAAGGCATGAACTGCAAATGATTGTGGTAGAATGGAGTGCCAGAGACTGTCATAGAATAGAGTGGGCAAACGCTTAGAGTGGGGACACTCTGGTTGGAGTAACCAGGCGCTAATTAAAACTTTTAACATAACATAGAGTGTAGTGGTGTAGAATGGTGTACCGGAGTAGAGTGGAGTAGAGAAGCGTGTCATAGAATATTGTAGATAAAGTGGCATGGAGTGCAGTAAAGGGACTTGCATAGAGTGTTGTTGAGTGGAGTAGAGTGCTGGACAGTGTCGTAGAGTGGAGTAGAGTACCACACAGTGGAGTAGGGTATCATAGAGTGTGGAGTAGAGTGGAGCACAGTGGAGTAGTTTGTCGTGGAGTGGAGTCAAGTGCCATTGAGTGGCATAGAGGGAGTTTTGTAGAGTGTCATAGAGTGGACTAGAGTGTGGTAGAGTGGCATAGAGTGGAGTAGAGTGTTGTAGAGTGAAATGGCATAGAGTGGAGTAGAATGTAGTTGAGTGAAGGTGCATAAAGTGTTGTAGATTAAAGTAGAGTGTTGTACAGTGAAGTTGGGTCGAGTGGCAATGAGTGGACAAGCATAAAGTGTTGTCTCTTAGAGTGTCATAGCATAGGGTGTTGTGGCATATATTGGAGTTGCATGTTGTAGAGTGGCGTGCCATGGAGTAGCATTGACTGGAGTGTCATTGAGTAGAGTGTGGTAGAGTGGCATTGAGTGTAGTAGAGTGTTGTAAAGTGGAGTGGCATCAGGTGGAATAGAGTTCCATAGAGTGTTGTGCAGTGGAGTGTCATCAAGCCAAGTGTCGTAGATTGGAGGAGAGTGTTGTAGAGTGGGGTGTCGTAGAGTAGAGTGGAGTTGTGTGGCATAGAGTGGAGTAGAGTGTTTGCAGAGTGGCATAGAATTGAGTAGAGTGTGGTGGCGCATGGTAAAGTGGAATAGAGTGTCGTAGAGTGGAGTGGCATACAGTGGAATAGTGGAGTGGAGTGTTATAGAGTGAAGTGGCATAGAGTGGTGTGTTGTATATTGGAGTGGCATGTCGTAGAGGAGAGTGACATCGACTGGAGTGTCATTGAGTAGGGTCTTGTAGAGTGGCATACAGTGGAGCTGTTTAATGTAGAGTGGAGTGGCATAGAGTGGAATAGAGTGGAGTAGAGTACCATATAGTGGAGTGTCATCAAGTTTAGTGTCATAGTCTAGACTGGAGGATAGTGTCATAGAGTGGAGTGGCATAGAGTGAAGTATATTGTTGTATCGGGTGGTAGAGTGGGGTGGCATAGACTGTTGTAGAGTGGAGTGGCGTAGAGTGGAGTAGAATGCAATAAAGTGTTGTGGAGGGAGTCACATAGAGTGTTGTAGAATGGAATGAAGAGTCTTAGAGTGGAGTAGAATGTCATACAGTGGCATAGAGTGCTGTAGAGTGAAGTGGAGTAGAGTGTCATTGAGTGGAGGAGTGTAAAGTGTCTTACTGTGGAGTAAAGTAGAGTGGAATAGAGGGGAGTGGCATAGATTGAAGGGGCATAGACTATTGTCTCTTAGAGTGCTGTGGTGTAGAATGTTGTTGGTAGAGTGCAGTGGCATAGAGTGGGGTGGCATGTTGTAGAATAGAGAGGAGTGGTGTGTCATAGAGTGGCATGTCATAGAATGTCTTAGATTGGAATGAGGTAGAGTGGAAAGGTGTGGAGTGGCATGTCAGATTGGAGTGGTGTTTTGTGGAGTGGCATATCGTACAGTGGAGTGGTGTTGAGTACTGCAGACTGGAGTAGAGTGTCATGGAGTGGAGTGGCATGTCGTAGATTGGAGTGGCATACCATACACTTGAGTACTGTAAAGTGACTTGTGTAACAGTGTCAAAGAGTGTAGTAGAGTGGCATAGAGTGGAGGGGCATAGAGTGGAGTAGAGTGTTGTAGAATAGAGTGGTGTACAGTGGAGTGCCAAGTTATACAGCAGTGAGGAGTGACATAGAGTGGCATGTCGCAAAGTGTCTTAGAGTGGAGGGGAAAAAATAGAGTAGCATGTCAGAGTGGTGTGGAGTCTTGTAACGTGGCATCTCGTAGAGTGGAGTGGTATGTCATAGAGTAGAGTGGAGTGGTGTAGACTGGAGTGACATGTTTTATAGTGGAATGTAGTGGTGTGTCATACAGTGTTGTAGAGTGTTTTACAATGGAAGGGCATAGAGTTGAGTGGCATAGATTGGAATGCAAATCATAGAGTGGAGTGGCCTCTTGTAGAGTGGAGAGGTGTGATAGAGGGAAGTGGTGTGTGACAGAGTGGAGTGGTGTGAAGTGTCATGGAATGCAGTGTTGTAGAGGGGATTGGCATGTTGTAGAGTAGTGTGGTGTGTCATGGAGTTGAGTGGAATGGCATAGAGTGGAGTGTCGCAGAGTACAGTGGGGCAGTGTGTCAAAGTGCCATGTCATAGAGTGCCTTAGATTGGAAGAGCGTATAGTGCCGTATTGTAAAATGGAGTGGCATGGAGTTGCGCATCATAGAGTGGAGTGCCGTGTTGTAGAGTGGAGTGGAGTTGCGTGTCTTAGAGTGGAGTCGAATGCCCTGTTGTAGAGTGTCTTTTGTCATATATAATATTTTATGTTAGATTTCAATAGGTACTGCAATACTTCCTAGGCAATTTCACAAAAGGAAAGGAAAGCAGTAGTCTGTAAACTTTAAAAAAAAAAATATGAATCAATAAAAATACTTTTCCCTACCTCCACAGCCTTTCCTAAACTGCCTCATTTCCGCATTAAACAAACAGTACCAAGCTATCGTTACTTAAAAAGACAGAGCAAATAGAAAGTGTGTTATATACAATATGGCTGCCTTTTCTTTTTACAAGGGCTTTGATTAACCAATAACATCACGTTTGATCATCGCCATAGTGCAATATACTGTGAAGGTACCGCGGTATACCGCAGCCAAATATATAACTTTTTTTGTTAATTATGACTTAAACACATCTGAACCAATTCAGATCAAATAACAAAAATGATCCTTTCCACACCATAATCTACATTCCTTCCAAATTTAATGTAAATCTGTTTAGCCATTTTGTCACTACGTCTGTGTAAAATGTATATGGAAAATTCATTGGTAGAAAAACATGTTTTAGGATCTCCCTTTTTTCTTTCCACCCCTTAACTAATCACCACAAAACTTTGCATTGTCAGCCAATGTAGAAAAAGGAATAGGTCTGAAAAGTTTCATGGAGATTCATCAACGGTGACAAAGGTATTATTAAGCAAAAATCTGAAGAAATCTGAATAATCTGGAAATCCTAACTATACCTCCAGTATGGCTACTGGATAGTTATAGTTAGGACCATGTTTCCATAGGAAATTGATTTTTTGGTTTGCTTTTTGGCGTCGTTCTGAAAAATATTTATCCACCTCAGCATCTACCTGGAAAGTTTGGGGGTGATCCGTTAAGTGGGGGTGAAGAAAAAGGAGGGTCCCAAAATGTGTTTTGCCCATGCAATTTGGTGAAAATTGAAAATTGTTATCACAAAAATGGATGAACGAAATTACATCAAATTTGGCAGTTTTGGTGTAAGTGTGTAACTCCATTCAGTATTATTTGAGAAATTAAGACTCAAAATATATGTATATATAGAGATGTGGATACTACTTAAAGATAACATCTGGCACCACCATATCAACATGATGTGGCGGCAGCCATTTTAGGACTTTGGAACTCAATTCCCCATGCTACAAAAACAACAAAAATATAGGAGGGCAGAGTAGGAATACCTGCCCCCAAGGCCTGGTGGGAGGGCCCCAGGAGTGCACTCCTCTGGCAGTGAACAATCTGACTGACTGCTACATGAGAACTAATGTTGCAGCTGCCATTATGGGACTCAGGAACTTAGCCGCCCTCTCCTGAGTTTGTTTAAAAACAAAAGGTTAAGGATACCCTGACCCCTACCCCTTGTGGGGACAACCACTGGGACAAAAAGAAAAAACAGTTTTATTATGCCACAATCTTGTAGGACTCCCATGGAATTGTGGCAGAAAATAAAAGTAAAATGCGGAATGCTGTTCTTTTTCATTTTAAAAAATTGGCCCACATTTTGGGCCAGGGCCTGGGGGTCTTCATTTTAAAGTAATTGAGATTGGGGAGTCCCCCTCTCAGCATCTCTCATGCCCCGAAAACCCCATGCCCCAGGGGTGAATACACTATAAAGGGGAGGAGGCATGCACCCCCCATGCCTCTATTGGGCCCTTGGGGACTCTATAGCCCCGGAAATTTTTTTCAAAAAGGGAAGGGGGGGGCTGTGCGCCCCCTCATCTTGCAGGTTCCACCTGATGTCCCCATCCCCTGGGGCATAGTACTACACAATGTCTTGGGAAGCCTACCCGAGAACACTGTGGTTCCGTGCCCGGTAAAAGTGTAGGGAGAGAGCTCATCTTTGCACATGTCCACCAGGAGCAGTTAAAAAATGCTGTTGCCTGGGCGAGAGCAAAAAGAAAGTGCCAGCTCCTGCCAGTACCTAGTAACGTGCTAGCTGGGCAGTCGGCAGGGACCGTCGGGGCCGTGTGACTCCCCCTGCAGCCCACAACGTAGCCAGCAGTGTGGGGGCTCCACATGTGGCACCCACAAAGTAGAAAATAGCCTGTTTCCACAATGGGGGGTGGCTGGGGTCGTTGTGGCCCTTTGGGTCCCCCCTTAGTCCCCAAAATAATAAATGAGTTGTAGATGCCTAGGGTGGGCACCCAAGGCACCCATACAATAAAAAATATGGTGACTCCTACCGGAACCCACTTTGGGTGCCAGTTGGAGAGAAGGCTGGCCCTGCGGGGGCCCTGGGTTGTCCCCCGCAGCCTTCCAGTAAATTAAAATATGTGGGTATCGAGGGTGGGCCCTGCGACACTCGCAAAAATGTTTTTTTTTTTATTTGAGAAAAATAAATAAATGTGAGTGGTAGGAGCTGCTCTTTTATTATTCTGTGCCTAGTGAAGGAGCGCCTCTTAGTTCCCTGCGAGGGCTATTTGCCTTTTTTTAACTTGATGGTGTCCCTACAAGGGGGAAGGGAACCACAAAGCATTTTTTTAATGTTGTGGGGACTTCAAGGAGTGTAGCAGCCCCAAAGCAGCATTAAAAAAACAGTCAGCTTCCTGGGACATTAAATCCATGACCCTAGGAACTTACTGTTAGATCTGGCGTTTTTGGCATGGTCTCCCCTAACTTTTTGCCTCTGCTTCTCAGGTTGTTGCTGTGCGCTTGACTCTATTTTTGCTGTTTTTGTTACTCTGGGCACTTTATCACTGCTGACAAGTGCTAAAGTGCAAGTGCTCCCTATGTGAAATTATGTGTGTAATTGGCTTTTCCATAATTGGCATTTTTGATTTACTAGCAAGTCCCTAGTGCACTAGAGTTACATAGGGCCTGATAATCAGGTGCTACTAGTGGGCCTGCAGCACTGATTGTGCCACCCACATGAGTAGCCCTGTAAACATGGCTCAGACCTGCCACTGCAGAGTCTGTGGGTGCAGTTTTAAGACTGCCAATTTGACACGGCAAGTGTACCCACTTGCCAGGCCCAAACCGTACCTTTTTATACATGTAAGGCACCCCTAAGGTACGCCCTAGGTAGCCCCAAGGGCTGGGTGCAGTGTATGTTAATGGTGGGACATGTACTGATGTGTTTTACATGTCCTAACAGTGAAATACTTCTAAATTCGGTTTTCACTGGTGCAAGGCCTGTCTCTCTCATAGGTTAACATGGGGGCTTCCTTTAAATATCCTTAAAGCAAAGTGCAGTTTCCCTTTGAGAGCAGATTGACATTTGGACTTTGGGATCTCTCCTAGCTCAAAATTTAAAAATACATCTTGGTTTTTAGATTGTTAGTTTGAAAATGCCACTTTTAGACAGTGGGCATTTTCTTGCTTTAACCATTTTGTGACTCTGCCTGTTGGTGGATTCCCTGTCTGGGTCAGATTGACAGTTGGGCTGCTTGTGAATCTTCTCTAGATAGTGACACAAAGGAAGCTGGGGTGTAGCCTGCATATCCTGATGATCCATCTGGGCTAGAGTGGAAGGAGGAGTGGTCACCTACACCTGAATGGGCTGTGCCTACCCTCACACAATGCAGTCTCCAACGCCCTGGTGTGTGACTGAGGCCTGGCCTGGGCAAGGCAGGATCATATAAACAGCAGAGACTTTCCTTTGAAGTTTGCCTACTTCAAAGGCAGAAAGAGTATAAGTAGTGAACCCAAAACCCCAAACTTTAGATTTCTTCAAAATCACTTCTGGATTCAAGAGGAACCTCTGCCAAGCAGAAGAGCTGAAAAGCTGAGGAGAAGTGCTGCCCCTGTCTGTGACTGTGCTTTGTAGGGCTGTCCTGCAGTTGCTGCTTCTGCCTGTGAAAGGGGACAAAGACTGGACCTTATTGTGAATTCCTGCTTGAGAAGAATCTCCAAGGGGTTGGACGGAGCTTGCTTCCTGTTTTGAAGTCTCAGGGCCATCAAAGACTTTGTCTGCCAGCACCTGGACCCTCTGCTGAGACTCCTGCCCTGCCAAGTGGTGCCTCATCCAGTCACTGGGCCCTTGAAAGATGAAGTTGACAGAACTCGATGTTCCACCTGCATTGTGGCTGGGAGATCGAAGCTTTGTGGCTGGAGAAATGATGCAACACCCGCTTGTGGCTACTGATAATGATGCAAACCCCACACAGCACGGTTTTCCAACACTGTGCGACTGGATTTCTCACTGGGCGTCAAAGTCATCGTGAACCTGGGCGGATCCGAGGTTTCCTGTCCGGAAATTGACGCGTCGCTCTTTTGTGAGGGAGGAAAACAACGCATCGCCTACCCGACCGGAGAAGAAACAATGCACGGCCTCACTTGCGTGTAAGGAATCGACGCATCGCTGACTTTTCTGATGCACGCTCACCCGTGAGACTTTATTTTTGACGCAAACCAGGTACTTTGTGTAACAACAACGTTTCCATTGCTTCCAAAGGAGTAAGATTCTTATTCTTTTGAAAATTCATATCTTGACTTGTGTATGTTGGATTTTTGTTGTTTTGGTCTTGTTTGATCTAGATAAATATTACCTATTTTTCTAAACTGGTGTGGTGTTCATTTTGTAGTGTTTTCACTGTATTACTGTTTGTGTTGGTACAAATACTTTACACATTGCCTTTGAGATAAGCCTGACTGCTTGTGCCAAGCTACCAAGGGGGTGAGCAGGGGTAATCTTGAGTGTGTAACTTCATTGCCCTGACTAGAGTGAGGGTCCTGGTTGGACCGAGTGCAAACTGACTGCCAACCAGAGACCTCATTTCTAACACTTATACAATACAATGTTTTTAAAAGCATTCCAAGTTGGAGCTGTGTGTTTTTCAACTTGAGTGCGGGGATATCTAGTGGTTGGTGTTTTGCCTGCACTTTGTTCCTTGAAAAATGTTAAAAGCAAAGAATGGCTCAAAAACATGTTGATTTTTTAAAAAAAAGGCTTTATTCAAAATATTTTATGACAATCACTTTTATAAAACAACGGACTGTGTAAATTTATGTACTATACATTTGATTATAGTTATTGGTGACTTTTTGACAAAGTCAGTATTTCTGCCTTACTTAAAATGACACCCTTTATATTGTTACACATAATCAACCATTGGTGCAACTCTCCACCGTGCATCCAGGCCCTGCGCCCAACTCCCCACCGTGCAGTCAGGCCCTGTGCCCAAACCACCTAAGGCAGTGTATATTATGGGGTTGGCTGCCAGCATGGGGTTGAACGCCCAATCATGCCTGCTGCGCTGCATTCTGTTTTGACCACCCGTGGGGGTTAGGGCACCCAACCCCTATGCCGTGCATAGTCAAAAGGTGGTGTGCAACAGGGAGTTGGCCATCAGCAGGGTGTTGCCAGGCCCTGTGTCTAACCCTATGCCACACACAGCGATAAACATCTTACTTTATGTTAAATAGAACCATAGAAATTCACCACAAAAAACAAAGCTAAAGTGACGTTACAATAAAGTATGGTAATAATAACTTGCTTTACATTTAAGAAGAGCCTGAAAAATTCACTGACAAAAACCAAAGCCTAAAGGGACGTTATAGTTATGTAAAAATGTCAGTGAAAACATAGCATTTTAAATTAACAAAACCACTGAAATTCAGCAGCTATGGTTATCTCAAGTAACCATAATCTGTGCCTTAAAGTAACTATAACTCACACCCTCTCCATGCAGTGCTAATTACCTCTCATATTTCACCACTCATGACATGTTCTATGACATCAATGATAACATCACTGCAACTTCTGGAATGACATCATTGATGACAACACTGTGCATAGTGGGCTCGAGTTATGGTTACTTTAGAGCACAATAATATAGTTACTTGAGATAACTATGAATGGTGAATTTCAGTGGTTTTGTTTATTGAAACAGAATGCTTTATTTGCAATTCCCACCTAACTGCAACATCTCCTTAACCTTTGTTTTGTTCAGTGAATTTCCTACGTTTTTGAGGGTTTTGGAAATGTGAGGATTCCTGACTTGAAAGTATGCGTGGCCCCCTCTCTCATAATGATCTTGTGTATCAACCATTTATCTTTTGTAATGTATACTTCAAGAATTCTCCTTCAACAACTTAACCCCACCTCATTAAACCTTGACACATCTCAAAGATATATCTTGAACCTGTTCCTCCCTATTGAGGTCAAACTCGGTTCTCCAGCTTTTCTGCTGTATCCTTCAAATGACTGGTATTCTGTTCATGCTTCATACAATTTTGGACTCATCAGTTACACTTTAAAGCGAAACCACAAAACTTTACAGCATCCCATTCCAATACTTGCAGTGTTGTATCCAATAATGTTCATGTCAGTACACTAAAGGGCATATTTATAAGCCCCTAGCGCCAACTTGTGCCACATTAGAGTCATTTTTTTTACACTAATGTGGCCCAACGAGGCCCAAATCCTCGTGCCATATTTATGAAGTGGTGCAATGCATGCATTGTGCCGCTTTGTAACTCTTTGCGCTACATTATGCCTGAGTGAGGCATAATGTATGCAAAGGGGGGGTGGGGGCGAAAAAAGGCACAAGGAAATCTAAAAGATTTCCTTGTGTCATTTGTTAAGGCACTTTTAACACCTGCACAGAGTAGGCGTTAAAAGGGGGCTTCCATTATTTATAATGGGTCCCTATGTACTCTACTGGAGTAGCGCCAATATTTTGGCACTACTGCTGCAGAGTACATCAATAGCGTCATGAAAAATGATGCTGTTGCGCCTACCCTGCGCCACGGTGCGCTCTATTTTAAATATGGCACACACATGGTGGCAGTAGGGGGGTGATAAAGGGTGCAAGAAAAGTGGCGCTGTCCACAGTGCAGTGCCACTTTTCTTAAATATGTCCCCAAATTCCCACCCAGTCCAGAATTTCCAGCTCACTTGGGCTAGAATTCAGTATCTCACACTGTTTGAGTACAATTAAGTATGGAAATCCTTTGTCCCTGTATCCCCATCCAGCATTTCATGGAATCCCTTGCATCGCCTGGTCTGACATTGTGTGTTATATCTCCCACATGACTCATTTCTTCCTAATAATCCTTTGCCATCTTTATGTTGCCCCCATTTCATGATCCCTTGAAAATGTTCTATACTCCCACATCCCTCTGATTTGGACTCCAGACATATTTAGAAATGTTATACTTAATTGTGACTAAATTATATAGTCTAATTCATGTTTATGGTTTCTAGTCTACGTTAATATTACCTCTTGTTGGTCGCTAATGTTCTGCACAATGCTCCTCTGACAGGCATCCTTGAAAGCTTGTGGGAACACGTTGTTCATTTGTAGTCTTGGCCACCAGATTGCTTCCACGATGAGGCTCCTCCTCAAGGCAGTCTCTCTGCTGGACCACTGGGCCTTTCAGTTTCATTACGAGGTAGTCTCTTGTCAGACAATTTACCAACCTACAATTGGTGGCCAACTCATTCAGCCATAACCATAACTATCGATCTCCTCACTGTGTCCTTGTTTCATCCCAGAAAATCTTGCTTTATCACTGGTTATTCGTATTTGTGTGCGAAGTGCACATTTAGAGCCTTTATCACCATTTTAAATTCATCCATAGTTGCCGCCACTCAGGCCCCAGCGCATCCAACAACAACGCGTTTAACTGAATTATGTATACTTTTAAACCTCAGCAGAAGTAGTATAATTTTGTTAATGTGTTAATGCCTTTGTAAAACTGGGTTCCTTGAAGTTGGCAAGCAATTCTTGAGAGGAACCAGCAAAAAACTTTGAGCACAATAGTTCAGAGTTAGCACAGTGGCAGAACTGAACTTGTTCCCAGTAGTTATGTGAAGAAGGTAAGAGGAAGGCATTGTATCAAGGCTGTCTGTCTCGTTTGTATCTGTGGTGACTGCATGCTGTCATGGCCTTTGGTGTAGTCAGTGAGTGTGCTACTGCTTCGGTGCTGCCTGCAAGTATGACCTTAGGGTTCCAAGTATCCCCCATCCGTGACAGTCTTGTGCACCCACACATGACATCCCTGTCTCAGGCTTCAGAGAACTCGCACTCCTTCTTTCATTGGAAATCACCATGCATCTAAAGTCCAATAGCGTTCACTTGTGATGGTCAGTCATAAACGTGCCATGATAATTTTCCCACACCTACAATACATCTACAAAACCAAAAGAGTGCCGCAAGGAAAAGATGACCTCTACAGATCTTTAAATAACCAAAGGGGGGCCAATGTCATATGTTTCTACCTCCAGGGTAGAATAAATCAGGATTTCTCCGGATTTCTCTTACTTAGTGGCATCGCATGACTGTTTGCAGCAGCCCGGGTGGCCCATTGCTGGAAAAAGTGCCACTGTTCTCGGAGATGGTGGGATCCTTGGGCAGAACTCTGAGTCCGGTGTCTTCAGATTAGCAGTGAAGAAGGAGAAGGAGACGGGTGCTGCATGAGGCGGAGCTTTAACTACATCCCAGTTGCCACTTAATGAATGGTACTGGAAACAGATGTACTGATGAAGAAGGCACATTTTTTCAATATAACCCCCATCTTGTTCTATGCTGAACAGCCCTCCAGCAGAATGCATCTTAAATGGCTACACAAAGGCTCATATTTACTAATTTTAGATTCACTAATTTTTCACGCAATGTAGTGCAGCATCCAAATTTGCTGCATTCAGTTGCACGATAGGGAACACACAGCGCAGCACCATATCTACGAAGAGTGGCCTTATTCGGACACAAACAGGCTGCCTTGGTGATGCAAAGCCTTGCAGAGTGGGGCAGAGGTGAGTGTGCACTGCCTAGCCCAGGATGTGTATTGCAAGCATATATTTCTGGTCGAAATAGAAAGGTCAGACCCATTCATTGGATGCATTCTGTGCGCTGCAGAACGCATGCAATGTGTTGGTTTGTGGGGGAAATCAATGCATTCCCCTTGAGTGTACCTGTTTGCCTTAATGTTTGACTCAAAGCTGGGTCTGGCAATCTTAATAGATCGGGCTTTTTGTCAAAACCTATTGGTGCTTGTGTTATTCCTCCTCCAGTAAGTCCTCTTGCTGCAAAGTGGCACAGAGCATTTTGCCACCCTCAAAAAGTTCCCGTTTTCTAGCGTAAAACACTTTGGCCCATATTTATGGTCTGTTTGCGCCATTTTAGCATAATTTATTTTAACGCTAAAACGGCACAAACAACTCCATATTTATATTTTGATGCTAGACCTGTCTAGCGAAGAAAAAATTGGAGTTACTTTCATGTTTTGGATGCAGCAAACTACCTTGCGCTAATTAGATGCAAGGTAGGTATTGCCGCCCACAATATGACGCTAACCTCCTACTGCCTTAATTATACTCCGGCGCAGAAACAACACACACTGAGTAGGCGGACCCAAATAGTGGCGCTAAGCCTGCTTAGCGCCGTTATTTAACGCCTGGGTCAGACCAGGCGTTAGGGTACTTGTGGACCCATTTCCATGGCCAAACACAATGGAATGGGCCCACAGATGCCCACCCCAAGGCCCAGCAACACCCCCACCCACACCAGAGGGACACTCTAGGATGAGGGACCCCATCCTGGGTAAGTATAGGTAAGTATTTTTTTTTATGTGCCACTGGGGGCTCCTTAGATAGGGCCCGCTGCCTGTCACTGGGTCTTATAGCCTTACCCAGGGGACACTGGTACCCTGTGCTGGCCGTTGGTTTGGTGGGCATGACTCCTGTCTTTAGTAAGACAGAAGTCATGTTTGGGTGCTAGTGCGTCAAAAAATGACGCTAGGGTGGTTAGTGGCATATTTATTGCAGCTAACGAGCCTAGCGTCATATGTGTCCCACTAGTGCCTTTTACCCTACTACCCTACCTTCCGGCTAGCACCTTTGTTTTAGACGCTAGCGTATCTTAGTGCCGGCGTGCACCATTCCATAGTTATGATGCACCGCTGCTGCTATGGAATGGCGATAGCCGGCGCTAAGGAATAGTGCAGTTTTGCGGCAAAAACCATAAATATGCACCTTTTTGCGCTGGATAGTGCATAGCACATGTACACTTTGCATCTTGGTAAAAATTTGATAAATATGAGTCATAGAATCTTTCCCAATAACCTGCGCAAGAAACACACTAAATACAACAGCCCTATAAGGAGCTGGCAGGTGTAGACTGCTATAGTTTAAGATTATTACGCCCTATCCACCGTACAAAGGCGGCATACTGGCAGTTTGGGGGAACAAGGAAAGGGCAAGCAAGCTCATCTGCACATTGAGGAGCGTGCACAGGCCTCGTACACAGCAGATCACTAACGGGGCTAAAGTCTAAGAGCTGTGCGCGCTGCCTGAAGAACAGTTTCATTAGTCCAGGGTGAATAAACCTGCTGCTATTTTTTAACAATGGAAACTTAATCTGCAAACCAAAGACGCTGTGCGCTGGAGGGTGTAAAGTCTACAGGACATTGGGTGGGGGAGGGTAAAAGTGCTACGACGTGCACCACTTCCTGTCTCGCTCAGGCCTCGATATGATCTCAAGCAAACTCACATTATCTGTGCAAGGGCGCACGCATCCCATTCTCATCCTTATCATCTGAACAGCTATATATATATATATCACTTATAAGTAGTTACATCATAAACCAGAAAAATGATTTACATTCAATGAAAGGCTACACATTTTCTGTTCAATCACTTGAACAGAAGTTCCTTCGGAATCCAAATCCGGCAGGGTTTTTTTATGACTTGAAGTGAACCAGGATGCAATTGTAACTCGAGGGTATATACCCGGCATGCCAACTTTTCCCGTGTGTTATTTTCTGTTTAAAAAACATACAGTCCATTTCAGTCCCTCAATGGCTGCTCCACTGGCGTGTTGTGGCCGGAGATGCTGTCAATATAGAATCACTGTAGCGACATTGACAATATAGATTAAAATAAGTGTCTTGGTTGTATAGATCTCCATTTGTAAGAGCTAGAATTCTTCCCCAAAAGTCTGTCAATCAAGAATGAACACCATCTCGTCACAAGCTCCCAGCTAACCTTGCCATTAATTTGACCTCTCTAGACTGATTCAAGCTGACACTATTCATGCTCTGCTACAGCTAGACAAACAAGCATTGGTAAATGCGGTAGGTTTCGTCTATGTGATTAATATTTTTTAAAAAGTTTGAGCGTGGTCAGCAGTTGTGGAACATAATTTAAAGGAACTCCGTAAAAGTTTTGACTAACCAATTAAGCCTCCTAACAGAAATGCAAGCGCTGCACAGGCAAATCCTAAAAAAAAAAGTAGAATGGGATCACAAGATGTTTCGTTAGGACTCTTATCGTCTGCCAGTTACAAAATCTGCAGAGTACGTCCAGGAAGGCAATGTCTGCCCAGGCACCCAGCCGCTGTTGCATTTTGACATGACCTAGGCAAATCCTCATGAACATTTTATCAACTCACATACATCAGATTCATTTCCTGATGCCAAGAGCTTTCATTTATTTGATTTAAAGGAAGCACACATCACCTATTGGCAATCCCTGTCACCATGCCATCTGTGAATAACGACTGCATTGAGGGGCAAGCTTGATATTCTTAACTACTAATAGAGCACAACTATTCCTTTTACAACTAGAACAGTCATTTTATGATTGAGGGAATAACACACTCACACGATTGGCAAGACAAATCTGAAAAAACAAGAGAAGGTATATGTGAAGGACATAAGGGGGAAGGATGAGTGAGAGAAAGTAGCCTCTTTCTAACCTTGTTACCCCCACTTTTGGCCTGTTTGTGAGTGTATGTCAGGGTGTTTTCACTGTCTCACTGGGATCCTGCCAGCCAGGGCCCCAGTGCTCAAAGTTTGTGACCTATATGTATGTGTTCCCTGTGTGGTGCCTAACTGTCTCAATGAGGCTCTGCTAACCAGAACCTCAGTGGTTATGCTCTCTCATTTCTTTCCAAATTGTCACTAACAGGCTAGTGACCAATTTTACCAATTTATATTGGCATACTGGAACACCCTTATAATTCCCTAGTATATGGTACTGAGGTACCCAGGGTATTGGGGTTCCAGGAGATCCCTATGGGCTGCAGCATTTCTTTTGCCACCCATAGGGAGCTCTGACAATTCTTACACAGGCCTGCCACTGCAGCCTGAGTGAAATAACGTCCACGTTATTTCACAGCCATTTACCACTGCACTTAAGTAACTTATAAGTCACCTATATGTCTAACCTTTACCTGGTAAAGGTTGGGTGCTAAGTTACTTAGTGTGTGGGCACCCTGGCACTAGCCAAGGTGCTCCCACATTGTTCAGGGCAAATTCCCCGGACTTTGTGAGTGCGGGGACACCATTACACGCGTGCACTACACATAGGTCACTACCTATGTGTAGCTTCACAATGGTAACTCCGAATATGGCCATGTAACATGTCTAAGATCATGGAATTGTCCCACCAATGCCATCCTGGTATTGGGGAGACAATCCCATGATTCCCCGGGTCTCTAGCACAGACCCGGGTACTGCCAAACTGCCTTTCCTGGGGTTTCACTGCAGCTGCTGCTGCTGCCAACCCCTCAGACAGGTTTCTGCCCTCCTGGGGTCCAGCCAGGCTTGGCCCAGGAAGGCAGAACAAAGGACTTCCTCAGAGAGAGGGTGTTACACCCTCTCCCTTTGGAATAAGGTGTCAGGGCTGGGGAGGAGTAGCCTTCCCCAGCCTCTGGAAATGCTTTGATGGGCACAGATGGTGCCCATCTCTGCATAAGCCAGTCTACACCGGTTCAGGGATCCCTCAGCCCTGCTCTGGCGCGAAACTGGACAAAGGAAAGGGGAGTGACCACTCCCCTGACCTGCACCTCCCCTGGGAGGTGCCCAGAGCTCCTCGAGTGTGCTCCAGACCTCTGCCATCTTGGAAACAGAGGTGCTGCTGGCACACTGGACTGCTCTGAGTGGCCAGAGCCAGCAGGTGACGTCAGAGACTCCTTCTGATAGGCTCCTTCAGGTGTTGCTAGCCTATCCTCTCTCCTAAGTAGCCAAACCCTCTTTTCTGGCTATTTAGGGTCTCTGCTTTGGGGAATTCCTTAGATAATGAATGCAAGAGCTCATCAGAGTTCCTCTGCATCTCTCTCTTCACCTTCTTCCAAGGAGTCGACTGCTGACCGCACTGGAAGCCTGCAAAACTGCAACAAAGTAGCAACGACGACTACTGCAACACTGTAACGCTGATCCAGCCGCCTTCTTGACTGTTTTCCTGGTGGTGCATGCTGTGGGGGTAGTCTGCCTCCTCTCTGCACTAGAAGCTCCAAAGAAATCTCCCGTGGGTCGACGGAATCTTCCCCCTGCAACCGCAGGCACCAAAGAACTGCATCACTGGTCCTCTGGGTCTCCTCTCAGCACGACGAGCGAGGTCCCTTGAACTCAGCAACTTGGTCCAAGTGACTCCCACAGTCCAGTGACTCTTCAGTCCAAGTTTGGTGGAGGTAAGTCCTTGCCTCCCCACGCCAGACTGCATTGCTGGGAACCGCGTGTTTACCAGCTACTCCGGCTCCTGTGCACTCCACGAAGATTTCCTTTGTGCACAGCCAAGCCTGGGTCTACGGCACTCTAACCTGCATTGCACGACCTCCTGAGTTGTCCTCCGGCGGCGTGGGACTCTCTTGTGCAACTTCGGGTGAGCACCGTTTCACTCCACTTTGTAGTGCCTGTTCCAGCACTTCTGCAGGTGCTGCCTGCTTCTGAGAGGGCTCCTTGTCTTGCTGGACGCCCCCTCTGTCCCCTCACGCAATTGGCGACATCCTGGTCCCTCCTGGGCCACAGCAGCATCCAAAAACCTTAACCGCGAGCTTTGCAGCTAGCAAGGCTTGTTTGCGGTCTTTCTGTGGGAAAACACTTCTCCACGACTCTTCACGACGTGGGACATCTATCCTCCAAAGGGGAAGTTTCTAGCCCTTGTCGTTCTTGCAGAATCCTCAGCTTCTACTGTCCAGTAGCAGCTTCTTTGCACCCACAGCTGGCATTTCCTGGGCATCTGCCCACTCTTGACTTGATCGTGACTTTTGGACTTGGTCCCCTTGTTCCACAGGTACCCTCGTCTGGAAATCCATCGTTGTTGCATTGCTTGGTTTGGTTTTTCCTGCAGAACTCCCCTATCACGACTTCTGTGCTCTTTGGGGAACTTTAGTGCACTTTGCACTCACTTTTCAGGGTCTTGGGGTGGGCTATTTTTCTAACCCTCACTGTTTTCTTACAGTCCCAGCGACCCTCTACAAGGTCACATAGGTTTGGGGTCCATTTGTGGTTTGCTTTCCACTTTTGGAGTATATGGTTTGTGTTGCCCCTATCCCTATGTTTCCCCATTGCATCCTATTGTAACTATACATTGTTTGCACTGTTTTCTATTGCTATACTGCATATTTTTGGTATTGTGTACATATATCTTGTGTATATTTGCTATCCTCATACTGAGGGTACTCACTGAGATACTTTGGCATATTGTCATAAAAATCAAGTACCTTTATTTTTAGTATATCTGTGTATTGTGTTTTCTTATGATATTGTGCAAGTGACACTAGTGGTACTGTAGGAGCTTCACTTGTCTCCTAGTTCAGCCTAAGCTGCTCTGCTAAGCTACCTTTTCTATCAGCCTAAGCTGCTAGACACCACTATACACTAATAAGGGATACCTGGGCCTGGTGCAAGGTGTAAGTACCCCTTGCTACTCACTACAAGCCAGTCCAGCCTCCTACAATGAGGAATTTCTGTGTATGGAAGAAGACAAGTTAGAAGTCTCTTGTCAGTTCTGTTCAACCCCCTATTCATCAGACTCACTCTTTGTGCTGGCACAGCAGGAATATTTAGACAAAAGTGAGGTACCTCCCATCATGCATGAATGAAGGGACACTCTAGAAGTTCCAGTTCAAGAAAGCAAAGTTAAAGCTGCCATTAAATCATTGAAAGGAAATAATACCCGTTACCGTGAGATATTGCCACTAGGTTACTACAAGTGAGCCCACCCTCTTTGAAATCTGAAACTAGGGCAAATAAAACAATACTTTGGAACTGTCTAGGGGTGACAAAAACCACAATTGCATTTCTTTAATAAAGATACTGACCCACCTTCCATTACATATTGATCAGGTAGATTGTGGAATCTCTTAACTATGGAGCAAATTAATGGGAGAAGCGTGATGTTAAAGATAGATTTTATGAACATGGAGGAATATGAACATTACAACATCGTTTGTCACACATCATCGTGACAGAAATGAAAATTAACAAGCAGTCGCCGTATGTGTGAATTTGCTTCACTCGAAATGGAGGGCTGAACAAACAGGAAGTAGCGTCCAGCTGAGGTGCACACCAAAGAGAAGGTACACTAGAACGCTGACCATTGTCAGCAACAAAGAGAGAAGCCTCCACAGTAGCACCGTCTGCTTCACTGAATGACAGACCACATTAATTCCCCCAGTTACGCTGCATTCACACATCAGCCCAGAGATCATTTGGAGATTGCTCACAATAACAAAGAAGTTTGTCAAAAAGTCTTTAAGCGTTACATAACAAAGAAGTATGGAGGATGAAAAGGAGTACTTTGGCCTCGGGACACTGATAAGAGAAAACAAGCATTGGCAAATGCAGGAAATAGTGCTATAGCAAATAGAAATGGGAAAAGTAGGTGGCAAGCACATGAACCAATGAAAAGCAAGGAAAGTGTGGGGGCAGGATGTAAACCCCTTTTAAGAGTTATATTGAATACAAAAAATGTATTATGAAGATCAACAAATTCTCAATGGTGTCTCTTTGGTTCAACTCATTTTGCAGTCCGATGGGAAATCTCTTTTCCAGCATTATTGAGTGGCTACAGGTATTGCAGTGGTAGAAGATCTAGGCTCTTGCAACCGACTGCTTAGCTTTGTGGAATTCGAAGCTAAATTTGGCCTCCAAAATCCAGACTGCTATCACTTTCTGAAACTGAAAGTGTTGATCTCAAGATGTGGACGTTTACCTCCTCCATAACTGAAAAAGGCTTTTGGTAATTTAGTATCTATGGGCCAACTAGCTTCCAAGATCATGTCACACTCGATATACAGAACAGAAATGGGTAAGTGCTTTGAGGGCTCGGATTTGTCTCCTCTTTCTAAGGAACAGCTGCACTCTGTGTGGACGATCTATGCCTCAACGAGTATCACCCTGGCCTTATCAGAACACAGGTACTGGTCATCAGGTGCTGTACATCAGGTGCAATGTCTCGGTTTGCACCATGGTGTACTCTTAATTTGATGCACATAGTGTAGACTGGGACAGCATGCTTAATTATACTAAAACTGCTGCCTTGAGTGCAAGCACAAACTCAGGCACATCACACCTGTGCTGAGAAGAGCGCCTCAATAAATGACAGTGCTGTGTTTTGAAACTGTGGCTCTGTCTTTCACTGGAGGCAGACCAGCCTCAGTTTGAAGAGAAGGCAGTGATTCCTCCACAGGCACAGATGGGTGCAATGTATTACTGCACCTGCCAGCATTGAGATGCCTTGGGGTGTACCTGAAGGCCCTGTTTCTCGTCTCCAGAGGACTGCCTTCAGGGGATGCACTGAGTGTCCTCCAAATTCTTTGTGGTGCATGTTGGAAATGGTCCTTTCTGCAGGGTCATCCCCAGACATTTTGCCTTCCTCTGCCTGCTTTTCTGACTCATTTTTGTTGGTTTTTAGGTTTCTGGGCACTTTATCACAGCTGACCAGTGCTAAAGTGCAGGTGCTCTGTTCTCTAAAACATAGTAATATTGGCTTATCCACAATTGGCATATTTAGTTTACTTGTAAGGCCCTAGTAAAGTGCACTATATGTGCCCAGGGCCTGTAAATTAAATGCTACCAGTGGGCCTACAGCACTGATTGTGCGACCCACTACAGTAGCCTTTCAAACATGGCTCAGGCCTGCCACTGCAGAGCCTGTGTGTGCAGTTTTAAACTGCCATTTCGGCCTGGCTATTGTACCCACTTGCCAGGCCGAAACCTTCCACATGTAAGTCACCCCTAAGGTAGGCCCTCATTAGCCTCAAGGGCAGGGTGCAGTGTACTGAAAAAGTTGGACGTGTACTTTTAAGTTTAACATGTCCAGATAGTGAAAAACTCTTATATTTGTTTGTTTAATTGTTGCAAGGCCTATTCCTCCCATATGATAACATCGGGGATGCCTTAAAGCATCTTTTAAGTGTAACTTCCAAATGAGAAAAGATAGAAATATGGAGTTAGGTGTCCCTGGACTCACAATTTAAAATCACAACTTATGGTGAAGCCGGCTTTGAAATTGTAAGTCTGAAAATGCAACTTTTAGAAAGTTGGCATTTTATTACCTTAAACATTCTGTGCCTTTGCCTACCTCTGAATAGATGTCTGGGGTTGTTGACAGCTGGGCTTTGTGCATTCCCTCTAAACAGTCACACACAAAGGGAGCTTGGGTGTGACACTTGCATTCTGATGGCCCACAATCAGTCTGATGGGCCATTAACTGCTTCATCTTGATGGGGGGGGGGAAGAGCTTAGCACTACCTCACTTATTCCTGAATATGGCTCTGCCTCTCCTCACACAAAGGGCTACCTGGCCCCCTGTAGAGTGTCTGGTGCAAGGGAGGGCAGGACAGGGACCTTGTGGACTTCAAAGGACGGCCTGGAAGTTTCTCCCACCTTTCAGAACCGGGGCACCAAAGTATAACTACTGGACCCCAAACCCCCACCATATCAGATCTCTACTGGAACCAAAGACACCCTGCCAGGAAGAGGCACTGCTGTGCTGCCAGGAGGGACGGCAACTCTGCAACTGCATTGCTGTGTTGGTCTACTGCTGCTGTGTGCTGTGCTGTAGGAAGGACTGCCATAGTGAGGTTTGCTCTGCTTTGTTGGCCTGTTGCTTCTGTCCTGCAGTGAAAGGGACTGGCTTGTCCTCTATATCCTTGAACCAAAGAGTTACCAAGGGTTTGCTGGCTTGTCCCATTCTTCTGCAGTCTCACAGACATCAAAGACTGCTTGTAACTCTCCTAGTGCTGCTGGACTGTCCCATCTGGGAGTCCTACCCTTGCTTGGGGTGTCCCCCTTCAGCCTGGGCCTCAGAAGTGGGTTCTGCAGCTACAAACTTAAAAAAGCAACACATTGCCAGAGTGCTGCAGAAATATTGGCGCATTGTGTCCTTGCTGTTGACGCATTACTCCAACAAAGGTACTGTTTAGTGGACCCTGCATTGGTTCTGTAGCCAGCCTTCCTTTCATTGCTGTCGGCCTAGATTTTGGATTTGCACCTGTCCCTTGCGACCTCAAGTAATCTTTTTACCGCTATAGACTTCTAAACACTGTCTTCACATTAAGGGTCTGATTACGACCTTGGCAGAGGGGATTACTCCGTTCCAAATGTGACGGGCATCCCGCCCGCAGTATTACAAGTTCCATTATATCCTATGGAACTTGTAACACAGTGGACAGGATATCCCTCACATTTGGGACGGTGTAATTCCCTCCGCCAAGGTTGTAATCAGGCCCTTAATCTTTAAAAATGTATATTCATCTTCTACTGATTGGATTTTTGCCGTTCTGATCTTGTTTTACTCAGATAAATATTCTCTATTTTTCTAAACTGGTGTTGAGTCTTTTTGTAGTGCTCCTCAATGTGTTACTGTAATTAAGTATTGCACAAATACTTTACACATTGCCTCTTAAGTTAAGCCTGACTGCTCTGTGCTAAGCTACCAGGGAGTGAGCACTGGTTAATTTAAGGTGTGTATTTGACTCACCGTAACTAAAAATGTTGTCCATACATGGACAGAGTGCATTCCTCTGCAACTTGAGACACCAATTTCTAACAGTGCAAATCAGTGCGCCTCCTCACAGGTTCTTTGCTATTGTGCCCCTGTCTGTAATTTGGCACTGGAACAATGGCAAATGAGTCTCTCATTTGCATGGGGCCACAGCCCCATGCAAATACAGGAATGGCTGCTGATGATCATGCTTGTGCACATCTTGAGCTGTCCCAGGTGTGCAAACAAAAGGTGCACACTTACATTTGTAGATGTATTGGTGCATTACCATCAGGTCACCTGAGAACACCTGGGTTTAGAACGGGAAGAGGTTTTTTGCATGCTCACATTGTCAGACTAATGCTGATCATCTTCATTGCCAGAGTTGTTCTGCCCCGTCCATGCTTGCAGTAAACTGGAGAGTGTTTCCATAGACTATATGGAGCACAGAATGCAAATGGCTGCAGTGGGATTTCTGGGCAGCACACAGGATGTCAGACATGGCTGCTTCTTCAAGCAAACACTGTGAGCTCTTGGAAAGGGATGCATCCAAATCAAATAAGCAGCCCTTTCCAAGATGGTGGTTAGTCCATTGGAGAAGGCTGTGTCTTAAAGTCCATGAGGTTGGATAGTCTCTATTGCTGAGGTACACGTTCCTGTTTGAAGCATATATAAAGGAGGCTTTGTGAGAGGAAGATGCATTCCAAACCAATTTGTTGCCTAATTTTTCATTTTGATGTTTGCCCCTTGCTATTATTTTTTACCCCGATTTTTGCTTCAAACCAATTGGCTAATTTTACTCCTGAAACCTTCTCCTGGCAAAACATGACTCTTTGCTCCTTATTTATATCAGGAGGCCTTGCTGATTTCTCTAGCACTAACTTCTTCTTCAATCAAGATTAGAAAATTGCTAAAGGAACATTTTTCCCCTGTGCAAATGTTTCTTCCTGGTTGTGCTCTTCTAAAGGAGATACATAAGAATCAGCTCTCTTATTTCTTCTTTCTTTGAAATCTTTTTGTTTGTCCCAGCGCTTCTTAGAGCCCTTTTGCGCCTGCTTCGTACCCTCCTTATGGGCGGTACTTTGTAACTCCAATCTTTTAGGTTTGGCTCCCAAACTATCCCGTCCTATACTAGTATAGGTATCGGAAATTATTTTCGGTAGCTGTCTCTCTTGTTCCACATTTGGAGTTTCCCGGAGACGCTGGCGTATTGCCAGTGCCACCGCTTCCCTTTTAATATTACTCAGTATTATCGAGGAGACTGCGTCATAGTTACGCATTAATTTCATTCCCAGATCCAGGGCTGGTGCAGACCCATGTTCATTTTGTATTTTTTTTATCACTTCCGGTAAATTGGCAAGTGTCGGGGTACCATGTGTGGTAGTATACACAGCAGCGAAGACTGTACCCCATGTGGCACAGTCATCCACCGAGGGGACCATCCCAAACGGCAAGCACATACAGAGCAATCTATGCTTTTCCTGTGGTCCCGTATGGGGAAACACAGCTTCCAGCTGATTAGTTTTCTGGGCTATCCAGAACGGTATTTTTTCCCGCTCCGTAGGCACTTTACCCATAATAGTATGCACTGTTTGTGGATTAATCCCAGTAGCCAATTGATAACCCCCAGCTACTGGCGGTGCTGGACGCGCTGGTGTAGTGTTCAATGTTCACATTACGAACTGAACCAACCGTCTATATAATGCCACTTATTCATCATATAAAACCCGTAAATCTGCTGTCGGCATATTCTGTATGCCTGGGTGAGGTGTATATGTGGCGAACATAGGCCAGGTAGGTCCCTCATTACTTAAAGGACCAAGCCTCACTCTTCGTAGTACATGTGGTAGGGCGCCTTCAAACCAGTTCTGATGCTCTTGATATGTGAGCGAAATTTCATGATACTGGTATGCTTCGTACCGTACAGGTACGTTCGCAACTTCATATGTGTGAAATGTGTGCGTTCGTTGGTCAACCTCAGGAAAGGTGACCCAACAGTAAAACGTTTCTGTTTGGTATGCTTCAGTTGCCTCTATTATCAGAGTAACATCCCGCCCTCTTCTGTAAGGTCATGCACTAATAAATGTTGTGTAAGTGCATGTCTAGCATTTGCAGGAATGTCAATGGTATTAGCCATAGTTGTTTAGAGAAATGGAACACCAGATAGGGGAAGTATTTTCCTTTTTATGAGTTCGAGCTCGAACAACCTACAGCTTAATTAGGTGTTACCTGTTCAGCTGAGGAGGATTTTCCCAAAGACCACGGACGTCTCCGTATAATGGTACTTAGGGTACCTGTTGTCTGTGAGACAGTGATAGTCAGGGTATCTGTAAATTAGTGCCTAAACACCATCATTGGTGGCGCCATGTCGTAGTTTTGACTCTTGCTCTGAGCAAGACTGCTGGTTTAAGGATAACAGTACTTTTGTTTGTAGGCGACTGAGTCTTTCCTACAACAAGTCGCAACTGTTGTCCCAACCTTACCGGCTCACTAGCAGCACCTCACCAGCAACACAATAGTAAAAGGTGATTTATGGCAGTCGCTTACGCATGGACTCAAAGTAAGATATCTCAGGGTATGTCGTGGTTGAACGGAGATTACCCTTTTCTCACAGATATATTATGTCTCATACAAACACAGGCAATGACACAGATGCAGTAAAGTTATAATAGCTTTTTATTTAACATAACTGCAATTGGCGATAAGTTGCGTGGACTGCAATGATTAGGATAATGAATATAGCTAGTAACAGTATTGTGAAGAAGAGAGTCATTGTGATGAAGACCCCCACCATTTTACAATACATGAAAAAGATATATAAGATGGAATATGCCCTATTACCCTAATGTGAATAGCCCTAACCTCCTACCTAAAGGAGAGCTGGGTTCGCTAAACCTAATCTGCCAAAGTCGTGTCCATGAGAGGAGCCCCCAACCCTCGTTACCTTGAAATGAGGTCTCTATCTCAGACTCTGTAGGGACACGAAGACTGGGTCAGCGTCAAGACGACTGCAGCATCGGTATCAGCGATGGTGGCGATGCCCTCTGGTCGGAATCCCTCTGATTATCTGTCTAAAGTGTGATGTATTTATACAGATCTACAAGGTCCCCTGACGTAGGTGTATTCCAAAACAATAGATAACAGGCATGCTTGGGAGGGCAATTAATATCAACAATCCCTCGAAAGTATAGAGAGGGAAAATCCCTAAGTGTGAACACCTACTGTTTGTTTGTCTTTGGTGCTTGATCTTGACGCCTTGGCACGGTGACACTGATAATGTAACTCATAACAAGTGGCCTAACTATAAACAAGGCAGCCATCTTAGAATAAATAAATAATTAAATGGGCTAAGACAGAGCAAGCTAAGTAGGTTAAAAGTCACTAGGTGACGGGGCACGAGTCAACAAGCCAGCGGCTAAGCTAACTCCTGCTATCCCATTAAAACGAACTGGGATTCACTACAACATATATTAATCTTTGCAGGGTGTCGCTGGGAGGAATTGCCCTTTTGCAAGGACAATCTATAAGTATACTCTACAGATCTCCTCAGCAATCACATCCAGTCCTTGACACAGATTCTAGTTGCACACCTGAGGCACTGATAGATATTTAATGTAGACTTTACCTCATATGGCAAATGCTACAACTGTAATGAACACAGAGATGATTTATCCTTTATCTTGTTACAGTGTACATTATTGAAAACTACCTACATATCCTTCTTTCCCAGAGTGTGCTACAGCTGTGTTAGGCACCTTTATGGTAAATTCCCTGCCTGATTAAAGCTTGCCACCTTTATGCCTGGCAGTTTTGTTAATTGCAATGTGTACCAGGGCTATTTTATGTGGGTAGGATAGGGCTGAACGAATATCTACCCTAAACTTGTTGGTCTACTTAATCAGTAGAACTGACTATATTGACCCTAGTGAGACAAGGCAATACCAGTCTTCAAAATCCCCTGCTTTAAACTAGGGGCCATTTACTAACACTTTGCTCCAGGTTTGTGTTACTTTTTTTTATTCTCTGTAGGCAAGCCCACATTTTGTCTTGGAGGGGGCTCACTCAATAGTGTTTGTTTTACCATGTTTCTCTGAGGGAGTAGCCTCTAGTTTTTTGGATTAGGCCCAACTCACTACCTTGCGTGTGTCCGTACCCTGCCATACGACCTGGCAGGTCTGGGCTGCGAGTGCCGTGTTCCGCTTACTCCCCTTTGCTGGCCCCTTTTCACCCTGCCGTAAGGCATCCCCAGGTAAGTGGCCTTCCATTACACACCGCCTTACTAGGTGTGCTTACCGTCATCTTTGGTAAAAGCTCCTTTAATTTCCTCTTTAACACACCCATTGCAAAGTGTTATGTTGGGTTTTACTATCCAATGAAAGTCAGGATTAGCATTGGATACTTTACCAAAATAAAGCAAATGTGTGCAATGCACTGTTTTGCATTACACTGTTTCGAGGGGGCATTGTGTGGGTAGTACATGGGCCCTCTCATGCAGTCAAACATGTGTTTTGACTCAAATTCCTATCTACAGTTGTAGGCAGACATTTGCACCAAAACCTATGTCTCCCGGAGGCAGGTAGAATGAGGAGAAATGTTTTAATTTCTCTGTGTTTTTCTTGCTTTGCATGCGTGCCACACGCAAACAAAGCAGGAAAAGTATCATCAAAGAATATTTTCTGTACTGGAAGGGTGCCCTTCCAGTACAAAAATCATTGCTTACATAACACCATGGCACAAGGTGTGTGCATTGGTGTATGGCAGTCAAAAGTGTGCCAGTGCAGGGAGAGAGGAAACAGCACCACATCTTAGTAGACATGGCGCTGTTCTGCTCTCTCCTGTTCACATAGTGCAACAACTTTACTTTCATGCAGGCACACAGTCTATTTCATCTACTACTCCAGTTTTTAGCATGTTGATATTCTCCCTTCTTGCTTTCTTCTTGTTTTATGTTCTATATTACATTACCTTTTATGTATATTCATTTATATTACATTGTTAGTTTGATTATCGTGCAAGTTCAGTCACCTTTCCTGAGTTCCCACTGTATGAATCATCCTTCCCCAGTCTTAGTCCTGCAACCTTTCTTCTCTATTAACCTGTAGGAGATCAGTAGGCAATGATGCATTTGATTGTTGCATGTGACGGTTGTAACTGTATTTGTTGGGCTTATTACGCTTGATAAAAATAGAACGGTAACAAAATAAAGATATTTTGACAAAAAGTAAAGATATAGAGCAGGTAGCATAATACAGTGTCTAGTAAACAAGTGATCGGGAAATTCAAATGGGTGGGTTTCCTAAGATCAGATGAGGGCTCTAAAAACATAGACAAGCCTGTGGACCAACCTGCACAACTCAACAGTATAAATTTCCCCTAACCACATGTATCCTAGTTTGAACCTATCTACAGGAACAGCGAAGTACCATGCCTGGGCTCCATTGCTTTGTGCAGCGATGAACGCCAAAGAAGTGCAATCAGTGGGTGCTTGACCTTCCCTCAGTTAAGAAATTTGGATACAATTGTACTGTGTCAGCAATCTGTACAGAGTCTCGCTTCCACTTGTTGTCATGCCTTCCAAGATGCAGGGACACTTCCAAGATAAACATGCCAATAAATGTGGTATTGTGCTAGAATAGGGAGTATTTAAATATGCCAAAATATTCTAGCAAAAATAGAGACGGACAAAAAATCAACTATGTACATACATCTTCAATGTACATTTAATACTGAGTGAAGAATAGTGAATCTATACAGACCTACATATACTTACCTCTGCAATATTTTGATTGTTGATGTTTTTGTTATGAAATTCTTGTTGCACAATATTTCTGTAGTCGATATTATGGCATACAACCAATAACTAAATTACTAGGGGAGCTGAAAGAACAACCTACTTGCCTGAACATGGTCTTGTACCTCCTCAAACCCTACTTTACTGCAGGACAAAACAGTGCTTAATTTGAGCAGGTGGTAGCAGGTGTGGCCCACAGTCACTCACTTTTGGGGATCGGCAGTTTGTCAGAGTTTTACCCAGAGCAAAAAGAGAGAAAAACACAAAAGGTTCAAACGATGAAGAAGAGGAAGACGGAAAACAGTGCCAAGAAAGAACGCAGGAAATACAAATTTTGTGCAAGAGATAGATCAAGGGACAGGGAGTGTCTAGAGGTGGATTAAAGAAGCATGAAGTGGAAGCACGAGAACTCAGACTTGATATTCCGCACCACGATATTCATAGCGGCAGCCTAGGAATTCTGAGTAAAACTTAGGACCCGGCACCTAATGTTTTACAAATTAAGCACTGTGTCAAGTGGGACAGTTTTTAAGTATTTATCCATTAAAAGAGAACAGGCCAAATCAAAGTCTTCCCAATCCTAAAACTGACAGGAGTTTGCATCATTATGGCAGTCTCTGCAGGCATTTTTACCCCAGACCCAGGGACAAACTGTTGTGGTGAAGACCCTCAGCCGGTTGCCCATGCCGTTATGCCTGTGGGTGGAGGTCCATGTTCTTTGTTTGCCAGCAGTTTATCTACTGGGTAGGTAGAGTGGCTTTTCAGATCGGCGAGCTGTGTGTTCCTATTCTTATTGCATTACTAGCGAGATCCCCAGGGGGGTTTGATCTTGTGATGGATTAATTTGATCCTAAATGAAGGTAATTACTGCGAGTCTTCTGTTGAGAAACTCCATCTTTGAGGTTAGTGGATGTGATTTTTTTATATTTAAGTTTACTCTTTTGAATCGAAAGGAGCAAAATCACAAACATTGGAACCCCTGGCATGTTGCTATCTCTATCTTTTCTCGCTTTCTCACACAGATCACTACATCGGGCGCAGTAATCCTCCGATTTACCGCACTGTGTTGTATTATGTGGCAAACTTTCTAAACACAAATCTCTGCAGCAGATACATTTATCCACTACACTTTCTCACTAGGATTAGAATCTGCGATGACCTGAAACACACAAGGTGATATCTGCAATAGACACAGGAACCCACACTTTTCTGTCTGAGATTAGATTCTGGGATCTACAGGATACCCAGAGATCACTGAAGTCAGTGAGTTAAACCACTGGACTGTTTCACAGAGATTGAACCTGTGACCCGGCGATAGCTCTAAAATTGGCATATTAATCCCATGTGATATCTCATTCATATTTTAAGTTGCAAAATAACATGTATTCATTTTAACGTAATTAATTTGCCATTGTCTTTTTGACCCTTTTTCTGTTTTTTTGTCTACTCTTTACCCTTTCATATATTTTTACCAGCCTTATAGTTTTTACTGGCGTGTCTTCCTTGACCACTATTCTATATCTGCTCTCTTTGTTACGCATTATCTATCCGATTTCTTCTCGTTCAGCCAGTGTGTGTGTACCCTTTTACTCCTCATTATCACTTAGCTCTCTCTCTCGTTTTCTGTTGCATTTTTTAATTTGGTTACTTTGCTTCATCTCGGTACCTGTTCTAGTTGTTTGTCAGTGGCTGCTATGTCACCTTTCTTCTTGTCTGTCCCTATTTTCCATTTTCTACTCTCCTTTCCTTTATTTTAATTTCTCACTCCGTCTGTACACGAGCAGTTGATGAAGTGGTACCTGCAGTATGATCTGCACAGAGATTTCGACTTTCAGTCACTCCCAAAAATCTCATCTAAACAGAGATTAAACTCCACACAAAGCACGGGGCGTGGGCAGAACAAAGCGTGATCCACTTTGTAGGCCACTCACAAACTCTAACCCGGCTTCTGGAAAAGGTAGGAATTTTACTCGGGAAAGGGCTCCCCTGGGGTGCGAACTGGATCGATTCCACACTTGGAAGGGAATTGGTGGGAGAGATTTCTCTATGAGTAAAAAAGTACTTGCATATGGACAAGAAAATACATAAAAATGTACATCTGCTCGTCAGGCATTTCCTAATGGACAAGAAAAGACATTACAAATGTCCATCTGCTGATGAGGCAGAATTTCTCCCGTCTGTATTGGTGCACTTAATACAATTATAAATGGAGGAATGGAAGTCCGGGGACCATATCCCGTGACATCGCAATTAGTACTGGAAACTTGAACGTGGCACAGAGATCTAGGGGTACCAACTGAAGTGTTTATGAACTTCCATAAGTGTTACTATGCGCGTAAATGTACTTCTTTGCTTTATGAATCGAGAGCATAGTGTTTCTTGATTCGACACAAAATGGATTGCAGTTGTAGTTTGTGCTCAGCCAAAACGACACCTAAAGGTGACTTTTACGCCAGACCTAAAAAAGGACTTTGCACATTCTGGGAAATCATTGCCCAGTAAGCATTGTCCTTTGATTCCACGGCAGGGCACCGCTGAAACATAATCACCTCGTAGGGCCATTTTATTTTACTACAATTGATGTGGAAAAAATCCAGCCTTTGAGATACTGAGACACACCCTCCCCCACCATCACACACTGCGAGTTAGAAAGGACAAGTCCACGAGCATTCCTTAAAAGATTCATTTATGTGCTACGTTTTCCATAAAGAGGCTTATCAAAGAAATGCCCTTCAAGCGTTCGTACCTTCGCAGGGCGCCACCATCTAAGCAGGTCTCGGGGGAGGCAGGGAAAAACAAATACCCCGTGTATGGATGCACCTGCAGTCTCTCCCCGGCACATGGTAAAATCTGAAGGCTGCACCTGCCCGCACAGGCTTTCACTTCTTCTTTCCGCCAACGGAAGCAGGGTCACTGAGGAGCGGGCTGCTCGCTGTCTCTGTAACAAAGCAAAATATCGCTTGCAACCATTTGTATGAGCACCAGACTAGTTTATGAGTAAAAAAGTATTTTATAAAGTGTTCAGCTTCAGTAATTAATAAGTTTGGTGTTAGCCAAGAACTTTTATTTTTGATATATATATATATAAATATCTCCCTCTCTCTGTCACCTACTGGCGGTTGGCAGTATGTAGTTATAGTTAGGACCATGTTTCCATAGAAAAAGTGTTTTTTTGACTGCCTATATCTTTGGCACCGTTTGACAAATCTTCACAAAAATTTCCCAAAAAGTCACCTGGTGATTCTTGCTGTGCACGGGAAGATTCAAGGTGATCTGTTAAGTGGGGGCCGAGAAAAAAGGGCCTAAAAAAACACTGTGTTTCCCATATCATTTCCCATAGGACATGTCAACACGTCTACAGCCTGAGCTCCTGGACAGAATTACACCAAATTTGGCAGAAAGCTAGCTGCCAGTACGCAGATTGTGCTTTTTGTTATTTGATGTAATTTTTTTCAGTAGTTTAGGAGATATTTAAGGGCAAACAAATTTGTATTTCTCTGGCCACAAACATTTTGCGAAATTCGTGAATTTTCACGAATATTCCTGCAAAATAAAGCGTTGTACTTGACTGATGGCAACCTGACTAGAAGGTTGTGACTGCCATTTTATTTCACAGGGCATGGTCCCCGGGGTGAAATTTCAAATTGAAAGTGGCATAAGGAGTCAGGGTGAAGGCACCCTGACCCCAGGGGTGTGATATAGGTGTGTTTTAGGGGCAAATTATAGGTTTCATATAATTTTACATCACAGCACGCAATATTCGTGAACATTCATACATTTTTGTGAATTTCCGCAAGTTATTTGCAAAATTATTGCGATAATGGAAAAATGTGAAAGAAAAACCACCGACTCATTCACACACTAATTCATTCACTCATACATGTACTGAGGCTCAGGCGCCCACTCACACACCCACTCAGACACTCATGTGGCCAACCTGCATTGCGCACGGTTAAAGGTCATGTGTGGCGTGGGGATGGGTGGTTATAATAGCTAGGCTCTGCGCAGCGGGGATTGGAATAACGTATAGTAATGAAAATTACTTTACGTAAAAAAACATAGAAATTCACTGAAAAAAACAAAGGTTACAGGGATGTTATAGTTAGGCTCTGAATTTACTCGTACATAACCATAGAAATTCAGCAGTTATAGTTAGAGTTCTTTCAAGTAACTATAACTCACACCCTAACATAATTATAACTCGCGCCTTTGCCATGCACAGCTAATTACCCCACATATTACGTCATTGATGAGATCTTGTATGGCATCTTTGATATCAACGCAATGTTTACAGTAACATTATTGACAAGAAAACTGTGCATGGCAAGGGCGCAAGTTATAGTTACCTTAGGGCACGAGTTGCAACCATAACCATAACTATAACTACTGAATTTCTATGGTTTTGTGTGTGTAAAATGTGAACCTAACTATAACGCCCCTTAAGCCTTTGCTTTTTATGTGAGTTTCTATGGTTTAAAAACATTTTTTTTTCTAACTTTAACATCCCTGTAACCTTTGGTTTTTTTCAGTGAATTGCTATGTTTTTTTTTAATGTTAAGTAATATTTAATTACTTTACGTTAATCCAACCACCACCCCACATGGCCAAATGCGGCCAGGGGCTGTGCCCAACTCCCTATAAGTAAGTTGAAGGCAGGGCCTGGCCTGTAGCCAGGCCCTGCGGCCAACCATCTATAAGCATCCAACCATGCGCGACGTAAGGCCTTAAGCCCGACCAATTATTGAAAAAAGGAGGGGGCTGATTTTTACCCAGGGGACCCCATCCCTATGGCCTGCCCTATTATTATAAAGGAGAAGGGGTCACTAGGCCTGGGTGACAAACTCCGCTCCACCGGCAGATTTTGTGGAATTCGGCAACCCTGCATTCCGCAGAGAACACGGAGTTACCGATAAACTCCGTAACCTAGCAGAGTTTTCTTCTGTTTTTCCCCCATTGATGCACATTTAATGTCATTTTGCATGCGGGGGAAGTAAGACGAGAGACTTCCAGGCACTTGTGAGCGCCAACAAGAGTTTTTACCCGCCCACGATATTTAGCACCGTACCAGCAACTTCCGGCACGTCTTTTGTGACATCGGCGAGCGCGAGGGAGCACGATGCTACCTGACGAAGCTCAAGCAGCTAAAATCTCCTAAAAAAGATAGCTCTGAGTTAAAAATCTTCTTTAATGGACCGTTCGCGTTGATTTTTTTGTGCAAGGAGTGCGTTTTTTTTTTTTTCAACAACAGAAAGTGCCCCAGAGACTCCAACTTCCTGTTCCTGTCTAGCAGGTTCCTCCCAGTGCTTTGTTCATCTCCTAGTCACTTTTCACTTGGATTTCGAGCTGGAAGGATCCATTTTTTTGTCTCCTGGATGTATCATTGGATTTAAGGACTTTGTTGTATTTGAGATTTCACAAGTAAGTTTAAAAAAGACTTGTATAAGGGTGTTGTGCAATTTGTTTGATTGATAGAGGGCATGCACCAGGATTTATCTGTACTTTTATTTGATTTTTAAAATTTATTGTGGTGGGGGGCCTGCATTTGGGACCTAGTTATAGTGTTACTTGTAATTTTTGTTCTATAAAGGAAAAATGTTTTGCAGTTCACAACATTTTCTCCATGTTTTGTTTTGTAAATTTGCAGTATTCATTTAATTTACCATGTTAAAGTTAAGTGGCCTAGTCTGCTAATGAAATAGGCTTTCCAGCTGTAGGCCCAGTACTAGTTATGGCTGCATGATGAAACAACTGTTTGTGGTGTCTGTTGAACTAATACACCATGGGTGGCATTGGATTAAATATAACAAATTGTTGTTAGGTGGTATTTCACATTTTGTTTCTACAGTCTATGGTGGGGTAATACTTGATGCCTTTGTATGATGTGTGGTGTTGTAGTAAAAACTTTAGCCCCTTTAATTTTCGTTTTGGAATTACTGACTTAATGCTGTTTATTTTCTCCTGTACCAGTGACTTCTTTGTCTGGCCGGTGTGTTAGAGTGTTTGTCATGGGCCACCATTCGTCTTTGTTCCCCATGTCATGTGTCCAGGGGCCCTTTTTGTATAGTCAATTATAGTCCTATACCTAGATGCGTTTTTGTTTTCTAGTCATCCTGCTTGTTGTTTGACCATGTGGCTGGTAACCATTTTGTGTAGGCAGCCAGTAGGTCTGCATGTGTTCTTCTTTGTTGTGGTACCCATGCCTTCTTGCTGGCTGTTGTTTGACCATGTGGCTGTTGGCCATTTTGTGTAGGCAGCCAGTGTGCTTTTAGGCCTGTATGTGTTCTTCTTTGTTGTGGTGGCCATGCCTCCTTGGTTGTTGTGTTTGACCATGTGGCTGGCGGCCATTTTGTGTAGGCAGCTAGTGTGCTTTTAGGCCTGCATGTTTTCTTCTTTGTTGTGGTGGCCATGCCTCCTTTCTGGTTGTCGTTTGACCATGTGGCTGGCGGCCATTTTGTGTGTTATGCTTCAGGCCTAGTAGATCAATGTTTATTATTAAATGTACTATATGAGCAGTCTTTTATATTTAATTACATACTTTTTTGCATTTTTCACCTGCACCACTCCTTTCCTCCCAAATCCCTGTGGTTTTTCATAGTAGTCCCCTTCCCCTAGAACATCAGCAATTGAATTCTAATGTTTTAAATTTTTTAAAATAATTTGTTTCACAAACTTTATTTTATTTAATTTTATAATAATAATACTATTTCATATTTTTTTAATTGTTTTCTTGGTTTTAGAATGAAAAAAAATACTTTATTTTTTATGTAATTTTTTTTTTTTTTTGCATTTTTCAATTTTCCCCATTAGCCCCGTGTCTGCCATAGATGTACTTGCATACATTGCATTATTCAAGGATTATTTCGTTTGTCACCAGCACCTCCCTGAGTGCCACATGCCAACTTGATGCACATAAAGCTAATAGTTACATTCTGCATGTTGTAGTTGTTGCTCTTTCTTATCCTTCATGAGTATACATGATAATGAAAGTTAATGCTGGTGGGGTTTTACGAATGGATACACTGTATTATATCATAATTATTTATCAGTTAAGTAACCATTGAATTATTTATTTCTACTACTAATGCAACTGCAACAATGCCACGTTTCACTGATACCCTTCTTGCATGTTTGCTTTTAGGTGCACAAAGAGAAAGAGACATCACTCACCGTACTGCCAGACAGAAGGCCTGTGCAGGACGTGACGTGTGACTACACTCAGACCACACAAACATCTCTTCAGCATGTGAAGCTAAGTGCTACTGCCACCTGACAACTTCAAGATAGCCCCAAAGAAAGGTGCTACCAAGAAAGTGGCCAGTGATAAGAAGGAGCTTCCCACCACTGGTATGTCGCCCCAGACCTTTTTTTGGCAAAAACTTGTGCCTGCCGCACCAGCCTCTGGGGTACAAGCTGGGAGCAGCACTCCTGCATCAGCGGCCACACTCCAAACTAGGCCCAAGCTCATGTCCGGCACAGAGGCAGCCTCTCTAATCACAGGCTCGCTGAGGAGCAGTGACGTTGAATTGGACTTATCTCTTTCTCAAAGTAGTACCCAATCATTGCCGGAAACTCAGGCCAGTGGACAACAGCAACCACAGCCAGCAATAGCTGTTCCTCCTGAAGTAGGAGCACATCAGGATGATGAGCTTCATGCTGAGGAAGCCGAAGAAGCCCCTTTCACAAGATCCACTGTCTTCCAGATCTCCGCCATCTTCTTCTTCAAGGCCCCCTTCTGATGATCAAGACTCCACCTGGATGCCACCTCAGTCTGAGTCATGCCAGAAGAGGCAAGGAGTGAAAAGGGAGGTTCCTGAAATACTTAGGCCCATATTTATACTTTCTTAGCCCCACATTTGTGCCGCTTTTTAACGCAAAAGTGGCGTAAACGTACAAAATACGATGACCAAATGCAGTGCTAAAAAAGTATAAATATGGGCCTTAGAGTTATGGATAAAGAAGAGGAGGATGATGAGTCTGACAAGGAGCCAGTCATCATGGATGTTAGCCCAGCCCCAGTGGAGTCCAACATTATCCCAACTTCTCCACCTGCTCTGAGGGATGTGGCACAGATACCACCAACTCCACCTCCACCAGCTTCCATATTTATAAGGCCCTGGCTGCGACCTGAATCCACAGCCACCTCAGTAGAAGTAGGCACTGCAAAGAGGCAAACGTCATCAAAACAACATCCACCTACCGCCACTTCTTCAGAGAGTGACAGTGGCCCCAGTGTTAGAAAGTTGACCTCCCCAGTTTGGGACTTCTTTATGGTTAGTGAAAAGGATCTCAACATTGCCATAGGCTCCATTTGCTGAGCAAATGTTAGTCAGGATAAGCTTGGCACAAACTATGGAAACGGAGGTCAAACACCTTAGTGGCCAAAAGTGGTGTTGGTGAAGGTGTTGAAAGTAGGGAATCTGATCCGATCCTGGTGGAAGGTGAAGATGAAGTAGAGGGTGACATTTTCATTACACAAATCAGCACTGTCCCCAGCAGTGCAGTAGTAACATCGCCCACATAAGCAACTTTGCAATGGCACAGGAAGACTCAGAGTCAGGTCGAAACACCAAGGCAAGAACACATATTGGCTGCCTCCCTAAGAAGCACATTGGGCCTACCACCATCTTCTACTTTGAAGTCGCCTGCATTGATGGCACCAGTAAAGAAAAAAGTCCAGGCTACTATTACTGCCATGTTTACGCAGACGGGGCAGCACAAACGCAACCACCCAACTGCACATTTGTACAGTGGGAAGCTGGCTAAAATTTTAGAGTTGGACCTCCTCCCGTTTTCTTTTGTGGAAGGAGTGGGCTTTTAGAATTTGTGGAGGCCATCTTTGGAAACTGAAGGTTCCCAGCTGGACCTATTTCGCCAGGTTGCTGTTCCAGTGCTGCATCATGATGTGCTGGAATTGCAACAGAGTGCTGTCCACACAATGCCCCTGACGACAGACATGTAGACCAATTGCCAAGCCACTGATTACATGTGCATGACTGCACACTGGGTCTCTTTTGTGGGGGTTAGAGAAATGATATCTGCAGTTGTTGACACTGCTGAAATTTTTAATGGTGCTCGGAAGCATGCAAAGGTAGCTATGTTTGCCGTGGAGAAATCCCATACAGTTGCAACTATCTTGGATGACTTTAACAACAAGATCTTTGAATGGCTGCGCCCCAGAGGGCTTAACATTGGATTTGTTGCCACGAACAATGGCAGTAATATAATTAAGGCCATGCCAGATGGTGGCTATTAAGGATCCTGTGTTTGACGCACTGCATAAACATCATTGTACAGGACTTTCTCAAAAAAGACCCTGAGTCAGCAACTTACTGTCCACATGCAGAAGAATCTGCACTCATTTTGGCCATTCTTTTAAAGCCCGCAGTCTGTTGAGGATTATCCAGCGTGATAATAGAATGCAAGTTAAAGCCCTCATACAGGAGGTGCCAACACGTTGGAATTAAACTTATTACATGTTGCAAAGTCTGTTTGAGCAGTACAGACCGATCAATGAATATGTCATGCAAAGAGAGAATGCAAGTGTGAAAGGCATAATCATTGAGATGGACCAATGGGGCCTGGTCAATTGCCTGACAGAGATGCTGCTTCCTTTTGAAATTTTCACATGGGAAGTCAACAAGGAGAGCTATACCATGGACCATACTATCCCATTGGTGCATATGCTGCAGAAACAGCTAAAGGAGGTGTCTGAAACATACCCAGGTATGGATGAAAAAACAGATGTGCAGGAGTTGGAGGAGAGCTTAATCCTTTGCTTATCTGTTAATACAAGGCTGTAAGGAGACATTGTGCCATCCAAACATTATATCTTTGTCACAATTCTTGACCCAAGGAACAAACAATTACTGGCCACTTTCATTCCTTTTCCCCCCGGGGGATTTTTCAACCTACAAGACGAGGATTGCTGAACAAGCCAGAGACCTAGAAAAAAATAGGCTAGAAATTAGAGGCCCACTCACGGGCAGAAGTTCTGGGTGCAGCCTACAACTTCCATATAGCCTGTGGACAGTGCTGTTGGCTCACAGCAGCCAAAATCAACACCAGCAACAACAACAGGAACAGAAGCAGCAGTCCCAAAATCTGCATTTGATTGGTTTCTAAAGGCAGGGCTTAAGTCCACTGCAGAGGCAAAGGCAAAAGAGGTCGAGCAAGGTGGAGCACTAATGACTATTGAGAGGATGGTCCAGGGCTACGTGGATGACCCAACGGTGGTCTATCTGGATCAAAACGCATTGGTGTCTTGGTATGGGAAGATGCATCAATGCCCAGTGCTCAGCAGGCTGGCAATAAACTATCTGGCATGCGCTGTATCCAGTGTGTCTGCTGAACGTGTGTTCAGTGCAGCTGGTGCAGTTTTCACAGTGAGAAGGACCTGTCTCTTCCCCCAAAACGTCGAGAAATTGACCATGATCAAAATGATTCAGCACTTTATACCCCCCGAATTACAGCATACCTGAAGTACAACAGGAGGTGGATGGGGGTGATTGGTCAGATTCAGGTTATGGTAGTGTGTTAGCTGACCAATGTCTGGGTGAATCACATGAGTTTGAGGACAAACTCTACTTCCCTGACTAGACCTGGGCACCATAGAACTTTCTACTTTCTTCTGTTGATAAACTGCATTGAGAAAAAAAAGAATATAGCTAGCTGGGAGAACATTATTCTTTTACATTGTTTGTTTCCGTCTAAATGCCTAATGAACCACAACTTTTTTAGGGACATGAATGGCTGGCTTAGAGTGCATTGAAGAAGCCCCCTAACACCTCCAAAATCACTTCAAGTTGATTTGAGAGACAATGCCTGCCTCTATTCTGCACCTATCCTTCCGTTTTGTCGCATAGCAGGACCCCAGATATTTGATTTACAACGTAATGGCCAATGTGTGTTTCGTTTCGTGAATCAAAGAGGATCAGCAATGTGCCACTATGCTTGATTGGAAGAGGTAAGTAATGCTATATGCCCCAAAGAGTGATATGAGGGATACTTGTTTCAATGTTGAAATGGTTAATTTGACTCATGTCTAGTGGTGGCAGATAGTGAGAGTGGGTGTTTATTGTATAACTATATTATTACGCTTGCTTGTGTTTGTGTCGTGATTGATTTACAATGTTGGTTGCCTAATAATGTGTGATAGTTTTTTTCCTGAGGTGATTTTTTAATTCCCCTTTGACACTTAGAGAAATTTGTTTCCCAGCATTTTCACACTGCTTTGTTTTCTGAGTCACATGTGTCAAAGAAGACCTAGCCAGTCAATTTAGCTAACAAACAAAAATCTATTCTAGGCAAAAAAAACTACTCAATGTTTCTCTTGTTGTTAAACACAGCTATGCACTACAGGTCGCTCTATCTCAAGTGGGTCGGGAGACTGTGACTCTCAGGAGCAGTTGATATGGAGTTGGACATAATCTTTAATTAGAGTCTGGAGGATGATGGAAGGACTCACAGCGGTAATTGACAACTTAAACAACTGCCAGAAAAAGTTATCAACTTCATGGAAATCAACATGGGTGATGATGAGTCTAAGAGGCCTACTCCAATCTGTGGACAGGTGGTGAGAGGCACGTTGAATACTTGATTTGGGAAATGCAATGCTGCTGCGTGTGTGTGCTGACTTTCTCTATCTTTAAACTATGTGATTGGGTGGGGTGGCCTGTTGTAGGTAACTGGAGAAGACAGACATGTGATGGATGATGTCACATTATGCACATGCTCTAGGCTAAATGTTATGATGATCATGACAGTTGTGAATTTTATCATCTCAATACATGCAGCCACTTTTCTGTGATTGTTGGTTGTTGTAATTGCTCTCACTTAATTGATCGCACATCAGTCATAAAATGAATGATCACAAAGGACTTTGCTCTTGCTTTGCCACCTCTGAGTCTTCGTCTTACACTACTCCTCATGAAGCTTACCTTCCATTCATTCCTTTCAATATCATGATAAACATTTCTGTTTTACAATCTGCAGCCCTTCTCTTCTCCTGCACCATAATACTTATGCTTACCTTATCAGACCGCTTCAGGCAAGAAGATTCACAGGGCAATCCAAGAAAAATGCAGATGCATTACCCAATTTGGCAATAAAGACTAGTATCATGTGTCTATCAGTAATCTTTTGTGTGTGTTAGCTTCACCCCAACATTATTTATATATACTATTTAGCAAACTTAGGTGACCAAACATTTTTAGATATATAACAACTTGGGTCTCACTGGGGCTGACAGAATGTAAAGTTATCTGTTCATACATATTCATTTTTTTTATTCCTCCCACAACAGGCTGCTGATCATTTCCCAGATAAATATTGTGTTTGTGTAGTGTTTGTCTTTTTGCCATACCTTTCCCTAAATCCCTTTCCAATCCATTCATCAAATCCCTTACCCTCTTCCCCAGGGCTGTGTGATTTATTGAGGTGTTTCTTAGTAATTTACACCATTGATTAATCACACACTTGGTGGGGCGGATGTGGTGAAAGCAACGTCAACTCAGTGTGCAGGATCTTCATTTGAGTTCACCTTGGTGGAGTGAGACCTCGCTTCCGATGCCTTCACTGTTAGTGCGGTAGCATGCTACTACTGTACCACCATGGTACCTTGAGAAACCATGCATCCCTCACTTCATCTATTCAGGTAAGAGAACTATGGAGCATTGTTGTACTTTTAGTTTAGGCAATATAATTGGCAATGGCAAATCTCTCCGCCCCACTCCTATGGGTCAAATTTAGAGAATGCACGGCAGAGACTAGGAGAGTGTTAGAACAAGGGTACCTAACTGCATCATTAATTGTTATACACTATAAGCAGATTTTAAAACATGCTGCTCTAAAAGGAATACACTATCAGCAGTTTTAAAAACACGCTGCGCAAAGGCAGCAGTGAGAAGTAAAACACCCCAAAACAGATTTTAGGCATAAAGAACTGTAAATAAATATTTATACTCCCTCGTCCCTAACAAAAATAATAAATACCTGCCTCTTCCATCCACAACTAGCCCACCTCTATCCCCTAACAAATGTCCCTTTTCCCAACCAATGTCCAAAAAAAAACTGTCCAATTGTCCTCATAAAATAAAACAATGTTGAAAAGTCCTGAGCCCAAAAACCCATTCCCACCCTCTCCACCCAGAACAAGTCCTACCCACCAAAATAGAATGTTAAAAAAGGGGCAGAAGAGAAAATTAAAGGCAGACCAGGATTCGTTTCAGGAGCCCCTCCATGTCTGCCTGTCAGGCCTCTAATAGCGCCCGTCTTCGAAGGACACAGCGTTGGAAAACAGTGTCCGGGGGGTGGGCAGCTGTGATGGTATGGTGGCTTGCGGCTGCCCTAGAACTGTGACAATGGTGTTGTTGGGCTGGAGGCACTGGCTGGGGCCTTGGCTATTGACAGCGACTGCTGCTGCCACCTCCTCCTCCTGGAGGACCAGCAGACGCTGATACTCTCCCTGATGGCTTCCAGCTTCTGCTGCCACAGCTGGGCTGCTATTTCCTGCTGTGAAGGTTGACCAGCAGGAATAGCTATATCAAGAACGGAAAAAGAGAAATTGTAAACAATGCTCTGAGCAAAGTACTTGTTTAAAATCATGTAATGTAGTGGCACAGTAGCAGTACATTTGCTGGTCACCTGAGGCCATTCAATTTTAAGATGATTAGAGTCATAGCCATTATGCACTATGGAGTGCAGGTATTCTTCTCTCTCCTATTGTGCTAAATTAATGTGCTCAGATGGCACCCTATTCGTACTTGTTACTGTCTGCAGCTGAGGCAGCTGTACTAGAAAATTATCTTATTCCAATGGCCCTGTTCATCTCCTAAATAAATGCCTTTCAATTGTACCCGGATTACAAGGCCAATGAATACTAAGAATGAAACATATCACATAGTTTAATAAAATCAATCATGCAGACATCCTGTCTGCCATAAGTGGGCAGTGTGAGAAGTGATGCACTGCAGTACAGGGGAAAAGATTAAGGAATGGAATATATATATATATATATATATATATATATATATATATATATACACATATGGATTTTATTTGGCATGTTCGTCACAGACTATCCCATTGAGGAAAATCAAGGCACTTACTTAGTACCACTTTACTCACTGTCCTCATCACCCTCCTCCACCACACTTTGTAATAACTATTCTTTCCCCCAAAATATATTTGCTTTGCATTAAGGAAAGGAATATTCTTAACTTATTCAACAGCAGGATAAGGTAGAGGGGGTTAGGATGGGCATATAGAGTACACATTTTACTGATCAATTCCTCCTCATCATCATGTGCCTAAGGTTTGGCTAGTAGTGTGACTCACTGTGGTTGGCAAATGTTGAAAGGGAAAATTCTGAACCGAAGTAAATCCGTTATGAAAGCCATGAGTTATATTTATATCACTTGGCTAGAAAAATGTGGCACAAGCAAAGGTTGGAGTTTTCAAAATATTCAGAAGGCTGGGACAGAATTTAAGAAAGATTAAAGGAGTGAAGTACTAAAAAGCGACTGACCCAGTGGGCACTGGGAGGGAAGGGAAACACACCTTGTTTTGCATTGCCATGCGTTGAAAAGTGTTTGACACATTAACTTAACTTAAGCAGACAGACACACATTGCACAGCCAACATTGCTGTGCAGATTCTGCTGAATTTAACCTTGCAGTTGTTGGTCATCATGTGTGGCACTGGTGAAAGGCCATAGCGAGGGAGGTAGGTGATGGTTATTGATGCTGGGATACATATTACCTGCCTCACTTGAAAAATACTGTGACACAAGGGAATATTCAGAAATACCATCCAACCCTTTGAATCAAACCTTTGATAAAAACCATTCCAAGCAAGTAAAGTAGGTGAGAAGAACACCCTTATCCAGAAGAGCTCCCTTGTTTCTTCATTCCAAGCTTTTATTTATTCATCATTGCAAATTTGTTCTTCTAGTACTCTTATTCTTCACCCTTGGCTTTGATACACACCATTTAAGCTTTACATTCTCTCATCCAGTTTTTTGCCATTTACAACCATCCAAATTCCAAACATGGCTCTCAACTAACCTTTCACCAACATCCATTTACCCAATATCCACCCATGCATCCTTTCACCCATTCACCCATCCAAGAGATCCAACCCACCCAAGGAGTCAGTTTACCCATCCAGGTATGGAATCCTTTCACCCATACCCTTTCACCTACGTGGGCAGGCATCCTTTCACCCGTATACTCTTTCATCCATCCTTCACCCACCCATGCATCCTATCATCCTCATCACCCACCTATATGATTATTATGCACCCTTTCATCCACACATCCTTTCACTCGTATTGTATTTCACCAATCCTTTTTCCTTCCATCCTTCTTTCAATTTTCCAAAACACATTATAGTTCAAGTTCATTTTATGAACCTTAGTCTGCTGAGTTGCAGATAGAAGAGGCCATTAATACTTTACTCCTGCTGCATCAGCTAAAGCAGGGTGTTGCCGAATGAGTCAACAACCCTAGTACACCCTTGTAGTGACTATATTACTAATTGTCATAAGCAAGCAATAGGACTTACCACCACCTGTGGAGGCTCGTCCTTCATCTGCTCCCACAGCCATGTCTGCGCTGACACTGTCGCCGCTGGCCTTGGCACTGGTGGTCAGTGCGACTATTAAAAAACATTACACAATTTAGACGCCAGATACACCTCCCCCTATTGTTTTTTTTAATAGCAAAATTCAACCGGAGTATACCACTATATTTCAGTTACAGACTTCTCTTCTATCAAAATATCAGGTGGGCATTTTGTTTGTTGTACATTTTTTCAAACCCAGGTAGTTAAGTTGCAATAAAACCTTTGGTAATTGAGGGGTAGAACTAGCTATTGATGAATCTGAGATTTTCAAGAGAAATAAAAGGGTGCAATTAAGGACTTATGGTCTTGGTTGGCTAATGCAATTGGACCATCTTCCTCATACTTCCAACCATGGTGCACAGTCATCAACTGCTAGTATACTAATAATACATCCACAACATTGGAGGGTACAAATAATTACATGACCATGTTTAGAAACACCTTTTATCCCTTTTTTAATGATTGAGCTGGAGCAAGAAAAAGAAAGCCTTCTAAAGAAATATACGTAGAATACCATACATGGGCATGCAATCTTCAGTACATGGGTTCTCTGAGCCTTACCACCACTCCACAAGATAAGATATATAAGGAGAGAGGGAAAGCTCACTGACAAAGCAGAAGAAAGGAAGCTACAGACAGACTAGTACAGCCAGACAGTTTGATTTAAAGAAACTTGAAATATAGAAAATAAGTAAATAAGATAATGCTGGGATAAGAAGAACTTATGAAACAGATACATCAAAGTGGAGTTGGAAAAAAATTAGGAGTCAAGCACAGTAAAAAGGCAAAAAATTATTCTAAATGTGGAGTGGTAAAAATTAGGGAAATAAATTTTAATATCAACAACAACAGGAGGACTTACTGGGGCCAGCAGAGCCATCTGCCCCGGCACTTGAGGAGGGGGCACCTTCACCTCCCTCACCTGCCTCACCAGCCCTCCTCCTGTCCCTGGATGCTGAATGATTTGAGAAAAAAAAATAGAAAAGATTAGTGGCTCTGTTAGTAAATAATCTCTCCAAAAATATAAATTTTTTAAAGGAAAAGGCAAACGCAGTAACATTTCTACATCAGAGATTCAGAGCGCCTGTATAATAATACAAGGATCATGGACCATCCTATTACAAATTTCCTAACCCTATTCTGGATTTTCTCAACTATATTTTGGAATTACTAATAAACTGCAATGAATGATTTCTACAGTTCTCATCTCATTCTCAACCTCTCAATACATAGATTGGATGCATGCATTCAAAACTACTACATATCACTGGGAATTGCTTGGCAGTTGGCACTGTATGAGCTACAAAAAAATAAAGGCACAAAGAAGTGAGAGAACATGCGAACTCACTGATACTGATATTAACTACAACTATCTTAGACAGGGCACAGGAGGAGTCTGCATTACTTCTTAATCAGTCTAAGCAAGTGTCATAAACGAGTACAATTAGGTAGCGCCAAGCACCTGTCTAGCTGACGATCACATAATATTATACTGGTAAAATAAAGTTAACTTACTTGTGACATAAAGTTAACTCACCTGCGTGTGAGCAGCATGCTTGCTATTTGGGAAGAAACTATTAGCATAGAACACAAATAATAATGAATTATCACTCAACGAGACCCGCAACCTCTACACCTAGCAGGTCTGTTTCATGGTCAAGGATATCGGTCCACCGCTGCTTTAGCTATTGGTGGGTGCGCAGGACCCCAGAGCTGCGGCCTATAGCCCGGCGCACCCTCTCCCAGCGTTGCTGGTGCCCCCGGAGGCCGTACCCAGACCCAGGTCTGCTACCTGCTACCAAGGTGGAGAGGAGGTGGTGCTGAACATAAAATACCAGGGCAGCGACCTCCACCCCTGAAAAAATGTTGCACCCCTTCACGTCGCCACCGCCCACAAGGAAGCCGGCTCCAGCTCCCCTACTTTGACCTGGTGCTGGGGACTTGGAGGGGAAGTGATAAGGAAAGAAGGAAGGGAAAAAAAGAAAGTAAAGTAAAAAAGTTGTTAAAAAACACAGAATTTGAAAAAAAAGTTAAAATATAAAAACACAAACATAGTATAATGAAAAGAAACTGGGGGAAAATAGGTTTTAAAAGTGTGGGATGGGACAGATATAGAGGGATATAAAACTAGGCTCCAGCACCATAACAAAGCAAAAAACAAGATGGCCACGCCCATGCAAACCGTGTGGTGCCATTTGTGTGAGATTTCCAATGCATGGATGTACTTCGCATTGCCAGTGACGCTCAACGTCATGCGAACAGGCACGGCAAGGAACTCCGCACGGAGCGGAACTTCCTGTAGCGCAACAGATTTTTTTAGCAACTTTGCAGAGTTCCGCGTAGCGCGGCTACAGGAACTCCGCCTAGGCCTAGGGGCCACGCATCCCCCTACCCCAGCTGATATTGGCCCTGGGGCTTGGCTAATTATTAGAAGGGGAGGGGGCATGCGGCCCCCTCCCCCGATCTGTTTTGGCCACCAAAGCCTATCCCCCTTGGCCCTGCCAATTATTAAAAGGGGGAGGTGGGCCATGCAGGCCCCTTCCCGGGGCCAATTTTGGCCCTGGGAACTCCATCCCCTGGGGCCCAGCCACTTGTACCTGGGTACTGTGGCCCCACCCAGGGCACCTAGTGTGCGCTGATGGGGACCATGAGGGGAGCCTAAATACCCCTGTTGTCCCAGCCGGTTCCCTGCCTCCTACAGGAGCCGCATTGCTCCTGCATGCAGGGAGCTGCAAGAAATGCAGCTCCCTTCATGCAGGCGCAGTCCTATCATCTGTTTCCCTGCCTGTATGATAGCAGGCAGGGAAACAGATGAAAACTCTGCTCCCAGTGAGAGGGAGCAGTTTTCCTGCTCCCCCTGGCTGGGAGTGGAGTTAGTGTTTGCTCTCACTTTGAGGAAGCTGCCATAGCTCCTGCCAAGCAAAAGCAAACTTCTGTCTCCTAAGGTTGGGCCCCACTCGCACTTCCATTTTATTTTCAGGCCCCAGGCAGGTGGTGGTCCCTGTGTCCTGGAGAGTCCACGTGGCCCCCTCTGTAAATACTGTATTCAAGCCCCGTCAGGTGGTGGGCCCTGGGGCCCTAAAGTGCCACAGGAGGGGGGACTGCCCCCCCCTCCATATTACTTTTTAATCCCCACGGAGGTGGTAGTCTCTGGGGTTCAAACGAGCCCATAGAGGGGGTTCTGCACCGCCCCTCTCCAATATATTAAAAAAATCATGGTCCCTGGGGCTCAAAAGAGCAGTAGGAGAGGCGCCCGTGCACCCCCCTCCTTTTTTCTTATATCCTCACTTGGCCCTGGCCTACCTGGGGGCTAAAGTGTAAACAAACGTGAGAACCACCCTTTTTTCGCCACCGGATTGTCAGATCTTCTATGAATTTCAGTGAAAATTAAAACAAAAAACTGTTTTTGCTCTGTTGGGGTCCCTGGGGGACACCAGCACCAGAGCCTGAGCCAGGTGGTCAGGGTATTCCTACCCTGTCCCCTTTTCTTTTTTCGTAACTTTCTTACGTCCCAAATGGCTGCCAACACTTCCCGGTTGAAGTGTTGGCAGCTAATCAGATCACAGCGTGAGATCTCTAGGATCCACTGAGCCTCCGCATCTCTATATATACAAATTTATTTTTCCTTTAATTACTCAAAAAGTTCTGAACGGATTTACACCAAATCACAAACATACTTTCTGGACCAAGAGCTACCTTTCTGGTAAAATTGGTGTAATTCTGCCTAGCGAATCAGGCTGTAGTCATTTTTAAATTCCTTGTGGGTAATTTAAATGAAGAAAACATGTTTTGGGCCCCCCTTTTTTCTCGGCCTCCACTTGATGAATCACCCCAAAACTTTCAAAACAGCAGCTGAAGTGAGTAGCAAACTAGTTTTGGAAAATTTGTGAAGATTTTCAAATGGCACCAAAGTTATTGGAAAAACACTTTTAACACTTTTCCTATGATGGAAACTAGGTCCTAACTATACCTAGTGGTGACTGCCAGTAACTGAATAAAACAAAGGTTGCAGGGACGTTATGGGCATCATTTCAAGGCTGGCATATAGCACATTGCTTTAGGAGGCACAATAATTGCATTACAAGACCCACCTGCATGTGAAAGGGGACAGGTGATCTAGGCAGTTGTCTAAGGCATTGTCATAAATAGAGGGGTAGCGGCATGATGGGAGGCATTTGTTTTTTGGTAGGATTATTGATATAGTTTGTATTTAACGTAACTGCGCTCCACTCTCCAGGGGGGCCACTTAAAAGATGACAGAAGTGGAGGGCAACTCAGACCGAGGTTCAGTGCCAGAAAAAACCCAGTTCTAAATGACTGTGGATTTACTGCTGTCAAGTGGCCCTGCTTGGGAGTGGCATTGTTGTTGATGGTACTTAAAAATATGACCATTTTCATTTTGAATATGGCCCTCTGTTTGGCAGGACAGAGAGAGCATACCAGTATGATTCTTTCAAAAGCCAAACCTGACAAATGGAATGCTTAAGTTACTCTTTTTTTCTTTATGATGTACATTTTATGGTGTGTAGAGAAAAACAAAGCTAAACAGATGGGGTACACCACAACAACTTTTGTACCTGATGATGGGTCACAAATAAATTAGTGAATCACATTCCTAAAACAGTTTGCGTGGGAAGTGGCCTTCAGCTCTAGAAACAGCAGCTTAAGTTAATCCTAACCACTAGTAATTACTGTGGGTACATTTCCGTTCCATTGGTTTTAGTCAATGTGTCTTTGCAGGCAGAGGTCAATGATCTGAAAATCCTTCTTGGTCCTGTTTCTATACTGACAGCTCAACCCAAAGTGCTTTAATGTTTCCCCTGTGAACAGGAACACAGTCTGCCGCAGATGTGTTTCAGCTTCTCTTGCCCCCATCTGAGATGTACAACCTGAGACCCTGTGGTTATGATTGCCACAGGCAGCACTTCTGGTCAATTGCATAAAGCCACAACACACTGGCAAAATCCCAAAAAACTTCTACTTGCAGGGCAGGGGTGATCTTTCGCCATGGTGGTTTATACACACTTTTTGCTGACAAACGCTGGAAGGGTGATCAAGCAGAGCATTATCAGACAGCCTTGTGGTGCTGGTGAGGTGAAAGGCAACTCTCAGCCTGTCTTTGTCTGCTGTCTGTAGTGTGGTTTTCAGATGAACTCGGCCCGCACGAAGAGGTGACAGCGTATTTGGCCACTGCCGGGCTACGCTACCCAGACTTACCTGTTGCAACCTACATATTATTGCTCACCCTGTCTGCCTCTAAGAAGTAACGGTGCAAGCCACTGACTGGAGGAAATCACAGAAAGTAAAAGAATGGCTTCACAACCCTCTCCATTGGACCTCCAGGCAATACTAGCCCCAGGCCCCGTCCTTACATCATTTGTGGTGGTACTTCTCTTTGCATACATGGATGACAACAACATATGCATTCCAATAGGGGAAGTGCAAAGCAGATATCATATTCAACTCCACCAGCTGCATGGGTTGTGTGATCTCAGGGGCTAGCAGCATGCTACGACTGATGGCTAGATGTCCTCTGCTTGGGGTACCTGCTTGGGATAGATTCGAGAACAGAAACACTGCCCTGATCTCTTACAGTACCCAAAATCCCTCACCGACGATACTGTATTAGGAGTGTAGGTTTTGTACACTGGGTGCTTCATTCAGTTTCACTTTCACAATAATAGCTAGTTTCACAAGTTTCACGTGAAGTTCATGCACTAGTGTCGGATAAGACATCAACGAGAGATGCAGATACAAGAAGCTAATCAAATTATCAATGATATCAGTAATTGCCTGCTCCAGAACCATTCTACGCAGGTGCCAACAAGTAGATGAAAGGAACTGTCTTTTTCACTTCCACAGTTGATCACTGAGGTTCGGATCCATTTTCTGCCCACCTGTGAAATGTCAAACCCTCTGATTAACAAAGCGAGTGTTATCTGGGTTTGCATGTGGGGTGACGCCTATGATGGAGAGTCGGAGGAGTGGTCACAAAAACGCACTGCATTTAAAGTGTCACTCACAGTTCCTTCACTTTGTAGACCTGTCAGAAGATTGCAATGTGTTTCCCACAATGTTCTCTGCGTCTACATTCACATCTGAAAATGTAGCAGAGTACATGAAAATTTCACATTTTGACAGGATAGGCTACTCTCCACCTGGTGTGTGGTGGGGAGTGTGATGTATGTAGCATGCTAGTAGGATGTATAGAATGGTGTCCTTGAAATTGTGGTTCTCTTTCAGGCTGTCCTTGGCCTTTCCTGTGAAGGGGGTCGTGGGGGGGAGCGCCAACATCGGCAGTCTCCCCCCGGGAAGTTTGCAGAAGATGGTTCAGCCCATTGGCGCCATTTTGGGCGCCGTTTTGGGCTTCGTGGGGCAATATTTGGTAGCCTGAGGCTTCACTGTAAATATGGTAGACATTTTAAACGGTCACCATTTTGTAAGGTGACACAGTGGTGGGTGAGCGGCAGTTTTTTTGGCAGGTTTTTGGTAGAATTTGGTGGTTTTTGTGCAGTTCCCAGGTTTCAGGCAGCGTTTGAAAGTTAGCGGCAGTGTAGGTATATAAAAAAACAAAAAAAAACAAAGCAAGCAAATAAATTAAATAAGCAGACTTACTTGTAAGTATAGGGAGGTCCGAGGCGTGTGGCAGCTAGCGGTCTCGGCGTGAAGGCAACGAGCCAGGCGACGGACTCATGGATCGGCGAGTGGTGCAGGCCCTGCAGCTTCTTCAGGAGGCAGGGCTCCTCGACTTGCTGGCTGCGGACACGGATCGCCGGGCTTGCCCGGCGCGGCAGGCAGCGAGCAGGGTGGCGAACATGTCACGATGGCGCGGAGGCGAAGCAACCCAGGTGAGGAGGCTGGGTTTGGGGTGGGGTCGGAGCGGCTGCTCCGCTGCGGCCGCCCGCGTAGAACTGGGGGCGCTTGTGCGGCTGCCCTTGCAGCAGATGGCTCGGAGAGCCGAGGGCGGGGCAGGGGCGGCCCGAGCATGACAAAAGGCGCAGCTTCTGTGGCCCACGCTGCTAAGGCGACTCAGCAGGCCCGGCCTCCTCAAGCCGGGGGGGGTGCAAGGCGCTCCCGTTCCCCGAAGAAAAGGGGCCAAGGGGAGCTTAGTAAGTGTGCAGGGAGGAGGGAGGGGCAGCATCCACAGGGGGGACAAGGGCATTTCTGCAGAACAGGAGGCAGTGACCTGGCAGGACAGGGAGGACAGGCCCTAGTAGGAGGGAGTGCCCAGGGCATGGTCAGTGAGGCAAGGAATTCAGGGGATAGTAGCAGTGCAGGGTCAGTAGGAGACAGGGAACTGAGCCATATACTTGAATGGAGCAAGGATGAGGCACAAGGGTTAGAGGACGATGGGATAACTTTGAAGGTGCGCCCACCGAGCCGCACTTATGAACGCAGGTGGGGGGGTGTTGCAGTAGAGGGGGCCAGGGGTGCCGTTAGTTCAGACAGCGAAGGGGTGGAGCTGGGTGAGGAGGTAAGTTGTAAGGCGCGGGGGCAGGTTCAGCGGGAAGTATCCATGCTCACCGACACACTGGGCCTTTTGCAGCAGGAGCGGAGTGTAAGCGCTTACGGTGACCCAGGCGGGCTTGTGGCGGCCTCAGCACCCTGGGAGAAAGAGAAGGCGGGCCCAGTACGGCTGGCTGGATGGAACCACAGCGCATTGGCGGGCGGAGCGGGCCAAGGTACTAACATGGAGTTGCCAGACCTGATTGAGTGTTGCGCCCACCGGTAGGTCGGCGAGCAGTGGTAAGCGGCCTGGCCACGCAGCACGGTTGGGAGGGCTACGGGTGGCCCCTCGGCGACCGCGGACACAGGTGGTGAATGCAGCGAGCATCATAAAGAGGGCGAAGTTTGGGGAGGACTTGGTGACAAGTGATAGCGAGACTGCTAGTGAGCATGAGTTATTAGACTATGAGGACGACAGTGCGGAAGAGGGAGAGATACGCGGGGAGGAGGATTGGTGGACCACGGGGGAGTCTATTGTTGTTCCTAAGTCGTTGCAGGTGCCAGCGGCAGTATCCGGTGAGCGGAAAGCTGCAGGACGGACACTTTTGGAGCGGCCCCCGTCATTGCAAAAAGGTAATGCAAACAAAAGTGTTGACCCCAGTAGGTGTGTCTGTAGGTACGGAGGCAGGTGTGGGTGGCGCAGGGGAGCACTTATGTAAAGGGGTGTACGTGTCAGATGTGTCGGATGTTGGGATGGGCACAGACTCGGCGACGGATCAGGTGAGTACGGTTTTAGATGAGAAACCAGGTAAGTCCAGCGAGGAATACGGGGCTGTTAAGTGGGAAGCACAAGCGTTTGCCGTATATGGGAACAGCGAAGCCATTGGGAGCCCATCTTATGCTGGCCACGAAAGAAAAAATATAGAAAGGGGAATATGTAGAGATGCTTAAATTGTTGCATAGAGAGGTACGAGCGAAGGAGGGATCTAAAGAGGAGGAATATGAGTTGGCAAAGAGGCCCAGGGTCCCGGTGACTATTGAGAATTGGACAGCGGCCTTTCTCATTTTTGCCAGTGTATATTGCAAGCATATTCCGGAGCGGGCGGTGGCCCTGTTCAAGTATATGGATGTGATTCGGAAATTGTACCTTAATTACGGTAGTTACGCTTTGGTGCAGTATGATGAGGAGTTTCGAGCCCGAATGGCGGCCGATGAAGAGGTGCAGTGGGGCGAGATTGATGTGGATTTGTGGCAGCACACGATGGGACTGGCGAAGTTTGGAAAAACGGTTTTTACGGCAAGCGGATTACCGATTATCTATCGGCCCTTTCAAGAACGCCTCACCCAGGGTGGGGCCACTCCGGGGACTAACACAGGCGAAAAAGGGGATCAGGTGCAGCAAACATGAGTGTGCGGAAGACAGGAGCATGTTGGGACTTTAACAAAGGGTTGTGCACTAGAGAATATTGCAAGTTCAAACATGAATGCTCCAAGTGCGCGGAGAAGCATGCCCTTACTAACTGTTCGGGGGGCAACAGCGCTGGGCAGCAATCTGCTGCCTCTGGAGGAAATACCCAAGGGAGTCAGGGTCAGGCCAGGACAAGAGGGCAGGGTATTATGGGAAAAGGCTACTACGCCAATTAAAGTAGATAAGATCAGCTTTTGGGTAGGACAATATGGCCTTGAGCGGCAGGGGCAAATGTTGTTGAGGGGATTTACCTACGGGTTTGAGTTTGGTTACAACGGACTTTGGCAGCGGCGGTGGGCGGAGAATTTGCGTTCCATTCATGGGAAAGAGGAGCTAGTGCGGCTCAAGCTAGAGAAAGAGGTGGGTGAGGGGAGAATGGAAGGCCCTTTTACGGATTGGCCTTTGGAGAATCTGATTGTGTCCCCTGTTGTAGTGGTGCCCAAGAAGGAGCCAGGGCAGTATCGATTGATACACCACTTATCTTGGCCGGAAGAGGCTTCCGTCAATGATTTCATTCCGGAGGAACTCACAAAAGTGTCATATGCCCCAGTTGACGTGGCAATGGCACTAGTGGAAGCATTGGGGCCAGGCACCCTCATGGCAAAAACAGATATCAAATCGGCTTTTAGATTACTAACGGTGCATCCTCGGGATTTCGAATTGTTGGTCAGTCAATTTCAGGGCAGTTGGTATGTAGACAAGGCACTGCCCATGGGTTGCTCCATTTCTTGCTCCTTGTTTGCATGCTTCAGCACCTTCTTGCAGTGGATTTTTGTGACGGTCACCGGCCATGCGGCGGTGACTCATTATTTAGATGATTTTTTCCTTGCAGGGCCGAAGGAGTCTGGGTCCTGTAAGAGAGCATTGGAGAGTTTCCAGACGCTCATGGGGGACTTGGGTGTGCCCCTGGCCCCCGAGAAAACGGTGGGGCCCTGTACGACCCTGGCTTTTTTGGGCATTGAGTTGGACACTGTAGACATGGTGGCTCGCTTGCCCGTTGAGAAGAAACGGGCCATGTTGGAGACGGTGCGGTCCATGATCCACAAACGGAAGGTGACGGTTAAGGAAATTCAAGTCCTATTGGGTCACTTAAATTTTGCATGTCGGGTAGTGAGGGCTGGGCGCACTTTTTGCAGGAGGCTCGGTATGTCACTTTCGGGTCACACCATGCCCCATCACCTGCGCTTAGCGCAGGGGTGAAGGAGGATTTGAGGATGTGGTGTTGATTTTTGGAATCCTTTAATGGGATTCCAATTCAGGCATGACCCTTATGCGAATGGGCCGTTCAGATCGATATTTGGAATTTATTGGCAGGGCAAGTTCTGTGCGGAGGAGTGGCCGGACGCATGGCGCGCGGGAGGTCGCAGCATTGCCTTTTTGGAGTTGTTTCCAATGGTAGTGGTGGTGTGTGTGTGGGGCCAATGGTTGATGCATAAACGAGTACTGTTTCGAGTGGATAACTTAGCGGTGGTGCAGGTGGTCAATCGGCAGTCGGCTAGAGATGTGCAGGTGTAGCAGCTGCTTCGTGTTTTTGTGTTGGAATGTTTGCGGCATGATATATATTTCAGGGCGCGGCATGTGCCGGGGGTAAATAATGACATTGCGGATGCGCTATCTCGTTCGCAGTGGGAGAGGTTCCATGGGTTGGTTGCGGATGAACCCTTGAGCAGAACTACAATGCCGGCAGCGCTTTGGAACTTAGGCAACAGAGGATTCTGCGATTGGTTGTGAATTCATTGGCACCTTCCACTCAGCGAACGTATGTAAGGGCTTGGTGGGATTTCGTGGAGTCGGGGGCGCAGCGACAGTGGCTGGAGCAGGACCGCGTGGGGGACGTAGTCAATTTCATCATGGGTATGGTGGACAAACGATTGTCCAAGGTTTCCATTGCAAGGAAGTTGGCGGAGATTGCTTTTATGGGTAAGTTATTGTGGGGTTATGCGCCGTCGGCGGGGGAGTTGGGGCAGCGCATCCTGGAAGTTTGGGCCCGGGAACGAGGGGCCACAGTTCAGGCACGACAGCTGATCACATTGGGTATGTTGAAACAGCTTATGACGGCGGTGATTTGTAGAGATGAAGCGGAGTGCGCTTTGTTTCGGACTCTTATGTCCTGGATGTTTTTTGGGGCATTCCACGTGTCAGAGCTTTTAAGTTCTAGGATATCGGATGGCATCCAGTGGGAGGAGGTGTGTATTTCTTCGCAGGGGGTGGGGGTACATTTGCCGCGGTCAAAGACAGATCAGCAGGGTAAGGAAAAGCAGGTATTCATGAAGGCCTACCCTGTGCGGGAAATTTGTCCTGTCCAATTGGCGCTGCGACTGAAGGCAATTTTGATGAAAGAAAATGGTGGGGATTTTTGTCATTTGCGGGGCGACGCGATTTCAGCGTACCAGCTGCTCGTGGTTTTGAGGGCAAGTTTGAGGACTATGTGGTTGGAGGTGTCGCAGCTTGGAACCCATTCCTTTAGAATCGGGATGGCGACAGAGGCAGGTCTACGTGGTTGGCAGAAGGCAGCGGTGTTGGCGTTGGGGTGATGGAAGTAGAATGCATGTAAGAGATATGTGCAACAGGGGCTTGCGACAACGGAGTGGTAACATATTTTTTCTTGCTACAGGTTCTGTTCCGGGACCAGCGGTGCAGTTCATATCCATCTGGGTCGTGGGACATTCCTTTGTCAAATGGGCTTGGAGACAGGCGCGCTCGACTGCACTAGGGGACAACTTAGGACTGGACTGGGGACGATATCGTGTAAGGTGGGAAAGAAAAAGGGGGTATGCGTTGGACGGAACTTTTGGAGACACTGCAGAGAATACGGGGAAGGGGTTTTTGCCCAGATGTACTGCTGGTGCATCTGGGCGAAAACAACATGGTTAAGTGGACAGGGTTGGATATTTTGCGGCACATGAAGAAGGATTTAAGTGTTCTGCATCAGCAGTGGCAGGGTTGCCATGTTGTTTGGACAGCTTTTGTTTCTCTGCGGATTTGGAGGGGAGCGCGGAAACCGGGGGCCATTGAAAAGGCGAGGAGAAAGATCAATAAAGAGATGCGCACATATTGTTCAGAACAGGGTTTTACATATTTAGAGCATACGGATATCAGATTCGAGGACAAGGAATTCTTTAGGGGTGATGGAGTATACCTGTCCTTCGTGCGCATGGAATTGTACCTGCTCCAATTAAAAGAGGTGTTGCAGAGACTGTTTAAGGAACCCTAAGCGCACTCAGGGAGTGGCGGACTGGCGTTCCTTGGGGGGGCAGAAAAGAAGAGGGTTTTTTTCCTTGCGGTCAACCCCTCTCCTTTTCTGGTGGCGAAGACAGAGAACGGGCACATGACGGACGATAACGGATGGGAAGAAAATATGACAAGACAATTGCAGATTGGACGAGGGTGGACAGTAGCAGGGCTACGAAGATAACATATGGAGCATTAGGGGTTGGAGACTTGCATGCTCAAGACGCTAGCAACTGACTATTAAGGTACTAGACGGATTAAACAGGAGCAGTAAGAAAGGAGGACTGGACTAATGAGCGACAAGTTCAAGGGGGAAGGGAGGGTAGGGTAGGGGAGGGGGAGTGGTTTGGTAGGAGAGATTATGTATAGCGAGGCTTTAGTTTTGTAAGGCACAAGGCCAAGGGCAGTAAATTGTGAGTGCACCTGTTTCCAATAAAGCAGCCTTTTACACACAAAAGGGAGTAATGGTGCTGATTTATTCTTCCGCAATGTCACAGCTTACATGTACAGTGCCTCTGGATCATGCTAAATAAGTTAGAAGCTGTCTAGTGTGCTGGGCAATGCACTTACACTCTCTGCCAGGGACGTTCTGCTGCATGGTAACAGAGGTTAATTCCTTCTTCCTTCTACTTTTGTAATGTGTCACCTGTCCACCAATGAACCTTAGTTGAGGACGTCTGGAAGGCATGCGCCTTTCCTTGACTAAATGGAACCAGAGATCGTTTTCAAGAAAAAACTGCGTAGAAAGTCTGAGGCCTAGGAGAGACACCAGGCCCCCACAGGTGGAGTAAAGCTTCTCTCCTGTGTCCTTACAACTTGATAAATATTGACCCATTCCAGCCAGTAGTTGTGCTTGGGCTAGACTTAAATTGTCTCTGTACATCAGCCCAAGTATATGTTTACAGGAAGACTTCCCTGCTGGAGATGCTTTCCTCGAGGTCAGACCTCGATTCAGAAAGAAAATCTACATCTTTACCCTGCTTTGGAAAAAAGAGCAGTGATAGAGTTTCCCATTTAGTAAATAGATGTAAATGTGTTTAATAAACAGTAAAATACATTGCACCCCAAAAGTCCTAGGGCCCAACCACAACCCATCCAAAAACTCACTGTCAGAACCCATATCACTCTACAACATTATATTCCACATTGTAACAACTACCATGGAATGGAAAGAATGTATAATAGATGATATACCATTTCTTCTCCTGTTATAATAAGTCGATTGTATTAAAGAGGCCGGTTAGAAAAGAGCATTTCCCTGGCTAGGAGAACAAAGGTCGCAGAAGTTGTACAAATTAATTAAGTCACCCAGGATCCACAATGCCCCTGCTGCCCAGCTGGCCAGAAGTGACCCAGGTAGCATGTGTGTAGCCAGAGGTACAGGATTTGCAGAGAAACATTCCAAGACTGTAAGGCTCCAATTAGGAATTGCATTGATTTACTGTATGGTAAATATGAATGCACATTTTCAGTTACCATGAGGTAAATTCTACCTTTAGCGTGCAATTACAAGTTAAAACCCGTTGAAGGGTGAATTACTGTATAGGGCCAATTTTCTGCTGTAAACTACATGGAATTCTCCATTCAATCATTTTCTTTTGCATACATTTACCATCCCCTTTTAGCAGGTGGTACATGTGGGAACAGGGACGGGAAGAGCAAGTTTTTTCTTTGTATGCTTCCCCCAGTTAGGAATAACAAGGAAATGAGACACAGTTACTGCTGAAGCCAATGCCTCACGTGATTTTTCAGGCCAGTTTCACAAGCTAAAATATCTAGTCAGGTCCTACAACACCTGGAAAAATTGGGATTGGATGAGCCTAAACATTATTAGAACATTGGAATGCTGGGGGCTCCATTGAAAACAATGGAGTGCTGCGGCTTTTACTGGCCGGTAAAAGCCCGCAGCGCCAACATTCCAATGTTCGCTTTGTTCACAGCAGCAGCTGTGAACAAAGCCTCACGGAGCCCGAGGGGATTTTGATCCCCTCGGGCTCCGTGAAATTTTTTTTTTTTAATAGAACATTCTGCCCTGAGTGGCAGAATGTTCTAATAGCCTTAGAACCCGCCGTAGCGGGCTCTACCGGCTATTAAAGTCCCTCTCCCTTGTTAAATGCCCTCGCCTTCGGCTCGGGCATTTAACGCGGGGAGCAGGCCTTTAATAGCCGGTAGAGCCCGCTACGGCGGGTTCTAAGGCTATAGTAAATTGGTGGAACGAAATTGATGCTTGAAACCATGTGTTAATTTGGTTTCACTTATTTGCAACACGGCCCTAAGTGTGGTGAACCTTCATCATCCCTCACTCATCCAGTACCATTCCTGACCGCAGAACAGCTGATATCAATCATGTACAGCCCCCGATGGACTATGAGGCTGTTTCCTTTCGCCCCAGAGTTTAGATAAGTGCCCCACGGATTGTGGCTAAATACTCAGATCTGATACAGACTCACTAGCCTTTCTCATTCTGGAGTTGTTTGTTGCTTGAAGCCATGATGAGGACCTAACCCGAATCCACATTTGCCATATCTCAACTAGTGATCTTGGTTGTCTGATGGGAGGCCAGCTTCCTTGTGCGCCCCACCGAACACACATCTTCATCAGAGCAGCTCAGTTTCAAGACCCAGGCTTCTGGAGTTTGGTATGTCTGACGAATGTATTTTGGCTGTTAGTCCATTCCAGCACCCACAGACCCCTGAAATGCCTTGAGACAAGCTGACTCCACAGTTGTTCTCCTCCTGGACTGTATCCATAAAGATATACTTCACAAATGGACTGTTTTCAGTTGGACATTAATGTTTATGACCTGGCCCTTTTGCACCCAGAAGCATCATGGGACGGTGGTTGCATAAGATACACTTTGTAATTTACATGGCAGGATTTTGTTACTGCTATTTTTTTAGCTGTTTTTACTATAAACTCAGTCACTGCAGCACAAACCAATGAATTGCTTCACCTTGAATACTGTGCTGCCGAGAAACGTGGACAGGGCGTAGGGTATATCGACCCACTTAACACAATAGTTAGATGTAAACAAAGAATATAGTAATCTCAGAGCTCCAAAACCAATGGAGATCACTACAGAAAGAACCACTGGTCACATGGATGTCATTTAAGGGTTACCACGATTAGCAGCGTTACCTGTACGCTACCTTTTGGTATCCCTGGTCCTGTTCTAGCCACTCTTGGTTCAGAGATCACAGAGGCACTGTCAGTATTAGAAATAAATGAGGGCTCTTGGGGAGACATGTTCACTCTGTGCAGCTCCCGAAACCCTTAGGCTGCAGCTTCTGGTTCACTGCTAAAAAGCCTGAAAAGAGAAAAAGGACAGGAATTCTTCTCCCACCTGCAGAAGGAAAGGATTGACTGGAAAAAAAAGTAGCTGCATAGCTCTTTCACCCGTGCTTAATTTATCCTGATGGTTGGGCCCAGGACCTATTCTTCATCATTAGCCTCTGGCCTAGACCAAGAGAAAGGCAGAAAATGTCAAGTGACGTTATTGTCGATGTCATATGAAAGAGGCTAAAGTCTTGTGTCAAAATACACGTGATGCCATTTTTGCTACATTTTTGTGAATTGACATCTCTGCAAGAGCAATATTTACAGCTGTAGCTCTGATTTAAGCCGCGGTAAGGCCTCGTGGTATTTTGTGAAAATGTTATTTCAAATGCCCTCTTTCCTACTGACCAGTAAAAATCTTTTCCTTTACTAATATAAATCTCCGTACAAGTTTTTTGAATATAAAATAATTAACATTACTTGGCTGTTTTTAATATAGTAATTCAGGCCACACTCCCATTGTTTCACAGCACTCTAGCAAATGTTACTATTTCCAAATTTAAATTTAACGACACTTCATTTATCTTTTACTGAAGGATGAAAGGCTGAGTCTGCCTAGCTGGTACTCAAATGCATCACTGTGAGAGGATTTCGGATGTTATATGCAGCGTTAACTCACTAAGATAATGGGTGTGGTTCTGTACTGGCATTCCAACCCCCTCTTCCTTGAGTAAGCCTTGCCTGGTCGCCAACCTAACTTTGGAAAATCAAGTGTACTCAAGGAGTAACTTACATATAAAATTGTAGCGCAATAAAGCATGTGGCTCTTTTTGATATACCTTTGCTGAAGTCCAGTCTCTAGGATTCAAACTTTCTTAGACGTTTTAAGGCATGAGAAAAGTGGGTAAAGTGGGCAATTGCCAAGAGCTCCCATTTTTAGGGGGCCCCATTAGGAAGTGATCTTTCTCTGTATCACCTTTGTCTAGTTTTCTGTCTCAATTTATCTAAATCTAAAGGATTATTGGGGCACCTGAGAAGACATATATCAGCATGTTTTGTCTGATTCTATTTCTAAAATGTTATCATAGTTTAATATTTTTGAGTATTGTACTAACTTCAATTAACATAAAATAGGTATTTGTTCTGAACAGCAGGCCCCAACTATGGGCCTCATTACGAGGCGGGTAGCCTTAAGACCGCAAGCCTCGCAGTGGCGGTCAGGACCGCTGCTGCTGTGGCGGTCCGACCGACACATTAAGACCCTGCCGGTCAGACCACCAGGGTTCCACCGTCTCGGCCGGGACGGCGGGTGGAGGTCATAATCCACCAGGGCAGCGCTGCCTCATTCTTCGCCAGTCTTTTCATGGTGGTTTCACCGCTATGAAAAGGCTGGCGAAGAACAGGTGCAAGGGGCCACAGGGGGGGCCTCTGCACTCCCAATGCAATTGGCATGGGCAGAGCAGGGGTCTCACTGCCCAGCATCCTCGCAGGTTCAATGACTACTTTGCAAACAGTGAACATTGCGAGGGTGCTGGTGCACCCTGCAGGCAACAGCATTGCTGCCGGCTCTCTTTCGAGCCAGAGTCTATGCTGCTGCCTGTTTCATGCTAGGCTGATGGGTAGAAACCCATCAGCCTAGCAGGAAACTCCTAATACGTTCAGCAGAGTTTCCCACTAGGCACAGCAGGTAGTGAACATTGCAAGGGAGCTGGGCATGGCGACCCCTGCACTTCCCATGCCAAGTGCATGGGCCCATGTGGCCCTCTGCACCTGTTCTCCGCCAGCCTTTTCATGGCAGTGAAACCACAGTGAAAAGGCTGGTGCAGAACGAGGTGGTAACCCGCAGGGCAGCACTGCATGCATAGCTGCCCTGGTGGATTACGACCTCCACATGCCGTCAACCCGTCGGGATCACGGATCCCAGTGGAGACGGCAGAACCCTGGTGGTCGGATTGCCAGTGTCTTAACATGGCGGTCCTGACCGCCACCGCAAGCCTCGTAATGAGGCCTCTTGCATTCAGTCTTTCATCACATGCATCTTAGAAGTTAGCACAGATGCATCAGCCTGTCTGATAGGCTGTTGTAGTCTGTTTCGCATCTCGTTCCAGCCTCTGCTATAGTACCCTCAAAATTCACAAAGTCTGCAGAGGGCATAGGATCCTTACTCTGTCAAATAATATTGGTCACTTATTCTCACCTGCTTGAAAACGATACTTGTGTTTGGGGTTCTTGGTTAGGCTCAGTAGGGGCAAGCACTTCATTTAACTGCTCTAACTTCCTACCTATAGGTAACGATCATGGCTCTCATGAGAATCGGGATTGCATTGTTCGAGAACACTGCACTCCTGAGTTCTTTTTCTGGACAGATTTCACCATGAATATCAATTCACCAAAATGCCTGGGGTAGCGGGTGACATCACACGCCATTTAACCTTTATTTTCACTCACACACGCATGCTCACACGTACACACCTCGCTCTCACTGGAACACACTCTCACCCGCAAGAACGCACACAACATATATTTAAAAGCATTTTTACTTACCTCAGCTGCTAGGCCAAGTCAAAATCGAGCTCACATTAAACCATTTTTAAAAATTAAATAGTACTTTATTAATCTATTATACACTATCAGTGTAAAAACATGGACAGGAGACAAGGGAAGTAAAAGTGGAGCCGCAGTCGTCCATGGATTTCAGAAGGCATAATCTTGTGAAATCTGCGACAAGAAAAGGGTCTGGATCTGAGGGAAAACAAATATGTAACTGGAGAAGGCTCTCCTGTGACGCTCGTAAATAAGGGCCCTATTCTTGTTACCAGCAAAAGTCCTGAATGAACATTGAGGTTTTTGAGTGAAATTACTTGTAACCTACATTATTGCTTCCTTTGGATAATAAAGTGTACAAATTAATAATGTAGTTACAATATTAGAACGCAGTTTGTCCTTTGGCCCTAAGAGACTAACAGTAAATAACTACAACCGCACGGATACTGGGCAGTAGCCACTGACAGCACCGGGAGCCAAACAGAGAACAGAACTCACTATGGGAAGACGTCAGCTAGAATGTATTCATTTTTTTTCTATGTAAAAAACTTTGGGAAGACATTTCTTAAAATGTAGCAAAATTATTAACCCCTGTGCAAGTTGAATATATCTGCAATGGAGACCCACAAGTGCTAAAAGCATTTATTTGCACGTCAGACATCTATGTGACTTTCGTACATTTTCATTAATACCTTCTAGAATGGCTCAACTCAAGGTGATGGCAAGTAAGAAAATGCTAAGCATAGGAAAATTCCAAGCACAGTGCACAAGCAGATGACAGCAGTAAGGCCCATATATATACTTTTTGACGGAAACCAGCGCAGGTTTGCGTCAAAAAGTTTACCGCCAGCTAACGCCATTCCAACGCGCCAGCCGGGCGCCTTATTAATGGAATGACTTTGCCGGTGCTGCAGCCTGGTTAGCGTCAAAACAAATGACTCTAACCGGGCAGCGCAGGCGTAGGGAAGACTGGGGGTTGTGCGTCAAAGAATGGTGCAAGTCAGGTTAGAGTAAAAAATCTTGGCTCTAACCTGACTTGCACCATTTTTTGACGCACAACCCCCATTGAAATGACTCCTGTCTTAGCAAAGACAGGAGTCATGCCCCCCTGCCCAGTGGCCATGCCCAGGGGACCTTGGTCCCCTGGGCATGGCCATTGGGCACAGTGGCATATGCATATGCGGGGGCCCAAGTTAGGCCCCCCTAAGCACTTAAAAAAAAAATATTTATACTTACCTCTACTTACCTGGGATGGGTCCCCCCATCCATGGGTGTCCTCCAGGGGTGGGTGGCAGGAGGTGTCCCTGGGTGCAGGGAAGGGCACCTGTGGACTGCTTCCATGGTCAGAGACCACGGAAACGAGCCCACATTTCCCTTGACGCCTGCCCTGACCCATGCGTTAAAGAATGGCGCACATCAGGCTGGGGGCCATTTTTTAAGGCCCGCCCCCTCCTGTGCATCAAAATGACGCGGGAGGATAAATAGGGCGCAGATGCCTTAAAGTCATTTTTTGCACGGGAACACCTACCTTGCATATCATTAGCACAAGGTAGGTTTTCACGTCCAAAATAGACGCAAACTCCATAACATTGGCGCTGGATGGTTCCAACGCCAAAGTATAAATATGGAGTTAAGTTTGTGCCGAATTTGCGTAAAAAAAGTGACACAAATCCAGCGCAAACAGAGTTAAATATGCCCTTTAGGTTTACTTCTCGGAATACTTAGATGCAACCACAATATCGTGGGGCAGCATCTTCCTGTTCTTTTGAAACAAAGACCTGGGGCATAGCACTACACAAAGATCTTACTTTAGGATCTAGCATACTTAAAACTGTCAGAACCATTTTTGGGTCCCGACCCAAGCAGAGATTATTGGGCCTCAAGGAAAATGGCTGATGCCATTCTACCTCTGATGTACTGGATCTAGTCTGGTTTCTGAAAACTGAGCCCTCGGTAGACACTTTTGAGCACATGACTCCAAGGCCCATTCTTATACTTTTTTAGCGCCGCATTTGTGTCGTTTTTTGACGCAAAATTGGCGCAAACTTACAAAATACAATTGCATTTTGTAAGTTTGCGTCGATTTTGTGTAAAAAAACGACGCAAATTCGGCGCTAAAAAAGTATAAATATGGCCTTAGAATCTGAGGTGAGCAGTCCAATGCTTCTCAGGGACGTAGTGCAGGGCGGGGGGATCAGAACTCAACAATCACACAATAGAATGCCCACCACAGTGCTTTAGGTTTCTGAAAAGGGACAGTACACCGTTAGATAATACAACACGAATAGATTATGCAAGGGATCAAAAGGTTTTAACAAGTTACTACAGGTGATGTAATAGCGTCCTACAAAGAGAAATCACTGGTGCACGCTCACAGTGAGAAGTGCGAGCTGGTTACAATGTCTTATTTGCAGGTCAGCCCCTTACTGATACCCTGTTTCTGGGTGATTTGAAATTAGGCCCAGTTCTGAGCCTCATGTGTGTCCGGGACAGTGTTCAGTTTGAGTGCAGTTTCTACAATCTCGCTAGATGTGTGCAGATGGCCACATCTTTTCTCTCAGGACAGCTGGTGGAGCCTCAGATGTCACAGGCGATCAGCGGAAAAGCTATAATCTCCTGTAGTGCAGTTCAGGCCCAAACACAAATCTTCCACCAGACACTAATGGGAACCCTTCTAAAGGCCACTGGTGAGTCTGTGAGGTCTAGGTGTGTCAAAGATCATGGATGAGGCCAGCAAACACCACAGTTCCCAGGGGCATAATGTGAGGAAGACTACATGAGGTGCCACTCCTTTCTGCTTTAGAGAAAGGCACCAGGCTCAAACAGGAAGGCAAGGAGACCCACTCCAGCATTTGGGTCAGTTCCTGTGACCTCCCTCCTGGTTCAGTGTGGCCATGGGCAGTAGTCACATTTGGGGACCCACTCCAACGCTTAGCCAGTTCATAGTTCTGGGTGGCTGACGTGGCTCCTTCTTCCAGGTCACAGCAACTGTGTTTCTCCTCTGGGCAGACTTCATATTGCATGAGTACCCTACGCTCCCTTCTCTACCATTCCATGTGGATTCCTTTTCAAGGCAGACCCAGAGCTCTCTTTGAGCAATCAGTGGCAGTCTTTCAGATGATAATCCCTCAGCAACACCAGCCGTGGATCTCAAGTTTTCCTGACACTTTGACTTTAATTTTTTCTAAGAAGAGTTTTTAAGGTTTAATAATAAAGTTCCATGAGACCAAATTAGTGGGTATAAGTTGAAATAGGAAAATATTTGAATTTTTAAAACCTCCTTAATGGCCACGGCAAATGCTCTTCAAAGGTTTGATGCACGTTATGGAAGCTTATCAGTAGATCCCTTAAAGAAGGCAATTCTGGTTATATTTATCACACAGGCGGTCTACAGATCAGAACTGTTCATCAAAGAGTAAGTTGAGGCTATTTGGAAAGGATAGGTCTAAATAAACTACTAAATGTCCTGGAAACCCCAATGATCCAATCATTAAGCTTAACTGGGTCTAATTTATTGCAAAATATTAACAAAATACTTTACACTGAGGTTTTTATTTTCTTTAGCAAAAAATCTGGATAATGACAAATTCTCTGTTAAAATTGTGAAGAATGTACAGAATCACTCAGGCAATTACTGTTGTCAAATTGTAAATTTTACCTCTACTTTTAATGTAAGAGGAGGGGCATGGCTAACTGCTGATGTGGTGAGATCCAATTTTACCAGCTTCTGCCTGAAGATCCACCATCCAAGGCCATCCTGACATCTAAGCAGCCCCACTAGTGACTCTGAAACCCCCTACGCACCCCACGACTGTGAGCCTCCCTGCTGGGCGTCCCCAAGAGATAAGCAGGGAGAAAACTGCAGCTACAGACATTTGAGGTGAGCCAGTAGGAGAGGCCCAATATTTCGGCGCCCAGCGCTGAAGACCGCATGGAGCTCAGGGTGTGCACCTGAAACGGTCCTGTGCGAGTGAGATGAGGAGGCGAGTCAAATCCACTGGGCCTGAGAGACCAGAGAAGCACTCTCTCGGGGTGGGCCCTGTGACCCATTTGCCAAGTGGAGCAAAGAGCTGGTGACTGCCCCAAGTTCTGACCAAGCGATGTCCCTAGGGCCTTGATGTGACAGAAACCCACCTATGAACACGTGGCCCAGAGGCAAAGACCAAAAGTGCCTGCATTGTCTATGCACTGCATGAGGCACATGAGGTGAGCAGATCAGTTGAGGCTGCACAGCCCAAGGCACATGGTGACTCCTGATGGCTGGGGAGAGGAGGGAAGGCGGCCCGCATTTTAGCATAAACTGAAACTATACCTGGTGTATACATCCCCAATTGGCGACCCCCCTCCCCATTGTGCGACACAGCCCCAGCATTGAAGAGGCCGTCAGGAGTATAGTGGAGCCAGTTCTTTCAACATAGAAGATTCAGCCTTAAAGGGAAAGCCAGGCGAATTACTGCTAGAGTTGCAGACATCCGTGGGTGGAGGGATTCACCCCTGAAAATGCAATGGGCGGCAAAGCCCCCTATCCTTAGTCTCTGGTGTCCTCCTTAGGTGGGACGAGTCTAGGGGGGCCACCAGAAAGGATACAATGACCCCAAGATTACTCTGGGTGGCCTGCGCAGAGGCCTAGTGGCGATGTGGTGCCGGACAACCCCGGCCCTGGTTAGAAGTATGGCGCTTTGCTGTGGGTTGTTGAGCTCCCAGTGAGTGGCCATAAACACTGCTGAACACCGAGGGCGACCCCTATAGGCGGGTGAGGGTCTGCCGGTGTGGAGGCACAGAAGATTCAGGCAGTAAGACATTACAAGTGCCCGTCACCAATCTGTAGGAGAGACTTGGGGATCCCCGGGACACTGTGCTGCCTGACTTCATTTACCCCACTGTGCCTAGGGGACCTCAGCTGGGCAGTAGCTGATGAACTCAGGGAATAGAGGCTGACAACACTCTAGAAAGTACGGGGGCCTGACTGCAAGTTACCTGAACCTCACACTGTTATTCACAAAAAATGGGCAAGATGGCACAAAAGTGCGATTTAGACATGGACACCCCAACCTGAGGGGAGACCACTACGGAAACATTGCTATTACGTTCGGGGGGGGCTACCACAGGCCCCGCCCTCCAAGACATCCTCCAAGCTATCACTGCCTCTAGGGAAGCCCTAGAAACTAAAATAGATACATTGGGGAGTGGACCTATGCCTCTTGAAGGATGACCATAAGCGGTTAACAGAGAGACTCACCACAACGGAACAAACTTTGACAGAGCAGACGTTACCACTATGCGAGACAGGATCATCCTGATGGAAGGCAAATTGTGCATGCTCGAACTCCGAGCGGAGAACAGTAAATATAGATCAAGGAGGAAGACTATATGCATAGTTGGTCTCCCTGAACGTACGGAGGGGAAAAACACCCTGGCCTTCCTGGAGAGATGACTGTGAGAGGAGGTAGCCCCCAGAGGGCCTTTCCCCCTTCTATGCGCTGGAGCAAGCCCACAGGCTACCTATTGTTCTTTTTTTGAATGTTGGGGATTATTGTGTATCCTACACAACCGCTATTTATTGACTTGGGAGGTACCAGAACCTGATGTGGGTTCTCCTGACTTAGAGGGGTGCCCCTGTCTCCATCACACAATTACATCATGGTGGCCCCCATGATATATAAAATCCTTACTTGGAACGTCCAGGGGATGAACTCCATGGTTAAGAGGTACAAAGTCTTCTCATACTTGCTGCACCAGTTGGGTATAGATTGCACTCCACCAGGAAACACACCAGATACCTAAGGAGGGTTTGGAGTTGCAGTGCAGGTGGAGGGCTCAGTCCTCCTACATGACATATTCAGCCTATGTGAGGGGTGTATTAATTTGGATTCATGCAGGAGACCCCTTCTAGCACACTGGTCGCTTTATTGACCCAGCTGGTTGCTATGTGGTGGCAACGTGGTGCCTCAACGGCAGAGACATTGTCCTGGGTAGCATCAGTGGTCCCAATGAAGATCAAGGGCAGTTCTTCGTGGAATTATCCCGTGTTCCGGACCCTAATTTGGTGGGTTCTGTCATTTTGGGTGGTGACTGTGTGGCAGACCTGGACTGCTCTCACCCACCTCTTCGAGACTCGCCAACATCGCAAACAGCTCGGATGTTCACTGGCTGACAAGCAGAACTGGGGCTGGTAGACTCCTGCCTGCTCCACCAGCCGCTAGACCATGATTACTCCTTCTTTTACAGCCTGCACGATCTCCACATGCAAGTAGATGCTCTACTCTGCACCCCGGATGTCCACACACAGCTTCATACACCTGAATACCTCCCCTGCACTATCTCTGATCATAACCACCTACTGCTGTGTTTAAAGTGGGAGAGGGTGCGTTCCTGCATACCAACTTGGTGCTTACACCAGGAGGCCTCTGAGGACCCTGTGTTCTGGGACACAATTGGCACAGACATTTCCTAATACTTTGAGGACAGTGCCAGGACTACTGAGCCCCGGCAGGGTGGAACGCATTCAAAGTAGTACTTAGTGGCTAGTGCCTCTTGGAGGAAGTGGGGATCCAGGGGACCCAGCTGTGGGACACTATGGCTCCTGAAGAAGTCTTAAGAACATATGAGAGGTGCTGTCTGGGCCACCCGGAGTTGCAGCCCGACCTTCTTGATGTGAAATAAAAAGTAGGTGAAACAGTAGAAAAGCTGCCCTGCTTTGATTATGGAAACTATATGGTGCGGGCCCATGCAGAGAGGGACCGTACTGGACATCTGCTGGCATGGCTATTGAATACGGCAAATCGAGGGTCAGTGATTGTAGAGATTGTTGTAGATGATGGCTCCAGGGTGTACCACCAGAGAGCAAATTTTATAAATATTATGCTCATCTTTACAGCAGTAGCACGGAGCACTCTTTGGCCAAATCAAAGCTTCCGAACAAGACTCCTGGAACTGACGGGTTTCCCATAGAGTTCTACTCTACCTATGCTGAGACTTTAGCCCCCAAATTAGTTGACATGTATAACACTGCCAAAATCAAAGGGCTTCTACCTCAGTCCACCTGTGAAGCCCTGATAGGGCCCTTATTAAAGTGGGGGAAAGAGCCATTTCATAAACTGACCCATTGGCCGCTATGAATTCTAAACACTGACTACAAAATACTGAGTAGAATTCTGTCTCCTGCTTTTTACCGCATATATCCACTCTTATCCATAGAAACCAAGCTGGCTTTATACCAGGCCAGAACAGGGCTCATAATATCTGTTGGCTATGCACGATACTAGGTGCTAATATTTACAATAAAGCAAGTGCAGCCATACTGGCGGTAGACACTGAGAAGGCTTTTGATAGCCTGGAATGGCCCTTCCTTCATAGCGTCATGGCGCAGTTTAGACTGGGCCAGGAATTAATTGCCTAGACCCGGTTGCTCTACCCGGATCTGTCGACCAGGGTCCGTACTTAGCAGACGATATCAGAAAGTTATGTGGTGGAGAGGGGCACCCGGCAGGGCTACCCCTACCCCCTGTTATTCGCCCTATCTATGGAGCCACTGGCATGCTACGCCATGACAGACGCTGTGCACCACACATGCAAAGTTGGAAAAATGTGGTGAGTTTTAGAACTTGCTTCACAGTCATGCCTCCATTGAGGAGACGTATGTTTTTGGTGCACATTTGTGTCTAACAATGTTAGTGGATAGAGAGTTGCAAAACCAATGGGTGGTTGCATGACAATGCCCCTGTAAGACTCACGGAGCGCCACACAGTGCTAATTTGCATCACTTTGGCCAACTTTCCAACACAAATTCTGATTTGCGCCTGAAATTAAATACCACCAGAACACTTTGCTCTGGGTTTGCATTACAAAAGTAATAAATATGGGGCACAGTCTTTGTCCTCAGGTGATGGCCAACAGCTGGAAGTGATAAGGGATTTCTCCTTGGAAAGTATTGTCAACAAGAGCGCAACGAGGAATGAAGCCCTCACACTTGACGGGCTTCAACCTTTTGGAGTAGCACTTCTGGAAGAGACAAAAGACACTCTTTGACACAAAGGTTCACCCTGCATTTGCAAAGGTAATCCATGTCTCCATCTCCCCACCCGCTCCAACTGCTTTAAATGAAGCGCTCAAGAAGGAACAATCAGGCTGTCCCATGCTAAAAGGTCACTGCTTCATTTCCATAGGAAGTACTGTCTCTATCTTGCCACAGCTCAATTTCTAGTGGGTCACAAAAGCTTAATGAACATCAACAATGTAGTGTGCTCACTGAGAGGTGATTACTCAGCCTCCTTCTTGTTTAGTGTTTAACCATAGAAAATCCAAAATGGACCACACTGATCTCCTAATCACGTAGTCATATGCCATACGTATTCATACCAGTTAACTTATTATCATTGCACACATACCATATCTTCAAGATGTCAAAAGGTACCTGGTCATGACACTTTGGCATAACTTTGGAAAGGGAGGCTGGTAGGCTCTCACTCTCTACCACGGACAGGTAAAATGTTCGAGGAATTCTAAAACTGCATGCTGCCACTGCCAAGCATCCATGAACCAGTATATGGACAGTAGTCACATGTGAAAGGAAGGTATTCTTAATAAGCCCTTCTAGAGGACATAACTCTGCTCTGGGTTTTCTGTACTTTCATACATATAAGGTCTCAGTGCACTCTTGATTGCAGCTTACTCTAAGCACTAAGAATCAGAAATACTGTGAATACTTGCAACTGGGTAACTCAGAGCAGGGGTGAATGCTTGCAGAATCATGCAAGGAATATTGCTGGCCAAAAGAAAACCTTTAAGGTAATTTTAATGGGTTGCATTACAGACTTTTAAGTCTTTCCCATGCAATCCCGAGAAGGCCCATAGCCTTTGATAACGCGTCCGAACCTTGATAATTTAACTTACAAGGGAACTCGTTTTAGGCCAATGAATCTTTTGACCACGTTTGGAGACTTCCCAGGACAAGATATCTGTTCAGCATTCTAATGCATGCCGCATGACTCAGCAGGTCAATGCCATCTCCTCTTCCTACTACAACACTCTCCACATGCTCCGCAAAATCTTCAAGTGGATTCCCATCAAAACCAGGAAAACTGTCACCCACGCCCTGGTCAGCAGCCGATTGGACTACGGAAACGCCCTATATGCAGGAATAACAACCAAACTCCTAACAAAACTGCAAAGAATCCAGAACGCATCCACCCGCCTCATTCTGGACATCCCATGCCGTGACCACATTTCCCCCCACCTCAGAGACCTTCACTGGCTACCAGTGTCAAAGAGGATCACCTTCAAACTCCTCATCCACGCACACAAGGCCCTCCACAACACAGGCCCAGCCTACCTCAACGACAGACTCACCTTCCACACCCACACCCGCAATCTTCGCTCTGCCAGCCTCGCCCTCGCCTCCATCCCCCGCATCCGCCGCACCACTGCCGGAGGAAGATCCTCCTCTCACCTAGCCGCCAACACCTGGAACTCCCTACCGTTCCACCTTCGCCAGACCCAAGACCTCTTGACATTCAGGAAACGCCTCAAGACATGGCTCTACGACCAGTAGCTCCCCCCCCAGCGCCTTGAGGCCCTAACAGGTGATTAGTGCGCTCTATAAATCCTTGATTGATTGATTGATTTAATCAATAGGACAAGAACCTCATCAATATCCCCAATAACTAATCAATGAAACTAACCAATGGCATGTAATAAGAATCGAACACACCTCGACCTTGCGGTCATGAATAACCACCCAAATCTAGTAAGATTTAGGATATTTATTCCCTATTAGTTACACTCTAATAGCATATTTATTAGTCTCAATATCAGTAAGCTAATCAAAACCACTACAATCTGACAACCCGAGTAAAGCTTTAGCAGAGAATAGATCATGAATATTAACACAAAACACGACATTAACATGAATCAACTTTAGCAGAGTATCATTAGCACGTTATTCAACAAAACAAGAATTCAGTCATTTGTCCATTTGCATTCGATTTTGTGAACTCCTTAACTACCTTCGAATTAGCATCAGCATGTTGGGCTTCATGCAAAACAATTTAGCAACACGAATTTAGAAAACATCTAACTATGGCTTCTATCAAAAAAGCAGTTGGTACCTAGAAAGAAAAGGCAAACAGACAATTACAATATATCATCAGATAGTTAGCCATCCAAATGGGTCAGCATACAGCGTCAGTCTTCATCCTCAGGACGTCAGTCGATTCACCAACGTCAGGGTAGAACAGGCACGTTCAGCAGGGCATAGCTAAGAATAGGGCTCTTCCCTCTTAAGGAGGAGAAGTATGCATTAGGCAGGGAATAGGACAAGGTTGGTTCAAAGTATCAACAGCTAAAGACAAAGGGGGTTATTACAACTTTGGAGGAGGTGTTAATCCGTCCCAAAAGTGACGGCAAAGTGACGGATATACCACCAGCCGTATTACGAGTCCATTATATCCTATGGAACTCGTAATACGACTGGTGGTATATCCGTCACTTTACCGTCACTTTTAGGACGGATTAACACCTCCTCCAAAGTTGCAATAACCCCCAAAGTCTCTCAGAGTAGCAAGGTAATGGCTAAGAAGAAGAATGGCTTCAAGAGTGGCAGAGTAAAGGCGAGTAATGGCTGATTTCTTCTTGTGTCATGTTGTTATATCAAATCTGTCGAACAAGTCTCTAATTTCCCATTGGGCAATATTTGATGCATCATTATCTCTGTCCAATGATCCATCACACACCTTACTAGAATTTTCACCTAACACAGTTCTCACGTAGTTTATTGGGTCCTGTGATTGACGTCTTCATCGGGTAGAATGTCAGGTAAGAAAAGTTACACTGTCTTCTCCTCGTCCAGGCGACCTTGCACCTGTCGCGAAATACACTGTTGCATTCTGCAAGAATGTCTCCTTGAGCAAGTCGGGTCCCATGAGAAAGAAATTACTACAGCTACCCACATATCTCTAACTTCTGGAAAAGTACAGCTTCGTGTCCTTCAAGAAAACAGCATATTGCACGTTAGAAAAACACAGTTAATATGAGACCAGGCAGCTAGGCCCAGACCCTAGCTAACTAAGGCCTAGTGATTAATTTAGCAAAACCTTAATACATAATCCTTAATTGCTAATACAAAATCATACATTAGTACATTATTAATTCATCATTAGTCAGTTTCATTAATCATCGTATACATTGGTGGCCACTCCCCGTGGGCACATTTCAAACGTGTGCATTAGTACTATATTGACACATTTTCTATGCGGCTTCATTACACATTATATTGCAAGCTTTTCACGTTAATATTAATTCTAAAAGTCACACTCCAACACCTTCCACTAAACCACCCTTCAATCATGAGGAGGAAATGAATGAGCAGGCTTGTATATGGACAAATGTGAAAACAGCCCATTAAATTCCTTACGTATAGAGAGAAACTATGTGTGCCCACTTCTGCCACAACGCAGTCCATCAAAGAAGGGAATCCTCCTCTCCCACATCCTTTTAATGATCAGATTATCAAAACTGCAGCCTAATAACAGCCCCTCAAACAGTATGCTCACTTACATTTCTTCTCCGGCGCCGGTTACTAGCTCATACCGGTCAGCTTCATAGATGCTCCATGAGAGAAAAATACCTGTGCAGACACAAACAGTTTAAAAGTGATCTGTACACAGATTTTGGGGTGACCAGTGGCCGAATTACCAGCAAAAATTGGCAGCTGGCCAGACAGCCCATCACTCTTATTCCTCTCCTGATTTTAGAGATCAGGGGGAAGTTGGTTTTCACGACAATGGAGCTGTCACGCACTTCATTATTGAGAAAATCCTCACCTACAAGTAGCCATCAGTATGGATAGAGAAGACCTGCTATTTTGGGGAATGGCTTTCTAATGCCAGATCAGCTGTTTTTTGTGTCCAGGACGGTGGTTCACGTTGTTCAAATGCCCCCCACAGGCTGGCTGAAAATCCAGCACTTGAGGGTATTTCTTTATTTTCTAAAGAACCTCACTGTGCAGGTCTGTCTTTGAAAAAAAAATCACATTAGCAAAAACAATAGGTCTGGTTTTAATGTGAAATAATTGTATACACTGGCGTTCACAAATTCCGTTTAGCATGCTAAGCACAGGCCTATTGGCTTTGCCAATGTTTGGGAAAAATAGCAAGACAAGATTACTTTTTGTGTAAAATGCACATAGGAGGTTACAGAGTGATGATCGGGTTTACTTTTCAGATGAAAACGTGCCTAATCCATTCCAATAGAAGTTCTCCATTGCAGGCGGAAGGATACACTAAATAGCCAATAGAATCAGGTGAGAGAGTCCAAGCTCCTTCTATGTATAATGTACAGAATCGATATCAATAGGTTGTGCAGATACTGCGCTGTTAATACAGGCCTAAAAAGCGCTGAAAGGTCCGCCATGGTGCATTGAGGGAACAGCTGCTTTTCTCCAAAAAAGTGACAGGCACAGTGGTATATTTTAATTATGGTGGCCAATTTAGGCTGGACAAGTGCCTCCTCCTTCCCTCCAGATGTTTAATGGCAGAGGTTACTAAAGATTAAAATAGGACCATTGTTTTGTGAATAATGTTTTTAAATACTCAGTGAAATAATTGATTCAAACACAAAAAAACAAAGTCACAGAACAAACTGTTCAAGTCTGGATTTAATCTACAAGAATGAGATATAAACTGCTCCAAAGGAGTATCCCTCTGCTAAAAGAATGCATCTCTCCTCTGCACAGCTGCAGTGTGTATGTCACTAAAATGCCAGCCCCGGTCTACTCCTCCCCGTTGTACTTATCACGACCTTGGGGAGTTATCGAGATGCCAGAGGGAGCCCAGAAGTATTGCAAACAGTCCATAGGAGAAAAATAAAATAAAAATAAAAAAATAGGACCTGGTGGCAAGAAATCAGCAGGACGAACCCAAACCTGTTATCGGGGGACGTTTTAATGTGGATCCCTTGTTCCCAAGAGGCTCACAGAGAGTCGTCGCGTGGGAGAATTGTGTCCTGGCCAGGCCCCTGGGGTTGTAAATAAAAAGAAATGTAACAGATATGATTAACACGAGTCAAGTGAGGGCCTCAGATCAAAAATAAAGAATGAACTTTTGTAGTTCGGAACAGTAAATCTGTCCGAGAGTGGCACTTCATTGTGACTTTGATGTAGTCTACAATTCACCAACTGTGGAAATAGTTCTGAAAGAGACTGTTGATCCGCCTAAATGAGGGCGAGTGATCTGGTCGGGTTTAAAATGTGAAGCATGCTTGGATTGCAGCGATTAAAATACATTTAGTCTCAGGTTTTCTTGCAGTGTTTTTCCTTCCGGTTTTTGACACTAGCTACTTCGCGTTTCCCTTTGAAAAACATAGCGGCTTCCTCTTTCAGCTTTTTACCCGCATTTCAATACAGGGCTGTACAAATCTCTGGTATTATGACAAAACAACATAACATAACAAACATAACATATCATATAACAGTGGGGATATTTGGAAGTGACAGGGAAGTAAGAGGTTTCTGGACTCCATGTGTAACAATAGGAGCCTTATCCACTTGTGCCTGGAGTTCTACCTTACTGTTGAGCACAAAACTGAGCACCAAGTTCACCCCCTAGAGGACTTGTTTCTCCGGGTAACAAAGTTGATAAGTCCAAAACTTAGTCAAGAAGATCGTGTGGGGTAGAAACTCAGAGCTCAATGGCACATATATTAGCAATCAGTAGACCTTTCCCTGCCAGTTCTTTAACTTCAGAAGAAAGAAGTGTTTTAATCATCTAATACAGCTAAATATAGCACATCAACCAAGATTTATAAAGAGTTGCTAATCACCCAATAGGGTATCTAGGCACCTGCAGATCCCGGCAAGGGTTACTCGAACAGCCAGATCTCAAGGGCCCTTCAGTATTCCGGAAGTGAGGTGGTGGTCCGGAGATGTGTGGGGAGGCTGTTCAAGGTCTTTGCTGTGATGTAAGAGAAGCAGTGTTGTCCACTTCTGCTGTAGTATATGTGGGGAGTATGGGCAAGTGATAGGGAGGAGGATTGTAGTCTTTTCGATGGTTGGTGGAAGTTTAGGCTGTGGTCAATGTAGACGGCTCCTTTGTTGTGTAGTGCCTTGTGTGCATGGGTCAGTAGATTGAATCGGCATCTCTTCTGTACGGGGAGCCAATGGAGTTGCCTGAGGTGGGGTGTGATGTGGGTTTGTCGAGGGAGGTTGAGGATGATTCTGGCTGCAGGGTTCTGTATGGTTTGGAGTCTCTGTTGCAGATGTGTGGCGATTCCGACGTAGAGGACGTTACCATAGTCACGTCGACTGTTGAAGAAGGCCTGTGTCACAGTGCGTCTCATATGTGGGGTTAGCCACTTGAAGATCTTACGTAGCATACGCAGAGTGTGGAAGCAAGTAGAGGAGACAGCGTTGAACTGTGATTTCATGGTAAGTTTGTTATCAATGGTGATTCTGGGGTTTCTGGGTTGTTGGAGAGTGTGGGTGCGGGTCCTAGGTCTGATGGCCACCAGAAGTCATTCCATGGGTTGCTGTTGTTGCTGAAGGTCAGAACATCTATCTCGTCCGTATCCAACTTGAGGCAGTTGTTCGTCATTCAGTTGGCGACGCTTATCATGCATCTGTGGAAGTTGGTCCTGAAGGTGGAGGGATCATAGGTGAGTGAGAGGATGAGTTGGGTGTGGTCTGTGTAGGATATTATGTTGAGACCGTGTGATATGACAATGTTGGCCAGCTGGACTTTATATGCATTGAAGATCGTGGGGGCTGAGGGATGAGCCCTGGGGACACGGTAGATGATATCCTTGGGTACAGAGGTGAAAGGTGGTAGGCAGACCCTAGGTGTTCTACAGGTGAGAAAGGAGGTGATCCATCTGAGTGTGTCCCACGAGATGCCAATGTGGTGGAGTCTTTTGATCAGCGTTTGGTGGGATACGGTGTCGAAGGCTGCCAAGAGGTCAAAGAGGATTAGCGGGAGCTACTGTGTTTCCTTGGTCAAGGAGGATTCAGATGATCACTGGTTGCAATTAGAGCGGTACTGGTGCTGTGATTGTTGCGGAAGCTGGATTGGGAGGCAACAAGTAGTTAGTTCTGTTGCAGGTATGTAGTGAGTTGCTTGTTGATAGTCTTTTCCAGGAACTTGGCTAGAAATGAGAGCAGGGAGATTGGTCAGTAGTTTTTTAGTTTGCTGGGGTCGGCGGAGGGGTTTTTTGAATAGTGGTCTGAGTTCAGCGTTTTTCTAGGCATTGGGAAATGTTGCGATGGTGATTAAGTTGTTGAGCTGGGTGGTGAGTTCCTGGTCTATCCTTTGGTTTCCGAGGTTGAAGATGTGACGTGGGCATGGGTCTGTGTGTATGGATTTCATGATGGAGGTTGTGTCCTGGGTCGAAAGGTGGTTCCAGGTGGTCAGTGTGTGGTTCATGTCAGTTGTGGTGGAGGTGGATTTGTTGAGGACGTCAATAGGTGTAGGTTGAGGCCCGAAGTTTCTGTATGTGGTTACAATCTTGTCATGGAAAAAGTTAGCAAGGTTGTCACACAGCTCTTGTGAGGGTGTGAAGTTGTTTTAGCTGGCAGCTGGGTTGTAGAACTTCTTAATGATGTTGAAGAGTTCCTTGCTACTGTTGGCGCTGGTTTTGATGCATGCGGCTAGGGTTGTCTTCTTTGTTGCCCTTACAGGGGTGGGAAAGGTTGAGGAAGATCTTGAAGGCTGCCCTGTCGGAGGTGTATTTGGTGGTGCGCCATCTCCTCTCCAGCTGTTTGCTGTCATATTTCACAGTTCTTAGTTCTTGGGTGTACCAGTTGCACTTTTTAGAGGATCTTCCCTGATTGTTACTCTTGATGGGGCGATGGTGTTGGTGCAGTTGGTGATCCAGGCGTTGAAGTTCTTAATTTTCTGTTCCAAAGTGGTGGCAGCAGCTGGGTTGGAGGTGTTGAGGGCATCTTTCCAGCTGGACGCTGAAATCTTTCTCCAGTTGTAGAGGAGGGTGGTGACCATCTTGGGGGTGGCGGTGTGGGTTCTGGAGATGCTGAAGTGGACGACGGAGTGATATGTCCATGTGAGTTCTATGATGTGGCTGTATTTGACATGGTGAAGATGGGGTCTAGCGTGTGTCTTGCGGTGTGTGTGTGGGGTCAAGGATGATCTGGGTCAATCTGAGGCTGTTTGTACTGTTGAGGAGTCTTGTTGTTGTTGGGGTCGTTGATGTGGAAGTTGAGGTCGCCGAGGAAGATGTAGTCCTTGGAGTTCAGGGCTAAGAGCACAAGGAAGTCTGCAATGGTGTTGCAGAAGCTGAAGCAAAAGACAGGGGTCATCTTGTCCTCAGTACGGATCTTGAAGTTGAGGTGTTTCATGGGGTGGTAGTAGTGTTGATGGTGAACTGTATGGTCCCTTTGTGGATAATGGCTGCTCTGCCTCCTGGCTTGTTGATGCAGTGATTTTATATCCGTCAGGGATCGCTGTGGCAATGTCTGGGGCGGATGCGGGGTTGAGCCAGGTTCCAGTGGAGAAAATGATGTCGGGTTGAGGTTGGCGATGAGGTCCCATAGTTTGTGGTGTGCTTGCACTTAGTGCATGTGTTAAGGAGTAGGTAGTGGAGTCAGTGGGTTGCTTCTGGTGTGGTGTGGCGAGAGATCGGTGTGGTGTTTTGTGGCGTGCAGAGGTCGTGCTGGTGGAGGAGAAGGTGCATCTGGCACAGGAGAATGGTCCTATCTCGCCTGGTAAGTGTGAGTGTGTATGTCCTGTTTAACCAAAGAGATGCCTGAGGGGAGAGGTTTCCACACACTATCGGAAAATTGGAGATCCCGCTTGGTTCACCTTAAAGCCATCTCGCCCAAAACGGGAACTACATCAATACCTTTACGTTATAAAGACTCCAAATTGCTTAATATTTTGTTAACTGTCAAATTGGGGAAAAACAATACACGTGACGACAGACCAGAATCTGCAACCTTCAAGAAAACCAAATGTATGTCCTTACTTTCAATCATTCTTAGTGGTTCAGTTCTGGAGAAACATTTTAACAATTGAGATCTGTTTAAGAAGAGATCATTGTCAAATAAGAGCATGAAATCTAATGTTAAGGTGTCCACAGGGTAGCGACCCTGTCCTATTGAAACAGGTTGCAGCCAGGTCTGGGCGGGTGTAGGACCTGTGGTGGCTTCGAAAGATTGAGCAAGGGGATTCAAAGATAACGTAGTTGATTGAAAGGTAGTAGTCTCACAGGTTGAAATTTGGTTGGCCGTTACGGAAATGTCGATAGGAGGGTGGAGGACGCACGTTGACGGAGAGGCAGAAGGTGCGTGGCAAGAATGTAAAGCTGGGGCCTCCTGGATTAAGGAATCTTGCAGGCCAGATTGTACCTTGTGAAAACGTATCTTTCTCTGACCTTTTTTAGGATGTCTCCGGGTTGATTTTTTAGATCTTTTTTTTTCTTTTTATGTATTGGACGCTGCTCTAGGGTATCCGAGGTACTAGTTAAGATGTTAGCCTTTGAACGAGCTTTAAAGATTGGAAACATAGCCGTCTCGGAATCTTGGCAGACCGATTCCGTGTCTGTCTCTGTTCTAAAGTTTCTTAGTACAAATCTGATGGAGTTAACTGGGCTTTCAATTGGCATGAGAGACGAGGGGGTTTGTCTGCAGAGCTCCACCCTGGGAACCAAAGTCAATACCGGCGGGTGTTTCAATGTTTATAATGGTTTGATTCCTTGCTAGGAGATCATTGCAGTGCTGCGTGCGGAAACCAGGAATTATTCCATTGCCAGTTGTAAGTTCTTTTAAAATGGTTGTTACGGAGTCAAGAATACAATCGGACCCGCCAACCAACTTTTTCTAAAAGGTTCAAAATGGAGGATAGAAGACGCTCTAGGCTTGAGAGCGAAGAGGAGACTAAAGTGTTTTGATCAAGATTATTGCTTAAGGGATTAATGATTAGGCTCAGATCAGGTGTTACTAAAAGGTGAGAACAAAAAAGAGGAGTGGTTGGAGGGTGTACTATTAAAAAGCCGTAATCCCTTGGGTAGATAGGGAGGCGAAGGCGGGGGAGGAGCAGCTTCCTGATGAGATCCATATCTTTGGATAAGTTCTAAGTCTAGATCAGGGAGGGTGAAGTCCCCGGGAAGATTCTCCTGGTTGGTACATGAAAAAAGAGCATCAGAGCCAGAATTCTGAGATGAAGGTTCCTTTGCCGGGGGTAAGCTGATCACGTCATGATTTGGTAAAGGATTAACAGCTAAAGCAGGTGAAGAGACTTTGCAACAAGCCACAGGCTCACGAATGGAGGAAGATGTATGAGACAAAGCTGGGCTCTTATTTAGATCAGCAAAGAAATGTACGGGGGCTGATTCCTTATGACATGGACAGGTGGAAAGGGGTTCCTCTGGTCCAGAAAAACCCTTTTGATCTAAAGAGTCTGGCTTAGAAGGAATAAGGGGAGCCTTCTCTTTATCCCATAGGGAGAAAATTTGATTTCGGCATTTTAGGCCAGAGGTATTTAAGACTTTATTACACAATGGATTCGATTTAGTTTTTGAACATGATCTCCCCAAGACCAGACGACCGGATCTAAATTTTTTAGCTGTCATTTTGTTCTCCGCACGTTAGATCCCAGTCCTTTCAGTGTTGAGCCACCAACACCTCTCTCGTGGCCTCTGTGGCTCTTTAAACAGAGGATCTGAAAGTCTCCAATTTGCTATGCTGTATCGTCGATATATCACCCACAATCTTTGTGCAGGCCTATAAGATTTCTTTAAACGTAGTAAGGAGAGGCGGTGGTAGTAAAATTACAGCGAATTTGCTGTGCTCGTGATCACCAGCTGTGATATGATATGGCGTAGCTCCCAGACGCCAAAGACGCCTCCCCAAACCACCAATCTGCTGAGGAGCGGCCAGGAAGTCTCCAAGTTCTTTTACATTCAAGATGGCATTTTGGAATGGAACGGCTTTAATGCTAAAACCTGTGGTATACACGATGTTGTCAGCACTTTCTGAGCACAGTTGCGAGAGGAGGCTTGACTTGCCAGCGCCAGTGAGGCCTATACAAACCACATCATACTCTGGTCGCGGAAGCGGTGGTCCGTCCCTTGCAGCAAAGCGCTCCAAAACACTCAGGGGAGTTCCAAGCTATGGAGGCAAGTTTGATGCACATGGTAGCAGTGTTTGCTGGGTGGTCTTGTGTCGAGTGTGGTGAGGACGGTGGTGTCATTCCTGCGGGTGGGCCAGAAGCCAGAGGAATTGGTTTTGAGCACAGTCCAGGCGTGGATGGACGCATATGGCATTTCCTTTTGCACATGAAAGGCATCAAGCAAAATAAGGTAGCAGTGCTGTCCTTTTATCACTCCCAAATAACCAGAGGTGAAAAAACACATTTAAGAGGCCCCCAAGGCCCAGAGGGTATCATCATCCGCTCCCCCGACGACCCCCCCTTACTGCCCCCCACTGCCCTCCTTGGCTATGTGATAAACAGTGGTCACAGTATAGTCACTTCTAATTCAGATTATTGGAAACCTTGTTTCTGTAAAAGTTCTCATGTATGCACAAATTTTTGGTTGCGCACAGTCCCAACTAATTGGTATTATGCTAGTTTTTAATCACCCACCAAAAATTCCTGAGAGGTACTGCCAGGAGGCATGATTGCCTCAGTTTTAGAAGATGCAAGTTGTGAGTGAGGCGAGGCAAAGTGCAAATAAACTGGCTTACCCCTGCTCCATTTTCCTTTGTATGGGAATATGACATGAGACCATCATCCAGACAGGAGCCTGAACAGGATTAGACTGGAACTTGGGTAGTTACAAGGATGGGCACTGGGAACAGAGTGAAGACTACCCTTCCTCTGGCAGTGTATGCACAGATGTCAGCTTGTGGCTCAGTTGACACTTTATAGGCCAAGCGAGAGGAGAATGTGCGCTGCTCCTAGCCTCTCTCTTCTCCCAGCATCACTGTTTACCCTGTTGGTGCTTAGTCAACAGGTCCAACATTGTAGCGATCTTATGGGCTACACTCAAAACCAAGTGAGCTACTGGGGTGTCGGTTAAATGTACATTTGTGACAAAGAGGGAGCAGAGTGCTGGGGTGGTGTGGCTGCAATGATCATGTCCAGAGTAAACATTGATTGATGTTCGGGCCTGCGGCTTGGGCCTATTACTCTATTTGAAGGCCTTTAGCAACCTGTAGCAGCTGGCTATAAGGCTTTAGGTAATCCTGGCCTTCACTGGCATGCAGCGAAAGGCATGGGCAAAGTGCTCTCATGTTAGGTGTCCGTGTTATAATTCTTGCAGCACTATATTGCAACACTTCAAGTTTTCTACAGAATCATTTTAGTTGTACTACCCATATTTCTGTTAAAGTACTTGATTTTCGATCTATAGCAAAACACTGGCTATCAAAAGGTGGAAATCCTGTCTAGTAATGTGAGGTAGTAACTGCAGCATGACAGCATGGTTAACTGGGGTGCCAAACAGAACACTCAAGGTTTTAACTTTCCCACAACACACAAGCCTGGGTTTCTTCACAAGGATTTTATTATATAGTTGTTTAATCTGTCTCAACGTACACAGGGTAGCTGGTAAGAGAAAACGCGTCTTTGTGGCATTCAGCCTCAACTAATTGCCACTTATACGAGGCTGAATGGTTGCAAATGTGTCAATAACATACTTCAGGTCCCCTTATGGATAGTCTTCAAACTTCCTTACAACTTGAGTATCATCAGTGAACGTCATTCTGAGATGTTTCTGTTGTAATGCTCTCTGTAATGCGCTCGGCCTCTATTGAAGCTAGGTCTAGCCAAATTAAATAAAATAAAAGGCATACAATCTAGCACTTACTTCTGTCTTATATGCACCCGTTACAACATTAGTATGAAAGAATGTTTTATGTGACCTATCCTCAATTAGAGTGGCAGACTAGGTATGAAGGTATAAAGAACGAGTGATTTAATGAGGGCAGAAAAAATGTCTTGGAAGTGTAGTAAGAGAATAAATGGATAGCACACAATAATTTAGTCACACCTGATTTCTGTGTGAATGCTATTGTGTAATATGTCCTTGAGCCTGAAATCCCTTATGGTGCCTCTGTGCTGAGCCTCTTGGGTTGCGAGAGAGAAATGCCCACTCATTGAGGAAGGATGTGTCTGTCTGAACTATGATCCGAATGGATCATATGTTTATTTGTTTAAGGCGTTTTGTATAGCACTAACCTCGTCACTTTCCGGGTCATTACTAATAGGTTATACAATAAACCATACGATTGTGAAGAATAAATAATACATTGTCCTGTTAACAAACTAGGGTAAGTGGCTACTTTAGGCATGTTTTAGGGTGATGTAGGGTGACTTATTAGAATGGAAGTATGGGGCAGATGTAGGTTGTGGGTTTGAGGTAGTTCGAGTTTTGTTGCGATTTGAGGTAGTACATTCGTCTGATTTTCCGATTGGTCTATTCTTCTAGCGAACATCATCAGCCATCACGCCAACCACTAAGACCTTATTACAGGTTAGAAGGAATTCCCTGCAGAGATTTAGAGTGGCCTTAATCATTATTACTGGACAGTATATCCACATGGAATTTGTTTATTATAGGTTGAACTCCTCGGAATAGAGACTAACAGCATGGAAACAGAACTACTCTGTGGAATTCTGAAAGGTGTCCCTTATTCCTAGGGGCTCAATGCACACATTTATCACCTGCTTAGAGCACGTGGTAAATGTATCTTGCAGGCTTCTTTGTGGCGCTGGCGTGGAGGGAGGGGATAAGGTAGGATACTTGAGGGAAGGTGAAGGATAATTCTGGCACTGCATACTTCCCCCTTGCCAGAGAAAACTGTCAGAGGGACTCAGGGGCGAAGCATTTCTGCTGTTGCATGTGATTTACCAGCCAGAATTACTGGCTGGTAAAATCAGGTCTGGTGTTCCCGCACCCAGGAAAGCTAGGTGCAGGAACACTGGGCCAGTTGTGATCAGGCGGAATTCCATGTGGTAATTCTGCTTTGCTTGAGTCCTAATCACAGCCTTTAAGTATGTCTTCACTGGTAATCCTGGAATGTTATACACAAGAAAAGGCAACATGGGAATAAAGGTTGCACATCCCTTTTCTTCAAGAATTGTGATACAAAATAACAGTGGCGCTCAAAAGCACTATTGACACACATGTCGCCACGATGTGTCCCAGCTACGTTCACGATGAATCGTTGATCATTGCCCAAAGCACCGTTTACAACCAAATAGCAGAGCACCCCTGGTGTAAATGACTATAATTTCACGTTTTAAGTCCCCTATTTACAAGTTAGTATAATCAAGGTAAATTGAGACACTATTTTGCCATTCCACAATGTTAGGACATACATCAGAGACAACAGGAACCCAAGCGGCCTTGTTGTCAAAAATACAGAACGCTGCTGTGTAGCAAATGCATATCTTTACGCGTTCTGAACACGGACTGGAATATTTCTAAGATGGCTGCCAGTCCTTGGACCTTGATAAGTCCTTGTATGTGTGGTATCGATATCGTGCTGCAAAAAACAGTGCTCACAAGGCTGCTTGGTTGCCTATTATTTCCTTTGATGTTCTGGTGAAATGAAAAGAAGTAAAAACACTACCCATAGTAGTATGTGGGGTTTTGATTGATTGTGGTCCTAACATTGTGGAATGGAAAAATAGTGTCTCAGATGACCTTGATTATACTAACATGTAAAAAGGGAGCTTAAATACATGAAATTATAAAGTCATTTACACGAAGAGTGCTCAGCGATTTGATTGTAAGCCCCTGGAATGTCAAAGCCTATTTAGGGGGCTATGTCATTTCACTGAGATCACAGTATTTCCAAAGACAGCTGCAACACTTGTTGCAAGGATTGCCTCTCTGCTTTTGAGTTGTGCAGGCCTAAGAAACCAGCCTGATACCTTTAATTTGAGGTGTCATTATTTGAGGAGCGGGTACAAAGGGCTGCTCAGGAAAGGTACTGATGTGGATTCTGAATCTGAAGCTTGCTAATGGTAGGTATTGGTCATGAGTCTGTTGTGCCTAGTGTCCTGATGGATGAGTATTAGTTTCAAAAGACCTTGAACAGTTTTGAGGTGGTTCCTTTTCATGTTTTGATTTGTAGGGATTTTGAACAAATTATTGAAGAATCTCAAGTTCCTTCTGCTGGCCTTGAAAAGGGTTCAACTAGCTAGAGATGGTAATTCTATTCCTTGTAGTTGGTATTGTAAGAAATTGGGTTAGTTGTGGAGTACGGTGTGAGCCCTGTTCAAGCAGCAACCACAATCATTGTCAAGGTAAGGTACAAGCAAACCCCAAATTAAGGTTTGCTCATCCCCCTTATAGCTTGGCACAGAGCAGTCATGCTTAACATGCAGACAATGTGTATAGTATTCATGCAACACTTCAAACAGTAACAGAGTGAAAAAAGACCACAAAAAGGTCCAACATATAAGTCAAGACCAAAAAACAAAAATCCAATCAGTAGAAATTGAGTAATGAATACAACATTTTTTTTGTGAAAATAGTGCCAAAATGGACAAAATCCATATTTGGGATATCTGGTTGCGCTGGACTGGGTCAAAGTCACACTTTCAGACAGAAAGCGATGGAGTGCAGATCAGCTACAGTCACCAGGTTAGGTGTTGCGGGCGGGTGTAGCTGGAGCTTTGCGTTGGTGGTCCCCCACTAACAGCCGATGCTGTAGCATGAAGAGGCAGCTGCTGGAGCTTCATGTGAATTGCTGTGCAAGCGGCAAGGTATTGGTGCGAACGGGCCAGTTCGCAGTTCTAAAGAGGAAAAACGTTTAAATTGAACTGCCTTGAGTCACATCAAGGGTCCAGGACCTGAGGGACACCACTTTGGGATCAGGAACTCACTGCGTCTGAAGAGGGGGTGTCTGAGGTCCAGGTTTTACAGCCAATCTGGGTTTGAAGTGGGTTAGAAGCTTCTAGAGGTTTCCCTTTGAAGTCCCCAGTCATCCTGCCTTCCCTGCCCTGACTCCAGAGTAACTACAGAGGGTATGCACAGTCCTTTGTGCGGAGCAGGACACAGCCTATTCAAGTGCAAGTGAAGCTGTGCCCAGCTCCTCCCTCCCATCCTGCTTTGATGGCACATCCAGGCACACCTAAGCTCCCTATTGTGTGTGGCTGTCTAGTAGGAATACACAAAGATTGATTGTCAGCCTCACCCAGTATGTGGCCCAGGTACGGGCTACAGGGCCTAAATGGCTAAGGCAGGATAATGCCAACTTTCTAAAAGTGGCATTTTCAAAATTGTAAATAAAATTCCAGGTAACGTAGATGTTAGACTACGGGAAAGGTAGGCCTTGCAGTAGTGAAAAACAAATGTAAGAGCCTTTCACTTCCAGGACATGTAAAACCTTTAAGTGCATGTCCAACCTTTTAAATACACTGCACCCTGCTGTCTGGGTTGTTCTGGGCCTACCATAGGGGTGACATATGTATTGAAAAGGAAGGTTTGGACCTGGCAAAAGGTTTATTTTGCCAGGTCGAAATCACAGTTTTAAAGCTGCACACACAGGCTGCAATGACAGGCCTAAGACATGTTTAAAGTGCTACTTAAGTGGGTGGCACAATCAGTGCTGCAGGCATGCTAGTAGCATTTAAGTTACAGACTATGGGCACATGTAGTGCTACTTTACTAGGGACTTACAGGTAAATTTAATATGCCAATTGTGATAAGCCAATATTACCATGTTTAAGGAGCGAGTGCAAGCACTTTAGCACTGGCTGGCAGTCCCAGGCCCAACAAAAGCAATTTCAGTGAAAAAAGGAGGGAAGCCAAAAATGTAGGGCTCGGTCCAATGGGAGGTGTATTATACAAAGTTGCTAGACTTATGTGGCAAAGGAGGATCGAATTATGCAGCAGGATTGATTAATTATGTGGTAAAAAGTTAAGTATTGCAAGTTAATGCAGCATATTTTGCAGCAGTACTCTTTCCCATTTTGTCAATTGTTAATCTTTATTTCGGATTTTATACAATTCCACAAAGTTCACATAAAACACAATACTGCTAAGATAAAATTGTTCCTCAGAAGACCATCTAATTTTAACAGCAGCAGTTAAAAAACAGATAATAAAATATCAAATAGAATCATCTTTGAAAAATTATAAAATCATCACCAGAGGTCACATAAATACCTATTAATAGTGATTTAAACTCATTCAGCCAAGCACTGTGTTTTTTAAAGAGCAGCAGCTACAAAACATGCAATAGAAAAATAGATAAAATCATCAAACAGTAATTGTAAAAACATCAAAGCTGGGCGGACTTGGTTGAAGTATTAGGACAGGGTTGATAAAAGGTTTACACGACTGGGCATAAACAAATGACAAAACATAACAAAATGGTTTGTGTTTTGTGGGGACTCAAGGTCGCAGCCACAAGGTTCTAAATGTATTGCCTCATTCGGTCCCTTTGGTATCGCTAACAACCCATGAGGTAAGAACCGCAAAAGGTGCGCAACAGCTCTTGGATTTGTTTGTCACACTCTTGGATGGCCTAGACCTAGCGAAGAATTACTGTAAGGGCCAGATTTAAAAAAGGTGGTGCTGCACCTAGTGCAGCTCCACTTTCTTGAGCCCCTTAGCACCTCCCTAACACCACCATGTGTGCGCTGTATCTAAGATATGGTGCACCATGGCAATAGTTAAGGAACTAGTGTCATAATTTTTCACGCTAGTTCGGAGCTTTGCAGGATTAGCATCAAACATTTTGATGCTAATCCTGCAAAATCCATTAACTCCTTCCCCCCAATGGTTACGTCCGGTGGCGCCGCGCTCAGGCGCCACGGACGTAACAATTACATCCTGGGACCGGTCCCCCAGGGAAGGGATGGAAGGGGAATCGCATCCTCTTCCACCCCCATCCCGACCCCCCAGTGACGTTTGATCACATCACCGTGCGATCGCATGCTGACCTCATCAGAGATCACCCCCCATCGGAAGAGAAATTAAAGCATTTCTCTTCCAATTGGGGAGTGGGGGCGGGCAGAGAGACATGAAAGCAAAGGAAAGGCGTTTCCTTTCATGTCTTTCTGAGCATTTCTACAGCCCTATTGTAAAGCAATCGGGCTGCAGAAATGGCCACTAGACACCAGGGAGTTTTTTGTTTAATACACAATAAAGGGGAGCGACCCCTTGGACAAGCGTTGCTCCCATGGTGGTCATTTTTTTAAAGGCCTTTTCTGCCTCCTCAGGGGGCAGATTGGCCTATTTTAAGTAGGCCGATCTGAAGCCATCAGACACCAGGGATCATTTCTTTTTTTTTTTAGAAGTAGGGAGCGACCCCTTAGGCAAGGGTCGCTCTGCTTGGGGGCAAATTGTTTTTAGGCCATTTCTGCCCCTCTTGGGGGCAGATCCACCTATTTTTCTTACGCCAATCTGCCCCCAAGAAGGGCAGAAACCACTAGACACCAGGGATTTTTTTTGTGCCAATTTTTCACAAGCGGAGCGACCCCTTAGGCAAAGGTCACTCTGCTGGGGGGCATATTTATTTTAGGCCATTTCGACCTATTTGAATTAGGCCAATCTACCCCCAAGGGGGACTGAAACTGCTAGGCACCAGGGATTCTTTATTTTTTCATGTTTTACAGATGGGGAGCGACCCCTTAGGCAAGCGTGAAAACGTGGACAGAAATGGCTCTTTTTTTCACCTGAATTTCAATTTTTATTTTTATTTTAGCTGTTACTTTCTGTAGGAAACCCTTGAAAGATCTACACAAATGACCCCTTGCTGAATTCAAGACTTTGTCTACTTTTCAGAAATGTTTAACTGTCTGGGATCCAGCATTGATTTCACAACCATTTCTGTCACTAACTGGAAGGAGGATGAAAGTACAAAAAATAGTAAAAATGGGGTATGTCCCAGTAAAATGTCAAAACTGTGTTAAAAAATGTGGTTTTTGATTCAAGTCTGCCTGTTCCTGAAAGCTGGGAAGATGGTGACTTTAGCATCACAAACCCTTTGTTGATGCCATTTTCAGGGAAAAAACACAAGCTTTCTTCTGCAGCCCTTTCCCCCCATTTGTTTTTTAAACAAAACTAAATTTTAGCTGTATTTTGGCTAATTTATTGGTCTCCTCCAGGGGAGCTCACAAATTCTGAGTACCTCTAAAATCCTTAGGATGTTGGAAAAAAAAAGCAAATTTGGTGTTGATAGCTTATGTGGACAAAAAGTTATGAGGGCCTAAGCACAAACTACGCCAAATAGCAAAAAAAGGCTTGGCACAGGAGGGGGAAAAGGCCTGCAGCGAAGGGGTTAATGCCCACTGTAAACAATGGTGTGCCTCCTTTTAATGCCTGCTCTAAGCAGGCGTTAAAAGTGCTGAAAAATTGACGCAAAGAAATCTCTTAGAAATCTCTTAGATATCTTTGTGCCAATTTGTCTCCCCACCGTAACATGGGAATGCCCCCTTTGCATACATTATGCCTGGCACAGACATAATGTAGCGCAAAGGGTTACAAAGTGCCACAATGCATGCATTGCGCAACTTTGTAAATTTGGTGTGGCGACTTTGGTCTCATTGGGCCACATTAGCGTTTTAGAAAATGACATTTATGTGGTACAAGGAGGCCCCTAAGTCTTTTGTTATGGTGGCTGGATCTATATATACCAGGTCCAGGGTATTTCGCATTCAAGGGCATGAATTAGTCAGAGGCAACTCTTTTTCTTATTTGGGAGTCCAGTTGGATTCTGAGGGCACATGGTGCCCATTAATTACTACAAAAAAACATCAGTTTTGAGGGCCATTTCATTGGTTTCCGATTTTGCATCCAGATTGAGAAAAAAAGTCCTTGAAAGCATTATTAGATGTATGTCAATCGAAATGTATATCTGCAGTTGCTTAGGACAATGATATTTTGGGTAACTCTTCTAGCCTTCAGGTCGTTGAAAGTAAATACCTTAGATGCCTTTTGACTATTCCTCAGTGCACCCCTTCATAGATTGTACACCAAGAGTTGGGTTTAAATTACCTATTTGACACATTCGCTCTCCTTCCCCTTTTAAAATGGATCATAATTTAGAGAAGGCCGGAGATGGAATTAAACTGGGAGATATTACAGGATTGTGTGGCCCTTGATAAAGCTCAGTCGATACCGTGGCTAAAATGTCGAAATTTTTCCTTTTCCTCAATAGGTCGCAGTGATTCATTTTAGAGCCCCAAGTTGATCAGGAAATCCGACTTGGCATGGACTCGGAAGACCCTTGTATCTCTGGCGTCAGGTCGCTAGAGAAGGCCAGGAAATATCGAAACCCTTTGTTCCTGACACTATATAATTCTAACCCTCATTAATACTCTCTGGGCAAAGATTTCACTCATTGTTTTGATTGTGATCTGTCACTCATTGCCTTACCTCTGCTTGCTTCTTTTTAGGTTGAGCGCACAAACGCTTTGACCTGCTGTAAGTATTGTTGGCTTTTAACCACGCCCACCGCATGCCCATCACTTTCACTCATTCGTGGGCTTGCCGTTCAAAAATCCTTTGTTATCATTGGTAAATGCTTTATGTTTGTCCCTCCTTGGGGAGGTTTTGTTACCGCCTTGCAGACTGGCCCTTTTACATGGATAATTGCACAATTGCCGATATGTTTGACTGTGAGCGACCTTCTTTTTCCTTTTGTGTCTCTCCTTGTGCTCATGGTCATGGCGGCTATGGTGCTATGAATCGGCTCGCTTATGTTAACTAATGTTTTACTTTTCATTTTTAATTTATGTCGCAAGAAAAGTCCAATTAGGGATTTACAACGCCAATAGCTCTAACTGGAGCATATGTGAGATCCAGTGCATTGCAAGTGCTTGTTTGATACTGATGACGCAGAAATGAAGGTTTTACATTTATTAGCGCATAATCGTAGTATTGCAATAATCAAGTGTGACTTTAACTGAACGAATAAAGATTGTACGGGGACAAATGTGCCCTCAGAGTAGTTTGCCAACATTTATAAGCGTGCTTTACATAACGTGATGTATTAGAATTGTACGAATCTGACATAATCGTAAACGTGTGCTATGATTTGCTTGTTTGAAATGTTTTAGCTTAGCATAACTTTAGTGGAGGCTTTGGCCTAGTTGCCTGTCTCACGATTTAGATGCTCGTATTTTTCCAACGTGCTAATAAAAGTGTATTCTTGCTTGAAGCTGTACTTTTCCAGTGAGATCGTTCACATGTATATCTTTAAGGTTTCGTGCCAGCCTGGCATCTTCTTCTTTGCTCCAAGGTCAATCTGCAGGTGCAGACAATGGACGCTCTGAAAGTGAGTTAATTGGTAAAATATGTTGCAACTTACGTTCCCGACTCCAAGGATAATGTATGCCTAGGTAGAAGCTTGTGAACTGTAGTTTTTGATTGGACAATTTGAAGCCAACCTATGAACCCTCCAATGGAAGACCCTACTGGATTTGAACTGTTGTCTATTTAAACCAGGTGCACGAGAGGAAAGCAGCCATTATTGGACATGAGCCATTACCAGCCATTATTGCCGTTACCAGCCATTATTAGCCCATTACGAACTTTACCAGCCATTGCCCGCCATTTGCAGGACTTTGCAGCTATTATGGCCCACCTTGCTGCGACGCCATTTTGAAAGAGACTTTGATGCTTTCTCTAATCGAGAGAAAGAGACTTTAAGTAATTCTCGCCCTAGAGACTTTAACTTTGATTCGTCCCTTTGCATGAAGTAATAGTTTTGTCCCTTTGCCGCTGAGAGGCAATTGCCCCGTCCACCCTGCCCCTTTGCCCCCGTCCCATGCTGATCGAAACTGGTACCTGTGAGACGAAGACTTCCTTGAATGCTGATTGAATTCGGTAAATATGAAAGGAAATTGTACAATTGCATTGTGTTTCTTTTAGGTAACCAACTGCTGATTTTTGATAAGAGCCCTAGTTAGGAGTTTTCCAAATTAATGTTGCTAAATTGTTTTGCATGAAGTCCCACATGCCGATGCTAATTTGAGGTTAGATGAGGATTCATTTGTTGCACGATGCAATTTGAGACCTTGTTATGCTGACCAATGTATGCAATTAGCTCATTACAGATTATAGTTTTAGTGATTTGCATTGCTATTATCGAATGCATTATTATTCAAATGCTACATAGATTGCATCTTTTCCGTCGTTATGGACAGCTATTAATGTTCATATACATATATCATTTGGTGTTGAGACACATTTATATTGTGCTAGCTTTGTTAATATAGGGAAATAAATTCATTAACTTTGAATAAACTGGTGTGGTTATTCATGACCGAAAGGTCATGGTTCGCCGAAATGTTTTCTGGATTAATCGTGAAATGTTATGTTGATCAAGGTATTGCTTATGTTCGTTATTGATTATTGATTTGATTAAATTGATTACTCTCGGGTGAAGAGAGCCCCACTTGGTCAAAAGATTAATCGACCTAAGAGCGTCCAAATACAGGTAATTTATTAGTACGGAACGCTCTATCAGTAGATGGTAGCAGAGGATGGTTTCGCCCTTTGGGACCCCATTCGAGAGGTACATGGTGTTGAATTAACGGTTTCGCCCTTTGGGACCCCATTCAAGAGGTACATGGTGTTGAATTAACGGTTTCGCCCTTTGGGACCCCATTCGAGAGGTACATGGTGTTGAATTAAAGGTTTCGCCCTTTGGGACCCCATTCGAGAGGTACATGGTGTTGAATTAACGGTTACGCTCTTTGAGACCCCACTCGAGAAGTTTGAATTCGATTTTTCTTGGGTAAAACAGACTGAGAAAATGATGATGGGCTAAGTCCCCCGCGACTTTCCCGGAATCTCGGAGCTTGCGAATGGAGAGAATGGAGGTGTGAGATCGGCGTTGGCGGTACTAGTGACGGTATGAGTGAAGTTAGGGTTTTGCGCTTGCACAGCTTATTGCCGCAGATTGTTTGAAAAGGTTGCGAGGATTTTAGAGAATAGCGGAGGTGCGACTCCGAGTGTAGAAGTAGGGAAGTCGTCGAACTTCATAGAGAATAGCGGAGGTGCGACTCCGAGTGTGAGAGTAGGGAAGTCGTCGAACTTCATGTTCATGTGGCGCTTTGTGCAGAAAAAGGTCCACGTGGTTGTTGTTGTTGAGACGGGCCCTGCGAGGTCAAGAGACTCCGGAGTATGTTGAAAAGTGTATGAGACACTTGTTTTATGTTGTGGTCTGGTCGGTTTAATAGGTTGACCGGGTGTGGTCAACGAGTCGGTACGTGTGTTAAGGGAGTGAAAGAAAACTTCGACTTCGGGCTTTGACAAAATTCTAAGTGCACTAGAATAGATCATTGACAAGTTGAGAGCAGATCTGCGGGTCAGATTTGCTTGCGAAAGTGGGGACCGAGAAAGATGGAATAACTGCCGAGGCTAGTGAAAAATCCCTAAGGTCCTGAAGCGATTGTGTTACCCTTCCTGTAGTAAACCGACAGATCTGTTTTATTATTATTTGGTTGCTCGCGATATATGCTAGAAGTTGTTACGAGAGGAGATGAGTGAAGGAGGACAAGCCGCGAGGCTTTGTCAGCCGCAGTGTGTGTGAGTGTGAAGTCACTAAGAGCCGCGCTGGGATAGGTTGGTTGTAGAGAAGGGTCGCGCACGGATTGGACGCAGTCCGTGGGGCTCGATTGGAAGGGGAAAGGCAAGCGAAGAGTATTCCGGGAATTAAAGTCACCCATTGATTACAATTTTTGTGAAATAAAAGACGAGAAAATGAAATTTTTTAAAGCATTAAAGAGTGCGATGAAGGGGGAGTCTTACATTAAAGCGAGCGTGGGAGAGGAGACGCCACCCGAAGGTACACCAGCTTACATTGTAATGGAGGAAAAGGGGGTAGCTCCGTGCCTTTGGTTAAAGCAATGGCACAAGCTGACAGAGAAACATGGGAGCGTAGCGTTCCCGATCCATGGGACATTCGATATAAGGATCCTAGAGAATTTGAGATTTGCGATGTACGACATGAAGGTACCTCCAAGGCCAGCACAGTTTGAGGCTCTAGCGATTTGGGAATTAATGGCTAGACAGCAACAGCAAAAGAAGTTCGAGACCAGGATAAGAAAGGCAGAAAAGACACTAGCGGACGCTAGGTGGGATAATGCACAGAAGGTGTGGAGGTCAGATATATTGCAGGGGATAAAATTGTTTCCCGCAATTACTAAGGAAGAAGAGGCGACAGGCAAGAAAGCTACCTGCAAGACAAACAGGAGGTGTTCCAAAGATAGGGAGGACGAGTCAGATGATGAGGAGTTCATCATGCAATTGCTGAACGACCGTCCACCGCCTTATGCAGAGAATGGACAAGGTCCAAGTACCAGTTCTGCCCCTCCGGCACCGGTACTGAATAATGAAACTCAGAGTTCAGAAACGCCATCGGGATCTAAGGACCCGAGTTTACTGTTCACCCCGCAGATACCGCAGGTCAGGAGAATATATCCAGATGTGCCTGTATTGAAAACAGCAGACAATTATCAGCCGCAGGTCCCAAGGTACTACAGCAGTGACAATGGTACGGGAATGATTCTAGATCCAAACGTGATGGGAGTACAGAATGGTCGCAACCCAACATTGGCACAAGCTGAATCAACTCAGTTTTTGATGCCTCAAAAGCAGATGCAGGGGGGAACCGCACATGCTCAGATGACTGGGAGTCAGACGGGCATGCCGGCAATGATGACCCATAGTGTGGGAATGAACATGCCTCAGAACCTGGGGAATGGACAGAACCCAGATGCGATATCCCTACCCATTACTGTAGGTCCACCGGTACCTTTGTACGTTCAGCCTAACTCAGGTATGAGCGGTCAAGGATCAATGGTGCAGAATGGGACGGAAAGGAGGTGCATAGAACACACTCCAGAGACAACTCCGATAGCGGCTCTGCCACCTGGATCTGGGTCCTTGATGGAGTTTAGTCCCATATGTGCTCAGTCAACAGTGGTGAGGTCGAGTCCCCCACTGATGATACCGCTATCATCGCACACTGAAAAGTTGCCGCAACCATCAATGGCAGTCGATGTGAATGCTACACTGATGGGGCTGAATGCGCAACAGCTGACACAGTGGTTCAACAGTCTGAATTCCACACAAAGCTCAGCCAGTGGGAAGGGAGAAGAGGACTATCTGAATAGGGTCAGGTTGAACATGGAAGCAGAAGAATTGGTGGAAGGGACTATGGGGGTGAATAGGTTAGAGTCCTACTCGGAAGAAGAGCTGAGGTATCTATGTCCCAGGATTACGAGAGAAGTAAACAAGGTACATAGAAGCTTGCAAGAAATAGCTGACAAAATGGAGGAAAAGGGGGTAGCTCCGTGCCTTTGGTTAAAGCAATGGCACAAGCTGACAGAGAAACATGGGAGCGTAGCGTTCCCGATCCATGGGACATTCGATATAAGGATCCTAGAGAATTTGAGATTTGCGATGTACGACATGAAGGTACCTCCAAGGCCAGCACAGTTTGAGGCTCTAGCGATTTGGGAATTAATGGCTAGACAGCAACAGCAAAAGAAGTTCGAGACCAGGATAAGAAAGGCAGAAAAGACACTAGCGGACGCTAGGTGGGATAATGCACAGAAGGTGTGGAGGTCAGATATATTGCAGGGGATAAAATTGTTTCCCGCAATTACTAAGGAAGAAGAGGCGACAGGCAAGAAAGCTACCTGCAAGACAAACAGGAGGTGTTCCAAAGATAGGGAGGACGAGTCAGATGATGAGGAGTTCATCATGCAATTGCTGAACGACCGTCCACCGCCTTATGCAGAGAATGGACAAGGTCCAAGTACCAGTTCTGCCCCTCCGGCACCGGTACTGAATAATGAAACTCAGAGTTCAGAAACGCCATCGGGATCTAAGGACCCGAGTTTACTGTTCACCCCGCAGATACCGCAGGTCAGGAGAATATATCCAGATGTGCCTGTATTGAAAACAGCAGACAATTATCAGCCGCAGGTCCCAAGGTACTACAGCAGTGACAATGGTACGGGAATGATTCTAGATCCAAACGTGATGGGAGTACAGAATGGTCGCAACCCAACATTGGCACAAGCTGAATCAACTCAGTTTTTGATGCCTCAAAAGCAGATGCAGGGGGGAACCGCACATGCTCAGATGACTGGGAGTCAGACGGGCATGCCGGCAATGATGACCCATAGTGTGGGAATGAACATGCCTCAGAACCTGGGGAATGGACAGAACCCAGATGCGATATCCCTACCCATTACTGTAGGTCCACCGGTACCTTTGTACGTTCAGCCTAACTCAGGTATGAGCGGTCAAGGATCAATGGTGCAGAATGGGACGGAAAGGAGGTGCATAGAACACACTCCAGAGACAACTCCGATAGCGGCTCTGCCACCTGGATCTGGGTCCTTGATGGAGTTTAGTCCCATATGTGCTCAGTCAACAGTGGTGAGGTCGAGTCCCCCACTGATGATACCGCTATCATCGCACACTGAAAAGTTGCCGCAACCATCAATGGCAGTCGATGTGAATGCTACACTGATGGGGCTGAATGCGCAACAGCTGACACAGTGGTTCAACAGTCTGAATTCCACACAAAGCTCAGCCAGTGGGAAGGGAGAAGAGGACTATCTGAATAGGGTCAGGTTGAACATGGAAGCAGAAGAATTGGTGGAAGGGACTATGGGGGTGAATAGGTTAGAGTCCTACTCGGAAGAAGAGCTGAGGTATCTATGTCCCAGGATTACGAGAGAAGTAAACAAGGTACATAGAAGCTTGCAAGAAATAGCTGACAAAAACGGGGTTGATATAGACAAGACAAAACACTTGAGCAGGAGCTATAGATTGGATTTCAGGACCACAGACTTTGAACACATGAGGTCAGCAGGCATGAAAACGCACCTTAGAGAATTGCTGCAGAGTGCACAAGTGTGGAGGTGCTTAGACAAATGAGAAAGCAGGTGGGCAAAGAAAAAGGAAAAGAAGAAAGACAGTGTCCCAGAGCACAACGAGAAAAGACCACAGAGTAGTGATGCAATAACCATGTTACCAATGAGGGAGACAGCAGGGGGAAAACTAATACATGTACCGTGGCACAGAAGCGACATTCAGTCTTTTACGGATGATTTTCCCAAACTGAGAGAGAAGCCGATTGAATAGTATCAGCAGACTGATAGGTTCGTGAAGCTTGCAAAATGTCTTTGGGAAGACCTGAACACCCTCTTTGAGATTGTGGTTCCGGCAGATTTGTGGGAAGACTGCAAAAGGGCTGTAGGTTGGCCGACAAGTGAACCAGAGAGAGACAGGGATACGGGTGCACCATCACCTATGGTAATGAGCTTGTACTATAAGGTGATTGAGCATTTGAAGACGAAGGTTGCCGCGAAAAATGTGGATTGGCAGAAGATTGATCGAACTGCCCAAGAGGCTAAAGAGTCGATTCATGGTTACTATGAGAGGTTGTTGAAGGCGTTCAAGAACTACAGTGGCACGGAAACAATAGAGGCGAAGGACATGCTTCATTTTGTGTTCAGATTTGTGGAAGGGCTGAGACCAGAGATAAGTCAGATGATAAAGTCGCATTTGATTTGTTGGCAGTCGAAACCGATTGATGAGGTGTTGAATTAAGCGAAATACTGTAGCGACGAAATTGAGGTGAAACAGAAAAGGTTGAAAGAGAAAGTGATGGTGATGCAACTTAAAGCAGCTCAGACAGGTCTGCAAGGTTTGCAAGGGTTGCAAGGGTTCCAACAGCAGGTACCGCAGCCGCAGCCGCAGGGAAATATGGTGTTTCAGCCACAGGCGAGAGGCAGAGGCAGAGGAGGCTTTGGGAGTAATGGTCCGGATTTGAACACTGTTGTGATTCCGAATGGTGTGCAGGCAATGAAAAAGGTGATGCCGTGTCACGTGGGCGGAATCGTCGGACATTGGAAACACGAGTGTCCGATGGTGGTGCAGGAAGGTGCAGGTGTTGGTCAGCAAAACGATGATGTCAATGCATTCCAGACAATGAGGGGACCGAAAATGAGAGGTCCAAACCCAAATTTTCAGACCATAAATCAGCTGCAGGGATTACAGCCCATGTAGCCGCAGCAGATGCAGATGCCCCGTATGCAGATGACGCAAATGCAGCCAATGCAACAGCAGTTTCCCATGGTACCTAATCAGCAAATGCAAATACCCTTGGCACCAGTGAGTCAGCAGCAAGTGATGCTTCCTCCACAGGTCTCGAGTCAGGTGATGAGTACAAATGGCACAGTACAACAGTTCCCATTACACAGTGAGACTGGAATAAACAATGTATGGGAGAGTGAAAGTTCAGATGAGGAGGGAAATTGTGTGCTTGCAGCATCCTTGGAAGTTGATCAAAAGGGTCCATATGTGGAGGGAAGAGTCATGGGTCATCGTGTTTCATTCTTGGTTGACACAGGAGCCACACGTTCAACTGTTAGGAGCATTGAAGTACCAAATTTGCCACTCTCAGGGAGAACGGTTCAAGTAGTGGGAGTAGCAAACAGGCACCTGACGAACCCAATCACAGATCCAGTACAAGTCAGCATTGGTAACTATCAAGGGTTACATAATTTTGTGGTATGTGACTCAAGCCCGATAGCACTGTTAGGGAGAGACCTATTGTGCAAATTGGGATGTTCGATTATGTGTTCGAACGATGGAATCAGAATTCAGACGAGCAGTGATGGGGAAGAAGAGGACAGTGTAGAAGGGGATGAGATGGAAACTGTCGATGAAGAATATCCTCTGATTAACCTTCTTCCGATGATAACTGAAGAAGATATTCCAGCTGAATTACGGGAAACAGTCGGAAAGGAAGTGTGGGATATGACAGGAAAAGAGGTGGGATTGGTGAAAGGAGTGGAACCAGTGAAAGTGACCGTAAAACCCAATGCAACCTTTCCCCAGACCCCACAATACCACATGGCACAAGACACCCTCATGAAAGTCGCCCAACTCATTGACGAGTTTGTAAAACAGGGAGTATTGAAAGAAGTGTTAAGCAGTCCATGTAATTCACCAATCATGGGACTAATAAAACCGAGTGGAAAGGTCCGAATTGTGCAGGACTTGAGGAAAATAAATGACATCATAATTAAATGCTGCCCCGTAGTACCGAATCCAGCTGTGATAATGTTTCAAATCCCTTGCGATGCCGAGTGGTTCTCAGTCATCGACTTGTCACAAGCATTCTTTTCGGTGCCTCTTCATGAGGACAGCCAATTTCTCTTTTGTTTCAAATTCTTAGACAGAGTTTACAGTTGGTGTCGAATTCCTCAAGGGTTTTCCGAGTCACCGTCAATTTTCAATCAGATTCTAAAGAAAGACTTGGAAGCGTTAGAATTGCCATTCGAGTCTACTCTAGTACAGTACATCGATGACTTACTGATTGCATCTAAGACAGAAAGTGGCTGCACAGCCGACACCATTGCTTTACTGAACCATCTGGGAAGGAATGGACACAAGGTGTCTCCTTCAAAGTTGCAGTTCTGTCAGAAGAAAGTGAAATACTTGGGTCACCAAATAGAGAAAGGGTCACGGAGAATAATGAAGGAAAGAATAACAAGTGTACTTCAAATGAGTCCACCAAAGACGAGGAGGGAGGTGAGGAAGTTTTTGGGGATGGTGAGCTACTGTCGCCAGTGGATTCCCAACTTCTCAACTTCTCAACTCTAGCAAAGCCTTTACTGAAACTGACCCAGATGGATGCTTTGGATGAAATTGAGCTGAAAGGAGATGAGATGGATGCTTTTATTGAATTGAAAGAATGCATGTGCAGGGCTCCAGCTTTAGGTATGCCTGATTACACAAAGCCTTTCACATTGTTTTGTCATGAACGTGATGCATGTTCTTTGTCTGTCTTGACCCAAGCCCATGGTGGCATAAACAGACCAGTAGCGTATTTTTCAGCTACTTTGGATCCGGTCGCAGCAGCACTTCCTGGGTGTTTGCGCGCCGTAGCAGCAGTTGGTATCAGCCTCACTCAGAGTGAAGGAATAGTAATGGGACATCCATTAACAGTCATGGTCCCTCACTCAGTTGAGATACTTTTGACCCGCTCCCGAACGCAACACATGACTGGAGCAAGACTCACAAGGTATGAAACGATAATTCTGGGCTCACCGAATGTGCAGCTGAAAAGGTGCACTACGTTGAATCCAGCAACCTTGCTTCCTGGTGAAAATGCTGAAATTGAGAATGCTGAAGACGTCGAGCATGACTGCCTTCAGGTGACTGAATTTTGCACAAAACCCCGACCTGACATCAAGGATACTAAGCTTGATGAAAATGACCAAATTGTTTTTGTTGATGGGTCATGTTTAAGAGATGCATTGGGAATATTGAAAGCAGGATATGCTGTATGTACTGTCACAGGTGTCTTGGAAGCGTCCTGGCTTCAAGGAGTCTATTCCGCACAAGTAGCAGAGCTTGTAGCCCTTACAAGAGCATGCCAACTGTCTACATTGATGAAGGTTACCATTTACACTGATAGTCAGTATGGGTTTGGAATTGTGCACGACTTTGGGCAACTATGGTCACAGAGAGGTTTCCTGACCTCTTCAGGGTCCCCAGTGAAAAACGGGGAGAGAATAAGGGAATTGTTACATGCCATTCAAATGCCAGCCGAAATTGCAGTGGTAAAGTGTAGTGCTCATACAAAAGGACAGGACTATGTTTCCCTGGGAAATGCATATGCGGATCAAGTCGCAAGATTTTGTGCCTTGAACTGTATATTGCTCAGGGATGAATGGAATTCGATAAATGAGCCAGAGCTCGAACCAGCTGAAGCTTTTGCCTTGAAGGTCATGGATACAATGGATGAACTAAAAGCATTACAGAATAGCGTCAGGGAGTATGAAAAAGTTTCCTGGATTAAGGCACAATGTACAAAGAGACCAGATGAGATATGGGTTTGAAATGAGGGAAAATTTGTTTTACCAAATTGTCTCTTATCGCAGCTTGCGCGGTTCTATCATGGGCAGGCTCACCTAGGGAGAGATGCCATGATAAGATTGTTCAAAACTGATTGGTTTAACCCCAGATTCCGTCAAGTTGCAGAAGCAGTCTGCCACCGATGTGTCATTTGTCAGCAGATGAACCCAGGAAAGGGAACGGTTGTGAACGTGAGCCACATTGGTAGGGCGGGTGGCCCGTTCAGTAGAATGCAGATGGACTTTATTGAGATGCCTGTGCATGGAGGTCTGAAGTATGTGTTGGTGATTGTGTGCATTTTTAGTCACTGGATCGAAGCATACCCCACACGTAGAAATGACAGCCTTACAGTTGCAAAACTATTGTTGAGGGAATTAATACCACGTTTCGGATTCCCGATCTCTTTGGAATCAGATAGGGGAAGTCACTTCAATAACGAGGTGATAAAGTTACTTTGCGCAGCGCTGAACATTGAGCAAAAACTGCATTGTAGCTATCGCCCAGAAGCATCAGGACTGGTGGAACAGATGAATGGTACACTGAAATCAAGAATGGCGAAAATATGTGCATCGACAAATTTGAAATGGCCTGACGCATTGCCTTTGGTGTTAATGTCAATGAGAAACACCCCTGACAGAAAGACTGGATTGTCCCCGCACGAAATTCTCATGGGCAGGGCCATGAGACTTCCTGCAGTTCCCGCAAACGCGCTCTTGAATATTAAAGATGATATGGTGTTAGACTACTGCAAAGGTCTGGCTGACGTGGTTCGCTCTTTCTCTCACCAGGTGGAAGCAACCACCTTGCCACCGATCCAAGGTCCAGGACACACACTGAAAGCAGGTGACTGGGTCGTAGTAAAGAAGCACGTGAGGAAGTCGTGTCTGGAACCCCGTTGGAAAGGCCCTTTCCAAGTGATCCTGACGACAACTACCGCTGTGAAGTGTGCGGGAGTTCCCAACTGGATTCACGCCAGTCATACAAAGAAAGTGTTGTGTCCCACAGATGAGGAAGTTGAAGCGCTGAAACTGCCAGTTCCTGATAATAAAGTGCCAAGCGCTGAGACAGAGCAAAACAGAACTAGAAGCGAACAGGCAGAAATAGAGGAGAGAGAAATATTCTCTGAGGACGAAGCAACCGATTCACTTGGGGAAGACCAAGGAGAAACCTCAGACAGCGACGAAGCAGCTGAAGGTAACAAAGAGCCTGAAGCAGCTGAAGGTAACAAAGAGCCTGAAGCAGCTGAAGGTGACAAAGAGCCTGAAGCAGCTGAAAGTGACAAAGAGCCTGAAGAAAGTAACGGTGACAAAGGGCTCAAAAGAGGTGAAGAAGCAGGAGAGCCTGATCAGAGGAGGGCTTTCCCAGAAGCAGACGGTACAGAAAAAGAAAAGAAAAACGTGATTGACTCCCCAGAAGGAGGGGACAAGGCAGAACAGAACGAAACTGTTCAAACTTCTTCAGGAGAGATCGCAGGTCCATCAAATGGACACAGTGCAAAGAAAAGACCAAGTATATCACCAGTAAAACTAAGAACTAGAGAAAAGTTGAACGACGGTGAAGGGCCAAAAGTGAAAGAGAAAAGAAAGGAAGTGTCTGTCATGTTACCAACAACAAGTGAAGAAAAGGACTTTGCCAAAGAGGAAAGTACCAGTGAGGCAGAATCAAAGAGAGATGCAAAATTAAAAAGGAAAAGGATACCAAACAGGAGATATTCCGGTCCAGAATGGGCATATGCAGTCAATGACGATTGGACTGACGAATTTGTATCTCTTAGCCTCGAGAACGAAGAAGAAGAGATACCAATAGAAAATAAAAGTTTTATGGACACTATTGATTGAAAAAAACTGATAAATGACATTGCTTGCTATAATCTAACGTGATACAACCAGCTGAGACATTGCTAAACCGGATGAGACATTTGCTAACTTGATAAGACTTTGAAAACCTGATTGACTCTAAAACCCGATTTGAGACAACGTTGCTAACTGGGAAAAAAAAAAAAAAGACTGAGTTATTGCCGAATTGAGACAAATGCTGCTAACCGATAAGTGACTGAGCTCCTGAAGAAAACTGTGTGAACATTGCGCTCGTTCAGCTTTGTAACTAATTGCTAAATCGTTTTTTTTATAAGTGCTTCTAGCTCTCTGATTCTATACAGATCATGACACAAAACAGTAGAGTGAAATATTGTAAATATGCGTGTATAGGCTTGATAACTGCATGTGTACTAATAATAATGGCAATAGTGCTTGCAACGCGTGGTAAGGGTGAGAATGAGAGAATTGATGCTTCTACTTCTGCTCCTGTTACTGTCACTGAACTAACCGCATTGAAAAGACTAGAATTAGATGAGAGACACTTGCATGATAAGAAGGAACATTCGTATAATGTTTTCTATCGCTTGCTAACCAAATATGTTGAGACTATGGATGCGAAAGATTGTTATGTGTGTACACAGATACCGACATCGGTAAAGGAAGGGGTGACTTATCACCACATGCCTCTTACATATGGGATTACATGTAGTATAGTAACTTCTAGATTTTATGGTCAAACTAACATACAGTATTTTTACTCAAATTATGATGTTACCTTTGCATATGTTCCTATAATAGCGCAGCTAAGTCAGATTGCTAAAGATTGGGATGCTAAAATAATGAGGGAATTTTTCGAGCCAATGCAACCTTTTGAAACAGCTCACGCTCATAGGGAAAATCTTACCTGCTCGCTCACTGCAGTAGAAATAAGCTTTTTAGATCGCACAGATGATAGAAGGGCACAAATGAATGCGAAATTAGAAAAAGAGCTAAGTAAGAGGACTTCAGTAGATTATTATGATTTTGCCGCAATAAAAACACAAGGGAGAATAGCTTTAGATGCTTGGCATGTAGGGAAGTTTTGTATATATCGAGGTGAATCTTATTATGATAACATTTTTGTGGGAGCGAGTGAATGTAAACATACGTTTATCTTTAAGGCCAAATGGACATTCATGCTGAACGGACTTGACCCTGTCATACCGGGTGTATATTACATTTGCGGGCATAATGCCTATTATCGTCTTCCAAAGGGATGGTGGGGGAGATGTTATTTGGGTATAGTGTTCCCAAAGGTTTATCAACTGGATGACCTATCGGTGATTCCAAAGACGCCTGGATCTCATCGTATCCAGAAAAGAGAGACCGCAGCTGCTGTGGTAGGAGATATATTTGGAGCCATGATTCCTTCATTGGGAGTTGTGTTGAATTCCATCAAAATAAGAAAGTTGTCTACTATAGTGGATAACATGTTGACAAAGTTTTCAGGTGCTATAATCCTGATAGATGCTGAACTTGCAGCAGAAAGAGCTATGACTCTTCAAAACAGGCTTGCCCTAGACATTCTTTTAGCAAAGGATGGCGGCGTTTGCAAAATGCTTGGTGCGCGTCACTGTTGTACCTATATTCCAGACAACAGTGTGAAAATTAAAACTATGCTTGCAAATCTAACAAAAGAGAGTGCAGACTTGAAGGAATTGAAAGAACCAGGAGTGTGGGAGAAGGTTGGAAAGGGAATTGCTTCAGTGGGAAATTGGCTTGGTGGCATTTGGAATGGAATATTACTAAAAATAATACAGGGAATATTAATAGTACTGATTTGTATTTTTGGAATTTGGGGAATAAAAAGGGGAATAATAATGATTATGGCAAGAATTAAGAGAAGGAAGGAAGAGAAAATGATGAAAAGAATGGCAGAAGAATACAATGCAAGAACGAGGGGAACTAAAAGGAAAAGAGAACTGACAGAATTTTAATGGAATAAAATTTGTGGGAATGGGTTTGTGTGATGACAAGTAGTCATCAGAGGAGGGATTGATGACGCAGAAATGAAGGTTTTACATTTATTAGCGCATAATCGTAGTATTGCAATAATCAAGTGTGACTTTAACTGAACAAATAAAGATTGTACGGGGACAAATGTGCCCTCAGAGTAGTTTGCCAACATTTATAAGCGTGCTTTACATAACGTGATGTATTAGAATTGTACGAATCTGACATAATCGTAAACGTGTGCTATGATTTGCTTGTTTGAAATGTTTTAGCTTAGCATAACTTTAGTGGAGGCTTTGGCCTAGTTGCCTGTCTCACGATTTAGATGCTCGTGTTTTTCCAACGTGCTAATAAAAGTGTATTCTTGCTTGAAGCTGTACTTTTCCAGTGAGATCGTTCACAGGCTTATCTTTAAGGTTTCGTGCCAGCCTGGCATCTTCTTCTTTGCTCCAAGGTCAATCTGCAGGTGCAGACAATGGACGCTCTGAAAGTGAGTTAATTGGTAAAATATGTTGCAACTTACGTTCCCGACTCCAAGGATAATGTATGCCTAGGTAGAAGCTTGTGAACTGTAGTTTTTGATTGGACAATTTGAAGCCAACCTATGAACCCTCCAATGGAAGACCCTACTGGATTTGAACTGTTGTCTATTTAAACCAGGTGCACGAGAGGAAAGCAGCCATTATTGGACATGAGCCATTACCAGCCATTATTGCCGTTACCAGCCATTATTAGCCCATTACGAACTTTACCAGCCATTGCCCGCCATTTGCAGGACTTTGCAGCTATTATGGCCCACCTTGCTGCGACGCCATTTTGAAAGAGACTTTGATGCTTTCTCTAATCGAGAGAAAGAGACTTTAAGTAATTCTCGCCCTAGAGACTTTAACTTTGATTCGTCCCTTTGCATGAAGTAATAGTTTTGTCCCTTTGCCGCTGAGAGGCAATTGCCCCGTCCACCCTGCCCCTTTGCCCCCGTCCCATGCTGATCGAAACTGGTACCTGTGAGACGAAGACTTCCTTGAATGCTGATTGAATTCGGTAAATATGAAAGGAAATTGTACAATTGCATTGTGTTTCTTTTAGGTAACCAACTGCTGATTTTTGATAAGAGCCCTAGTTAGGAGTTTTCCAAATTAATGTTGCTAAATTGTTTTGCATGAAGTCCCACATGCCGATGCTAATTTGAGGTTAGATGAGGATTCATTTGTTGCACGATGCAATTTGAGACCTTGTTATGCTGACCAATGTATGCAATTAGCTCATTACAGATGATAGTTTTAGTGATTTGCATTGCTATTATCGAATGCATTATTATTCAAATGCTACATAGATTGCATCTTTTCCGTCGTTATGGACAGCTATTAATGTTCATATACATATATCATTTGGTGTTGAGACACATTTATATTGTGCTAGCTTTGTTAATATAGGGAAATAAATTCATTAACTTTGAATAAACTGGTGTGGTTATTCATGACCGAAAGGTCATGGTTCGCCGAAATGTTTTCTGGATTAATCGTGAAATGTTATGTTGATCAAGGTATTGCTTATGTTCGTTATTGATTATTGATTTGATTAAATTGATTACTCTCCGGTGAAGAGAGCCCCACTTGGTCAAAAGATTCATCGACCTAAGAGCGTCCAAATACAGGTAATTTATTAGTACGGAACGCTCTATCAATACTTACCTCTCACTCGTTGCCTTACCTCTGCTTGTTTCTTTTTTTATACTTTCCTCTCACTCATTGTCTTACCTCTGCTTGTTTCTTTTTTTGATAGTTAGCTCTCATTCATTGCATTACCGCTCCTGTTTTTTTTTTATTGTTACCTCTCACCCACTGTTTTACCTTTTTTTGTTTCTATTTTAAAATATTACCTCACACGCATTGTTTATTTTTTTTATTGTTACCTCTCATTGGTTGCCTTATCTCTGCTTGTTTATTTTATTATTGTTACCTCTCACTCATTGCCTTGCCTCTGCTTATTTCTTGTTTTATTGTTACCTCTCCCTCATTGTCTTACCTCTGCTTGTTTCTTATTCTTCTCTTAGTCTACCTTGTGGCGCCTGTCCTGACCTGCGCGTTCTCTGTGTGACCCACTCATCTCTCTCCTACCAGCCAGTGATGGTGTCCCTCCCCCTGCACCCCAGCCTGAGTCTCCATCTCGCAGACGATCGTCGACAAGCGCTTGTGTTGTGCCGCTCCTTCAGGGGTCTTGTCCTTGTGATACAAAACAAATCACCAACTGCTGCTGGCTGCACGCAAAAGCAATTAGTCAAGGCAGCACCGATAACACACCGAGTAATGAACGTGACGCCTCTCCCGAGGCTGTCATTCTTGTTTACCATGATCCCTTTAATCTTCCTAATACTCTTAATAAGCGATGAACAGCACGCCATACACAATGTATGTGGCACTGAACACGTCCAAAGGCGCTCTAGCCTCACTTTTCTGCCTCTTACATCAGGTGCTTTGTCTCATAACTGTCTGATGTTTTCCAAAGATGAGTTAGATGATGAATGTCAGCTTGATGCTTCATGGAGGATGGGTGCCCTAGAACACATCAAGAAACTCAGAACTTTTCACATCTCTTGTCCTGAGGTTTTTACATGGTCAGGGTTAGACTGTCCTGATGTAAACAATACACCGATAGAACAGCAGTGGGTGGAGCGCCCCTAACCTATAACAGCCTCTCCAGTGCCCAGTGGCTCTGAGGGTACATCTGGGTTACGGCTGAGATGTGTAAGTGTAGGTTGGAAGGATGACCAAACTGTACAGCTCACAGTGATGGCTTTCTCTCCAGAGCCCTTCATGGAAAGGGGGCACGTTAATGCACAATTCCTATACATAATGTACATATGTACATTGTGTCGCCACAAATTTGCTGTGCTACATCACAGTGTTCAACTTCTCTGCTGTCAGTAGTAGGTAGGGTTCGCCAAAGTCGAATCTGTATTATAATCTCTCATAAATATGGTGAAATGATATCATAAACATTAAGGCTGAAAGAAGAGAGATCTGTTGATATCTTCAGAATTCCAAGATGGCAATATAGGACTATATCGGACATGTTACCCATTATTTTTTTATTTTACATGTTTAGTTTGGGATGGCCAGCTTTTTCAAAGTACAAGTAACAATAGGCATTGATAGGGATTACAATTCTAGCTTTATCTTTAATTAATGCAGGAGTCACAAATGAATGGACAATGGTGAGGGTCATTGGATGGGTTTTTGTGACTGCAGCATTTACAACATAATTATCGGTTACCCCATCTCCCACATAATTGACCACATATGTTGCATAATTTGCAGACTACCAAAAATGTTTCCAGCTAATACAATCAGAGAATGTGCCACAGGTAAACCAGCAAAGGGAATCACAGCAGTGTACATGGTTAAAGACAAACAAAGTCAATGAGTAAGAGGAGAGGAAGATGGGTTGTGGATGTTTAATGCATTGAGATGTAGTGTTCTGTAAAGAAATAAACAAACTTTTAGCTCTTTCCTAATTTGGAGCAACATTGGGGAGGAGAGGGTCCTGCTTGATATTTGGATGTTGTCCCACATCCTGCACATATATGGAAAAAGCCTTCTGTCTTGTTTTTACTCTTTTACACTTCTTAGTTTGCAGTCTGATGTTATCCTGGCTGCAGGTGTGCCGAGGTCTACCAGAGATGCTGAGCCTATCTGCAAGATAAACAGGGGTGTTGGGTGTGATAACTTTATAAATGTTGCAGCTGGTTTTGTAGATGATGTGGGCTGGCAAGGGTAGCCAATGGCATTCCACCAGGGATATGATCATGTGATCATATTTCTTCAGGCTCCGCATGAGATGTACTGTAGATTATAGGATGCCTCTCAGGGGTGCTAGTGTGATGTCTGGGAGGCCATGGATTGGGGCATTACCACCATCCAGATGGAAGAGAACAAAGAATTGAACAGCAGTTCTAAAGTCGCTTTCTGGGAAAAATGATTCGACATTTATTTAATGGCAATGTGTTTCTTAAGGGTGAAGTTGATGTCCAGGGTAAATCCAAGGGACTTTGTATTTGGTGAAACTTGGGGTTCAAAGCTGTTAAGGTTCATGTCATTGAGCCAGGGTGGTACTGTAGCCAGCGACTGCAAATGTCAAGGGAGGGGAAGACTGGGATGGGGGAAACAAAAAAAAACAGGGGGTAACGGAGCACCATAATTGGTTGGGCTGATCTTTAGGCAGGCACTGACATCCACATCTGGAGAATGTGAAAGGAGTGTTTGAGGCACTGGATGTCTGAAGCATAGGATACTTTCAAGTAGAGTTGTGTAGCACTGGCACATTGGTGAATCTTGATGCTGTTATTTGTGAGTTGAGCACCAACAGGCCACATGACTGTATGGAGCCACAGGGGAGTCTGCAGGTGATAGGGCCCTTTTTTTTAAATAATAAAAAAAATTGATTTGTAGACATGATACAGAAAAATCATAATCCCCAAGAACAGGTTAGAGGAGTCATATGTACATACAAAACATGTTTACATTGCCACAGAAAAATCAAGGCAGTTGTAGTCTAGGTGCTTGGGTGGCTGGATTGTAAACTGTCTCTTTCTAGGAAAACAGGAGTCGGTGCTGTCAATAACATTAGTCAAGCAGTGCGTCCGAGCCTTGGCATGAGGTTCTCTATGCTGCCTCCAGCATGGCTACAGGGACCACCGGGGAGCTCCCGGAAAAACAGGGAATGCTAGACAACCACGCAGTGATAAGCTACAAATGAGCTCCATATCTCTTATGGTGTTGACTTATGGGGCATGAGCTCCCAGAATTATCCAGTTGTTAATGGCAGTACACAGCAACCTAGATCTAGCCCTTTAGCTGAGGGATGGTTTGCAGTACCTAATGCATAGCCACCTGCCTTTTAGCTGAAAAGAGGATAAGGGCTGTCAAACGCCGAACTCTCTTTGTGACTTCTTTAACATATCCCAGCAGTGCCGTCAGTGGAGACCTGGAAATTTTAAAAACAGTGATCAATCTATTGTGTCAAGCACAGAAATCCAAAAGACTGCCTGGTGTAGGAAACCCTTGTCAAGTGTGCCACATCGCCCACATTGTGTGTCAGTAGTCAAACCCATTTTGCATAGCCAAATAGTGGTACAGTACAGTCTGTGTAGGTATCTTAGGTGAATCAAGTGCAGTCTGTAGTTAGGTGAGAATGCACTTGTCAGGGTGCAGCAGTATTACCACTGCTATTCTGAAAATGTAGTATTTATACCATGTAGCCACAGGGCTCTCAAGCGTGGTTTGCACACTACGGCTTTCTCTTGCATAGTGGTATACTATCGGGCAATGAGTCTCCTGGGGGAGCGGCGATCCCAATAACATTTAAGGGCATGACGTACCGGGCGGGTGTCAGGGAACATTTCTATGAATCATGAACATGTCTAACAGTGTGGGTCCAGGAGCCTCCCATGTCGTTTGTGTGGTGACAAATTGACATCTGGGAAGAGCTGCCCCAGGGTCGTGAGCTGTAGTATACTGCGTTGGGTGCAGACAATCAGTTCTTCTGTCAAGGGAGGGCCGAATTTCTAAGGTGGGTATCACTAGCAAACAGACAATCTAGATTTCCTCGCTGCCTAAGGCAATGCCATGCCCACACAGCGTATTTAACTGTGTCTACTTCAGGATAGGGTCCCGTCATGGGAAGGCATATTGCTGTGCTTAGCGGGCAGAAGCAATGCTGTCGAGTTCAACAGCAAGATGAGGTTGAAGAGTTGTGGGAAGGTGCCAATAATGAGCAAACTAGGCATGGGCACAGTGATAGTGTAGTTCTAGGTCTGGAGCACAAAACCTGCCCTGCAGAAATGTAGAGGCAGCACCTTCCATGCAATACCAGCTGCCTGCCTTCCCAAGTGTCAGGTTAGAGGAACTGGGATTTTCAGAAAGAGATATAGAAATTTTGGGAGGACCACCATCTTGGCTATGGCAATTTGACCAGCCAGGGAGAGAGTCAGTTTAATTCAGATCGGTATCTTCTCTTCTAGTCAAACAAGAGCCCTCCCATGGTTCTCACATCATATATCATCCAGGTCCCTATGTATCCATGTGCCCAGGTATGTAACCGTGATATCCAACCAGCACAGCAGGACTCAGTTGAAACCATACACATTGCCTGAGTAAGAGGGAACATGACCGATTCAGCTCAATTTATTGTAATTGTATTTATTTAGTGATTACTACCCCTGAGGAGGCGTCAAAGTGCTTTTCAGCGAGTAGCACACTATTCCAGATCCCAAAAGGATTAGTGGTGGATTAGTATAGGGAAATATGAGTACTGTATTAGTATTAGTATAGGGAGGTACAAGTTAAATTGAGCAGAGGACATGTGAGTCTGTTAGTTGGATTGAATGGAATAATGGAGGGATAGAGGAGGAAAGAATCCAGAAGTGTTAATTGGGAGATTATAGTTGTAAAATGAGGGTTGGATTGAGTCAATGAGAGATGGAGGAGGGAAGAGTCTGTAGGAAAGGATTAGGGCGATCATAGTAGTAAAATGGGGTTTGGGATGAGTCAAAGGAGAGATAAATGAGGAATAAGTTAGTAGTGTTGTTTGGGAGATCATTATAGTAAACTGAGGTTTGGGGAAATCTAGGCGGGGTAGAGGAGAGAAGAGTCTAGGAAGGGTTATTTTTAAGCTCATAGTAGTAAAATGGGTTTGGGATGAGTCCTCAGATTGGAGATAGAGGATAGATTGATAGAAGTATAGGTGATGGTGAGACAGAGTAAAGCTTTCAAGAGAGTATTTTTTTCTCTTGTACAGTAGGACTAAAGTCATAAATAAATAGATCCATGATTACATAGTAAGGGAATATATGTGTAAGGAATATTATATATTGAGATTTAAAGTTGTATAGTATAAACACAGACTTTCAAGTGTTGCAGTACTTGAAGTTAATTTATTTGTGTAATTTTATAACATTATTTTATCTTTCCTCAATATTTCAATAGTGAAATGCTTGTAGATAACTAGTTAAGATAATATTTACGTATTGTGATAGATAAAAAAAACAGAGACTCATAAGCATCTAATCAAAGTATATAGAAACTATGCACTGACCTATGAACATGTTAAGTGTAGAATAATATACACACACACATATACATACACATATGCATATTATATGTGTGTGTATATATATGTATATACATACTTATACATACACATACATAGGTATATACATTTAACTGTAAGTAAAATATACATTTGTTAAATAGGCCTAAAGACTATGTATATATCTTAAGATAAAGTAATTATACATATTTGTACAAAGAAATACACATATCTAGATATATACATATAATCAAACTATAAATCTTTACATACACAGGGATATGTAGTCCATTCCTGTATGTGTATGGTAGTTATGTAGGAAAGAGCCAACTCTTGAGTAGTCTTTTGAAGATAAGATAGTTATCTGTGGATCTTATATATGGGGGTAATAAACGCAATAGTTTGGATGCTTGAATGGAGAAAGATGTACCACCTCTTGTCTTTTTCTTGTATGGTGGTGTTTTGAGTGGGCGTGCCAATCTGCGGAGGTTTCTTTGTTAAATGTATTTGGTGATTTTATTCCTGATGAAAAGTGGTCCTGTTCCATGTATTGCTTTGTGGGTGATACAAAGCAGCTTGAAGGTGGATCTTCTGGCAACCAGTAACCAATGTAGAGCCCTCAAGCCAGGGGAGATGTGGGCTTGTGGCTTTACATGCAGGAGTAGTCTAGCAGCTGAGTTCTGAATAAGTTGTAGTTTTCGCATAGTAGACAGAGATGATCCATGGTGCATGATCCATGGATTGGCCATTGGCATAATCCAGTTTACACAGTACAAGAGAGATAGTAGCCTGCACCTTGTGCGGAAATCCGGGGTGGGGAAGATGCATGGCAGAGTTTTCATGGTGATGAAGCTTGATCTTGCTAATTTGTCCACCTGGACATTCATTGTTAAGTTGGAGTCCATGGTAATTCCAAGGTTTCTAACTTGCTTAGATACTTTAGGAGGTGGTCCCAGATCATCAGGTCAGGCGCAGCATGGGTCATCCTTTTTCTAATCGGCACATGTGAGTATTTTCATTTTGGAAGCATTTAGGCCCTCATTACGACCCTGGCAGTTGGTGATAAAGTGGCGGTAATACCACCAACAGGCTGGCGGTAACTACTGCCAAATTATGACCAGGGTGGAAAGATCTCCGAAAGACAGCCAATGTACCACATTGACCGCCAGGGCAGAAACAACAGGCACCATGGCGGTAGCCGCCTACAGCCAGGTGGAAGTCAAAGTTCCGCCCACCATATTATGACAAGACAATCCGCCACCTTTTCCGGGGCAGTACCAACGCCATCAAAAGCCTGACAGAAACACTTTCCAGAAGTGAAAGGACTCACCATTGGAGACGCAGGGGAAAACCACGCCGCCATGGAACCAGAACTGCAAGTTTTTCAGATGATATTCTATGTCATCCTCCACCACGAACACCAACGCCGGCGAAGACAATGATGGTGAGTACAGCCGCCTAGCACACAAGAGAGAGGGGGTGGAAAACGAGAGTGACACACACACGCACCATACACACCCCAGACACACACACCATACACACAACCATTTGCCCAAGAAAACAAGTTAATCCACGTAAATCGGCTGAATAATGTAAGGACAACAGGAATTGACTAAAGTGATTGTAATAAGATCAACACAATATTAATAATAATTTTGCCAATGCAACAGATATGTACAAATGTACAAAAAAGGGACACTGCCCAGACTTCAGTTCGCGTGGGCCACATGACCACAGGGCAAAGTCCAAGGCCCCACTCGTTACCTGCATCAATACGGAGAGGACACTGCAGAGGCATCAGTTGGCAAATACTCAGGTACCTCGGGGGATGGGGGGGCACCTCAGCCGGATGCGGAAACAAGACCACTTGTCCCGGAGGGGGCAACATGCTCTGTGCTTGGTCCTGGGGAGTGCAAGGCCACAGTCTCTCTGGTGGGGGTGGGTGTTTTCCCCACTGGTTCTGGAGGGGGCAACATGCCCTGTGCTTGGTCCTGGGGAATGCAAGGCCACAGTCCCTTGGTGGGTGTCTTCCCTACTGGTTCTGGAGGGGGCAACATGCCCTGTGCTTGGTCCTGGGGAGTGCAAGGCCACAGTCTCTCGGGTTGGTGTCTTCCCCACTGGTTCTGGAGGGGGAAACATGCCCTGTGCTTGGTCCTGGGGAGTTAAAGGCCACAGTCTCTCAGCTGGGTGTCTTCCCCACTGGTTCTGGAGGGGACAGGCCGCACACCAGCCCAGGGAGGCTGGATCACATTGCATCCACTTGCGGTGACGGCTGCACTGTGGTGGTGGTCCCCTTCAGTATTTGTGGCCTGGAATCCTTTCCATCACGAGTAGGTGTGGATGGAAGTGGGCCCGTGGACTGTGTGGCTGAGGTGCTTGGCTAGGTTCTTGATACCCTGGCCATACGTGCAGGACAGGGGGATAGGGAAGAGGTCAGTGGTGGAAAGGAAAAGCTTTTTAGGGGCATTGGGGCGGGAAGAGGGAGAAGTAATGGGAGTGGAAGATGAGGGAGTGGTTGTTGGAGGTGTTTGTCTGCTGTATTTGGGTGCAAGCGCATGGGCTGCATGCTGTTGTGAGGTGGATGGCTGTTGGGTGTCTGAGTGCTTCCGTTTGTGTAGCTTAGGAGGGGGGGACAGACACGGTGGGAGAGGACACAGGGGACATGTGCATGGCTGTTGTGGAGGTGTCTGCCAGTGAGGTGTGTGATCTGCTTGGTGTGGTGATGATGCAGGTAGTGGATGATGATGTAGTGCATGCAGGTGTGAGTGTGGACATAACTGGGTAGGAGGTGGAGGAGGAGGAAGAGGGGGAGACAGTGGAAATAGTGGATGTTGTTGTGTCTGCAGCTGGATGGTGTTTGTGTGAGTGCCTGTCGGATGAAGTGTTGTGCTTGTGTTTGCCTGTGACACTCTTGGGTGTTTACTTGTGTGCATGCTCATCAGGCTGTGTGCTTGGGATGGGTTGAGGTTGAGGCAAATGAGCCTGGGAAGTGGAAGTTGGAGGGGGGTGGTTGAAACAGGGACAATGGCTGCCATCAGAGAGGAGGCCAGAGCCTGAATTGATCTCTGTTGGGCCGCCAATCCAGTGTGAATGCCCTCCAGAAATACATTAGATTGTTGCATCTGGGCTGCCAGCCCCTGGATGGCATTCACAATAGTTGACTGCCCTACAGAGATGGAGCGCAGGAGGTCAATAGCCTTCTCACTCAGGGCAGTAGGGATCACTGGGGCAGGGCCTGAGGTGCTTGGGGTGAAGGAGATGCCCACCCTCCTGGGTAAGTGGGCACAGGCAACTGGCTGAGGGGCTGCTGGGAGGGTGGTGCTGGTATGGGTGTGGCGGCTGTACCTGTAGCTGGGGTGGTCACATAGGTGTCTGCTACCACCAGGGAGCTCCCTCGGAGGAGGCATCTGAGTCAGTATTGTCCCCTCCAGTCTCCACTGTGGTGCTCCCCTCGCCCTCCGTCCCACTGGTCCTCAGTGTCGGTGGACTCTGCCTCCTGGGTCCTGTGGGGTGCAGCTCCCTTCGTCGCTGGTGCCTCTGCTCCTCCGCGAGATGATGCTAATGCACATAAGGACAGGATGACAAAACAGGAAAAGGGGAGAGAGAGACAAAGGATACACTGGGTCATTAACTGCACCAACACCACCATTGGCGTACACAGCATCCTCACACACAGGGAACAGGCCTACGCACTATGCATTGCACTACCAGTGATATTGCTAGCCACCAAGGCAGGAAGAGGGGCACACACCACCAGCTGCAGCACACCTGGGACCCACGCAGCTCTGGCCAGTAGCGGATGAAAACAAGCTAGGTAGCCATTATTTTCCCTTCCGACCCCTAGCCACCAGAGGACCTACGCTGCTATGTCTGGCTTGGCCTAGAGGCACCCACTGACACACAACCACCACCTGGATACCACCCCACCAGGCATAAGCTGTAATGATAGCCACTGTACTCACCCCCTTGTGGCTGGTGTGTTGCCCTCAAGCGCCCATCCATTTCTGGATAGGCCACTGCCAGTATGCGGGCCATTAGGGGGGGTCAGGGTTCGACGGGGACCCCTTCCTCGTTGGGAGGCCATCCCCAGCTGGGCCTCCGCGGTCTTCCGTGCCGTGTCTCAGGTCCTCCCACCGTTTGCGACAGTGGGTGCTCCGCCTGCCATTGAACCCCAGGGTCTGCACCTCATTGGCGATGGCACGCCATATACCCTTCTTTTGATGGGCACTGACCTGCAGAGGCAATACAGACAGGAGAACACCATTAGACAAACAGTCCAGCCTGTCACACACATGGCCCACCATACCCTTTTCCCTTCACAAATGGCACATACGTAGCCCAGCTCACAACATGTACATCGCCAACAGATAATCCCCCCATGCACAATGCCTTCACACACATCTCCATGCATCCATGTCACATGCATCGTCCCCACAGTGTACTCACCTGTTGGTCTGGAGGCCCATACAGCAGTCCGTACTGGGGTAGGACCCCATCCACCAGTCGCTCCAACTCCTCCAAAGTGAAGGCTGGGGCCGTGTCTCCGGTCACATGGGCCATGGTAGGTTCCAGACACAGGTCACAGCAGCACATGCAGTGTAGGTCCCCTCCTATTGAAGGTAAGGTAACAAGTGAGGAATACAATAGAAAATGGCGCTCACGTCCACGGCGGTGCATACCATCACCACTGGCGTAGATCACCATTGGTCACTGTAACCCACAGGGCCCAATATTAACCAATGAGGAGTTGCACTGCAGTTCCCGATCGCTTCCCGCCACGGCGCACAACGTCAGCGGAATTACATCACTTCCACTTGTCTCTCCACACAGGACAGGCGGACGCCATTGCATGGGGGGGCAGCCCTATGGAATAATGCTGCATCACAGGAGAAATAGGAACATACTAGACAAATCACACTGACCCATTACATGTTTATAGAATGCAAACTACAGTTGTTAACTCCATTGTTCAGTTTGTGACAGGCTCCTCACTCTTTTGTAACATAGATTTCTACTGCTGCGGATGAATAGGAGATGGAGACATACCCCTGTGTACAGACCCCTGGTGAACTTGGCTACACTGGAGGACAGGCACATAATACTCACCTATAGACTGGAGAGGGCCACAATCACAGAGCTGTGTGCCCAATTGGAGCCTGACCCGATATCTGCTATCCGTCACCCCACTTGTGCAAGTGCTATCAGTACTCCATTTCCTGGCAACTGGTTCTTTCCAAGTGACAGTGGGCTTAGAAGCAGGAATGTCACACCAATGTTCTCAATAGTGCTGACAAGAGTAATGTCTGCCCTGATAAAACACATATGCACCTACACTGCAATCCCCCAGGTTGAGGATTTGGCCACTGTAAAGGCCGAGTTTTATGCAATGGGACATATCCCCAATATAATTGAGGTGTTTGATGAAACACATGTTGCATTTGTCCCCCCCCGCCAGAATGAACAGGTGTTCAGGAATCATAAGAGTTTCCACTCCATGAATGTGCAGATGGTGTACTTGGCGGACCAGTACATCTCCCATGTCAGTGCTAAGTATCCTGGGTTGGTGCATTATGCCTTTGTCCTAAGGAATAGCAGCATCCCAAATGTGATGGCCCAACTACAGAGACACCCAGTATATGTTGGTGTATGGGCTAAATGTTGTCCCTCAATAATTGCAGGTGATTCTGGTTACCCAAACCTATCATGGCTGCTGACCCCTTTGAGGAATGCCAGGACAAGGGCAGAAGAACGTTCTAATGAGGCACATGGGCAAACCAGAAGGATAATTGGAAGAACCTTTGGCCTCCTGAAGGCTAGGTTTCGGTGCCTCCATCTAACAGGTGGATCCCTGTGCTACTCACCCAAGAAGGTCGGCCAGATAGTAGTGCCCTCAGACGCCATGTATCTTTTCTGCAGGAGGAGGAGACTGGAGATGCCCCTGTGGCAGCAGTGGACCCTGTGGACAGTGAGGATGAGGAGGCAGAGGATGAAGATGAGGACAACAGAACATTTTTGATCCGTCAGTACTTCCAATGACACACAGGTAAGAGAGTGTAACTTTACATTTCAATGCCTTTGGTTGTATCCTCTGTGGCACTGGTAAGCTGGTAATTCCAAATTCAATGCCCACTTACTGTTCCCTCTGGATTTTCATTTTGCAGATGTTGGTGATATGACATATACTCCTGGTGTGATCACTACAGCCAGCTAGAGGTCATTAATCTATGCTCATTCTATATACAGTTCATTTGCAATGGTTGTACCTGTTTCAAACAATACATATTTGATATACATGACATACTCTAAATCGATTTTTGTCAAAGGGTGTTTATTGAAGTGCTAACATATAGGGGAAGTGCAATGAAATGGGGTGATGATGGAGGAAAGTCCAGTGTATTGTTCCAGTCTGTTTGTAGCACAGGTGCATTGCCCAAGGGGGCATAGGAAGGGGAGCAATGGCAGTTCAAGGTGGACAGGGTGACTGAGTGGAACACAAGGGGAACAATCAGGAGAGTCTCATTTCCTGGTGGAGGTCTTGGCAAGTATCTCTGGCTTCTGTCTGGATCGCAGGGAACGTTTGCGGGGTGGTTCACCTTCTGCAGGGGAGGGGTGCTGGTGGCCTGTGAGTCCTGTGGTGGGGCCTCCTGGCCACTAGCGGCAGCGGACGTAGATGGCTGTTCAGTTGACTGGCTAGTGGCAGGGCCCGCTAGTGTGAGACTGCCTCCCTCATAATGTTGGCCATGTCTGCCAGCACCCCTGCTATGGAGATCAGCGTATTGTTGATGTCCTGCAAGTCCTCCCTGATCCCCTGGTACTGTCCCTCCTGCAGCTGCCTGTTCTCCTGCCTGTTGTCCAGGATCTGGCCCATCGTGGACTGGGAATGTTGGTGGCTCCCAGGATCTCGGAGAGTCGGTTCCTTGGGCCTGTGCTCCCCCTGGCGCACAGCACTCCTCCTAGTTTCCCTGTTGGCATGTGCCTCTGTCCTCTGAACTGTGTGCCCACTGCCACTGACCCCAGGTCCCTGATTGTCTTGGGTATGAGGTGTGGCCTGGGGTCCCTGTACAAGTGGACACACTGCTGATTGACGTGTCCTGGGGACAGAGGTGTGGGTACGCTGGGTGGGTGCTGTGGTGGTGTTTCCTGAAGGGGGAGGCTCTGTGGTGGTGTGTGACTGGGCTTGGGTAACCGGCTGTCCAGTGGTCCCTGATGGGCCAGGTAGATCGTCCAAATCCTGAAGTCCAGAGTTACTGTCATCATTGTGGGCCTCTTCAGTTGGGGGACTGAATAGTGCTGACACCTCCTGTCCGGTGACATTGGCTGGGGTACCTGTGGGGATGTAAATGATGTGTTATGGTTGATGTGTATGACATATTGTACATCCCTGGCTTCCCCTCTATGTTTGGCTTTGCCTTGCCAGCTTTCACTTTTGTATGTTAGTATATGGTGGGATTGTTAGTTCTCTATGGTGTGCATGCTTTAGTGATGAGTGTCCATGCAGGGCTGTGAGGGGTGTCCATATATTGGTACAGCATGCAGGGCTTGGCATTGGGATTGCAGAGATGTGATGGTAGAGTGTGTGGGATGGAGTGGAGTAATGGTAATGAGGGTGAGGGTATGTGATGGCATGCAGGTAGGGGTGTGATAATAGTAGAGAGATGACTTACCAGAGTCCAGTCCACCTCCGAATCCGGCCAGGCCCTCAGGATGCAGCATTGCCAAGACTTGCTCCTCCCATGCTGTGAGTTTTGGGGGGGAGGTGGGGGTCCACTGCCAGTCCTCTGTATAGCGAGCTGGTGTCTTGCTGCTATGGAATGTACCTTCCCACGTAGGTCATCCCACCTCTTCCTGATGTCGTCCCTTGTCCTGGGGTGCTGTCCCACGGCATTCACCCTGTCCACGATCCTCTGCCGTAGCCCCAATTTCCTAGCTATAGATATTTGCTGCACCTGTGCTCCAAATATATGTGGCTCTACCATGACGATTTCCTCCACCATGACCCTTAGCTCCTCCTCTGTGAAACGGGGTTGTCTTTGTGGTGCCATGGGTATTATGTGAGGTGTGTTGGTGAGGGTGTGTTGGGTAATGTTTTGGAGTGTGTGATGTGGAGTGCATGAGTGGTGTACGGCTGTGAGTGGTATGTGGCTCTAGTTGTCTCAGTGGTCTTGGTGTCTCTCTGGTGGCAATGATTTGTATTCATAAAGGGTTGTGGGTACTGTGGGTGTGTGTTTTATAGTGTGTGGGTGTGTGGGTGTGGTGTGTGTATGCGTGTCAGGTGTGTGTTGTTCGAATTGTCTAATGTGGCGTTGTTTTGTCTGTGGGTGTCCATTGTGAGCTTGGCGATATGTACTGCCAATGGTTTACAGCCGTTGAATGTCCGCTGTGGTGATTCGTGGGTCATAATGTGGTGGGCGTTGTTCTGTTGGCGTAATTGTGTGGGTTTTGATACTGCCACTTTAGCACTGACCTTTAGTCTGGCGGATTTGTGTATGTGGCTCAATTCTGTCGGATTGGTGTGTGTGTTATAATATGGTGAACGGATATCTGCTGCTGCGGCGGTAAGTTGGCGGCCGTCAGCGTGGCGGTAAGTGGCATTTACCGCCAATGTCATAATGAGGGCCTTAGTTTGAGATGGCTCCATGTCATCCACTGATCAACAGCTCTGAAGCAACTAAAGATCTGAGAGTTTCCAATGTCTTTGGGACATTCAAAGTTAAGGATTATTTGTGTGTCATCTGCATAGTGGTAGCATGTGAGTTGAAATTCATTGATCAGTGCTGGTAATGACATCATGTAGATGTAGAAAAGCATGGGTGAGATGATTGAGCCTTGAGGGACCCCTGCTTTTGTGGAGTAGGGTTTGGAGGAGAAAAGGGGAGTATTGATGACATTTGTTCTGTTTTGAAGGTAGGATGTGATCTAGTCGAGAGCAGTCCCCTATATGCTTGCTTCGCAGAGTATTTGTATTAGGGTGTCATGGTCAACTGTGTCAAAGGCAGCTGAGAGGTCCAAGAGAAGTAGTGCAGCAACTCCATTGTAGTCTATTTTGTTTTAAGATCATCCCAGATTGCGATGAGGGAATATTCAGTGCCTCTCCCTGGGGAGAATCCAGTTTGGTAGTCTGAAAGTATGGAGTTATCTTCAATGAATTGTGACATCTGGGTGAATGTTGCTCTTTCTATCAGCTTGCCCAGGAAAGCTGATTTGTAATTGGTCTGTTGTTGTTGGAATAATATGGGTCCAGGTTTGTTTTCTTTAAAAATTGGTGCATGTATGCCTTTTTAAGGTCTTCAGGAAAGATTCCTGTAGTTAAAGGATTATTGATGATTCTTCTTACTGGTGTGGCAGCAGAAGTAGATAAAAGAATGTTCTTGAAGACGTGTGGTGGAGAAGGGTCAGAAGGGCAGCCAGAAACCCTGCTTGCTTTGACCAGATCTATAAATTCACTTTGTGATATTTGTATGAAGGAATGCAAAAGGCTGGGTTGGCTTACTCTTAAAGGGTATTCTTGGAAACAGGTTGGTGCTGGTGGTTTTCATTTGTTTTAAATAGGAGTCCAATGTGCCTGCCTTAGTTATGTACTGATATGCCAGTTCTTGAGTAATGGGATGAGTTCCTTCTATGCACTTAGGTTTTTGAAATTTGTTGAGAATTTTTATAAAATTCTTTATTTGCAGAAATAGCATTTTGAATTATGTCTGAGTAGCACTTTTTGTTTTTAGCTTTTTTTCTTGATGATTTGCATATTTTGTGAAGTTTGTGTAGGTGAAGTTTGTCGTGAATGTTGTTTGTTTTGAGCCAAGTTCATTGTAGGATTCTGATTTGTTGTTTTGTCTTTTTTAGTTCTGTATTTCTCCACAGTGCTTGTTTTCTTTTGTTCTGTTTTGTTTTTCTGAGTGGTATTAGGATATCGAAAGCTTCCTGTAGCCACTCATAAAGTTTTTGAACATAATTTATTGTTTCTAGATCTGTGTTGGCTGTTAGTTGTGCTTCTAAGTATCGAAAATTTAGATTATTCCATGGTGGATAGGTAGATGTATGTAAGGTGGTCTTGGGTGTGTTGATTTATGGTGTTTTATGATGGAAAGATACCAAATGGTTTTCTGACCATGTGACTAGTGTGATGCTTCGAACGGTAACTAGTTCCGGGTTTGTAAAAATGACATCTAGGGTGTTTCCAGCTATATGTGTGGGACTGTGTACAATCTGATGTAGGCTCAATGTCACTAGGCCAGTGATAGCTTTTGGATGGGTCATATTGGGTTTGTCAAACCAAATGTTTAGGTCCCTAAGAATGCATAAGTTGGAGTATTGTGTTATAAGGTTTGAAACTGTGTCTAGAAATGAGTCTGGGATTGTTGAATACCTAGGTTGTGGTCTGTAAAGGAGAAGGAAGTTACAGAAGGAAGCTGGTGTAGGATTGCTTCTGGTGATTGAGGGCCTCACATCCTTGTATGGAGATGTCATCTGTTTTGCTGAGATTTATTGCTTGTTTGAATAATACAGCTTATCCACCTCCTCTTTTGCCTATATAGTTTTGTGTGAAGGTTTGATAGCCTTGAGGAATGGTTTCATGCAACACTGGGGCCATTTCATCTTGCAACTATGATTCAGCTATGAAGATTAAATCAGGTTGTGTGTCAGTGAGTAGGTCGTAAATGTGGCTCTTGTTTTTAGAGAGTGGTCGAGCATTTATGAGTAGGCAGTTTAGAGAGTGTGTTCTGGTGGTGGTGTCATTTTGTTTTGGAGAGTGAGCAGTATATTTTGAACTTGTAGCAGGTGTGCCACTAGTGCGATAATAACTGAATGAGGGTCACAATAGTGTTGTTTTTCTATTTCATGTTCATTATCCAGCCGGCTTAGAAGGCATTTTGTTGGGTCTGTGTGTGTCAGTGGTGGAGATGGTGGTTGAGAGTGAGATGGTAAGTTGTGTTCTTTTTGTAGAGTAGCCCTTGTGTAATAGACATGGGGATGCGAAATTGTGAAGGGTGGCATGTTGTTTATTTTGTTTGCGTCTGTTTAGGGTGGAAGGAGTATTGGTTAGGGGTGGCAGAGCATGCAGGTTATATTTTAAGGTTCTAAATTGTGCAATGGATGAGAGGCGGGTGAATGAACGTTGGTGTTTTGGGGTGTTTGTGGTAGATGTTGGTGAAGATTGAGAATTTTAGAGTAAAGTTGGTTTAGGATTTGTATTATTTGCGTAGTCATAAGGGAGGGAATGGGTGTGATGGAAATATCCCTGTAAGGAGGCAAAATTGGATAAATACTTGAAGTACCGGTGTGACATTGGATAAGGGGTCTCGGATATTTAGGGTGATACTGTCAGCATACATGGATATAACCAAACTTCTAGGGGTGAATTCAAGTCTCGTATATGAGCAATGTTGACGCAGGCTGGCAGGCTCCACTGCTATGGCAAAAAATAAGGGTCACAGGGGGCAGCCCTGTCTGATATCCTCTGTGATAGGGAACCCAGACGTCACCACTCCATTTATTCAGAGCAGTGCCTACTTTGTAATTAAAAACGTGCCGGTGCCTAAATCTCTCCTTTGAAACACACTGCTGCTGCAATTAAATGTACAAGCATAGAATACTGACGCAGTATAATCCTAAAGCCATCTCAGCCCTCTTTAATCTATTTACAGCCACTCCCTGCCCCTTCAGCTCAATCTAGAAACTTTTGGCTTTCTCCCTTTGCAACAGTTTTTGGTTTTTCTCTTCCTCTGTCTTTCCCATAAGTGTTTGTTGCTAGCAGTAAATGCCTGATGCAGAAAAATAAGTGCTGGCCCTCAAAAATAATTGCTGTTGCCCCACACCGGAAATCACGGATTCAAATTAAGCACTGATTCATTGGCTCTATGGGCTCCACTTAGAGCAGGTGTATGCTCTGTAGGAATTTGTGACTGAGGCCTATTCTTTCTAGGAGATTGAATAAATATTGCCATTTAAGTGAATCAAATGAAAGAACGCAATAGCAGCTGGGGATTCAAGGTGTGTAGGAGAGCAAACGTATAGATTCTGAGCTGTAGAAACACCCCATTATAAACTTTCACTGATCAGGGAGCACAATATCTGTCAGCAGTGGGGCAAGTCTGTTGGCAATCAATTTGGCTAGAAACGTATTGTCTACATTGATCAAAAATAGTGGTCTGTAAGAGTCACAGCATTCGGGAGGTTTGAAAGGCTTCAATATGGTGATGATGCAGCCTTTTGAAACGAGGGGTCCGCTTCTTAATACCTGGGGCCACCAAATACATAGCTAGGAGATGTCGGGTCAAAATGTGTGCGTACTCTTTATAAAATGAGCGGGCAGGCCGTCCGGTTGAGTGGCCTTTTTTCCTGGCAGACTGCTAATTACCTGTTCTATGTCTTCCACTGTGAAGGGGACTTCTGGGTATTGTCTGTGGGCATCATCCAGCCACAGCAGTTGTATAGAGTTAAAATAACAATGGATCTGTTCTAGGGATGTCATGGCTGCGGATTGATAAACCGCAGAAACATTTGAGCAACGTCCCTTTCATTAATGTGGGTCACTCCCTGCTCATTCACAAGCTGGGTGATATATGCCTTGGCCAAGAGCTTTCGAAGTAGCTGAGCAATTGTCTTCCCATCCCTGCCTCCCTCCCCATATTTACTAGCGGTCACTTCTTAATTCTTTGCTCTGACCGCTAGCTCATCATAATCTGTAATTTTATTTTTGGTGATAGGGATCTTTTGCGACCTAAATGTGCCCATGTGAACAAACTGGTGTAAGTTGTAAAGGAAGGAGGAGACCCAGTGAAGGAAATTGCTAGTGAATTTTATCCAAGGCTCCCTTTTTTACTGCTCAATTTAAATGACCTAGGGCCAGATGTAGGTAGGTTTCCTTTTGCGAGTTGCAAATTGCGAGTCCCAGCGACTCGCAATTTGCAACTCGCAAAAGGAAATGCAGAAAGGTGTCTCAGACACCTTCTGCGACTCGCTATGGGGTCGCAAAGACCCACCTCATGAATATTTATGAGGTGGGTCGCAGTTTGCGACCCCATAGCGAGTCTAGGCAGTCACGGGGATGGTGGCCTGCTGGGGACAGCAGACCACCATGTCCGTGACTGCTTTCTTAATAAAGCAGTTTTTTTTTTTCCTTTTTGCAGTCCGTTTTCCTTAAACAAAAACTAGCTGCAAACAGAAAAAATACCGAAACCATTTGTTTCGTTTTTTTCAGAGTAGGCAGTGGTCCATAGGACCACTGCCTGCTCTGAAAACATATTTTTGTTTGCATTCACAAAGGGGAAGGGGTCCCATGGGGACCCCTTCCCGTTTGCGAATGAGTTACCACCCACTTCAAGTGGCTGGTAACTGCGAGTTGATTTGCGACCGCTTTCGCGGTCACAAATCAACTCTACATCGCGATGCGGTCGCAAATAGGAAGGGAACCCCCCTTCCTATTTGCGAGTCAGAATCACATTTTGCGAGTCGGCACCCACTCGCAAAATGTGATTCTGCATCGCGTAAGGGCTTTTGCGCCTCGCAAACGGTGTTTTTCGAAGTTTGCGAGGCGAAAAAGCCTTCCTACATCTGGCCCTATGTCTCATAATTTAGATAATCTTTCTGCATAATGCTAGAAGCCTTGACAATGATAAAGGTCTACCTAATGTTTTTTTATGGCTGTTATAATGATGATAAAACTAATATTTCACAGGGAACTGTGAAAACTTTTTCATATTTTATGGTTCCCTGTGAAATATATCTTTGAATACCACTCCATTTTGTGCAATAAAAACACTCAAGCATGTAATATATAGAGAGTACTTAAAAAGGAACTATATAATATGGACATGTATTGCATCAAGGGGTTCTGGTGACATTTACAAATCATGAGGTTGTAGGTTGAGTGGCGTATAAATGGCACCTTAACCCCCAGATAGCATCACAGGACCATATTGCGCATTACTTGTTATGTATTTTTTTTAATTGCAAGATTTATTATTTGGTTTAAGTACCCTTTAGAGAGATTTGGAACATTTGAATGTTATCCATTTAGTGTTCATTGTTTGCTTGAGACTGTAGGTCTGGGTGTCAATGATTTGACAAAAGTGTTTTTTGTTTGATAACGTACTAATATTGAAAATTTGTTTTATAAAACAACGTGTTTTTTATGGGTCAAATTTTAAATGCAGAGCACGTTGTATGGAATTTAAAAATGTATTCTAAAAGTTGATTTTTGTTTGTCGCACATTGACAAGATAGAGGAGGTTTAACAAGGCATATGTAAAAAGAAAATAAAGTGCAATGAGGGGCAGTGTAACTTTTTGCTGAAAGCTTCTGCATTTACAATATTTATTTTCACACACTTGAGAGGATTTGTTAATAGATGCTTGATGGGCCGGAGATAATGAGGTTGTCAGGTATGCTGATTAATGACCTGTTACTGTCTGTTATTGTGAATGTGTTTCTTACCAGCACTGACAGAAAGAAGAAATGCTGTGTTAACTATCCCAATTAACTTTTTTTATTTGTTTCAGGAAGTTAAATATCCTGGTTACAATGTTGAATTTATACCCAGCAAGAGTTCAGATATTTTTAGAGATTCTAGTGACACCCAAAAGTAGTTTTAAATCAGTTTGTGCTAGATTTGATAACTGTAGGTATGTATTTATTTAAAGTGTTGCCTAAATAATCATGTGTTGTCTCACAGCACTGTGAGAAGGTGCGAAGGACGTAGTAAACACGTTTCTGGGGCAGGAACAACATAGTGATGATTATATCCTGTGAATGGGAATAATAATGCCTCAGTAGATGGAATACCCTCAGGAGTCTGAAGTGGCTGGGGTAGAAATTATAGGTCTTTGAGGAATCAGGTTCGAAGATGGCTATGGTATCAGAGTCCAGGCCTAGAAGATGTGAAACAGGTGAGTCTTTAGACACTTTTTGAACAATAAGAAGCCTTTTTCCAGTCTCAGTGAGCATGAGACTTCCAACGAGGGATGTGCTATACATGAAAGAACCAGCAATTTAGTTTAGCTTGGGGATGGGTAACCAGGAGAATTGCAGAGGACCTGTTAAATATTGTGTTAATGTTAGGACCAGGGGCCGGATGTAGAAAGGGTTTTATGCGTCGCAAACAGTGAAAATCGCTGTTTGCGAAGCGCAATACCCACATCGCGATGCCCATTCCCATTTTGCAAGTCGGTAACCTGGTTACCGACTCGCAAAACAGGACTGCGAGTCGCAAATAGGAAGGGGTGTTCCCCTTCCTATTTGCAAGTCGCAGTGCGATGCAGGATTGCTTTGTGACCGCAAACGCGGTCGCAAAGCAATCGCAGTTACCACCAGTGTCACACTGGTGGTAACCCATTCGCAAAAGGGAAGGGGTCCCCATGGGATCCCTTCCCCTTTGTGAATTGTCTTGCAAAAAAATTTTCAGAGCAGGCAGTGGTCCTATGGACCACTGCCTGCTCTGAAAAAATGACACTGACACGTTTCATTTTTTCATTTTGTAATGCTTCTCGTTTTCCTTTAAGGAAAATGGGCTGCATTACAAAAAAAAAACTGCTTTATTTCAAAGCAGTCACAGACATGGTGGTCTGCTGTCTCAAGCAGGCCAGCATCCCTGTGAGTGCTGCGAGTCGCAAGAGGGTCGCAAATTGCGACCCACCTCATTAATATTAATGAGGTGGGCCTTTGCGACCCCCTTGCAACTCGCAGATGGTGTCAGGGACACCATCCTGCATCCTGCATTGCGACCCGCAAATTGCGTGTCGCTCAGACTCGCAATTTGCGAGACGCAATGCAGGATTTTCCTGCATCTGGCCCTAAATGCTATGCCACTAGGAAATCTACAACTTTACAGTTATACTAAACAAATGTTTCATGTTTAGTTTTCTTTTTATTAAAATTGTACTGGGACGTGAAAAGCTACAATATTGAAAACTACAGATATTTTTGGAGTGTTATTATTTATGAGTTGTAACATGTTCTCTACAATCTACTGAGAATAGCTGCTATTATTTCAGTGGTTTTGTTTATTTGAAACAGCAAGTTTAACTGACATTTATGCCTAAGAACAATGTCATTTTAATCCTTGTTCCTTTCAGTAAACTTCTACTTTTTTAAAATGTAAATTAAGATGTCCATAGACATGCATGGCCTGGGGTTGGATGCAGGGCCTGGGCCAGGCCCTGAATCCAACCCCCGCAGCCACCCTACCCCTATCAGTGCATGGCCTTAGGAGGTTGGGTGCAGGGCTGAGGCACTGTGCCCAATACCCTACTGGCGGGCAAACCCCCGCTGTCATGGCTGGCTAACAGTAACAATATAAAAGGTGTCATTTTAAGTAAGGCAGACATACAGGCTTTGTAAAAAAATCCACCAAAAACTATAACCAAATGTATATTTCATAAAATCACACACTTGCAATGTTTAATAAAAAATAGATTGCCATAAAATATTTTGAATAAAGCCTTTAAAAATAAAACATTAACATGTCTTTGAGTCTTTCTTTTAACATTTTTCAAGGCACAAAGTGCAATCATAGCACTAGCCACTAGAAGACCCTGCACTCCTGCTGAAGAGCATACAGCTGTAGCTCGGGTGCTTTTAAAATATATGCTAAACTCTCTTGGGGCTGTTAATTTGATGAAACAGGAGATTAACCACATTTTTTAAATGTTGCTGGACGGCTGCTGCACTCCCTGCAGTTTTTTGGTGGTGCCCCTGACTCTTGCCACCAGCAAGACAATACCTACTAAAAAAGGCCCTAGGGCATTATGGGGTGTCCTTGCAGGAGCAGTGAATAATACATAAGTGGCTCCTGCTGCTCAATTATTATTCACTTAAAAAACATTTTTTTTTTGGTATTCCAGTGCCCACCTGAGGCACCCAAGTCTTTAATTTTCATTGCAGTCTGTGGTGGAGGGGGGAGCTTTAGGACACCCATAGCCTCAGCCTGCTCCCCAGATGCCATCCATCGAGGGTGCTGGCTGCAGTTGGCATTTTTTTTTAAATAAGTGGGCACTCCCTTGCTGATCCAGGGCACCCACAGCTCCATTAATGTTGAGAGCCATGAGGAAAGCACCAGGACCCTTGCAGCCCCAGCTGCCTCCCCTGGCTGGAGTCAGCCACTTCAATTGCTGTTCAACATCCCATCGTTTGAAGCCACGAGTGAGTCCCAAAACCCTGTGGACCTTGCTGACGGAGCCAGCACAATTCCTTTGCTCCTACCTGGGAGAGAGCACCATTCTACACTGCTCCTAACCAGGCACAAGCAAAGTTCTGTTCCCTGCCTGGATATGCCTGCACTCTCCCAGGCAGGGAACTGCAGTATCCCGGGGGATGGGGTCCCCAGAGGCGATCTTTAAGGAGGTAGGGCTCTAAATATGCCTCCTTCCTAACAAAAATACTCTGGCCCCGGGGAATGGGGTGCCAGGGCCTCTTACAGTCTTGGGGAGGGGAGCCATATGCCCGTTCCACGTATTCACAAAATTTGGCCCTAGGCAATGGGGTCCCCATGGTCATGTCAAGGCTTGGAAAGGGGGGGCACACTCTCGTCCCCGTATTAAAAAATCCAAGCAAAGGGATGGAGTCCACTGGGTCTCTTCGAGGCATGGGGAGTGGGCATGTACATCCCATTATTGAAATACCCGCCCCAAGGGGTGGTTTCTCTAGGTCCTCAAGGAGGATCAGGGAGGGGTGGTGCATGCCCCCACCCTTTATTAAATGATTTGGCATGAGGAATGAGGTCCCACTGGCTTCAACAAGGCTCAGGGAAGGAGGCCCCATGCCACTCTCCCTTATTAAATGATTCAGCCCTGGGAAATAGGGTCCCTCAGGGCTTGAAGAGGCTTGTGGTGAGAGGGGTCACATGCACCTCTTCCACATTAAATACATTCCACTGACCCGGGCAGTGGTCCACCCAGGTTTTTTTTTAACATGTGGGCTTTTTTAATGTTGCCATGACTCCTCTACAAATTTGCATCACATTTAAAAAAAAAAAAGCTTATAGACCTCTTTTACAAAGAAGGGGCACAGTGTGGCGCTGATGCAAATTTTGCAGCACCGCCTGCATCAATTCAGTAATGCAAGGATGTGCCATATTTAGTACAATACGGTGCACCCCTGAGTTTTCCCTAGCGCTGGAGCTAAAATTAGATGCCTAGCGCCAGTGCAGGCACCCTTGTACCGTAATGCAAGGGTGCCTGCATTGCAGGGAATGATTGTTTATGTGCAGTAAGGTGTCCTGTGCTGCACATAAACATCCAATAATGACAATTTGCTAGTTCTATGTGTGCAGCATTCTGAAGCACACATAGGAGTAACAAATTGTCATTATTCATTGATTGTTTATGTGCAGGAAGGGACACCTTCCTGCACATAAACAATTGTTAATGGTGATTTGATCCTTCTATGTGTGCTTCAAAATGCAGCACACATAGAAAAAGCAAAAATAAGGAAAATTAAAAGTATTTTTCCTCATTGCGCCACATTTGGTGCTGCCTCAGGTTTATATTTTCTCGTAAATCTGGGGCAGCCTCAAAATGCAATGGGTGTTGCAGTAGAATGCCCACGGCAACACCCATTGCACGTCCCTTTTATGCAAAGTGATGTGTGTAAAGGGGCCGTATTTAGAAGGCAGCCAAAGTGGCTTACCACCGCCTTGTAAATATGGAGCAGGGCATTGCACCACCAGAATGTCATAAAAAGTGACATTCTGGTGGCGCAATGCCCTTGTAAATGAGGCCCTATGCTTTTAGTCCCTGTAGGGCCTATCTTGGACAATTCCGCCCTACCTGGGGGTGGATGGGGCAGGGTATCCATACTCTGCTCATCTATATGTTTTTAATCAGTTTTTTATCTGGACAGGGGAGTGAGTCTCTGAGTCCCAAGATGGCTACCACCACATCTTTGTTGATTCCGTGCTAGCTAATCACATCTCATCTTGAAATCTGTCAGCTCTGCGGCATGAAATATCAATTTTCTGAACCTTTATTTCTTTGAAGCTACTGAGGAGAATTACACCAAATCACAAAAAGCACGCTTTCTGGGCCAAGATCTAGCTTTCTGCCAAATTTGGTGTCATTCTGCTCAGCCATTTTGGCTGTGTCTAATTTTCCAATGGAAAGTTCCATGGGGAAAACGTGTTCTGGGACTCCTTTTTCTCAGCCCCCGCTTGATAGATCAACCTGAAACTTTTCAGGGAGGAACAGAGGTGAAACAATATTTTAAAAAAAGGTTTTGTGAAGATTCATCAAACAGCACTAAAGTTATAAGCAAACCAAACAATGCTTTTCCTAAGGAAACATGGTCCAAACTATAACTACCCAGAGGACAGCACCACTGGGTCATATACAGAAATATATTATGTCATTTAAAAAAATTATTATTTACCTGCATGTTTAAGTATCATGTTGTAAAGTATCAGAATGGGCCTGCGTGGTGCTTACCTGCATGGTAAAGGTGCTGCATTGTAATGGATGTGTGGTATCCTTACCAATACTTACTGTATTACTTATATATGATTCCTTTAGATGTCTGTTTAGAAGTGCAGTAAATAGTTATGAGTACAACTAAACTTTTCAATGTTGTATGTTTCCAGCATCTGTAGTGCACTTTTGGTAACACTCCTATGGAAAAACTCAAGTGCTCATGCCTCAAATCCCCTTCATACTGCATACACATCTGCATTACTTATGTTTTTTGTTGTTGTTGTAACAGACAAATCCAAAATGCTTTGAATCGGGATTTGGGTTTCACATACCCACTTTTCTCTACTTGTTTGCAAAACTACAGATATGTGGGAAAGCGTTTTTGTGAATTAAGCCCATTACTTTTTTATTTGATTTAATGTGGTGTATTTGTTAAGTGCAAACCTGGAACTGGGAGACCCCGAAGCATCATACTGGCAAGGATCATAAAGGGAGTCATTTTAAGCATGGTAAAATAACACAACATAACATAACCTGCCTCGGTAAAGTGCACATTTGCCCCTTGAGACATATTAGCACTGAAGAGTAGAAGTAGCAGTAGCAGTGTTAGGTTGTTGATTCGGCGATAGGCTGTGTGTGGGGAAATGAACGTAACCAGACCACATACGTAGCGATAATTAGTTCTTGGGGCCAAGCCGCGGGTTACTTTATTTGCTCTGCCCCTTCTGTCAGGAGCAAACCAAAAACCATTTAACACCAGGGGTCGAGCCCTTTATTTCACGGCTGAGCACCACTGCTGAAATGAAACATTCTGACAAACATAACATTCCTCCTCAACCTTAAAAGAAATAAAAACAAACACAACAAAATACAGTTGGTGCAGAAAACATCATCATCCCTGAGTGGTTCCATGGAGAAACATTATCAGAGCGGCTTTCCAGAATTTATCTACTTTAATACATAGATTTTCAGCTTTAGAGTGGCTGAGGGTTGAGGTTGTTTTGGTCCAAACCTCTCCTAGACACATTGTCACTTGCCATGCTACCTGAGGGGAGAGTATGAGGCAACGGTTCTTCATTACCTCCCCCTCATTCTGATGGGTGCCCCAGATAGCACCTGGGAGTCACTGTGGGACCACACTGGCTCAGAGGGCTCATCTACATTTACAGAAGGTACCCTCGCAAACTCCACCTCCTCAGTTAACTCAGGTGCAGGCACCACTGCAGAGTCAGAATCACTTAAAGGTGTGTTATATCGCTTAAAGAACAACACATTCCGAGTCAAAGTCTCAATGCCTCTCTTGACTGTAACCAAAGTTCCCATTACCTTGATAATAGTCCACGGGGTTGGCTCAAAAGGGAATTTGAATTTTCCTCATGGATGCCGGTTCTTCACCAACACCAATTCTCCCACTTGTAAATCCTAGATGCGAGCTCGCCTCCTCTGAGACATCCGGTCATTTTGCACATGCCGGTGGCGTAACCTGGTGGCTACTTGGTCATTGATCCAGGTAGATACGTTCACTTGGGGAATGGTGTCTCTCACGCCACGTAGCATACACACCGAGCTGGGGGCAACACCCGTAATGACATGAGGAGTTAGGCGATATTCCCTCAAAAACTCGAACAGGGCACAGTCCAGATTCTTACCCTGGGTTACTGCAATTTGAAGCACTTTATTTAGAGTTCTCATGAAACGTTCGGCTTCCCTGTTAGATTGAGGCCAGTGAGGGGTGATCTTCCTATGGCAGATGGCATGTGAGGCCAGATAGGAGGCAAAATCATGAATCGAAAAAGGAAGACCATTGTCTGTTCTCAATTCCTGAATGATCCCATGGGTGGCCATGATCTTCTCCATACAAGGCACGACCCGTTCGGTTGTGGTGGGGTCCACAATCTCCACCTCAGGGTATTTTGAAAAGTGATCTGTGACAACCAACATATGTCGACCATCAGTTATGCTACCTAAATCCGCACTGGCCCGATGCCAAGGAGTCAAGGGAATGGGCTCCGTGAGGATGGGCGCAGGAGGATCTGCCGGACCAAGTGTTTGACAGATGTGACAGTGTTGCACCGTCTGTTCTGCACAGAAATCCAGACCCGGGAACCGCACCTTGCATCACAGTCGTGCTTTGGTTTTCACTACACCCTGATGGGCACCATGAGCCAGATCAATTATCCTCTGTCGCAGAGATTCAGGTATGACCAGTCGAGGGCCTCGCAACAGACATCCTTCTGAAGATACTGCCAACTCTTGTCGAACACAATACAATGAGGATAAAGTTGCCCTTGCCTCCACAGTTCTGTGTGATAAGTTTTGTTTTAGCAAATGCCACTTCCCATTACGAACACATGATATCGCCAGCTGTAAAGTCTCATCAGCGTGGGTAGCCTCTCAAATCTCATCAATGGATATGGGAAGTGGTCTTGATCTCTCTACTACTAGCCTCACGTACTCCTCCACATCATCCGCCTCCTCTTCTTCCTGGGCGATGACTGGTCTGGCGTGCCACGAAAGGTAGTCTGCTGGATTTTGTGCCCCAGGTCTGTACACCACAGAGAATTGGTATTCCTGCAATTGGAGAATCCACTTCTCTATCCGGGTGGTGGTTGAGAAGCTGATCTGTTCAATCAATCAATCAATCATTCGTATTTATAAAGCGTGCTACTCACCCATAAAGGGTCTCAAGGTGCTGGTGGGGGGGGGTCAGTGCTCGAAGAGCCAGGTCTTGAGCTGCTTTCTGAAGGAGAGGTGATCAGGTATGGCGCGAAGGTGGCTGGGCAGAGAGTTCCAGGTCGTCGCTGCCAGGAAAGAGAAGGATCTTCCTCCGGCGGTGGCTTTGCGGATGCGGGGTACGGCTGCCAGGGCCTGTCTGGTCGAGCGTAGAGTGCGCAGAGGAGTGTAGAAAGAGACGCGGTTGTTGATGAGTTTGGGTCCGAGGTTGTGAAGGGCTTTGTGTGGGTGGGTGAGGAGTCTGAAGGTGATCCTCTTGTTGACTGGGAGCCAATGGAGTCTCTTTAGGTGTACGGAGATGTGGTGGTGGCGGGGTATGTCCAGGATGAGTCGTGCGGCAGCGTTCTGGATCCGTTGGAGTTTCCTCTGCAGCTTGGTGGTGATGCCGGCGTACAGAGTGTTCCCGTAGTCCAAGCGGCTGGTGACGAGGGCGTGGGTGACGGTCTTCCTGGTGTCGGTGGGGATCCAGCAGAAGATTTTGCGGAGCATGCGGAGGGTGTTGAAGCATGCCGAGGTCACCGAGTTAACCTGTCTGGTCATGGAGAGGGATGAGTCCAGGATGAAGCCGAGGTTGCGTGCGTGGTCGGTGGGTTGGGGAGTGCTGCCTAGGGCGGGGGGCCACCAGGAGTCGTCCCATGCGGTGGGAGTAGGGCCGAGGATGAGGACCTCCGTCTTATCTGTGTTCAGTTTCAGCCGGCTGTCTGTCATCCAGTTCGCTACTTCTTCATGCCGTCATGTAGTCTGGTCCTTGCTGAGGTGGGGTTGTTGGTGAGGGATATGATGAGCTGGGTGTCGTCGGCGTAGGATATGAGGTCGAGTCCGTGTTTGCGTGCGATGTTCGCCAGGGGGGTCATGTAGACGTTGAAGAGAGTGGGGCTGAGGGAGGGTCCTTGGGGTACGCCGCAGATGATCTCCGTGGCTGTGGATCTGAAGGGGGGCAGGCGGATTCTCTGAGTCCTTCCGGAGAGGAAGGAGACGATCCATTCCAGGGCCTTGCCTCTGATGCCGGCGTTGCTGAGGCGGCGTATCAGGGTGCGGTGGCAGACCGTGTCGAAGGCTGCAGAGAGGTCCAGGAGTATGAGGGCCACGGTTTCTCCCTTGTCGGTCAGGGCTCTGATGTCGTCCGTGGCTGCGATGAGGGCGGTTTCGGTGCTGTGGTTGGCCCTGAAACCAAACTGTGTGGGGTCGAGGGAGTCGTTGGTTTCCAGGGCGGTGGTGAGTTGAGCGTTGACGATTTTCTCAATCACTTTGGCGGGGAACGGTAGGAGAGAGATGGGTCGGAAGTTTTTGAGTTCGGTGGGGTCTGCTGTGGGTTTCTTTAAGAGGGCGTTGAGCTCTGCGTGTTTCCAGCTCTCCGGGAAGGTGGCGGTGGTGAGGGAGGCTTTGATGACGTCTCGGAGGTGCGGTGCGATGAGGTTGTCGGCCTTGTTGTAGATGTGGTGCGGGCAGGGGTCCGATGGGGATCCGGAGTGGATCGAGTTCATGACGCGGGTGGTCTCCTCGGTGGTGGTTGGGCTCCAGGTGAGGATGGTGGTGATGTCGGTGGCGGGTTCCGGGGGGGGGTTCGCGTTGGCGGTCGTGAAGCTGTTGTATATATCGGTGATCTTGTGGTGGAAGAAGGTTGCGAGGGAGTCGCAGAGGTCTTGTGAGGGAGGGATGGAGTTGTTTTCTGCGTCCGGGTTGGAGAGCTCTTTGACGATGCCAAATAGTTCCTTGCTGTTGTGGGCATTGTTGTCAAGTCTGTTCCGGTAGGCTGTTTTTCGTGCGGCGCGGAGGTGTTGGTGGTGTTGGCGGGTGGCGTCCTTGAGAGCTGACATGTTCTCCTCGGTCTGGTTGAGGCGCCACTTCTTCTCGCGGGCGCGGCATTCTTTCTTGGAGTCCTTGAGGTCGGGGGTGAACCAGGAGTTTTTCTTGTGGTTGTTGGTGTTAGCTTGAGTCTTCAGGGGGGCCAGGAGGTCGGCGCAGTCGGAGATCCAGCTTGTGAGGTTGTTGGCGGCTTCGTTGGGGTCGGTGGTGTTGGTGGGTTGGTTCTAGGAGAGGGTTGATGCGAGCTGTTCAGTGGTGATACGATTCCAGTGTCTTCTTGGTGGTTGCTGGGTGTGGTGATGCATGGTGGTCTTCTTGAAGCTGAAGTGGACACAGCTGTGGTCCGACCAGGTGAGTTCGGTGGCGTGGCTGAAGGTGATGTGTTTGCTGGAGGAGAAGATGGGGTCGAGCGTGTGTCCGGCGTAGTGGGTGGGGGTGTTGACTAGCTGTTTCAGTCCCAGGTTGGCGAGGTTGTCCAGTAAGGCGGTGGAGTTGTTGTCGGTGAGGTTCTCCAGGTGAAAGTTGAGGTCTCCTAGGAGGATGTAGTCGGTGGACGAGAGTGCGTGAGGGTTGACGAAGTCTGCGATGTTTTCGCTGAACTTGGTGCGAGGTCCTGGTGGTCTGTACATGAGGGTGCCTCTGAGGGTGGTCTTGGGGTTGCTGTGGATCGTGAAGTGGAGATGTTCGGCGTCGGGGAGTGAGTCGTCGGTGTGGGTCGAGATGCGGATGGAGCTTTTGTGTGCGATGGCGATGCCTCCTCCGGTGCGGTTGGTGCGGTCTTTCCGGGTGATTTTGTAGCCGTCGGGGATGGCTATGGCGATGTCGGGTGTCGAGGAGGGGTTCATCCAGGTCTCGGTGAGGAAGGCGATGTCAGGGTTCGTTGAGTTGATGAGGTTCCACAGTTCGATGGCGTGCCTGTGGACGGATCGGGTGTTGACCAGGATGCAGTGGAGATTGCTTCTGGGGGAGTCGTTCTTGACGGGAGCGGTGTGAGTCCGTTGGCAGGTGAAGCGGCAGTTGTTGCAGGTGAAGGGTCCGTGGGTTCGTTTCGGGGTGGCGCGGTGGCAGCCCGGCGTGCGGCCGGGGTTGAGGTTGGCGAGGGTGGCGGAGTCGTAGGTCAGGCGGGGGTTGCGGGGGCCAGGGGTTCGGGCGCTGGGCGCGGTCCAGGCGCGGACGGGCGCAGACGGGCTTGCCTTAGGCGTGCCTTCGGCGCGCCAGCGGCGCGCCAGCTGCGCGCGGCCGCCATATATGGGGTAGCTGGGGGAGGAGGGGTCAGCTGGGAGGTGGGCGGCGGGAGGGTAGGCGGGGAAAAGCTAAAAACGGCGGGAAAAATCGGCGAGGCCGGAGAACGGTGAGGGGGCCAAAAGTGGACAAAAGCTGTGGAAAAAGAGGCAAAAAGCGAGGCGAGGGCCAGAGAACGGCGAGGGGGCCGGAGAGAAAAACAACGGTGGAGAGAAACGTGGCAGGGGGACCGGGCACTCACGGGGGGTCAGGCACTCGGGTTACACGGAAGAAAACGGGGAGAAACCAATCACTCAAGCCAGTCACACGGGGCCAAGCACTTGGGATACACGGAAGAAAACGGGGGGAAATCAATCACTCAGCCAGTCACACGGGGCCAAGCACTCGGGAGAAGGAGGACACCAGCGGGCAAGACGGCAGCTGGAGCGGAGCTGAGAGTTGGTGAGAGGAGGCAGTCAGGCACTGGTGGCGCTGCGGAGGTGGGGGAGCGACCTACCCTGGGGTCAAGGGTCGCTACCTCCGCCTCACAGCGGCCGCCATATATGGGGTAGCTGGGGGAGGAGGGGTCAGCTGGGAGGTGGGCAGCGGGAGGGTAGGCGGGGAAAAGCGAAAAACGGCTGGAAAAATCGGCGAGGCCGGAGAACGGCGAGGGGGCCAAAAGTGGACAAAAGCTGTGGAAAAAGAGGCAAAAAGCGAGGCGAGGGCCAGATAACGGCGAGGGGGCCGGAGAGAAAAACAACGGGGTGAGAGAAACATGGCAGGGGGACCGGGCACTCACGGGGGGTCAGGCACTCGGGTTACACGGAAGAAAACGGGGAGAAATCAATCACTCAAGCCAGTCACACGGGGCCAAGCACTCGGGATACACAGAAGAAAACGGGGGGAAATCAATCACTCAGCCAGTCACACGGGGCCAAGCACTCGGGAGAAGGAGGACACCAGCGGGCAAGACGGCAGCTGGAGCGGAGCTGAGAGTTGGTGAGAGGAGGCAGTCAGGCACTGGTGGCGCTGCAGAGGTGGGGGAGCGACCTACCCTACTCTGTTGAAAGTGGTATAATTGGTTTATGGTCTGTGTGTACGATGAACGGATGGCCATATATGCATAGGTGAAAATGTCAACAGCCCCAGTGTATGGCTATCGCCTCCTTTTGTATGTGTGAATAGAGCTACTCCGTTGCCGTTAAAGCTCTGCTGGCATAGGCCACCGGTGCCCACTCTCCATCATCTCCTTTTTGGGACAGAACGGCCCCAAGTCCCACTGAGCTGGCGTCTACCAATATTTCTGTATCTTTGGATGAGTCAAAGTATACGAGTGTGGTGTCAGATGACAACGCCTGTTTTGTTGACTGGAAAGCAGCGTCGTGAAGTGAACTCCACTCCCACGTGGTGTTGGCCTTCGTGAGTTCTCTCAAAGGAGCAGTGAGTGATGTCAAATTGGGAATAAATGTTCCACAGTACGTGACCATTTCCAGAAAACTGCGGACACCTGTAACTGAGGTGGGAGTGGGTGCTGATTGAATGTCTGCCACCTTCTCTTTCAGAAAAATGATAGCCGAAGAACGCAATGTCCTGTTTGAGAAATTCACATTTCTCCCGATTGTAGTGTCAGCCCACTTTGAAGTAGCCTGTAGAAAGTGGCGCAGAGTCTTTTAAGGTGCACCTCCACCGTGGGGGCATGCACCAGTATGTCATCGCTCACGTTGATGACACCTTCAAGTCCAGACAGCACCCCTCTTTTGGTGTCCTGGAATACCTCAGCAGCACTGGCAATGCCAAAACTGAGGTGCTTATATCGTCTGAGTCCCAACTGTGTGGAGAAAGTCATTATTGCTCTTGATTCTGGCACCAGCATCAATTGGTGGTATCCTGCACGGAGATCCATCTTGGAGAACCACCTCGATTCGCTGACTTCAGCTACGATGGCATACACGGTTGGGGTGAGATGACGCTCCCTCCGAATGGCCACATTTGGTAAACGCATGTCAACACATATGCGCACCTCTCCCAGTTGCTTCGGCTTGCAAGTTATAACAATGGTGAAAGTCCAGGGGTTGGCCCCTCGACACGCTCAATGATGTCTGCCTCATTCAATTTTTTTAGTTCAATTTCTACTTGAGGGTGTAGGTGGGACGCTATGCGTCTATGTTTCAGTGCCACCGGTTCAATTGATTTGTCAATATGTAATTTCACCAAGCGTTCCTTTAGGCATCCAATGCCCTTGATAGATCTGAGTATTCCTCTTTCAAGTCCTCAAGAGCCCCCATATGCACACTGAAAACAAAGGCCACCAGTTTGAGTTCTTCTGCAGTGCGACAATTTAGTAGCATTCCTGTGCCCACTTTCATGACATATATCTTAGCCTGTGTGGTTATGTCGTCATGCATTATGTCTGTTGTGAACACCCCAGCTGACGGGCTCGGGATTGCTGACCTGGATGCAAATACTTGTACTGTGGTGGGTCGGAGAGGGGGGCGAGTTAGTAGCCAACTGAACACTGACTGAGCTAATATGTTTATTGATGCCCCTGTGTCAATAAGAGCTGGTACGTGTTGACCTGCGACCTGGACTTGGCACTTTGGAATTCTTTTCCGGGACAGACTACCCTGTTGGGTGGTATGAATGACATACATAGGCCCCTCTGGTTCGTCATTATCAGCCATATCTTCAGCATCTTCCTTGTGATTAATTGCTTGCGCAGCATGTACTGTTTTGATTCCATCAGACTTTGGCCTAGGTGTGGAATGGCAGACCTTGGCAAAATGGTTGAGGTTTTGGCAGTTGGTGCATTGTTTTCCTACTGCTGGGCACTTGCCTTGGTGCGGGTACACCCCTCCACACATGTAACAGGTACGACTGGTGCTTGATGATTTAGTTTTGTCTCTCTTTTTTGCTGCGGCTCCCGCCGTGATGGCATTGACAGGTTCCACCTTCATTGGATTTGTGACCACTGATTCCATGTGTGCTGCGTGCACACGGGACAGTTCCTTGGATCGACCTATTGTTAGCATGTCTACCATTGACATGCCCGGCATTTGCAGAATGTGTTCCCGTAACTTCGTAGAGAGACATCCTTGAATGAACTGTGCACGTATTTCATCCCCTGGATCTGGCAGGGTGCATGTGCTGGCCAGGTCCCTGAGTCTAGCAGAGAAGGCATCCACGGGCTCCTCGGCGAGTTGCCTGACTTGCCTGAGGATGAACCGTTCATAGTCCGGATTTGCTAATGGTTTACAGTAGGCTGTGATGGAATGTTTCAGAGTCTGGTATGAAAAAGGAGGGCCCTCTTCCACCACCGACTTACTAATTTTATGGATTGCGGCCCCACCGAGGTGTAGAAGCATGGGTCATTTTCTGTCTGGCTCTAGCGCCATTGCTGCAAAATAATTTTCAAGATTTCCACCACTTAGCTGCTTGAGCTGACGGGGGCCCATCCACCAAAAAAGGTTCTAGCGCCTGGATGGAGGCCATATTACAGCAGTGAGAGCGTACGCCAGTGACAAATGTGCAGAAACCAAAAGATGGAGCTCCGCTAGTAAATGCCTGCTACAGCAGTACTTTATTGTATGTGTGAATATGATTGACACCTCAAGGCTATAGCTGAGTCTTGTGCCGGGAGACCTCCAGTGATAATGTCCCTCACTGCACTGCTAGATTGTTCTGTAAGGCTTTACAGTTCCTTTGAGCCCGCTCTCCCTCCCGTGTTGGAACCAGACTCACCGTGTGCAAGGGCGTGTGGTGCTTGGCGGCAGCTTCCTTTGCTCTTTTTCTATTTGGAGTGACGGGGGCAGAGCTACTGCCGAGGAGGCAAAATTAACATGCTGACTGCATGGAGTGCGGACAGCCCTCCGACACCGGGCAGTCGTGTGTAGCAGCCGCGCCAGTCTACAGCTGCACGAGAGGGGGCCGCCGCAGGAATCTCCCCGCAGTCCTGCGATCACAGCACACTGCTGCACAGCCTGCACGTCGTCTGGCTCTCTCCTGGCTGTTCCGACGGTCTTCGCAACCACCCGACGGGCGCACCAGAGTCACATCAGCCCCCCCGGCAGCAGGCACAACACCCCGGTCAGCTGCGCACCGCAGCAACAGTCAAGGTGCGAGAGCTGTTTCCCTGGACCTTGTTGCCAGTTTTTTTAGGTTGTTGATTCGGCGATAGGCGGTGAGTGGGGAAATTAATGTAACCAGACCACATACGTAGCGGTAATTAGCTCTTAGCACCAAGCCGCGGGTTACTTTATTTGCACTGCCCCTTACGTCAGGAGCAAACCAAAAACCATTTAACACCAGGGGTTGAGCCCTTTAATTCATGGCCGAACACCCCTGCTGAAATGAAAAATTCTGACAAACATAACATAGCAGTAGCTGTCCCCCCCCCCCTCCGGTGTGTAGTGCGCTTTAGAAATTCCATGATTGATTGATTGATTGAAGAGCAGATGGAACTCATTTACCGACTACAGAAGAGTGAAAGGCTAATGGAACCTGCCGGATTCGAACGTGACCATGTGATTAAACCTAGATCCCTACACTAGTCTATTGTTCCACCAGACTCAGTAGTTAGGCGCATAACGTCCACAAAGCCCCATGATAATCCTATGGAGTAGGCTTTCCAATACAATTTTAATCATTCAGCATATTATATTTGCGATGGGTGATGTACTTACACAAACTTGCTTCTGTTACAGGATTTACATTTCCCTTAAGCAGTTCCACAGGTACTCAGCGACTCTCTGAAGGACAACCCTTAGCAGGTGGTGAGAGTGGCAGAAATCAAACAAGAAATCTTTGCATGTTATTTTTATTTTTTTACTTTTATATTTTATTTTTATATTCTTTCTGGACTGGCTGGAGAGCCTTTGCTAAATAGTTCATTCCACAGTTTGGCTGTGTTCCTGTTAGTTCATTTAAAAAACAGCTGATGTTGAGAACATATGACCACCAATCTTCTTTGCGGAAGCTTGGCAGATGATACAGAACTTTTTAAATTTGATTTAGGGTGTGATTTGATTTATTATGTTGTAATACTTACTCAGGCCGGAAATTAGGTAAGTGGTGACAAGGCAGAGAGGTTAGAGCCTGATATGCCATTCAACAGGGGGTTCCTCTCATGCATGTGGAACAGCTTGAGTCCTGGAACACTGGTATGAAGGTGGCTATGTGAGAAAATAGTTTATTTTACACAAGATCAGCTAATACTAGAAAGTGTGTGGCCTCTTGTTTCTGAGTTAGAGTTCAGAGTCAACAGTAGGCTGAAGTACTTTATATAATGTGTGAGTGTGAAATTCCATTTGTTCATGTCTGACAAAAGGACAGAATTTGGTAAAATTTGTTCTTGTCAAATTTCGTTTGTGGTAATAACAGGCATCCAAAAGCCCAGTCCAGGATTAAAGACTTTGAATGTCATATACCGATGAGATTTGAAGGTAGATGTCATTTGCATATTCATGGATCTTAGGGGCTGATTAAAAGAGCCCCAAGCGCATCTTTGTGCCACATTAGCGTTTTTTTTTTTACGCTAATGTGGCCCAGAGAGGCCAAAATCGCCTTGGCAAATTTAGAAAGTGGTGCAGATGTCCCTCTTTGTAACCCTTTGCGCTACATTATGCCTGCCGCAAGCATAATGTATGTAAGGGGGGCGTTCCCCCATTAGGTGAGGGGTGAAAGAATGGTGCAAAGAAATCTAAGAGATGCTCAGAGCAGGCGTTAACAGGAGGGCCATCATTGTCTGCAATGGGCCTCAATGGGCTTTGCAGGATTAGCGTCAACATTTTTAATGCTAATCCTTCAAAGCTCCAAACTAGCATCAAAAATAATAATGCTAGTTCCCTAACTACTGCCATGGTGCACCGTATATTAAATATGGAGCACACATGGTGGCATTAGGGGGCGCTAAGGGGTGCAAGAAAAGTGGTGCTGCACTGAGTGCAACACCACTTTTCTTAAATCTGGCCCTTAATGTCTTATTGGGCCAGAAGGCCCAATACAACATGAAGATCTATGGACAGGAAGTAAGGGGCATCTGAAGATCTTCATTTGGATAAATTGATGCCCAGAGTGATGGTAGACTACTAATGGATGGTCTACATGAAGTGTAAGTGGAAGGATAGGATTGTTAGCAAGGCCTTATGTTATACAGTAGCAAAAGCCAGGAGACAAGGTGCAGAGGTCTACTCTGTCGGTGAAGTGCAGTGCATCATTGACTATCTGTGTGAAAAATATTTCTTTGCTTATCACTTTGACATAAGTGTAAGAGTATGTCTCAGTCAATACAGAACTACTGTTGGAGTGCTACTGCCATTTTTAGGCAAAGATAAGTGAGTGAACCGACAACCATTTCAAAGGTGATCAGAGCAGTAATGTTTACCTCCAGGAGGACGATGATGTGGTCTGGTGGCTTTGAAGAAGAGGGCACAACATCAGAGATGTCATCGATGGCCAGGGGTGTTAACGTATACGACATGAAAGAGTTACTCTAGGGCCAGAGGTGTTCATGTAGATGAAGTCAGAGGGGTCATCTATGGTCAGGGGTTTTAGTGTATGCCTAAAGAGTAATGTTTGTGGAAGTAAAAAGTGATTTTCACAAGGTTTATTACCCAGGTTAGTCTTATGCCTGAAAATTGATGCCAAAGATATGATTGCTCTCAATGACTTTCTAAAATGAGTATGAGGTGACTGGTGGCGGGTGAGGTACAGCAATTTTGTATGACTTTCATTGGGGGTTTATGAGGTTGCCAACAGTTATTGGTATGATTATGGTGTTATTATGCTTTTGCATCCTTTCTCTGCAAGCTTCGAGTACAGCATTTAATAGCAAAGTGTAGAGTAATAACTAGGTGTAGCAGCAAATATACTTGTGAGTAAATATATGTGTATATTTACCTTTGAGAATTGGGACCCAATAAATGTAAAGGTATGCTACTAGCCCAATCAACCCTTTATTAATTCCATCCCAAAGCGTCTAAATACCCTATTACTATAGGACTTTAATGGCCTGATTTAAGGTGTGGTAGACAGGGTACTCCACCACAAACTTTGCAGAGTATCCTGCCCACCAAAGTAATGGCCTGCCTTCTCTATTAAAAGCTGAGTGAACCCTTGCATTTTCAATGGTGTTGTTCCTGCTGGTTCTGCTGTTGGAAGCACTACATTTAAGGCCCAACAGGGTTGAGGCTGGCAGTGTAGGCGCATCAGACAGCCCACCTTATTTAGAGCAGACAGACTGATTTCTATTTCTGTTCTGGACCCCCAGGGAACACCTTGACGTCCCAACCAGATAAAGAAATACTGATGACTCCCACACCCTGGGAGAAACCTCCCAGGGTATCAGGGTCACTGGTATTTAGTTTTTCAAAAACAAACACCCTCTACGGGAGTTTGTTTTTGAAAAACAAAATAGTTGGGTGAGCAGCCATCTGATACTTTCATAGAAGCCACCATGGAAGTGACTCCTGTGAAGGCAGTGCCAGCGGTAATCCCACAATATGCCATGAGGTAGTCTATGAGGGTGGCAAACACAAAATCCTCTGCCAGCCTAGCAGATGGCAGGCTGCCTCCCAAACCCTAAATCAGGACCTAAATTGTTTTCCAGACTCTTACAATCTATGCTCAGCATCTAATCTTTCATTATGCAATATAAACTAAAATGTAACATCCAAAACATCACATTTTAGGAATGGTAAACATCCTTTATGCCGAATTTTTTATAACGAAGTCCTGGTTAACGAAAGCGGAACAACGCTTTCTTTAACCACGACTTCATTATTTTGTGCCTTAACCACGCATGTCCTGAACAACGAACATGCATGATTAAGGTACAAACAAGGGAGTCGGCTGAGCAGGACGACGCAGATGACAAGGTGACGACTCAGGTTAGTGGGGGGTTTTAGGTTTTGGGGTGGGGTTGGGGGGGTGGGGCGTTTTTGGTTTTGGGGAGGGGGTGGGGGGTCGGGGGTTTTAGGTTTTGGGGTGGGGTTGGGGGGGTGGGGCGTTTTTGGTTTTGGGGAGGGGGTGAGGGGTCGGGGTTTTAGGTTTTAGGGTGGGGTTGGGGGGTGGGGCGTTTTTGGTTTTGGGGAGTGGGTGGGGGGTCAGGGGTTTTAGGTTTTAGGGTGGGGTTGGGGGGTGGGGTGTTTTTGGTTTTGGGGAGTGGGTGGGGGGGGTCAGCGGGTTTTAGGTTTTAGGGTGGGGTTGGGGGGGTGGGGTGTTTTTGGTTTTGGGGAGTGGGTGGGGGGTCAGGGGGTTTTAGGTTTTAGGGTGGGGTTGGGGGGGTGGGGCATTTTTGGTTTTGGGGAGTGGGTGGGGGGTCAGGGGGTTTTAGGTTTTGGGGTGGGGTTGGGGGGGGTGGGGTGAGGGATGTAGGGTGAATGGTGCCTATTGCTAATGATTTTATCAGGAATGCCTTTACAACGAAATATAGTTGTTAAGGCATTCATGGTAAAATCATTAGTAGTAAAGACGAGGTCGGTGTTCCGACCTCGTTGTTAAGGTTAGTAGTAGTTTAAGATTCGGTGTTCCGTCATATAACCTTTAGGAATCTCCAGATTACTGCCTATCTCGCTGCTGTCCACTCCACAGTACTGAAACTTTGGCTTTTGGTGTCCTAGATGAATTGCTTTTAATCCCTGACTAAAGTTGATGCTTGGTCCTGTTCTCTGTTAGCTTTCAGCCCCATTCTAAATTAGTCACCACAAAACCATGTCCCATACCTGATTGTCCAACTGAATATCGACACCAACAATATTGCAGCATATTAATGTCAAGGACAGAATATCGAGGCACAAAATATCGAAAGGTAAGTGCATTCAGGAAAGTATAGATTTACTATTTGTAACTCCACATCTCCATACCTTGAAGACATATGTACTGTGTAGGTACATATCTGTGGAGACAGGTGTGGAAAATCTAGAATTACCTGTCAATATTTTTTTTATATACTATCCTCGATAATCTGTCCCATTGATATTGTTGATTCAATATTCTGGGGCACACTTGCATACCTTAGATACCCGCTTAGGGCTAGCTAGAGGAGTGTCAAACTAGACCCAGTCACTTTGAGAATGTGGTTAATGGTGTATGCTTAGAACCACTTCAAACAGCATGTTAGTTCTGACCACCATGGTGTCCCAAGGATGATTTTCCTTCTGTTTCTTTGCAGAACCTACATGAACTCTCTTGTGTCCTTGGACAGCATCAGTCACTTTCAGTTACCTAATATACAAATGACAGCCAAATGTTTTTCCGGATCAGCGTAACAGACAACATGCATCGGCTAATTAAATTCCATCTAAAATGGATGCCTGCAAACTGCCTCTGTCCAAAGTACTGATGATCAAGTTTTTTACTCATTCAATTTTCCCAAGTGTTGCACAGTTGGCGAGGTCATTTTTTTATCTCATTTCCAAAAGTACAGCAGCTTGATAGGTGTGGCAATAGTAGAATGTTCGAAAGAAAAGCACTAAAGCAATCAATACACAAAATTATTTTGGGCCTGATTCCAACTTTGGAGGACGGTGTTAAACCGTCCCAAAAGTGACGGATATACCACCTACCGTATTACGAGTTCCATAGGATATAATGGACTCGTAATACGGTAGGTGGTATATCCGCCACTTTTGGGACGGTTTAACACCGTCCTCCAAAGTTGGAATCAGGCCCTTTGTGTTTTAAATTAATTTCCTGATCCTGAAGCTTTAAATATCAAAACCCTTCTAAACAACAGTTATGTTATTATTTCCGTTTCAAAACCAAAATACTCCTAATCCTAATTTCTATTAAAATTTCTACTAACATGTAAAATCACAACTTTAGTTCCTAATTAACAGAATATGTGCTGTGCCTTGCTGTCAGGGCACAGCAGACTTAAGGTCAGTCCTAATCTCAATTCCAATCATCACAATAACATAAACCATGGATTTTTTAAATAGCTGTAAGATGTCTGTTTTCCAGGGCAGCACCTCTTAGCTGATTACAATAAGTAGGCCTGGCTCTGGCCATTACCAATGCTGCTACTAAACAAGGCATAGTACTGAATGCTATGAAAAGAGTTGTACTATCCGCTCTCTTAAAAATGCCTTCCTGAATGGGAGATGATAGACGGAATGCTGAACAATGTCAAACATTCACCCCTCAGTCACTGATCTGGGCCTAAATGCATCATCGTTTTGCTCACCACACCATTCCAGTTAGGACCCAGCCATATGCAAATCAGTCTTGACACTGCTCCACATGGGAACAGTCCAGCCCGTACTGCCAGGGCAGGTCCTCCCTGGACCAGAAATCAAGCATTCTAAGACTGGTTTTGGGGGCATCACCCCTCATCAGCCAGACTAGCTTGAATCTGGTGGCATAGCGAGCACGAGAACCACGTCTGGACATACCCTTGCCACTTAGGGTGCAAATGCAAAAAGAACAGATGATGGACGAAATGCTGAACATGTCAAACATTCACCACTAGTCAGAGATCGGAGCCTACATCCATTGTTTTTTTGCTCGGCACGCCATTCCATTTAGGACCCAGCCATGTGCAAACCAGTCTTGACCCTACTCCCCACTGGAACAGTCTAGCATGAACTGCCAGGTCAGGTCCAAACTGGGGTGGCATGGTGGGCAAAATATGATGGATTGGGATGCAGCCTGAGTAATTGCCAGGTGGCTGTGATGAATTCAAGCATTCAATCCATCACCTTGTTGTTTTTGCATTTGCCTCTCTAAACTATACACCATGAATATAAGGCCTACCTTTTTCTTCTAAGATATTATAAAAGAACAATGATCCAGCAGACACAATCCTTCATAGATTCAAACGATATCTTAGATCCATTTTCATCGGGCTGCATACCACGGCAAGGTTCTGATTCATCTCTGTATGATATCTTGGATACAATCACAAACTATGGGTCACAGACTGTGTTGGGTCATAGTCTTATTAGATCTTGTGGTAGTCTTTGGCACTGTTGATCAGGCAATCTAGCTGTCACAGCGAAAGGTTTAGGATTTGGTGGCAAACAGTAACTACATTCAATCTCATTTAAAGTCGATATCACATTTGGTCCATACTCTACTAGGCACTTTAGTTACCCATTTGTGGAGTTCCACAATTTTAGGCCCATTGCCTATCTTTATAAATGTGAACATCCAAGCTTTAGCTTTTCCCTTTCAGTCTTTGTGCTTTTAATTCATAAACAATGCATAGCTTGTAGTCAAAGACACATAACCTGGCCAGAAGTACCATTTTCTAACTGTTTGATTGCGTTGGGCAAGAATTTGGATTTTCCTAAACTTAATCCCAACAAATCAGAGATTCTGCTCATTTGAAATGATCCCTGTAATCATAAACATCTGTGGCCATCCAGCCAAAGCACCTGTTCCACCCACCACAACATCTTCAGAAAATTGGTGTCACATTTGATTTTGGCCTTGCATTAACTCTGCTGGCAATTTCTCCACCTTACTTTTATCAGCCTAGCAGATCCACACAATCCCATTCTGGTGTTGTCCAGGTTAGATTGTGCTAATGTGCTGTATCAGGAACCGCCACCATTTTTAATAAGACTTCTCCAGAGACTACAAAGCGGCGCACGTTCTGATATTCATAAGCAATGTCAATCCAGGCATCTCATTTATGGAACACTTTACCAGTAAATTTCCATGCATTTGTTTTCATCTGCATTTCCTTCAACGGTTGATAACCTGGCTCTTCAGTTAATAAGAGCCAAACTTTCTGATTTATTTTGTTGCATCCTGACAGCACATTATGAAGCTGAAGCTGTCAAAGAAATATCCTTGAACTCCACATCAATGTTTGGTTTAGTGACAAAAGTAAAAAATAATAGTCTGTGAATCACAGTGTCAATCGGTCAAGTGAAATGCTTGATGGAAACAAAACAAGTTTCACAAAAACTGGCAAGACTCATAGTTGCACTCTGCTAGGCGTACATTTCTAATAATGAGCACATGATAATATTTATTACAAAGAATATGAGCAGGGTCCTAGCTGAGATTATGAGAATGGGAGAAAGACATTCACTTACTAACAAAAATATAAACACGTTGCTGCTGATCAAGCTATTCATTTATTTCAGACCTCCATGGCAGACTGCAAGATGCCCCAAAGTCAGAGACAGGTACTTATTGTGGGGAATGATAATCTGGGTAGTAAAACGTGGCTGAAGCAGTTTATAGGTACTGTAATGTGATCAAATTGTGTCTAGCATGAAATAAACATACAAAACATTTAAAAAGCCCAAACAATTAGCCCTGAGTGGCCTGAACACTAGCCAGGTAGATGGTGCCTGTAAAGTCCAGTGTGAGGCTCTTGCGTATGGGTTTGCACACTATTGTATTGTGGGTTCCCCCTTCAACCTCAAAATGGTTCCTCTGAATCAGTAACCAGTGTCCCAGATTGCACAGGATACTGTTATGTTATATTTCAGTTGTACCAGACCCCGTTCGGAGATCACAAAGTATACAGGGGCTACTGCACTCCAACTGTGGTGGTTGAGGTGACTTACTACTGGTGTTCTAGGGATGGGCCCACTATGGCTCTGCAAACTGGGCCAAGTACCCACCTTTCACACTTGGCTCTCAGGGTAGCAAGGGCGAGCAGTCAGGCACTTCTCAGGGAGGTAGTGAGGGGGCAAAGACTCAGAATGGGGCCAGAGACTCCAAACACAGTGATCAACAAACCAGATAAATCACTGTTCAGCCCAATAATTGTCTTTCACAAAATAAAGTCATTTTAATATCACAGTAGTACAAAATACCACTGTGAAAAATTGGGGTGTTGGATGACTGGGGTATGAGCCCTAGGCAAGCCGCAACTACAATTCTTGTCAGGTTGAGCCACAAGCCAAACCTATATTAACCTGTGCTCAATCCCTTGATATAGTGGCACAGAGCATTTAGGCATAACTTAGAAGTAGTGTGTAAAGTAACTTTTCAACACTACAAACAGTACTAAAGTGAAAACCCCACATAAAAATAATCCCACACCAGATTAGAAAAACAGAGTTATTTTTAATAAATCAAAGAAGACCAAAATGTCAAAAAACACGGACATGTAATTTTAATGAAAATAGAACCATAAAGCATGAAGCTCGAACTATAGATGTCTGATCTCTCTGGACTGGGATAAAGTCACAAGTTTAAGCTGACTGCAATGGAGCATGAGCTGGCTACAGAGACCCAGTTAGGGCCACTGACCAAAGAGGCATATTTACGAGAAAGTGGTGCCTCGGTCCTAATGCGCCACTTTTCTTGTACCCCCTCCCCTGTGCCCCATAACGATACCGTGTGTGCGCTGTATTTACAGTACAGGGCACCATGACGCTTGTTTCTACAATAGAACCAAAAATGTTTGTGCTAGTGCAGCAAAGCACAGGGAGGCCCATATATTATTATGGGTGCATCATTTTAATGGCTGCCCTGAGAAAGTGTTAAAAATGACGGAACAAATGGCGCAGTGAAATCTTGTAAATTTCACTGCACCATTTTCTCGTGCCTCCCTGAGTGGAAACACCCTCCCTTGCATACATTGTGCTTGGCACAGGCATAATGTGGCTCAAGGGGTTGCAAAGTGGCGCAATGCATGCATAGCACCACCTTGTAATTATGAAGGCACACAAGGGGCTTGTAAACCTGACCCAAACTACCTTAAATCCTGGTTTGTGGAGCACTGTGAAGGTCCGCTTTGAAGATGAGTTGTGCAGCTGAAGCAATGCCCCAGTCGGTTCAGAGATGCAGTGAGGCTACGATGCGAGGGCTTGTGTCATCGTTGATGATAACGTTGATGAGGGCTTGCGATGAGAAGTCCAAGGTCGAGGATGCGTTGTGAAGTTGGGGCAATGCATCAGTTTCAAGGAGCTGTGAGGCTGCGAGGTGAAGTCTGGTGTCATTGTCGAGGCTGCCGTTGACAAGGGATGTGGGGGCCTGCAAGGATGCACCGCATAGTGGCAGTTCCGATGAGGCAGCTGGCTGCAATGAGAGGAAGGTCTTTAGTAAGGGGAAGATACACACAGCAATGACGATGTGTTCATCCTACTTGAGTTTGTACATCAAAGCAGAGAAGATGCGCCGGTTCTGGTGTATCCAGCGAGGCTGGTAGAACACCTTAAGCCCACTTCCAAGGCTCCAGGACTGAGTTGGCTCCAATTGGTAAAGTAGAATCCCAGACCTCAGAGTCCAGGCATTGAGGTCAAGGTTGTTGGAGCCTTCTTCCTTGAGGCTCAAGTCAGAGGCCAGTCAACTAGCCCTTGAAATCACTGTGCAGTCCTCGGTTCAACAGATGCAGGTCCAGTCCTTCTCACCCAGGCAAGAGGGCAGCAGGAAGTAGGTCAGAACAGCACGCTGTCCAGCAGAGTGGCAGTCATCCTAACAGCACAGCAGTCCTTCATCATGGCAGAATATCCACAGATCCAGACATGTACTGAAGAGCTGCTGTCTGTGGTCCAATATTTATACCTGAACCTTCCTTTGAAGTCGGGAAAATCTTCTAGAGATTTCCCTTTGAAGTCACCAGTCATCCTGCCTTCGCTGTCCTGGCTCCAGACATATTACAGGGGGGCATGCAGCCCTTTGTATGAAGGCAGGACCCAGCCTATTCAAGTATAAGTAGGGATGTGTCCAGCTCTGCCCTCCCATCCTGCCACTGATGGCTCATCCAGGCACACCTAAGCTCTCTCTTGTCTAAGAGGAATTCACAAAGCCCATCTGCCAACTACACAGTAATGTGGCCCAGAATCAGACTACAGGCACTAAATGGCTAAGGCAGGAAAATGGCAACTTTCTAGATATGGCATTTTCAGGATTGTAACTACAAATCCGACTTTACTATGAGAGAGAATTTTTCATTACAATTCCAAAGCCACCAAACATGAACTGGTCACCTGCTTCCATTTAGAAATTATCACTTATTGAATGTAATAAGGGAACTTCACTGTTAGCCTGTGGGAGAGGTGATCCCTACAGTAGTGAAAAATGAGGTTTTTCACTACCAGAACATATAAATAAAAACATATATGTTCTACTTCTTAAATACACTGCCCTTTTGCTGTCCAAGGCCCACCTAGGGGTGACTTACATATATTAAAATTGAAGCTTTTGACCTGGCAAAAGATTTATTTTGCCACGCCAGCAGGGCAGTTTAAAATCTGCACACCTGGGCTGCAATGGCAGACCTGAGACATGTTCAAAGTTCTACTAAAGTGGATGGCAAATTAGTACTTTAGGCCCATTAGCAGCATTTAATTTGCATGCCCTGGGCACAGGTTGTACCATTTTACTGGGGGCTTATAAGTAAATTAAATGGGCCAATTGGGTGTAAGCCAATCCTGCCATGTTTAGGAAGAGAGCACAAGAATTTTAGCCCTGGTTAGCAGTGATAAAGTGGCAATAGTCCAAGAGACAGAACTAGTGAAGTCAGCAAACAGAGGGGTTAAAGGCAAACATATTTGGGGGAAACTACACCAAGGATGGCAGGTCTAGCAACTACACAATTAGATAGAAATCAAATTTAAGGTTAAATGATCTCACCATGAGCTTATACTGAAATGCTGCACTTGCCTGTGTGCACTCCTCCCTGCTTAATGGTGTCCCATACCATTTCTAAAGGGATCCCCTGTAAGTTGAGTTTCGATAAAACCAGACACAGGTGCAAGTTTCATTAAACTGTTGCCACTGGGCATCTTGTGGGACAGTTACTATAGTTCTTTAGCCGAAAAGAGTCTCACTGAAAAGAACAAATTCTTATCGAAGTTGGGATTTGCTTGCCTTTACAGTCTCAGTTATCTCGTCTCTGAAGGCTGTGCCTTGCTGTTCCCTGCTTGGAGAAGGATATGGCCTGGCAGATGTGGCCTGGTGTACTCAATGGTGTATATTGGTTGGTGTCTTGAGTGGTCTCTCTTTGTCCATGGTGGGGATCCTCCTTCTTTTTCTCTACCATGTACCACTTCAGGCATCTGCCTGATAGACAGACTGGTGAAGACTGATCTTAGGGAAATTTGAACTTTGGGCAGACAATCCTTTACTGCACTGATTATTAGGCCAGGAGTCCCCAGTAGGTGCAGCCTACAGGCCAAGGCAGACTTTCCACTTCAGCAGTGACCAGTTCCTCGTGGCTGTGCTATATGCTGGCAATAGCAGCACTAGTCCTCTGACTGTTGCAGTGATAGTTGTCATGAAGCTATGCATTGTGCTTTATGCAGTACACCACTTGATCCACATTTAAGGAGATGTACAAGCTCTCATAGTAAAGACCTATCTCAGCAATGCTCCTCCTGGATAGTCAGCTTCTTGTCATGCCATACACTCCCGGGCACCGTTGGGCTTCTTCTCCTGGACTGTCTTTCCTCTTGCAAGGCCAGGCACTCTCCTCTCTGAGCAGTGAAGGAGGCTTCAAGGTGCTAGGCAGAATTACAAGATTTGCTCCCAGTGGATTCATTGGTTGAGTCATTGGTTTGCAGCCTAGTAGGAAGAACATTCTTGTCAGAATATGCCATACTCAAAGACTCCATTTGTACATAGATTCATCCTTGAAGAAAATGTATTCCAGAACACACTTGGCATTAGAGCTGATTTGTGGGGCTTATACATCATCTTCTCTCATCTCAGATTTGATGGAACATTCAAGGCCGTGGAGGAGGGTTCAAAGTGTTCTGCCCTGTTGAAAGGCCAGGAGACAGAGGTTTTATTTGGTCAGTCATCTGGAAAATACCAAAAGTTGGAATCTGTGAAAAGATGGGGAGAAGAGACGAATTCTTGGGATAGTACCACCAGACGCTGAAGTATCTTTCCGCAGGAAAGCAGCTGTTCTCCTGACCATGCTAGCAGTTGCTCTAACTTGTCGGTACCAGACAGCATTCAACACTTTCTGGAAGCATGAGAGGAAACCACTTCAGACTTCTGTGCTGAATTAAGTAATTTTTGTCCACAGAAAAGATTGCTCCACTCACAAGCACAGCCAATTCAACCTTCTCACGCACACATACAAACCCCTACACAACACACGACCAGAATACCCGAACAGCTGCATGCACGTTCACCAACCCACCAGAAAACCACACTTTGCCTCTCTCTCGCTTGCACACATTCCCCGCATTGCCAAAAGCAAAACTGGAGGTTGCTCACTCTTCTACATTGCACTCAAGACATTGAACTACCTCCATCAACACATCAGAGCTTCCTCCTTACTTTTTTGAGTTCAGAAAGAATCTGAAGACCTGGCTTTTTGTATGAGCACCTTGGGGACCACAAAACAACACACCTGCCTAAGTGCCTGATACCCTCTCGGGTGATTAGTGCACTATAAAAATCAATATAACATTATGCAAGAACATTGGTACCTGGGACAGAGTTGATATTCTTCCAATTGGAGAGAACTGACTACATTTTTAAGAGATCTTAGCCAATTTCAGCCTCTAATTCAGAGTTATCATGTATTGTTAAAAACAAACAAACAAGGTGACTATGGCCTACTGTATGAGGCTGGCCTGGTTTGTAGTGGGTACCTTGGGAACTTACACCTTACACCAGGTCCAGTTATCACTTATTAGTGAAATGTAGTAGTGTTCTAGCAGCTTAGGCTGATAGAGGTAGCTATAGCAGAGCAGCTTAGGCTGAACTAGGAGACATGCAAAGCTCCTGCAATACCACTTATAGTTACACAGTACTTATACACAAAGTTACCAAAAATAAAGGTATTTATTTGGGTGACACAGTACCAAAAATATATTGGAGACAATACTCCTTCTGGGGATAAGTAGTATACACAATATGTACACTGGACACCAAAATTAGACAAGTAAATAGTCATAGAACAATGCAAGCAATAGGAAATGCTATAGATTGCAATGGGAGAAAATAGGTCTAGGGGCAACACAAACCATATACTAAGAAAGTGGAATGCAATCACGAATTCCCCCCTAGACAAGTGTAGTATGTGCAGAATCGCTGAGAGAGTAATAATACAGTAAAGGTAAGTAAATTACCCCACCCCAGAGCCCAGAAAAGCAGGAGTAAAGTACTGCAAGTTTCCTTAGGACACACTATACCTCATGATTGGGATTTTGCAGCAGCCAACCAAGTCTGCAAAGAACAAGTGGTGGATTCCTGGACCTGAAGACCTGCGAAGGAAGGTGACAAGGTCCAGAAGTCGAAAGAAGTTCGGGGAAGCACAGGAACCCCTGCCAACCTAGAAGAGGGTGCAAAAGAAGAGTCCACGGTTAGTCAAAGACTGAAGAATTGCACCCTAGGAAGATGCCAGTGGGTTCCTGCATAATGCAAAGGATGCCCCACGATGTGAAGATCGTTGCAGATGTGATTTTGTGTTGGAAGTCACCAACAAGCATTGGCTACAACAAAAGTGTGGTTTGTATACAAAATGGCGCTGGATGGACCCAGGAGTGACCTGGGGCCTCAACTCTGTGTGAGGAGGAAGAGGGGGGTTTCAGCAGTTTAGAGGGCCCTCAGGATGCCAGCCAGCGCCCCGGAGGTCCCAGGACACAGGGACAAAGGAGGTGCAAAATGCAGTTGATGCAGCACAAAAAAAAAAGGTCCCACACCGCCGGAGAACAACTCAGTGAGTTGAGCATCGCAGGATGGAGTGCTGGGGACCTGGGCCAGGCTGTGCATGAAGGAATTTTGCAAATGGTGCACAGAGGCCACAGGAGGTGAAGAAGTCACAGTACACAAGGCTATCATCGCTCTCAGGGAAGGCAAGGGCTTACCTCCTCCAAATTGTGTCAGCAGGACCTCAGGACAGTCTATGTTGATGATGTCCACCCTCTGTCTCCTTAGGAGCACGCTCATCGCTGTGAGAGGAGTCCAAGGGTACCGGTCATCGTATTGGAAGGTGACTGCTCGGAGCAGGGGAGTGACTTCATCACTCCACTGGAGATTTCATCGGCCCTTCTGGTGCAGGATGAAGACAGGGAGTCCCCAGAGCGTGTACACCATGGAAACTGTTGCAGTTGCTGACTTGGAGCTGAGGTTGCAGAAGAAAAGTATCTCTTGTGGATACTTTGTTGCAGTTACAGCGTTTCTTGGAGCAGGCTGCAGTTGATCCGAGGTCAGAGGATGATTAAGTTGTTGCAGAGGAGTCCTGAAGGAAACTTGCTAGCAGAATCTGAAGAGAACCCACAGGAAAGACCCTAAATAGCCCTGAGAAGGGGATTGGCTACCTTAACAGCTAAGGACCTATCAGGAGGGGTCTCTGATGTCTCCTGCTGGCACTGGCCACTCAGAGCCCTCCAGAGTGCAAAGCAAGATGGCTGAAGTCTGGGACACACTGGAGGATCTCTGGGCACCACCCCTAGGGTGGTGATGGACAGGGGAGTGGTCACTCCCCTTTCCTTTGCCCAGTTTTGCACTAGAGCAGTGGAGAAGGGGTCCCTGAACTGGTATAGACTGGTTTATGCAAGGAGGGCACCATCTGTGCCCTTCAAAGCATTTCCAGAGGCTGGGGGAGGCTACCCCTCCCCAGCCTGTAACACCTATTTCCAAAGGGAGAGGGTGTAACACCCTGCTCTCAGAGGAAATGCTTTGTTCTGCCTTCCTGGGACTGAGCTGCCCAGACCCCAGGAGGGCAGAACCATGTCTGTGAGGTGGCAGCAGCTGTAGCAGCAGTGCAAGCCTAAGAGAGCTGGTTTGGCAGTACTGGGGGTCCATGATGGAGCCCCCAGGATACATGCAATTGGCTCCCCAATACCATAGTTGGAATGGGGGGACAATTCCATGATCTTAGGCATGTTACATGGCCATATTCGGAGTTACCATTGTGAAGCTACATATAGGTATTGGCCTATATGTAGTGCACGCGTGTCATGGTGTCCCCGCACTCACAAAGTCCGGGGAAATGGCCCTGAACTATGTGGGCGCACCTTTGCTAGTGCAAGGGTGCCCTCACACTTAGTAACTTTGCACCTAACCTTCAGCAAGTGAAGGTTAGACACATAGGTGACTCGTAAGTTACTTAAGTACAGTGAAAATGGCTGTGAAATAACGTGTGCGTTATTTCACGCAGGCTGCAATGGTAGGCTTGTGCGAGGATTTGTCTGAGCTCCCTATGGGTGGCAAAATAAATTCTGCAGCCCATGTGGATCTCCTGGAACCCCCATGCCCTGGGTATCTAGGTACCATATACTAGGGACTTATAAGGGCGGTCCAGTGTGCCAACTGGAATTGGTAAATGAAGTCACTAGCCTACATTGACAAATTTAAAAGCAGAGAGAGCATAAGCACTGAGGTTCTGATTAGCAGAGCCTTAGTGACACAGTTAAGCACTACACAGACACACACATTAGGCCATAGACTATGACCACAGGGGTCCTGACCAGCAAGATCCCAGTAAGACAGGCAAAACCTTACTGACATACAGGTATAAATGGGGGTAATATGCCAAGGAAGATGGTACTTTCCTATACCTACATGATTTACCAGGGGGAAATCGTCCAAGTTTCAGAGGTTGGTAGCAATGCATATAGACTCATGGAAAGAATATCATTTCTTATCTCAGAGAGTCTCCCATTTCATGGATTTGGATGTCTGTACGGCTGATATGAGCAGGGTATTTCTATCATCTCAAGATCTGTCTTTGAATCTGAACATCTTTCAGGCAGTATGCAGGAGGTTTACAATTCTGTTCCTAGATCTGTTTCCCTCTTGGGACAATGCTTAATATCCCTACTTTTGATTTTCAGTGGAAAGATCAATGACATAACCTTAAAGTTGTCCCAGAATCTTCTCCTTCCTTTGTCCTAATCCTCTTATTACTGACACACACTCGTTAAGAGGAGTGGGAGGTGATATTAGTGGTTGTCCTGCAGAGCATGCTTTCTTCTGCAAGCTCTTGTAATTCTTCCTCCCTCGTGTTTGCCTCCATTTCCTTCACCTCTCCACCTGAAAGGGGCTCCACTTCAGATGAAATTGGCCTTTTCGGTTTAAAAATTGAGGCCTTCAGAACAAAGGTATCATATCATCTAGCTGAGTTCATCCTGAAATCCCTCAGAACCTCCACTTAAAGTCATATGCTTGTCATTAGAGGGGTTTCCAAAGATGGCATGCAATCCATACTCTTTATTGCTGTCACATTTAGGACTTTTTACCTATTTTGTTTGACTTGGCTTTCACTTCATACTTTTTCTCCACCCCTAGGGTTTACCTTTAGTGCTGTATGCCTTGCAATCACATCCCTTTGAACCTTAATTTCACTAGATATTGAATGTTTGATGGAGGTAGTCTAATTAGTAAGAATTAGGGGTTTTACTGTGACAAAATCTCGAAATCCCTTTTTAAACTATTTTGTATGATAGGCGGATTTTTAGCTAGGGCCCTGCTTTTCTCCCAAATATTGCTTTTGCTTCACATAGAGCTCAGGCAGTGGTGTTTCCCCACTTTTTTTTTCCTTCCCTGTTGCTTTGGAGAAGGATTGTTTCACTGCCTGGATGTTAAAAGAGCTATTTGACCTACCTTGAGAGGTCCCCTTGTTTATGTCAGTCTGATTACTTTTTTATTACATTCAGATCAGTAGGGCAAGCTTAAAAGGCCTTCTTCATGACCATTAGTAGATTTATCAGAACTATGATTGCATTAGCCTGTTCTCTAAATGATATTCCTCCTCATAAGGGGATTCAAGGCAGGGCCACAAGGTGTCTTTCAGCTTGCTGGGCAGAGTTTCTAGGGGGTCCTCTTTCAGAGATCTGTTGTGCTGCAACATGGGTTTCTCCTATTTGTGTGCAGTATTACAGAGCTCAGGGTCTAGAAAGTACTTAGTTCCGTTGTCTCATGATTCATTCATATTATCATTGTCACTGAGGCTTTGTATGGTGACTTGTGTGTAGTGTCTTCAGCCTAAGTCTATGTTTGCTTTGGTATTCCTCATAGGTAATGGCAAGGATGAAAACGAAGGATGTAGAGATAATGTACCGATTATGTAACGCTAAACTTCATCACTCTTAATCCTACTCATCCTTGTTTCAATCATTATAATCACCATCCCTCCCTTTACTTGTCTGGCCTTTGTATTGACTGGGTGTGTCGGCAGGATGCTAGAAATGTCATCCCATTTTCTGGTGCCCTGTATCAGTGGAGAGGTGACCATTTTCAGCATTTCCTGGAGTTTTCTGTCTGGAGGTAGGATTCTCTTCACAATTAATGACTTGGGATGAAGTCAAGTAGGACTAAGAGTATTGAAGATTACCAGTAAGTAATAAGAACATTACCACCCTTTTCTAAAAGAGACCTTTAGTATACAACCTTGAGATCCCTCAACCTATCCAACCTCGTGAGAATTAATGTGTGAGTGGACCTACCCAGATTTAGATTTACTGTCAGGGACGCATTAGTCAGCTGAACAATCAGGCTTGTCTGAGTGCAACTCAACAGCAATCACCTGGGACATACACTTGTCTTTGCCTTTGATGACGTGGTGACTTTTTGTGATTTTTTAAAAAAATTCATATTAGTTTGATCAACTCTTTTTGAATTGCCGCAAGTTCTTTTTAAAGCAATGACACGCTTTTGAAGTAATTTGACATGCTCTTTCTAAAAGTCAAAAGAGAGGGACCAAGTTCATATGTTTCCAAATTCAGAAACTGCAAAGCTATAAATAACTTGGTTAACTGCACTAGCTCATCATGAGCCAGTGTGGAATGTCCCAAATGTCTACTACAAAAGATCTACTATAATGTTGAGAACTATAATTAACAGCCCTGCCAAGTACCACTCATCAAGCATTACACTAACACATTTCAGTGGGGTGGTCTGCATCACCGCACTGAAATGCAAAGTCACACATTTATAGCGCCTCATCTTTCAAGCTGGAGCTCTGTTACATGCACTCTCAGAAAGCCAGGCTGCAGGGCACGGTCTGCACTGTTTGCAGCAGGTTTGTGGTGGCTGGTCAGCTCCTTACTGTTCTGGCTTAAGCAGGCTGAGAGGCTACAATGTAGCAAGATTCACCACTGCGGCAATGCATTAAGATTCACTTTGATGTGACGTCCCATTGACGGCGTTTGTCAGTCTTAAAAATGGTGAATGGCTACTGCAGAGAGAGACAGTGAGGAGGGGACAGACTCACTCACTGTGTCACTGACTCACACATTGGGGGGCCGGCCTGACCAGCCCGGCTACCTGCGGCATGAAGGCGCAGCAGACTTTAAGTTTGTCAGAGGTGAGAGCGCCCAGCTGCCCCTGCTCATACCGCAAATTTGTTGACTTAGTCAGACTGTGCTGTAAATGTGACACTCATGTCTGTTGACCCGCGGGGCCTGATCTAGACCGCCGCTGGAGTGGTGATGCCTCACAGGCAGCCTGATGCAGTGCAGTCTGCCAGCACTGAGCTCAGCAGACAGGCCTAATTTCAGAATGCTGTATGCCACTGCGCGGCCAGTGAGGAATCGTCTACTCAACTCCTGGAAGACTGCGGCCGCAGCCAGACCTGTGCAAGGCCGGTAGACATTGCAGGGCTGGCCTGCCAACAAACTAGCACTACAGCTGCTTTCTAACAGTAAGTATCATGACTAGTACCTGTCCCCCCAGTTCTAGGGTTATGTAAATAACGTGGAGGCTGGTTTGGGTTACAGCCTCAGATGTCTGGGCAGTCCTCATGGTTATACATTTGTTTAACAGTATGTTCAGGTTACAAGGGCACTAGGGTAGTGCCCTTCCATTTCTGGTGCTTTGCAGCAGGTTTAAGATCTTCTTACAGTTTCTCATTGCTCAAATGTGTGTAATTTCTGATATTTAAATGTTTTCCCCATCTTCATTGCTTGATTTTGCTTGCGAGAAAAGTTCACTCATAGTCTTTGAATGTCACTCATACTTATCTGGAAATTATAAAAATGCCACACATAAGCAATCTGAAACCTTGGCAGCTATGAATTAGTTATATCATGCTGAAATATTTTGAGAAAGATCAGCGGTCAAAGAGCATTAAAAAATATGGCAACTGTGATGCTGCATGCAGTGGGGTCAGAGCGTGGGGGTGGGCTCAAAGCTGTGGCTAAAACACAACATATTCTATACTTTTTCTGGTCTTTCATCATCCGGTGGCTGCATATAAAATAACGTGCAACTTAAATGAAAAATAAAAAAGTTGCTACTTAGTGGGAAATGCACTATATCACATTATGGAACCTCTCTTAGTTAATGCACGGCAGAGGTCTGTGTGTAACCAGAAAGCCATAGAATTACATCTTGGTTGGGGTAATGGAGAGCAGAGACTTGTGTATTTTTAGTGCTGCAAGATCCAAGCCTGTAATAGAAAGCACTGTGAATATGTAAGTCATTATTATAAGCTTGCATTACACACAGTATAAGATAGACGGCAAGAGAATGCACAAAATGTTTTAAGATAAAATGGTACTTCCAAAATATAGATTTTAGTAATACCCAGATTGTATGTAACATGTTTTTTCCAATTACTGTCCCTTCTGCACCACCAGGGGTAGTAAGAGTTATATAAATACAATTACACTTAAAATCATGCACTTCATAGCTCAGTTAACACTTTCAACTACCACTCAAAAAGAGTAAACCTTTGTCATCACAAAGTTTTGAATGGTGCCATCAATTAAAGATCAATTAAAGATAGTACCCATTCCCAAGCATCCCTTACATTTGCAGATTACCCAAGCTTCCTTTACATTTCCAGAATACCCTTTATGTTTGCAGATTAACTCGTTGTGCACATTTGCATTTCTTTCAGGCAAGCAGGCATCCTGGAAGGAAGGCTTATTTAGCGGCCTGCCCATCTTTGGTTTCACAGCACAGGAGACACTGAATGACACTTCAGCTGAAGCATTAAAACTATGGGAACTAACCGTTCCGGGACGGTTGTCTTTTTTAAAAAATAGTAGGGGAAATGTTTCTCATAAATCAAAAAAGGTATGGTCACTTCCTGCCCCTCCAATCCCATCCACTTCGACCACTAAGATTGTCCATAATGGAGGGGCATTTGCTTCATCTTTCCGGGACGCTCCGTTGGAAAAATTAAACAGACGTTTTCGTCTTAACTGAAGTCTTAACTGAAGATCCCACGTCACGCCAACGGAAGTGAGAGTAGCGAAGAAATGATTGTCCGTGCCCTCATGACACAACTCGAAGTAACTCGTGGATTTATTTAAAAAAGGGAACTACCAATGTCGGTTAGTCTCGGGGATCGCGTGCTGCGCGAGGGCTGCGCGGATGCTCGTCGCCTCCGAGGGCGCAGCTGGCCTGAGCAGCTGCGGTTTCCGCTCTGTGGCGGAGCCTGTGACTGTGCATGGGTGGGACTGCTCGTATGAGTCAGTCATATGCCTTCCAGAGTGACTGCGGCATGCGCAGGCAGCTCAGGCATGGAACTGCGCCATCCCTGCTTTCACAAACGCTTTCTATTTTCATCTACATCTGTCTGCAGCGGCTCTGCCAAGAAAGGGCGAGATTAAATAAAACCAGCAATAATTATTCTGGTAGACGTCTAATTGGTCTATGGGAGTGTATATTGACGGGTGCCCTGTAATTGAGAACTCTATACATTGTGTGAAGTGTATCCAATTTACGATAACATCAAACCTCCGTTGCACCGACAAATAATTAAAGTTTTAAACGAGCATTGGCAAAACCAGTAGGTCTGACTGGCAGAGGCGGAGCTTTGCACGTTACTTCTCCCGTTACTGAATATTTTACAGGCACGATATGAGCGAGCCTGCGTGTGATGTATTTTTTGGGGCTTTTCTGAGATTGAGAGGGTTGAGGTCCACCCTGTCCCCTTACTCGCTATCTCGCCTATACTGTTTTTGCTTTATTTACCAATGTTCCTTGTCAACTGCATAACTAAATATAAATAAATAAACAATTCTCCCTTAAAGTCTAGCCCTGTTTTCCGGTATCTTGTGTAATTTCAAAATCACAGTTTATCTACTGAGCACCCGCATACTCAAAAATACCTCCGATTCCGATCCTTTTTGCAGCAGGTGTTAAAGGATAACTGTTGTGTGTACTGTTCCCAGTGAACTGCATCCTGCAAGTTAAACATCAGAAGGTTTTACTATCTACAGTTCCTATTCCCTTCTCAGTTACTTCCTCCCCATGATCCGCTCCGGTCCGGTCACACACTGGAGGCGGATGGACAGAGTTCTGCTCCTGGGCTGGTGTGGCTTCTCCTCCTGTGCACACATGCCGATGAGACTGGTCAGGACTGCCAGCTCAGCCTGTCTCACAGCACTCCCAGACCACACTCCGAGAATAGCCCTGGATGGGCCCTGAGCTTACTTTAGCTTCATTTTCATTTTAAAGCACGAGCATTCTCTTTGCTCTCTTTGCTAAAGGTGATATTATCTGTTTTTGACTCACACTGCGCTGTGCTTGATGTGTCTGTTGCGAACTTGGGCAATATCTTCAGAAATGTTAGAGTTAATTATTTTTTTAAGAAGCGGACGCTGTGGAGGTACTGATGCTTTGTGAGCCACCCACTCCATCACGATCGCTCTGAATGAATGTACTCTGGTATCTAGAGGGACGGTCTGGAAACTGCGCTTTGCGCATGCGCAGCAACCAGCTGCAATAATTACCTTGTGATATTGTGGCCCATGTTTCACAAGAGCTTGCACTGAACTTGCGTCACGGAAAGTAACACAAACCCTTAAATCAGATTCACTATACCACGCAGAGACAATTTGTGTGGTTGTGCACGGTATAGTAAATCTGGAGTAATGCAAGGCAGTGCAAGTTGCTGCCTTGTGTTACTCTGCGTTGGGAAGGCGCTTCATGAGCAGGGAACGGGTGTTCCTATGCTTACATCTATGGCTTTTGGCACATTCCCACATTTACTAAGAATAGTAAACCTAGGAATGCATCAAAATGGTATGCCTTCCGAGGGGAAATGTAACAAGAAGAAATATGTATATTTCTCCTTGTTACTTCCTGTATCTGCTTACGCTGCACTCTGCAGTACACACAGAAAGAGGAAAATGCATCTGAGGATTGTTTTTACGTAGGAAGGTGTCCCGTGCTGCACAAAAACAATTCCAACTGTAAAACAGGCAACCTTGCACCATGGCCAAAGGGTGCAGCTACCACTGTGTCAACAGAGAGAGGGAGAGAGAGAGAGAGAGAGATTAGGAATTCGCCCTATGTCAATAAATATGGCACATTCCTGCCCTCTCCATTTGATGCAGTGAAGCAAATTGTCTTGCTGAGTTGCACCAAATGTAGGTAAATCTGCCCCTGTGTGTGCATGTTCAGAAGGCGCGCTGAAGGTGAACTAAAGACAAACCGCTCGAATGTACACGCTGGATCCAGAGACCAGTTACAATGATCATTTGTTAAAATATTCTGATGAGGAATTTACGGCTCTTAAGAGCTCTTCTTTCTCCCTTATCAAAGAAGCTTTTACATTCATTCATGGGAGAGAATGTGGTGAAACGCGAGAGGTGCCGACTTTGGAACTGGGGAACATGGTCTTAGTATCCGCAGGGGCTCGACATCCTAAGATTTTGGGCAAATCACTTAGGGTCCCAGTTTAGATGTTGGCGGTAACACTCCTGTCATCGACTTTTCAAGTGAAAACCCATCCGCCACCGCAACGGTCCGCCCATTGTATTTAGATGTTGGCGGTCCCATAGATGAAAGCCCGCATTCAAACTGCTGTCTCTGCCAAGAAACACCACCTGTGTTGATGGCACCATAGGGAAAAGTGGCTGACGATGGAACCCGAGACACCTTTCTCACAATACATATATGAATGTGATCCAATTAGAAAAGGTGAGTTCCTGTTTAATTATAGTCAATAGACAAGTTGATTCTTGTTTCAAGATAGTTTTAATTCACCATATTCATCCGAAATAAGACTATCACATAGAGCATGTGGAATGCTCAGCCATGTAGAGGTAACAAGTAGAACATGTGAAGTGCTCAGCCACCATGTATTTCGCCCTCTTGGGTGTGTCCACCAGGGCTTTCTCAAGGCATACAAAATAATTTGGCGCAGGAATTATTATACAAGTTTCAGTAATGATCAATCTGCAGAGCCTAATTTTCTTCCGGGTGAGTAAGAGGCGGGACTTCCTGTAGTCGACTAGTCATTACTGAATCCTGTATAATAATTTTTGACGCCACATTATTTTGTATGCCTTGAGAAAGCCCTGGTGGACACACCCAAGAGGGCGAAACATGAATCAACTTGTCTATTGACTATAATTCAACAGGAACTCACCTTTTCTAATTGGATCAATTACTTATGGGGGACTAAGGCCCAATCCCCTTGGTTTTGAGCTCCCATATATATTCAGTCTCAACAGAGAATTGGCATTACATACAGGAAGTTAAACAATGGACCTTTACTTATTATCACAGATATGGATGTGCCTTACCACCAAGGAAAAAGTGGCGGCCCAACCTCCACTCCTGAGTTGGTGGATTGGGGGAAATGGTGTGAAAACTCACCTTTTTCCCCATTCCACCATCATCTTCGACTGGATATGACTGGACAACACCTGCCATCACTGCTGCTACTGACCTATGGAGATTACACATCCCTCCTCCACCGGGCTCGAAGGCTGAAATGCAGTATTGCCAAGGTGTGTTGAGGTGAGTTCAGGACCACTGCAGGCATATATATGTCACAGTAATTTTTTAAAATTACTGTGGCATGTTTATGTCGGGGACACGAGTGGGTCAGACATGCTTGGGGAGACATTGGTACACAACATATGCCCCTCTCCATTTTTGACTTCATGCATAGAGGGGCCAGGCTTTTTTCTACCACCAACATGGCCATTATCTTGTTCCACTATAAACGCGGTTACTTCTTAGGACCAGTCGTTTTCCCTTGCGACTGGGTCCGTCTTTTATTTTCTGTATACATGCTGCTATGTAAGCGGTTGACATCACGTACATTTACGCTACCGGACAAAATTGATAGACACGCCGCCATACTACGGTAAGTGCGGCGCACAGCCATGTTTGTTTCGACGCGGGGCACAATATCGAGTGGCCACTCGGCCGTATACAATATTTCTGTTGCTTCACTTATAACCCCAATCCTCGGGCACATAGGCGGGCAGTTACCTGGCCTTTACACACTGCCATACAATTTTCAACGTATATGCGCTACCTTTGTTTACATACCTTACCACGCATGCAGCCACTGGCGAACTACAGCTTTAGTTTGGGTAATGTCACTAGATTTCTTCTTTGATGGGGGAAACCAGGCCATTTGGGTTACCCTAGAGCCATCTCGTATAATACTCTATCTCCTGTAATAGTTTCGTTTGTTATAACCCCCTCACTACCATATATGGCCTCTACTGACATGTCTGTACCCTTACTTGGGAGTTTACCACCCCACCCTCTTTTCAACTTATTCTCAACAGAACTTACCATGGTTCTCTTGGATTCTTCATGAACATTAGATGTTGGCACTATCGTTATTGACTGATACCTGCTTCCTGGGTCTCTGGAAGCTCACATCTATTCTACTATTTTCTTGGACGCACTCAAAGGTACATATATATATGCATTAGTGTTCTTGATCTCTTGCTCATTTTATTTGCCGTGCGCTCACACTTTTGACGTACTAGTTCTCATACTACCGCCCCCCTCTCCAGATTCAACTATTCATTTTTATTTTTGCGAATGATTTTCCTCCCCTACACTTCTTTAGAGCAAGTACTCTTGTCATCACGTTTGGCTAATTCTTGGACTCTCTGAGACTTCATTGGTACGTTCCTTTAACATACTTTATAGCTTCCGCATGACTCCTACACTCGCCTTGTACCCCGCATGCACACTTGCAAATACTCTTTCTTTCTGCTCCCACTTTCGGCTTTTGCTTGTTAATCACAATGTTCTCATAATTATCTCGATGGTCAGGTTTTCCACCCCCCCCCCACTCTTTCTTGGAAATATACCAGACCTTCTTGTCACATGGGTTATCTACCACTTTATTCTCTTGTGCTCGAAGGTTTGTTACCTTAAACTTGAACACCTTGTTTGGGTCAAGTCAACACCACACCCTTCGACTTCTTATTTTCTTGTTGATCATGTCTGTATTATGTACCTTACTATTCATTATCATATGTGTATTACCTAACCCTACTTCGTATACCACACTAACTCTACGTATGATTGTGTGCTGTGGTCATATATATGTACATAAACTATGCTGTGCTTACCCCCTGGTAGCTTGGCACAGAGTAGACAGACTTAACTTAAAAGGCAATGTGTAAAGTATTTGTGCAATAACTCATGCAGTAACACAATGAAAACACCACATAAAGTTCTCCACACCAGTTTAGAAAATAGATAATATTTATCTGAATAAAATTGGATCACAATGACAAAAATCCAATATGCACAAGTCAAGATATCACTTTTTAAAGGTTTAATGGGTCTTAATCCACAAGAATCAGTGGTTGTATCCTCTTAACACACAGTATTGGGATGCATCAGAAACACTGACCCAGAGGGCTGCAGAGGAAAGTAAAGCGATGGGTTGTTTTTTCCGGTGCAGTAAAGATGATGTGTCATTTATTCCAATGTGGCAAGGAGATGCGTTGATTTCTGGGAGCACAGTCTTGGTTCCTCACTGTGATGCAGGGATATATTGACACCCAGGGACAATGCATTGAAAATCCAGAACATGCTGCGTCGATTTGGTAGGCGATGCAGCACTTTTTAGCCATGAGGCAGGCACTGCGTTGATTTTTGCAGGCGATTAGTCGATTTTCTGATGCGCTGTATTTTACCTCTTTGGTAAAGTATTTGATTACCCAGAGACTTCAGAATAGGGGACAAGCTCAGTCTAAGCCCTTGGAGAGCACTTGTGGGCAAAGGAAGACCCTCCAGCAGAGTCAGGGGCCAACAGGCAGCAGAGCAAGAGCAGTACTTCTAGGAAGACAGTCCAGACGAGTCCTTTGGAAGCATAGCAGTCCCTCTGACAGAGTCTAGTTGTAGGTCCAGAAGAGTCTAATTTGAAGGGGTTACAGACCAAGCATATATACACAAATGTGCCTTTGAAGTGGAGGAAGCTACAAAGAGTGGTTTTGAAGTGCACAAGTTCCCCTTTCAACCCAGCCCTGTCTGCCAGGAGATCTACAGGGTGAATTATTCCTTTGTGTGAGGTCAGGCCACTAGCCTCTGAAGTGTAAGTGAGACCCCTCTACCCTTCCTGCCCAGGAAGACCCATCAGTATGCTGCTGAATGCAGATGCAACGGAGTGACCTGTGTTTATCACTGTTTGAGTGGAATACACAAGGTGAGCTCTCACCCAGCACAGATCAGATGTGCATTGGAGACAGGCTGTAAGGCACGGAGAGCAATAATATATGTCATAAAAGGGGAATTTAAGGCTTGGGAAGTAGTTTTAAATACCAAGTCGAAGTGGCAGTGAAACTGTACCCACAGGCCTTGCAATGGCAGACCTGAGAAACGGTTAAGGGGCAACTTATGTGTGTGGCACAATCAGTGCTGCTGGCCCACTAGTAGCATTTAATTTACAGGCCCTGGGCACATCTAGTGCACTTTACTAGGGACTTATAGGTACATTAAATATGCCAATTGGGTGTGAGACAATGTTACCATGTTTAGGGAAGAGAGTACAAGCAGTGGTAAAGTGCGCAGTGTCCTAAAACCAGACAAAACAAGATAAAAAAATGGAGGGTGGCAGTTAAGAAGTTGGGGGAAGACCACCTAAGGCTGTCTGGTCTAACACACCAGTCAATCCTCTTGCAGAGCTGTAACATCTAAATACAGCAGAAGGAAGACCATTGACTTGACAGTCTTCTCTGGCCCGTGGCTGCTGTGGTGTGACCGGCAAGATCTAAATCAGGCCCTTAATCTCCTCTTGTCTAAAAACAAAAATATTAATGCATCCTTGTGTAATGTTACTGGTGCTCATGTAAAGAGCTCCAGTACCTTTGGGTCAAGTGTGCACTATATAAAAGTGCAAAAATAAAATAAAAGTCAGACTAACCGTATTCTTAGAATAACATCATAAGCTACTCAAAGCCATGCCATATCACTATGCGAAGGGAGGATATATCGAAGATGTGCACGTACCCCCATGAATCAAGTTATGGAAGAATAAACACTCTGTGAATGCTATAGTGAAAAGCAATGGACAAGATAGAAGTGTATCCTATAGATAAAGTGATAGCAGATATATACGACGTAGAGTCTACAAACCAGAATACCATAAAATATCATGGCAAAACATATGGATGATTTTTTGTGGGAATTGTGAAAAACTAAATGACTTCCTGCAAAAAGTATGTTTTAGTTATGTACAAAGACCCATATATGTAAAAGCTGCCATGAGCTTGTATCAAAAAATCACAGGTAAGTGGGATAGGTGTGTTAACATTCATGACATGCACTTTCATACAGAAAGGTAACCACGCACCCGTAAAAAAAAGGTTGTAAAAAGCAGCTGAAACACAGAATCATACACTCCTTGAAAATATACATCCCTGTAAGGCATCAGTCTACACAAATGCGTGCTCACAGGTAGCACCTCTGAAGAGCACACCTGCCCTTAGATACACAGTACACCCCTCTACGTGTATATGTACTTATAAACAACGCCTGTGCAGGGCATACATATGCACCTATAGATTCATAAAATACACACGTCTCCAAATTTTTACTCAGTAATGTGTGTAGAGCACAAATATGAACAATACACACGTCTATACACACACATACTGAAAAATACCACCTGTGCAATGTACACATACACAGACATGTACAAATATATATGTACTTACACATAACATCTGTACAGTGTACACGTTCACATAAACATTCACACAGTGCTTAATCTGAGCCGGTGGTTTGGGCGGTGGGGCCCGCTAGCACTCTTTTTTGGGGACTGGCACTTATATTTCCTCAACAGACTTTGATCCAGAGAGACAAATACAAAATGAAGAACAATAGATAAAGGCAGAAAAGAGCGACTAAGGAAGAAAGCAGGGGTAGGAAAACCTGCAAAAGTGAGATGCAGAGGAAGAGTTTGTCAGTTTTTTGATTAAAGAGGTATCAGGTGGAATCAAAACTACACAGCGTTGGTACTGACAACCCCGACCTCCGAAGGTGCCAGCTGCAGGCTTCTGAACAAAACTAAGGGCCGTATTCATAGGCCATTAGCGCCACAGGAGCGCCACTTTTTGTGATGCTCCTGTGGCGCTAATCAAAGTGCTGTATTTAGAAGGAGGCGTTAAGCCCCTTTTTGTGGCTTAACGCCACCTTGTAAATATGGCCCCTTCCCACGCAGCACTGTGCGTGGAAGGGGCGTGCAATGGGTGTTGCTGTGGGAGCCATTAGTGATTGTTTATGTGCAGGAAGGGACACCTTCCCGCACATAAGAAATCACACTCCTGAACACAGACATTCTTGCACAATGGTGCAAGGATGCCTGCGTTGGCACTGGCAGCTAAATTTAGTGCCAGCGCAGGGGGAAACGCAGGGGTGCGCCAAATTCCCTTAAATACGGTGCATCCCTGCATTTCTAAAGTGACGCAGCGCGGCACTGCCAATTTTGGCGCAGCACCGCACTGCGCCACTTTCTTTAAATCTGGCCCTAAGTGTCAATAGTTAGAAAGCGCTCTGAAGTAAAGTACGCATCCTCCTGTGACGTAGGTCAAAGTGAATGTGCGTCACATATACTGCACCAGTTTATGTCCCAGAGTGCCTGTACAGTGCTTAAGACCATGTATGGGTGGGCTCAGTGGGGCTACTGTGCCAATGGTGTGTTTTTGTTTCTTTTTTGTGACCATTAGTCGCATGTGGATCTTTTGTGTCCTTTTTTCACTGAGATTTATTTTTATTAGCTTTTTGTTTTTCTGATTCTGTGTTGTTTTTATTGGGATGTTCCCCTATACCCACAAGTACTTTCAGTTTTGTTCTCTTTATAGTTTTGCATGGATGTCCAGGTGAAGCAGAGCTTATATGCCATTGAGCTGACAGAGTTTATGCTCCTTGTGAAAAACTATGGGGAATATTTATAGTCCCCTATTGCCAACTTGCACCACATTAACGTCATTATATATGATGTTAATGTGGCCCAACAAGGCCTAAATCTCAGCGCCGTATTTACAGGGTGGCGCAATGCAAGCATTGCGCCAACCTGTAACCCTTTGCGCAACTTTATGCCCGCGCCAGGCATACTGTATGCAAAGGGGGCGTTCCCCCGTTAGGGAAGCTGGAAAACATGGCGTAAGGAAATCTTTGATTTCCTTGCACCATTTTTTACGACACTTTTAACGCCTGTCAGGAGCAAGCGTTAAAAGGTGACTTCCATTCCTTAGAATTGAGCCCTTGGGACTCTACAGGAGCAGCGCCAATATTGTGGCGCTACTCCTGCAGAGTACATTAATAATGTCATGTGAAATTACGCTACTGCCCCCTACCCTGGGCCATGGTGCACTGTATTTTAAATACGGTGCACACATGGTGGCAGTAGGGGGGTGTAATGGGCTCAGGAAAAGTGGCGCTGCACTCAGTGCAGTGCCACTTTCTATAAATCTGCCCCTAAATGCTGAGTCCCTGGGATTGAAAGGGAGTTCCTGCATCATGAAAGGTCCTGTAGATCAAAGTTGTCGGGCAATGGTTGATACTTCTCACTTTCAGATTGCAGACTAGCCCTGAGGGAAGATATCAATTATTGAGAAAGACATCTACAGTCACATCTGTCAGTGAATTCGCATTTTTAATACAGAATCCTGCAGAAAATGTTGCTAGTGGTAAATCATGCAGTGTGATTGTCAATTGGGGGTAGGGGCGTGTGGTCCATGGCAAAGAGGAACTACTGGGCACCAATCATGGTGGCTGAGGTCGTTTGCCACTGGTGACCCGGGTTCCGTTACTACTTTGGCTGTGCAAACTGCATACAGCCCTTTCTGCACTTGACTCTCAGGATAGTGAAGATGAGCAGTCACAAGCTTCTCGGTTAGAAAGAGTAAGGGGCAAGAGCAAGAGGCAAGAGCTCAAAACTCATCAGCCAATCAAAAGATGCAATAATGTAATGTCTAGCCCAGCACATATCCTTTACAGAAGATGAAAGTACTTTAATCTTCACAGGAAAACTAAATGCTACACAACACAAGCCCTTAATACAGGATTGTAATCAGTTGTATCTAACAGTGAAGCGCAACACTCTCTTCTGCTTTATAAGTCTTTCCTACTCACTATGGTCTACCGTTCTCAACACTATATGGAGTACGAAGGATTAGACACAGGTGTGGATAATTCAAAGCAGTCTCAGTTGTTGGTGTTGCAACTTGGTTCAATGTCTTTTTCAACCCTTGGTTAAAAAGTCTTAAATGGTGCGGAAGTCTTGTCCAGGCATGTCAGTCTCTGTCCCATATGCAGTCTAAGACTTACGTTTACTGCTCTTGGTTGAATAGCAGTTCAGGCTATACAGTGGGTGTAGATGCGCTCTTACCCTTACAAGGCTGGTCTCCAGGGCTGGAGAGGCAACGATGTTGAGTTGAAGGGATCATGGAACAGAGGTGCTAGGTGGGTGCATCTGTATGGCACACCAATTTTTGGTTGTAGTGGCCCTTGTGGCTGGGTGCAGACAGGTGATTAGATGTAGAAGTTGAGGCCTTTCTGCTAAGATTCTTCCTGATGTGTTTCTGTAACTACTGCAGCCTCTAGTCTGATCCTGGCTCCACACATAAGCAGCAAGGCATCTATGGTTTTCTCTGAAATCACTGTAGGCTATTGAGTATCACAGGAAACGTCGCTCTGTTGCAGTTGTGATGCAGCTAATTTGTAAACTGTGCAGAGTGCCTGGTGTGACCCTGTATAACTTGGGTCACTCCTGGCTTGCTCCCTTTTATCACTTCAAACACACTATGAAGGGGTGAGAGGAGAAACTTTTCTGCCCCACCTCCGTACAACTGTATAAACCACACTGGAGGGCAGAAAAAAGGAATACTGAGCGTGAGAGTCCCATAGGGTAATACACTCATATGTAAAAACAGCCCTCACCCACAATTTGTGACATGCTTCATCATAGGGCCCTGCTAACACACTCCGGCATATGTCCAATACGGAGTGGAGCAGTAAGGGTAGGGGAACATGAAACACATCAGACATAAACAACAAAATTGCACAGGGACTGAAGACGAACAACAGAAAATGTATAAAACTGTCTCAGGCTGATCACTTATCTAATGTATTCCCGTGTAGCCTGGGCAGGATTAAAAGTATATCAGAGGTGGTGCTACCAGGGACTAACTACCTGTACACCCCAATGTCTGTGAAGGGTCAACATGTTTCGGCCATTTGGATCTGCCAATTAGGGTCATAAGGCCTTCATCAGGACCTTCGTCCTGTCCCGTTATTAATGTGTATCCCTACCTGTCCTTTATTCAGGACATTTTGGTATCCGAGTTTTCTCAGATAAGTTCTCATAAGTCTACACACTCTGTTATAGAGTTTCCATTATTACTCGCTCTTTTCAGTGCCGGGTGAGAGCAACACCCTGTAGTCACACATTCGTCAAGGGTGAAGTGCTGCCTTCTGTACCGCTCCCAGGCTCCATGTTTTTGCTCCCTTTTATCGTCAGCTTCTTCTAGATGCTCCAAGTGATAGGAACACACTGAACTAGAGTCAAAAGGAGGCATGGATAAATTTAGAGTTCAGCGGTGGGTAGAAGTAAAGGATGGTAAGGGTGATATAGGGTTTAGGGATGGGTAGAAGTAAAGGAACGAAAAGATGAATATATGGTTCAGTAATGGGTAGAAGTGACATAAAGTTGCTAAGGTCAGTCTCCATCTTAGCTAGGCCCCACCTCTGTCTTAGCCCATGGACATCGCCATGTTCCCTATTCTTGCAGGATCACTGCTGTGTCTGTATGATAGCACCATTGTTGCCAGCTCTTATCTTTCCTAAAATGTGAACTCGGCCAGATCTTTGATCAGTGACCAATACAAACTCTATGGCGATATTTGTCTGCGTCAAATGTGATTTCTCCTTAAGTCAAGGATACATAACAAACTATATAGATATTGGATCAAAGAAGTTTAGTCTGAATTGAAGTCCTTTTCCTCTATAGATCCAAAACACCTCCGTCATAAGCGTATACTTTGATGTTCACAATCTAGCACACTCATTTCAATCTCTGATAGAGATCTACGATATAAGGACTGTCATTAACCTACTTGTTGGAGAGATCCTTCGACCAGATTATCACCCAAGATTCTGACAGAGACAGTTTAATCTACCGCCAGAGTACTTCACACTTGAGACATCGTGCACGAAGTTTGCATCTGATATAGCCCAGTCCAGGAGGAAGAACGCTTAATTACTACTGCAGTGGGTGTTTACCCTTCGCAGGGAACACTGTCTTCATTCCTCCCCCAATAACAACAGCCTTTAATGCTATCAAGGTATGTAGTGCATCCCTTCTCCCTAAGAAACTCTAGGCTGAAAGTTCCTTTACTTTTCATGATCTAAGGGTATTGCGCATTGAAATAGGCAATAGGGTGTCAGGCTCTAGATAATATTTTAATTACGTTTTAGCAATGCTGGAAAAGTAAATTTGATTCTTGTTACTTGTAACTTCTTCTCGCTGTTTTTATAATATTCTGTGTGTTTGTTTAATACATACTGAGAAACAGATGCTTTCTGGAGGAATAAATACTTTTAACATAAAAGCATTTCATTGTACTTAGTACAATGCGTGTGGTAACATGAATGACAAAATAAGGTTGTTGCTGTTTCCTCGGTGCCCCTCCTCAATTTACAGAATTTTTAGTAACCCAAAAGCAATAATTCTCTGCCAATTACACATTGGATTGATTGTGTTTTGGGGGCTACAATGATTTGTCCTTCACACTTAGACCTGGTGTAGTGAACTGAGTTCACTAGGGAGGGGACCCCTTGTAACGTTACGCTAAAGTCATAACGTACGCAAAAGAAGCAAAGGGAGGTAAGGGTGATTTTAAAGTTTAGGAGTTGGTATAGATAAAGGGAGGTAAGGGTAATTTTAGGGTTCAGAGATGGGGAGAGGCAAAAGAAGGTAAGGGTGATTTCAGGGTTTACGGGAGGGCAGAGGGAAAGGGAAGTAAGAATGATTTTAGGGTTCAGAGGTGGGTAAAGGGCAAAGGGAGGTAGGGGTCATTTTAAGGTTCATAGCAGGGTAGAGGTAAAAGGATCCAGGGGTTATTTTACAGTTCAGAGGTGGCTAAAGGTAAAGAGAGGAAAGGGTCAATTTAGGTTTCGGGGTGGGTAGAAATAAAGGGAGGTAAGGGTGATTTTAGGGTTACGGGGTGGGTAGAGATAAAAGAGGTAAGGGTAATTATAGGGTTCAGAGGTGGGTGATTTCTAGGTTTAAGGGTGGGTAGAGGTAAATTGAAGTAAAGGTGATTTTAGGGTTCTGCAATGGGTAGAGGTAAAAGGAGGTGGGGTAATTTTATGGTTCATGGCAGGGTAGAAGTGAAGGGTGGTAAAGGTTATTTTAAGGTTCATAGGTGGGTAGAGGTAAACGGAGGTAAGGGTAATTTTAGGGTTCAGTGGTGGTTAGTGGTAAATGGCAGCAAGGGTGATTTTAGGGCTTAGGGGTGGGTAGAGGTAACTGAAGGATGTTCTGCTGTTTTCATTTCTTTTCAATTGTTTTATGCATGGCTTGAATGTTTTATGGTATTACTATTTACGGCTTGCTGTTTTATGGGTTTATTGAAACCCGAATAAACTTTTTTGATAATGAACTGGGGTATGGATAATTTTAGAGCTCCAGACGGAAGAGATAAAGGGAGATTAGGAGTAAAAAAAAAGGGGGGGCATGGAGGCTCTGTCAAAAGGTACATATATATATATATATATATATATATATATATATATATATATATATATATATATATATATATATATATATATATATATATATTTCAATCACAAACAGCTGTAATCCTTTCGCCCAACGCAGCAGACCGGGACGGGGTAGCAAACCCCTATAAATTACACAAAACTTCCTCTTATTTCACATGTCAATTGTCCGCTGGTTTAAGAAAATGAAGTCCAAGTCACAAGGTCGATTATTGCAGTGAGTCTTATTTAATGGCACATATAACACTCGTGCCATGTGCCATTAAATAAGACTCACTGCAATAATCAACCTTGTGACTTTATTGACGTGAATGCTGAACAATTTCAAACATTCACCCCTCGTACAGAGATCTCTGCCTAAATCCATCATTTTTTTGCCACCCATGCCTTTCCAGTTTGGACCCAACCATATGTAAATCAGTCTTGACCCTGTTCCCCATAGGAACAGTCCAGCCCGAACTGCCAAGCCAGGTCCTCCCTGGACTGGACACAAGCATCCTAGGACCGGTTTCAGGGTATCACCTTTCATCAGCCAGGCTAGCTTGACTCCAGTGGCATGGGGAGCATGGGACCCACGTCTGGGTATACCCATCCCACTTAGAGCAGCAAATGCAAAAAGAATAAGTGATGGATGGGTTGCTGAACAATGTCAAACATTCACCCCCGTACAGAGATCTGGGCCTAAATCCATCGTTTTTTTGCCACCCATGCCTTTCCAGTTTGGACCCAACCATATGCAAATCAGTCTTGACCCTGTTCCCCATAGGAACAGTCCAGCCCGAACTGCCAAGCCAGGTCCTCCTTGGACTGGACACAAGCATCCTAGGACCGGTTTCAGGGTATCACCTTTCATCAGCCAGGCTAGCTTGACTCCAGTGGCATGGGGAGCAAGGGACCCACGTCTGGGTATACCCTTCCCACTTAGAGCAGCAAATGCAAAAAGAATAAGTGATGGATGGGTTGCTGAACAATGTCAAACATTCACACCCCGTTCAGAGATCTGGGCCTAAATCCATCGTTTTTTTGCCACCCATGCCTTTCCAGTTTGGATCCAGCCATACGCAAATCAGTCTTGACCCTGTTCCCCATGGGAACAGTCCAGCCCAAACTACCAAGCCAGGTCCTCCCTGGACTGGAAACAAGCATCCTAGGACTGGTGTCAGGTATCACCCTTCATCAGCCAGGCTAGCTTGACTCCAGTGGCATGGGGAGCAAGGTACCCACGTCTGGGCATACCCTTCCCACTTGGGGCAGCAAATGCAAAAAGAACAAGTGATGGACGGAATGCTGACAATGTCAAACATTCACCCCCAGTACAGCTATCTGGGCCTAAATCCATCATTTGTTTGCCACCCATGCCTTTCCAGTTTGGACCCAGCCATATGCAAATCATTCTTGACCCTGTTCCCCATAGGAACAGTCCAGCCCGAACGGCCAAGCCAGGTTCTCCCTGGACTGGAAACAAGTATCCTAGGACCTGTTTCAGGGTATCACCCTTCATCAGCCGGGCTAGCTTGACTCCAGTGGCATGGGGAGCAAGGAAACCACGTCTGGGCATCCCCGAGTATCAGAGAGGGGGGTTGCATGTCCCAGGGGATGGGGTCCTTGGGAACCCAAGAAGGCTTGGGCAGGGGGGGCACGCCCCCCCTCCCCTCGGGCCAATTAAGGGTCAGGAAAGGGGGCTACATGCCCAGCCCCTTAATATATATGTTTTGCCCAAGGGATGGGGTCTCTGGGGCCCAAAAGCCAACCCTAGACTGCACACACCAAAGGATGTGCTTGGTGTAGGGTTAAAAGCCTCATGGGGGTTTGGCCACAGGGCTTGATGGCAGACGAAGTCTTGTGGCCAACATGTTGCTGCAGATGGTCAAAGGATGTGTGCAGTGTGGGGTTGACAACCTGTGGGAAGCTGTACACAGGACCTGGCTGCAAGACAGGCCCTGCGGCTAACTCCACCACATGCACGACTAAAGACTGAGTGTGGCATGAGGTTGGTTCCCTCCGGGTGGCTGTCTGTGGGGAACTGGATGCAGCCAGGCCCTGGCCCAACCGCATGCTATGCACGACAAAGGACCAGGCGCAAGATTGGGTTGGATACCTTAGGGGGGTTGCCGCAGGGCTTGAATGCAGGCCAGGCCCTGTAGCCAACTCCTGCCACATGTGGACTAAAATATTACTTAACGTTTAAAAAAAACTAGAAATTCACTGTAAAAATGAAAGGTTAAAGTAAGGTTAAAGTTACGTGTGATAAAAAGATCTGTTTTTGTTTAAAAAAAAACTTAAAAATTCACTGAAACAAAAACAACGCTTAAAGTAGCGTTATAATTAGGTGAATTTCTCAGTGATAACCTTAACGTTAGGAACTAAAAAAAAAACACAGAAATTCACCAGTTATAGTTATCGCAGCTAACTATAACTTGCTCCCCCACCATGCACTGCTTATGAGCTCCCATATTACATCACTCCTGACAAGTCACCTTGCTGTGCTGCCCTGCATCAAAAGGAAAGGGCTGGAATGTGAAGTATCTATGCAATACAGCGCATTCATGTCCTGTCCCCCAGCACTGGGCCCATTTTGGCTGCCTAGTTCCAATGAAGGCACCCGTGCAACAAGCTGTAAGGGTGTCTGCATGGTAGGCACATTCCTGCACAGAAACAATCCCCTGAGGATTTTTCCTCTTTCCATGCATACAGCAGAATGCCGCACACATAGAAAGAGGAAAACACGAGGAGAAATAAAGATATTTCCCCTCATTGCCCCTCCCCTGGGGAGGTGTTAGGTTTTGGCATATCCCCAGGTTTAAAGACTCATGTAAATCTGGGGATGCTTCAAAAAATGGCGTTAGCCGGGTGGGGGTGGCGGTATGGGAGAAGGAGGTTTTGCACCAAAAAGTGACGTTAGGCTGGTTAGAGGCAAAAAACATGCCTCTAACCAGCCTAGCATCATTTTCTGATGCAAAACCATCCATACCACATGACTCCTGTCTTAAAAAAAGACAGGAGTCATGCCCACCACCACGATGGCCAGCACCGGAGACCAGTGTCCCCTGGACATGGTCATTGCACCTTGTGCCATGCAGGGTGCCCTAAGTTGGGCCCCCAATGGCACTTCAATTGTAAAGAAAAAAATACTTACCTGTACTTACCCTACTTACCTGGGATGGGGTCCCCCATCCTCCGGTGTCCCTCTGGTGTGGGTGGGGGTGTTCCTGCATGCTTGAGTTGGGCCCCTGTGGACCCATTCCATGGTGTTCAACCATGGAAATCGGTCCACAGGTCCCTCAATGCCTGGTCTGACCCAGGCGTTAAATAAAGGTGCAAAGCAAGCTTTGCACCATTATTTAGCCCCTCCTCCTTACCGTGCATCATTTTAGCATGAGGGACTAAATATGGGGCTATGGGGTTTGCACCATTTTTTAGATGGGAATGCCTACCTTGCATCTTATTGACGCAAAGTAGGTTCACACATCTGAAAAATGGTGCAAACTCCAATATTTCGATGTTAGACATGTCTAGTGTCAAAATATAAATATGGAGTTAGTTTTGTGCCGAATTTGCGTAAAACAAAATGCTGCAAATTCGGCACAAAGGGGGGTATAAATATGCCCCTAAGCGTCACTTGTCGTCATCTAGTTGTGCTAGACCAGGGGAAAGTCACAAACTCAGGCTGACCGTGATGGAGTGAGGGCCAGATACAGAGATCACTTTAGTCCCACTGAAAATGTACTTTCAGGAAGTCCGCTGTGAAAAGTCCAGATCACGGTGAAGAAGGCCAGGAGGAACAGGGAGAATGTTGTGGATGGTTGTCGCTGTAGCACGAATAGCAGGCAAGGCATTGTGGACTGTATCGCGAAGATCCTGTCCTTGCATCACAGATAGTAATTGCTGGAGCTTTGCATTGGCAGCCACCGTGAGCTGCAAGATCTTGGTGTGAACAGGCCCATTCACAGTCGCAAAGAGCCCAAATCTTCAGGATTTCTCCCTTTTCTTCGGAGGAGTGCACATGATGCCAGCCAAGGGTCCAGTACCTGCAGAGATCAGGGACTCACTGTAACAGGCCAGCAGTGCCCAGACAGGCCCAGTTGCAGATCCAGGTAGGTCCAGTTGCAGAAGCTGAAAACAGAAATTCAGTCAACTGACCATTGGAGTCACTCAGGTTAGACTGGAATGAAGGAAGCAGGCCCAATCTTCTTTCTCAGACAGCAAGATAGTCTTCCTTTTGTAATATCCATAGGTCCAAGAGTGTATTGAAGAGTGGCTTTGAGGGTCCTATTTTTTTTATACCTGATGTCAGCTTTGAAGTGGACGAAATGTCTGGAGTTTTCTCTCCACAGATGGTTCTGGAATTTCCTTCCTCCCTGCCCAGGCTCAAAGGGGTCTGGGGTGACAAAAGGCTGGTGTGAAATTCTTTGTGAGAGTGCTAAAGCAGGAGGGCAGGGGACAGCTCTGCTCATCCAATCCAGTCCTCATTTGTTTTATTGTCTGTGAAAAATACGCAAAGGCCAACTGCCAACTACACTTACTCATGTGACTCAGGACACAAGCTAAATGGATAGGTCAAAAAAATTTTAACTTTCTAAAAGTGACATTTTTAGAATTGTGATTTAAAATCCAACTTTGCAATTAAAGAGGATTTTAAATTATAATTCCATTAAGTGTAAACATGACATTCCTACCTGCTCCAAATCAAAAGTAATAAGGTTACCCAATATTATCCTATGGGAGAGATAGGCCTCACAAAGTAGTGAAAAATGAATTTGAGGGTTTTTCACTACCGGACATGTAAAACATGAAAGGACGTGCCCAACCTTTTAAATAACACTGCACCCTGCATTATGGGATGTTTTAAGCCTGTCGTATTGGTGCCTTCTGTATACTATAAAGGGACATTTAGGCCTGGCAAAAGGTGTAATTTGTCAAGTTGAATTGGCAGTTCAACACTGCATACAGTAGTAATAGCAGACTTGAGACGTGTTAAAAAAAGCTACTTAAATGGTTGCCACAATATTTGCTGCAGGCCCACTAGTAGCATTCTCCAGGGCCTTAAGTATTTTAAAGTGGAGGGGGTGCCACATGGCCTCCCTCCCTGAGTCTCATTAGGCCCTGGGACCCCATTCCTCAGGGCCTTAAGAATTTTGAAAGGGAGGTGTGCCATGTGTCCCCACTTCCCTCTCTTAATTAGGCCCTGGGTACATGTTGTATCACTTTACTAGGGACTTATCAGTAAATTAAATCAGGTGTAGGTCAATTTTGCCATGTTTTAAAGAGTGTGTACAAACCCTTTAGCACTGGTTATCAGTGGTAAATTCCCAAAGACAACAAAAACGAATTTCAGCAAACAGGAAGGGAGTAGGCAAAAGGTTTGGGGGAAGACCTCCATAAGGCTGATAATAACCAAACATACCTTTCTGAGGGAACACCCAACAGAAGTTGTAAAGGAAAAGTTGATTTAGCAGCAGAAACACTCATCCAAAATGTGCTTGGAATTATTTACTATTCATAGGCTCCACTTTCACCATGAATTGTGGAATTTGTATTGACGTCTCCATTGTGTTGTAATCAACAATTGCCTGCAGCACAGATTCCATCTTAAAAAAGGTGAACTGCTTACGTTTATACAGATGTATCATTTTAAAACTGAAAGCAGATACTCACTACCCAGCTTTATTTGTATTTATTTGTTAAGCAGAAGCTATAACACGAAGATATCTAGGCCCTAAAAGTTGTGAATATCAATCAGCAGCAGAAAGAAAATGGCAGACTGTAATATTTAGAGCAATTAGACACAGGGATACAGTCATATCTTCAGCTTATTTTCCAAACCTCAAGAGGAATATTTCCTGTTCCACATTTTGACAAAGGCATTGAGAATGCTCCTACACCTTGAGCGACACGTTAAAAAGTTTGAAACTTTAAGAAACTGTGGTTAGGTTTGTGAATCTTTTTTGGGAGTGAATGCCCATGAGGTAATAAAGTGACTTATGGACCAGGCAGAGTGATTTGGATGGACTTAATGTCAAAGATAAATCTAGCTGCTGCATTCTGAATCAGTCTGGGGTCTATGCGTCGCTTTAACAGTAAGATCCAAATACAGAGGATTGCAGTTATCCAGCCTTGCCAAAATGAAGGCGCTAGCAATCAAAATTCTCTATTGAGGCATAAACAGATTCATTGTGCATCTCAGAACCCGTAACTGGTAAAGGCAGTTCTCAAAAAAGGAGTTTATTTGGTCTTACATAGTAAGTGTTGTGTCAAACATAACACCTACATTGTTCAGGGTTCCCACAAGAGATGTTGACCAAAACACATGGTTCCAGAATAATGTAGGTCAAAATCTCTATTTTTCTATCATTCAATTCCAGATGGTAGCTGACTAGCCACTGTTGGTATTGGCCATACAGATGTGCAGATTTTCCACCTGTATGCTGGATTCGCCATCAACCATGAAAATGATCTGGGTATCAACATCATGGTTAAAAGTGGTCAGGCCATATGACTGCATCCAATGGACCAGCAAAACCATATGTAAGTTAAAAGCTAAAGGTACAAGAATGAAAACTTGTGGCACTCTAGATGATAACACTTTTACCTCTGATAAAAATAGGTCTCTAGTAACCTGAGTGGTGCAAATATTTGTAACCATGGACGAATCCCTTGATACTGAAGCCCACCACGTGGTCAATGATATCAAAGGCTGCTCACAGATCTAGTATGAGTAGTGCTGCTGGAACATCCTTACTTGGTGCTTGTGAGCATTGATAGATACTTGCTTGCACTTGTGCCATTTGCTGAAAGGTAAAGCAACCAAAGACCTCTCCCTTCTCATAGTGGTCTCCATGTTGTGCACAAGTGGATCTAATTTGATCAAGATTCTGCCCAAAATATAGTAAAATTAGCTTGTATTAGGAATTTCAAAAGACTGACTCATATCGCAAAGTTGGGTCGTGACAAGATCTGGAATACCAATTTTTTTTCCACAATGTTCTAATAATAAAAATCACCCCCATCATGACTTGACATGATGCAGTCATTCCCTATATTTTAATGAAATCACATATGTATCCAACAGCAGAATTGTGTCCTCTAAAATAAGACAGCCTATTTAACACCTCTAATGAAATCATGATTAATTTCACACTCATTGAAGCTAAAGCGGGAAGAAACATGTGATGCAGTCACTGTGTGACTGATTTGCCTGTTTACTGAATGAGAGAATCAGCTTCCTGTAATTGTTACAGTATGTTTGAAACTAAAAAGAACGTTCCATGAACTTGCAACATGAAAGATAACGGACATATGCATAAATCAACCCATAACAGTAACACCTCAGACTCCATCATTGATGGCAAGGTCTAGAGTTTACTTCACTGTTGAAAATGACTAGTTTGCCACCATTTTGGTGAAGTTAAGGCTATCATTGAAATATCTGTGGACTTCATGAACAACATGTCTGCTGTCCCCACTATGCTGGGATTCATCCCTTCCCCACGGTGCATCCTAGGAGTTTTGCTGGTGAACACATCCCCACTTAAGAATTTCAGTCCAAACTGATGAACATAGACGGAGTTTCAAATAAAGTGTTTCTCCACTAAAGCGGCTTAGCTCAAGAAATCTAAAACAACATTAAAATATTGTCACTTTTTACATGCTTCTTTGGTGGATATTTTTCAAAGTCCACCAGCATGGCAACTCTATATGATGACCAAGATCAACCAAGCACTTGCAAAGCTACTAGGGTCTGGTTTTAATGTGCTTATACATGTAAAGAGCATTGCTACATACTTATGTTTGCCGGTTTTGGCATGTTTAAGCCTACCCTATTGCAGGACCTATTGGCTTTAACAAATGCTCGTTGTGTAAATGTATTTATGTACTTGTATGCTTAACAGGCCTATAAGTCTTATAACCCATACTATGGGATGCACACAGCAGGAATAAATAAACCACATTTTCGTGGGCACAGTTGTTCCCTTTAGACCACCAGTAGACCACTGATAGAGTAAGTATGTTTTAGGACTAACATGAGTTTGTAATTGGATGCCTTCGGCCATACAGGCAATTCCCTTTTCGGATTTGTGAACATCAAGTATTGAAAAACAGATCGACAGTTCCATCACATGTCAGAATACTATGGCCCTCATTACAACCCTGGCGGTCGGTGGAGAAGTGGCGGTAATACTGCAAACAGGCCAGCGGTAAAAAAAATGAAATTACAAGCATGGTGGTGACCGCCATGCCAAACCACCACTTCTCCCCTCTGACCGCCAGGGTGGTAACGACCGCTGGGCTGGAGACTTCAGGTCACTACACCACTGGCAGCATCACGACCCCGCATACCACCATGGATTTTGTGGCGTTCTGTACCGCCACGAAATCCATGGCGGTAGGCATTATTAGTACCAGGGAATTTGTTCCCTGGCACTGATAGGGGTCTCCCCCCCCCTCCCCAGAGTCCTCCACCCAAACCCATGACCCCTGTACCACCCCCCAAAGGTGGTAGGACCCCCCATCCCACACCCCCCAAACATTGACACACACACCCCCACACGCACACTCACACAGCTACAACACATACATGCACACATACACACACACATACACACAGACATAAACGCACACATTTCCCATACACACAACACCCCCGTATGCATACACGCACTCACACACCCCCTCTACACACGCACACCCTCATGCACGCACACAACACACAATAGCCCCCCTCCCCTAACGGACGATCACCTTACCTGGTCCGGTGATCCTCCGAGAGGGAACGGGATCCACGGGGGCTGCTCTGCCCTCAACACCCCGTCACCAGAACACCGCCACGCCAAATCCTGGGTTGTGATTCGGTGGGGGGTGTTCTGATGACGTGGTGGTGGAGCAGCCTCCACTTCACCGCCGACCGCCAGTATGGCTGCTGGCGGCTCTCCGTCTTAAAAAGGACGGAGAGCTGCCAGCAGTCATAATACGCTGTGCGAAAAACCGCCTGCACCGGCTGTCTTCAGCACGGCGGTACCTCGGCGGTCTTGAAAAAAGATCGCCGAGGTCCAAATGAGACCCTATATGTTACTCGCAACAAGAGTGGGAACAAATGATTGAGAGTGCAGTGGAATTGACATAACATCACATATTCATCCTCTTAGAAGACTGTAGTTCTAAAGATGGCAAGCTAACCAATCTTCGTTTCACAAATACACAAATACTTCCAAATACAAAATCAATAAGATGATATGAAGTAAGACAAGACCACTAAAAGAGCATAGATATTTAGGAGTAAACGTGCTCATTGTGTCTGTTTCTCAATAACCTTTTAAAGACACACTCTGGGCCATCTCTGAATGCGCAATCCATTTATTTAGTACTTGATGCAGACAACTGCAACCACTAGCCATGCAATATAATGGATTAGGGGCAGATGAATAATGAGAGATTTTAGTGACTACAAGTAGGATCGTGTATTTGAAAGTGAACCCTGCCATTGTTAAACATCCATGAAAATCCAGTCATTAAAAATTATATTTGCTTTTGCATGGTAATAATCACATGCCCTGTGAGGAAAGCTAGCCAATGTTTGTTTCAGTTAGAAACATAAGTAGGACTACAATGAAGGGGCTGTTGCTAGCCAACCAAATGGACATCAGGAAAGCCTTCATTATAGCTCTACCTTTGTTTCTGTGTAAAAGCAGGACTACAATTAAGGCGTCCTCGCCGTCGAACCATTGCTTCCTGTAGAAACAAATGAACAACTATAATGAAGGCTGTGAATAAAAAAATGAGTCTTCTGAATAGACTTGTTTCTACTTCTATGTGACGAGAGGCTTGTTTTTTGATGATTTTGGCGAAGAAGGTGTACAGAGAAGGATGACATTTTAAAGGTAAGAGACACAGTCCTCTCATTATGAGGGAGGGCAGATCCAAATAAACACATGGCTGAAGGGGGCAGACCGAAAGCCCAACCCGGTCTTTGAAACAATATGGTTTGCAAGCAGCTGTACGGCCTGGCCTGTATAAATTTATCAACCTGTCTTTTAATGCTGCAAAATAGGCCATGCCATGCGAAAAAGGAGAAATTAGATAACGTGCAATCTGAAGTACACCACTGATTTTTTCCTAGAAATGGAAAATGGCATTTAAGCATGTTCTAGCCGGCAGAAAGTGATTTTCAATTTATAGCAATTACAATTTTGCAGTGGGTTAGCATGACAATTGTCGTTTAGCAAAAAGTTCAGGCAAGAATTAAAAACACTGTCTTCTTGCCTTCTGACCCACTACTGAAGCCTGCAATCAGCCACTCAACCGTCCCACTTTAAGTCAATGCGCATCTTCCTACAAGAATAACACAAAATATAACTTAAATGCGCATACCTTGAACCGTGTAAAAGTCCTCAATTTTACTCTGTAACTAAGCTCTAACTACACACATTTCCGGGTTGTCAAATATTGGTCAAAGTGCACAGGATGAACATGCAGTTCTGAAGAGAAAATCCTAAAACATTCCAATAATTAAGGTTCTGTCACATTGCCCAAGATCAGAATTTCTTTTCAGCAGCAAATTAAGAAAACGTTATTCTGCTCCCTTTCGCCTGCTTTCTTAGTAGCATGACCAAAATGTTCCCTGACTTTCTTCAACCCTGGAAGCAGCTGCTGGCCCCTTTACTTGGGCTTCAGTGGTATCCCTTATGGCTAGCTCATACGAGTCAGTTCGTCCCTACACAAATACTTCCTAATGCAAAATCAATAAGTTAAAATAAAGTAAGACAAGATCACTAGCCATGCAATATAATGGATTAGGGGCAGATGAATAATGAGAGATTTTAGTGACTACAAGTAGGATCGTGTATTTGAAAGTGAACCCTGCCATTGTTAAGCATCCATACAAATCCAGTCATTAAAAATTATATTTGCCTTTGCATGGTAATAATCACATGCCCTGTGAGTCAACTTCCTGATATGTTCATTTCATCCAGTTGATTCAGTTGCAAGTTGGAGCTAAAAGTGCAGAGACTGCAGAGAGCTGGTTAATGTTACTGAGGAAATCAAAAGAAGGCAAGAGGTCACTGTACGTGTTCTACCCTTGCAGACAGCGGGCGGGCGGACATAGGCGTTGCTCATTTGCCCAATGTGTGTCACTGCCCTCCAGTTTATTGCACTTTCGGCCATTGATGCTTCTACGTTAGCACTCCACTTTCATTAGTTGCCAAACTTCATATAAATAACAAGCTTTTGCACAGCCAATAGGTGTGGTCTTGGCAGGGCAGTGGACTGGCTAATTTTTATTTTTTTATTGCAATCAAATGCTTGCAACAAGCATTTGCAATGCAATAGGTCTCGCATTTGCTTGAGTTAGAGATATTGGCACTGTAAATACATAACTGGACTTTTCTTGCCACATAAATTGGTCAATCCTGCCTCATAATTTCCTATTTTCCTGCCGCATAGTTTCAAGTTTATTTATCAAATGCATAGTTAATAAAAACCATTACACTGTGAAATAGCAAGCAGTAAAAAGAGAAATAAATAACATTCATGCTTAACCCCTTCTGTGCCGCAGACGTAGTGGTTACGTCCTGCGGCACAGTGCTGCTGTGCGGAGGACGTAACCACTACGTCCTCGGCACACAGCCCAGAGGGAGCGCTCTCGCTCCCTCTGTGTGCTTCCCCCCACCCCCCCAAAGTCAGGGATGGCAGGGGAAGCCCTTTTTTTTTTTCTTTTTGTTATGTTTTCTTTTTTTTTTAGGTGGGGAGCGACCCCTCAGGCAAGGGTCGCTCCCCTAGAGGGCAAATTATATTTAGGCCATTTCTGCCCCCCTTGGGGGCAGATTGGCCTATTTTGATGAGGCCAATCTGCCCCCAAGGGGGGCAGAAACCATTAGACGCCAGGGAGTTGTTTTTTTTTGCGTGAATTTCACGCAAGGGTCGCTCCCTGGGGGGGGGCGGGTTATTTTAGGCCATTTCTGCCCCCCTGGGGGGTAGATCAGCCTATTTTGATTTGGCTGATCTGCCCCCAAGGGGGGCAGAAACCACTAGGCACCAGGGATTTTTTTGTTTTTTTGTTTTACAGATGGGGAGCGACCACTTGGACCAGGGTCGCTCCCCTGGAGGGGCAAAATGTATTTAGGCCATTTCTGCCCGCTTTGGGGGCAGATCGGCCGATTTTAGGTCAATCTGCCCCCAAGGGGGGCAGAAACCACTAGGCACCAAGGATCTTTTTTTGGCGCCGTCACGCAAGGGGAGCGACCTTGTAGGCAAGGGTCGCTCCCTGGGGGGGGGGTGGAGGTAGGGGGGCAGATCGGCCTATTGGTATTAGGCCGATCTACCCCCGGGGGGGGCAGAAACCTCTAGGCGCCAGGGCAATTTTTTTTTTTTGTGTTTTTGTTTTTGTTTGTTTGGTTTTTTAGAGATGGGGAGCGACCCATCAGACAAGGGTCGCTCCCTTGGGGGGCAAACTGTATTTAGAGCATTTCTGCCCCCCTTGGGGGCAGATTGGTCGATTTTAGGTCAATCTGCCCCCAAGGGGGCAGAAACCACTAGGCACCGGGGATTTGTTTTTTGGCGCCAATGTCACGCAGGGGGAGCGACCCCGTAGGCGAGGGTCGCTCCTGGTGGGGGGGTGGGGGTTGGGGATGCAAATTTATTTTAGGCCATTTCTGCCCCCCCTGGGGGCAGATCGGCCTATTATTAGGCCGATCTGCCACCAGGGGGGGCAGAAACCTCTAGGCGCCAGGGCAATTTTTTTTTGTGTGTTTTGTTTTTGTATGTTTGTTTTTTTAGAGATGGGGAGCGACCCATCAGGCAAGGGTCGCTCCCCTGGGGGACAAACTGTATTTAGACCATTTCTGCCCCCCTTGGGGGCAGATTGGTCGATTTGAGGTCAATCTGCCCCCAAGGGGGCAGAAACCACTAGGCACCGGGGATTTGTTTTTTGGCGCCAATGTCACGCAGGGGGAGCGACCCCGTAGGCGAGGGTCGCTCCTGGTGGGGGTTGGGGATGCAAATTTATTTTAGGCCATTCCCCCCCCCCCCCCGGGCCGGCTGAGCTAGAGGCCAAAATCCACAGGTAGGCACTTTGCAAAAAACACCTCTGTTTTCTGTGAAAAAATATGTTGTGTCCACGTTGTATTTTGGGCCATTTCCTTTCGTGGGCGCTAGCCCTACCCACACAAGTGAGGTACCATTTTTATGGAGAGACTTAGGGAAACGCTGGGTGGAAGGACATTTGTGGCTCCTCTCAGATTACAGAACTTTCTGTCACCGAAATGAGAGGAAAAAGTGTTTTTTGGCCAAATTCTGATGTTTGCAAAGGATTCTGGGTAACAGAACCTGGTCAGAGCCCCGCACATCACCCCATCTTGGATTCCCCTAGGTCTCTAGTTTTCAAAAATGCGCTGGTTTGCTAGGTTTCCCCAGGTGCCGGCTGAGCTAGAGGCCAAAATCCACAGGTAGGCACAATTTTTTCTATGAAAAAATGTGATGTGTCCACGTTGTGTTTTGGGACATTTCCTGTCGCGAGCGCTAGGCCTACCCACACAAGTGAGGTATCATTGTTTTCGGGAGACGTGGGGGAACGCTGGGAGGAAGGAAATTTGTGGCTCCTCTCAGATTCCAGAACTTTCTGCCACAGAAATGTGAGGAACATGTGTTTTTTAGCCAAATTTTGAGGTTTGCAAAGGATTCTGGGTAACAGAACCTGGTCCGAGCCACACAAGTCACCCCATCTTAGATTCCCCTAGGTCTCTAGTTTTCAGAAATGCACAGGTTTGGTAGGTTTCCCTAGGTGGCGGCGGAGCTAGAGGCCAAAATCTACAGGTAGGCACTTTGCTAAAAACAGGTCTGTTTTCTGTGATGTGTCCACGTTGTGTTTTGGGGAATATCCTGTCGCGGGCGCTAGGCCTACCCACACAAGTGAGGTATCATTTTTATCGGGAGACGTGGGGGAACCCTGGGTGGAAGGAAATTTGTGGCTCCTCTCAGATTCCAGAACTTTCTGCCACAGAAATGTGAGGAACATGTGTTTTTTTAGTCAAATTTTGAGGTCTGCAAAGGATTCTGGGTAACAGAACCTGGTCCGGGCCACACAAGTCACCCCATCTTGGATTCCCCTAGGTCTCTAGTTTTCAGAAATGCACAGGTTTGGTAGGTTTCCCTAGGTGGCGGCTGAGCTAGAGGCCAAAATCTACAGGTAGGCACTTTGCTAAAAACAGGTCTGTTTTCTGTGATGTGTCCACGTTGTGTTTTGGGGCATATCCTGTCGCGGGCGCTAGGCCTACCCACACAAGTGAGGTATCATTTTTATCGGGAGACGTGGGGGAACCCTGGGTGGAAGGAAATTTGTGGCTCCTCTCAGATTCCAGAACTTTCTGCCACAGAAATGTGAGGAACATGTGTTTTTTTAGTCAAATTTTGAGGTTTGCAAAGGATTCTGGGTAACAGAACCTGGTCCGGGCCACACAAGTCACCCCATCTTGGATTCCCCTAGGTCTCTAGTTTTCAGAAATGCACAGGTTTGGTAGGTTTCCCTAGGTGGCGGCTGAGCTAGAGGCCAAAATCTACAGGTAGGCACTTTGCTAAAAACAGGTCTGTTTTCTGTGAATTTGTTTTTGTTGTTGTCCTCATTCAGCCCCACTTACTGAAATCCCTCTTCGTTCTTGTAACCTTTTCGCCCTCTTGCCTAAGAAGAGAGAGTCAAGTCAGGGGGTGCACCTTTGTCTCTCCTGGTCCGCCTAGACAGACCTACCAAGGCTTCACACGGTGCTTAATCATTGGACTGAGGCAAAAGAAAAACTCAATTGTGCAATTTCCCATAGATACCCCTCAGTGAAGTTTAACAGGAAAACAAATTTAGACGGTTCTCTGCCGATTTTACTAATGGTGCCCACATTTCTACGTTTTTCTTTGGGCCCTGCACATTTAGATCCATATTTGCCACACGGAGAGCAGCGTTCAACCAGTCAGTATAGCTCGGCGGGTGCTCCTTCAGCTATTTTTTACAAATTTCATTCCGTCCCAACACAATTACATAGAACAAAAATGCACGATTAGTTTTATTCACTCTTTTCCATATCCCCTCCTCCTGGAGCTGCCCAAAAATAATTAATGGTAGTGATACATTGATTTTCCAGCCCAACATAGATGATAACACCCTAAAAACCTCCTCCCAAAACAACCGAACAAAAGGGCAGTCCCAGAACATATGTATATCTGTTGCTCCTAGCCCACCACATTTCGGGCACTTAATCTCCTCCCCCTTCTTAAATTTGGAAAGTTTTGCTGGAGATATGTATGCTCTATGTAGAGTATAAAGATGTTTTTTTCTTAGTGGAGCCGGCTTCACTACTTCATACAGTGTCATGCACGACTTCCACCACCATAACCCAATCTTGTCGCCTAACATCACCTTGCCCCATAATTTGCTTGGTAGGTCAAAGTTCTCATCCAGAATTTCTAATATTTCCCAATACCAAGCCGCCACCTTCTTCCCTGAAGCCGAAACTGCCAGGTCTAGAAAAGAGTCCTCAAAAACATTTACCACTCCTAATCCTTCCTTAGTAACTTTCTCCCACTGTCTTATCTGTAAATATTTTAACCTAGACAGAGAACCATCCGTAATTCTTACCAATTCATCCCAAGAAAGTAGAGTACCTTCTCGCGCAATCTCCCCCCACCTTTCCACACCTGCCTTTTTAAGTGGTAATACGAGAATATCCTGGAAACATTCTGGGGTGCCCGGGGAGTCCCAGATAGGGGCCTGATAACTATAATAGTGTACACCCATCTGCCGCCTCAACTGATACCAGCTCCTTGCCATTCCTTGCAGCACTTTTAGTTTAACTTTTTTGAAAAATTTAGGGTCACCAAATTTAAATAAAAATGACTGTAAGCCCCCTTTTTCAGACAACACCATAGCTTTATACATTCTGCCTACTGCTGAGTCGTCTGGGGATATAAACAGCATACTTGAGTTCTTAAACAAAAAAGCCCACGCATAATATGCCAAATCAGGAAGAGCCAATCCTCCTTTTTCCCTCCTTCTACGTAGCTTTTTCCATGATATCCTCGGCCCCTTCGAGTTCCAAATGAAACTACTTATTGGTTGTTGCATTTTATCTAAATGCACCTTGTGCATTTCCAAGGGTATAGCTGAAAACACAAAGTTCCATTTGGGCAGAATAAACATCTTAATTAGATTTGTCCTCCCCAGAATCGTCAAAGGGAGATATACCCATTTTTGTAGCATCATTTTACATTCGGCTAATAACCTTAGAGCATTCCTCTCTGCTAAATCCTTCAAGTTTTGAGTCACTAGAATACCCAGGTACCGTATTTCCTGCTTAATTGTTGTTGGCCCACCCTCCATATTCCACTGCATAATTTCTGTTTTCCCCGCATTAATCCGGTACCCTGATATCCTTCCGAATTGTTCAGCCAGATCTTTAACTGTATTAAAAGCAAGGGGCAGGTTATTAGTATATATTAACACATCATCTGCATATAAAGAAATTTTCTTTTCCCAGCCATTGCAGGAGAAGGGTGGGATAAGAGGGTTTTGTCTGATTTTTCTGGCAAATGGCTCAATATATAGATTAAACAATACCGGGGACAAGGGGCAACCCTGCCTCGTACCTCTTGAGATAGTGATAGGACCCGTAAGTTTACCGTTCACCAAAATCTTAGCATAAGGGGAAGTATAAATCCGATTGATTATACTACAAAACTTTGAGCCTAAATTGGCCCGCCTCAAAACTGATTTCAAAAAATTCCAATTAACTTGGTCAAAAGCCTTCATTGCATCTAACATCATAAGTGCCAAAGGCGACCCAAACGTTGTGGCCATATCTATTGCCCCGATCAATTCAAAGGTTAATTCATGCAAATATCTACCTTTTGAAAACCCTTTTTGATCGGGGTGCACTAGAGTATTCACTGTCTTACTCAGCCTATCCGCAAGAAGCTTAGCCAACAGTTTATAATCGCTGTTCAACAATGATATAGGCCTATACGAGGCACACTTCGCTGGGTTTTTACCCGGTTTCAAAATTAGGGAAATCACTGCTTCATTCCATGAAAGAGGAATATCATTACCAAACTCCAGGATCCCTCCAAACAATTCTGTCAGCACTGGGATAACTAAATCCTCTAGTGCCTTATAAACTTCCACTGGGATACCATCCGGGCCTGGCGCCTTACCCGATTTACTACTATTCAGGGTTCTCCTAATTTCCTCAGCCGTTATTGGGGCGTTCAATACTTCCTTCTCCTGCAGTGATAAACCTAAGAATCCATCAGCCCCTAACCAATCCGTCACCATACCTTCATCCACCTCCAACTTTTCCGAATACAGATTTGAAAAGAAGTTTCGAAAAGCCGATTCTATTGCCGCCCCATCTATTGTTTTTTCACCTGAATGCCCCACTTCAACTTCCTTAATGTAATTCCTAATTCGATCCGCTTTGCCTTTCCAAGCTAGCAACTTCCCCGCATTTTCCCCGTATTCAAAATGGGCCAATTTGCTTGCTTCCCATTTGCTTTGGATTCTTCCCTGTAGTATCTTTTCCAACTGACTTCTCAACCCCTCCCAGCTAGACCTTACAGTCTCCGTCTCTCCTGCTTCAATTATTTTCGCTTTACATTTTCGCATTTCCTGCTCCAATGCATAAATCTCTTCTTTCAACCGTTTATGTTTCTGGCTGGAACAACTCCTTAATTCCCCGCGGATGACTGCTTTAAACGTGTCCCATACTACAAATAAGGGAGCAGAGCCCAAATTTACACTAAAAAAGAATTCAGCTTCCTTACGCAACTTTAGCAACACCTCTTGATCTAATAACAATGTTCGATCAATCGTCCACCGACCACTACAACTTGTCTGACAAAAGCACATGTTTAACACCACCGCAGAATGATCTGATAAATGCGAGGGCAGATACGCAATATTCTTCACCTCCTCTCTCAAACGCATGTCCAATAAAAAATAATCAATTTGTGACGCATGTCTGTACTTCTTATTAAAGAAAGAGAAGTCCTTACTATTCCCCGCCCTTTGCCTCCAAATATCGCACAAACCAAATTCCTTCATCATCCTCCTTAAATACTGTTGTGACTTAGGTGTACCTTGTGATTTACAGTTATGTCTATCTAGCTCATTGTCTAGTACTACATTGAAATCACCCATCAAAATAACCGGATCCGAAAATTCCAGAAGCTGAGAGAAAAGCTGCTTTAAGGGTTCTATGTCGTCGTGGTTAGGCCCATAGTATCCTGCTAATACCAGATTCCGACCTCTAAATTGTGTTTTAACTATTACCCATCGCCCTGCTAAGTCTGATCTAGAGTCCAGGATTACTACACCCCCCTGCTGTACATGTTTAACTAAAATTAACACACCTTTATTGTGATAGCTGTGATCTGTGCATGCAAATGTTTGCACCCATCTTAGTTTTTGTATTATATTAGTACACTCCACCTTTGTAAGATGTGTTTCCTGCAGAACTAAAATTTGTGCCGTGGAATCCTTCAAATACTGTAATATTCGTTCCCTTCTTCCTCGCACCCTTAAGCCATTAACATTCCATGAAAGAATTTGTAGTGGCATATTCAGCACCCTCTGACCTCCCCCCCTACTAGCCATCTATCAATCTTAAATAACAAATAGTTGGGCTGAACGAGGCACTACTTTTTACTTTCTTCCAAACTCCCCCCCCCAACCCTACAACTCCCCCCCCTCCCTAGCCCCCCACCCCTACCCGTGGAGAACCCCCCCCAACTAAGGACCATGCTGATCCAAATTTTAGAGCGCCCCCAGGTTCCTAGGAGAGTTTCGCCATTGCACATTACACGCAGCCTTATTCAGTAGCCTGCTCCTTTTTAACCACAGCCAATAATTCATCTGCTTCACTAATGTCTCTAATGTTGTACATTTTGTTGTTATACATAACTCTAAGGAAAGCTGGGAATTTCAGCTGAACCGAAACCCCCAAAGATCTGAAAATCGAGGTCTACTGCTATTTGTTCGTAGCTTAAAGGGGTCACGGTGGATTCTCTGAATATCCTTCCCAATTTCATCCTCGGTTTCCTCTAGATCCACCGCTGATTTGATTAATGACACTACAAAAGCTTTAAGATCGCTCCCTTCCGTGCCTTCCGGCACTTTCAACAGTTTTAGATTATTCCTTCTAGAATAGTTTTCCATCTGCTCCACCCTGTTTTTTAGAGCCAGTTCGCTCCTCTTCAAAGTCTCGATCTCGCCCTTATGCTGTACCAGCTCCTCCTTCATACCCCCCATCGCTTCTTCCAGGGCCTGCGTTCTTACCATTACGCCATCAATTTTTTTTTCCAGATTAGCACACACCTCTCTTATCTCCCCTTGATTTACTTCCGAGTTCGCAAAGCCCTTTTTAACATCCTCAGAAATAGACAAAATTAAAGCCTCCAACGAAGCACTCAATAAGGGGGGGGGACCCCAAGGCAGCCTGAGAGGGCTCCGGCGCTACCGTCTTAGATGCGAAGTCTTGAACTCCTACAAGGCTATCATTTGGAGTCTGAACTAACACTGGGGCCATCTGTTCTTCTCTTAGCCCTGGCAGGGGGGACCTCGCCCCCTCCCTGCTCTCACCCATAATATTTTCCACCTGCCTAGTGGTAACTTCCGTTGCAACTCTAACCTGCCCGGGGGATAAGTGTAACTACCTCCGGTCTCACTTTGAAGAAGGACCTTGGGGAGGGTGTCAGCTTATCTCTACCTTTAAGTTTACTCTCTCCTGCTTCCCCCCCCACACTCCTGGCTCCTTCCCCGGATTTAAATCTCGATTTTTTTTTTTTTACCGATCCTCCTTTCTCCTTTGCCGGAACCAAGTTATCCTGGGGCAGCTGAACCGTCCCCTCCACTCTTGTTAAGGGGAGCAGGGGAACAGGAGACACGCCCCCCTCCCACTCTGCCTCACCGTCTTCTTCCTGGCGTTTTTCTCCGGAATCTCCTTGGGCTGCTCAGCCCACCGCCACTTCTCAGATGCGGCTCCAGACGCCCTGGTATTACAACTACCGCTATTCCCCCGAAGGGGAATTCGCGCTACGTTTTTACGGGTCCGGCGCAGCTCCAGCGCGGCCCGATACCACCAGACAGCCCCGGCTGTCCTCCAAATTTCCTCGGATGTAGTTAACTGCGGCGCGCACATTCGTGTGCTTTTGCGACCGCCACTCGCTCCGCCGCTCAGCTGCCGCGGCTGCCGCGACCTGCCACGCCCCCAGGGAACCGGAACGGGAAGCGCTCTAGCGCGCTACGCGACCTGCGTAGCCCGCCATGTTCTCCTCATTTCCTCTGTGATGTGTCCACGTTGTGTTTTGGGGCATATCCTGTCGCAGGCGCTAGGCCGACCCACACAAGTGAGGTATCATTTTTATCGGGAGACGTGGGGGAACCCTGGGTGGAAGGAAATTTGTGGCTCCTCTCAGATTCCAGAACTTTCTGCCACAGAAATGTGAGGAACATGTGTTTTTTTAGTCAAATTTTGAGGTTTGCAAAGGATTCTGGGTAACAGAACCTGGTCCGAGCCACACAAGTCACCCCATCTTGGATTCCCCTAGGTCTCTAGTTTTCAGAAATGCACAGGTTTGGTGGGTTTCCCTAGGTGGCGGATGAGCTACAGGCCAAAATCTACAGGTAGGCACTTTGCAAAAAACACCTCTGTTTTCCTTCAAAAATTTGGCTGTGTCCACGTTGCGCCTTGGGGCGTTTCCTGTCGCCGGCGCTAGGCCTACCCACACAAGTGAGGTATCATTTGTATCGGGAGACGTGGGGGAACGCTGGGTGGAAGGAAATTTGTGGCTCCTCTCAGATTCCAGAACTTTCTGCCACAGAAATGTGAGGAACCTGTGTTTTTTTAGTCAAATTTTGAGGTTTGCAAAGGATTCTGGGTAACAGAACCTGGTCCGAGCCACACAAGTCACCCCATCTTGGATTCCCCTAGGTCTCTAGTTTTCAGAAATGCACAGGTTTGGTGGGTTTCCCTAGGTGGCGGATGAGCTACAGGCCAAAATCTACAGGTAGGCACTTTGCAAAAAACACCTCTGTTTTCCTTCAAAAATGTGGATGTGTCCACGTTGCGCTTTGGGGCGTTTCCTGTCGCGGGCGCTAGGCCTACCCACACAAGTGAGGTGTCATTTTTATCGGGAGATGTGGGGGAACGCTGGGTGGAAGGAAATTTGTGGCTCCTCTCAGATTCCAGAACTTTCTGACACAGAAATGTGAGGAACATGGGTTTTTTTAGCCAAATTTTAAGGTTTGCAAAGGATTCTGGGTAACAGAACCTGGTCCGAGCCACACAAGTCACCCCATCTTGGATTCCCCTAGGTCTCTAGTTTTCAGAAATGCACAGGTTTGGTGGGTTTCCCTTGGTGGCGGATGAGCTACAGGCCAAAATCTACAGGTAGGCACTTTGCAAAAAACACCTCTGTTTTCCTTCAAAAATTTGGCTGTGTCCACGTTGCGCCTTGGGGCGTTTTCTGTCGCCGGCGCTAGGCCTACCCACACAAGTGAGGTATCATTTTTATCGGGAGACGTGGGGGAACGCTGGGTGGAAGGAAATTTGTGGCTCCTCTCAGATTCCAGAACTTTCTGCCACAGAAATGTGAGGAACATGTGTTTTTTTAGACAAATTTTGAGGTTTGCAAAGGATTCTGGGTAACAGAACCTGGTCCGAGCCACACAAGTCACCCCATCTTGGATTCCCCTAGGTCTCTAGTTTTCAAAAATGCGCTGGTTTGCTAGGTTTCCCCAGGTGCCGGCTGAGCTAGAGGCCAAAATCCACAGGTAGGCACTGTTTTCTATGAAAAAATGTGATGTGTCCACGTTGTGTTTTGGGCCATTTCCTGTCGCGAGCGCTAGGCCTACCCACACAAGTGAGGTATAATTTTTTTGGGGAGACGTGGGGGAACGCTGGGTGGAAGGAAATTTGTGGCTCCTCTCAGATTCCAGAACTTTCTGCCACAGAAATGTGAGGAACATGTGTTTTTTTAGCCAAATTTTGAGGTTTGCAAAGGATTCTGGGTAACAGAACCTGGTCCGAGCCACACAAGTCACCCCATCTTGGATTCCCCTAGGTCTCTAGTTTTCAGAAATGCACAGGTTTGGTAGGTTTCCCTAGGTGGTGGCGGAGCTAGAGGCCAAAATCTACAGGTAGGCACTTTGCTAAAAACAGGTCTGTTTTCTGTGATGTGTCCACGTTGTGTTTTGGGGCATATCCTGTCGCGGGCGCTAGGCCTACCCACACAAGTGAGGTATCATTTTTATCGGGAGACGTGGGGGAACCCTGGGTGGAAGGAAATTTGTGGCTCCTCTCAGATTCCAGAACTTTCTGCCACAGAAATGTGAGGAACATGTTTTTTTTTAGCCAAATTTTGAGGTTTGCAAAGGATTCTGGGTAACAGAACCTGGTCCGGGCCACACAAGTCACCCCATCTTGGATTCCCCTAGGTCTCTAGTTTTCAGAAATGCACAGGTTTGGTAGGTTTCCCTAGGTGGCGGCTGAGCTACAGGCCAAAATCTACAGGTAGGCACTTTGCTAAGAACAGGTCTGTTTTCTGTGATGTGTCCACGTTGTGTTTTGGGGCATATCCTGTCGCGGGCGCTAGGCCTACCCACACAAGTGAGGTATCATTTTTATCGAGAGACGTGGGGGAACCCTGGGTGGAAGGAAATTTGTGGCTCCTCTCAGGTTCCAGAACTTTCTGCCACAGAAATGTGAGGAACATGTGTTTTTTTAGTCAAATGTTGAGGTTTGCAAAGGATTCTGGGTAACAGAACCTGGTCCGAGCCACACAAGTCACCCCATCTTGGATTCCCCTAGGTCTCTAGTTTTCAGAAATGCACAGGTTTGGTAGGTTTCCCTAGGTGGCGGCTGAGCTACAGGCCAAAATCTACAGGTAGGCACTTTGCAAAAAACACCCCTGTTTTCCTTCAAAAATGTGGATGTGTCCACGTTGCGCTTTGGGGCGTTTCTTGTCGCGGGCGCTAGGCCTACCCACACAAGTGAGGTGTCATTTTTATCGGGAGACGTGGGGGAACGCTGGGTGGAAGGAGATTTGTGGCTCCTCTCAGATTCCAGAACTTTCTGCCACAGAAATGTGAGGAACATGGTTTTTTTTAGCCAAATTTTAAGGTTTGCAAAGGATTCTGGGTAACAGAACCTGGTCCGAGCCACACAAGTCACCCCATCTTGGATTCCCCTAGGTCTCTAGTTTTCAGAAATGCACAGGTTTGGTAGGTTTCCCTAGGTGGCGGCTGAGCTAGAGGCCAAAATCTACAGGTAGGCACTTTGCTAAAAACAGGTCTGTTTTCTGTGATGTGTCCACGTTGTGTTTTGGGGCATATCCTGTCGCGGGCGCTAGGCCTACCCACACAAGTGAGGTATCATTTTTATTGGGAGACGTGGGGGAACCCTGGGTGGAAGGAAATTTGTGGCTCCTCTCAGATTCCAGAACTTTCTGCCACAGAAATGTGAGGAACATGTGTTTTTTTAGTCAAATTTTGAGGTTTGCAAAGGATTCTGGGTAACAGAACCTGGTCCGAGCCACACAAGTCACCCCATCTTGGATTCCCCTAGGTCTCTAGTTTTCAGAAATGCACAGGTTTGGTAGGTTTCCCTAGGTGGTGGCTGAGCTACAGGCAAAAATCTACAGGTAGGCACTTTGCAAAAAACAGCTCTGTTTTCCTTCAAAAATTTGGCTGTGTCCACGTTGCGCTTTGGGGCGTTTCCTGTCGCGGGCGCTAGGCCTACCCACACAAGTGAGGTATCATTTTTATCGGGAGACGTGGGGGAACGCTGGGTGGAAGGAAATTTGTGGCTCCTCTCACATTCCAGAACTTTCTGCCACAGAAATGTGAGGAACATGTGTTTTTTTAGCCAAATTTTAAGGTTTGCAAAGGATTCTGGGTAACAGAACCTGGTCCGAGCCACACAAGTCACCCCATCTTGGATTCCCCTAGGTCTCTAATTTTCAGAAATGCACAGGTTTGGTAGGTTTCCCTAGGTGGCGGCTGAGCTACAGGCCAAAATCTACAGGTAGGCACTTTGCAAAAAACACCTCTCTTTTCCTTCAAGAATTTGGCTGTGTCCACGTTGCGCTTTGGGGCGTTTCCTGTCGCGGGCGCTAGGCCTACCCACACAAGTGAGGTATCATTTTTATCGGGATACGAGGGGGAATGCTGGGTGGAAGGAAATGTGTGGCTCCTCTCAGATTCCAGAACTTTCTGCCACAGAAATGTGAGGAACATGTGTTTTTTTAGCCAAATTTTGAGCTTTGCAAAGGATTCTGGGTAACAGAACCTGGTCCGAGCCACACAAGTCACCCCATCTTGGATTCCCCTAGGTCTCTAGTTTTCAGAAGTGCACAGGTTTGGTAGGTTTCCCTAGGTGGCGGCTGAGCTACAGGCCAAAATCTACAGGTAGGCACTTTGCAAAAAACACCTCTGTTTTCCTTCAAAAATTTGGCTGTGTCCACGTTGCGCTTTGGGGCGTTTCCTGTCGCGGGCGCTAGGCCTACCCACACAAGTGAGGTATCATTTTTATCGGGAGACGTGGGGGAACGCTGGGTGGAAGGAAATTTGTGGCTCCTCTCAGATTCCAGAACTTTGTGCCACAGAAATGTGAGGAACATGTGTTTTTTTAGCCAAATTTTGAGGTTTGCAAAGGATTCTGGGTAACAGAACCTGGTCCGAGCCACACAAGTCACCCCATCTTGGATTCCCCTAGGTCTCTAGTTTTCAGAAATGCACAGGTTTGGTAGGTTTCCCTAGGTGGCGGCTGAGCTACAGGCCAAAATCTACAGGTAGGCACTTTGCAAAAAACAGCTCTGTTTTCCTTCAAAAATTTGGCTGTGTCCACGTTGCGCTTTGGGGCGTTTCCTGTCGCGGGCGCTAGGCCTACCCACACAAGTGAGGTATCATTTTTATCGGGAGACGTGGGGGAACGCTGGGTGGAAGGAAATTTGTGGCTCCTCTCAGATTCCAGAACTTTCTGCCACAGAAATGTGAGGAACATGTGTTTTTTTAGTCAAATTTTGAGCTTTGCAAAGGATTCTGGGTAACAGAACCTGGTCCGAGCCACACAAGTCACCCCATCTTGGATTCCCCTAGGTCTCTAGTTTTCAGAAATGCACAGGTTTGGTAGGTTTCCCTAGGTGGCGGCTGAGCTACAGGCCAAAATCTACAGGTAGGCACTTTGCAAAAAACACCTCTGTTTTCCTTCAAAAATTTGGCTGTGTCCACGTTGCGCTTTGGGGCGTTTCCTGTCGCGGGCGCTAGGCCTACCCACACAAGTGAGGTATCATTTTTATCGGGAGACGTGGGGGAATGCTGGGTGGAAGGAAATTTGTGGCTCCTCTCACATTCCAGAACTTTCTGCCACAGAAATGTGAGGAACATGTGTTTTTTTAGCCAAATTTTGAGGTTTGCAAAGGATTCTGGGTAACAGAACCTGGTCCGAGCCACACAAGTCACCCCATCTTGGATTCCCCTAGGTCTCTAGTTTTCAGAAATGCACAGGTTTGGTAGGTTTCCCTAGGTAGCGGCTGTGCTACAGGCCAAAATCTACAGGTAGGCACTTTGCAAAAAACACCTCTGTTTTCCTTCAAAAATTTGGCTGTGTCCACGTTGCGCTTTGGGGCGTTTCCTGTCGCGGGCGCTAGGCCTACCCACACAAGTGAGGTATCATTTTTATCGGGAGACGTGGGGGAACGCTGGGTGGAAGGAAATTTGTGGCCCCTCTCACATTCCAGAACTTTCTGCCACAGAAATGTGAGGAACATGTGTTTTTTTAGCCAAATTTTGAGGTTTGCAAAGGATTCTGGGTAACAGAACCTGGTCCGAGCCACACAAGTCACCCCATCTTGGATTCCCCTAGGTCTCTAGTTTTCAGAAATGCACAGGTTTGGTAGGTTTCCCTAGGTGGCGGCTGAGCTACAGGCCAAAATCTACAGGTAGGCACTTTGCAAAAAACACCTCTGTTTTTCTTCAAAAATTTGGCTGTGTCCACGTTGCGCTTTGGGGCGTTTCCTGTCGCGGGCGCTAGGCCTACCCACACAAGTGAGGTATCATTTTTATCGGGAGACGTGGGGGAAAGCTGGGTGGAAGGAAATTTGTGGCTCCCCTCAGATTCCAGAACTTTCTGCCACAGAAATGTGAGGAACATGTGTTTTTTTAGCCAAATTTTGAGGTTTGCAAAGGATTCTGGGTAACAGAACCTGGTCCGAGCCACACAAGTCACCCCATCTTGGATTCCCCCAGGTCTCTAGTTTTCAGAAATGCACAGGTTTGGTAGGTTTCCCTAGGTGGCGGCTGAGCTAGAGGCCAAAATCTACAGGTAGGCACTTTGCAAAAAACACCTCTGTTTTCCTTCAAAAATGTGGCTGTGTCCACGTTGTGCTTTGGGGCGTTTCCTGTCGCGGGCGCTAGGCCTACCCACACAAGTGAGGTATCATTTTTATCGGGAGATGTGGGGGAACGCTGGGTGGAAGGAAATTTGTGGCTCCCCTCAGATTCCAGAACTTTCTGCCACAGAAATGTGAGGAACATGTGTTTTTTTAGCCAAATTTTGAGGTTTGCAAAGGATTCTGGGTAAGAGAACCTGGTCCGAGCCACACAAGTCACCCCATCTTGGATTCCCCTAGGTCTCTAGTTTTCAGAAATGCACAGGTTTGGTAGGTTTCCCTAGGTGGCGGCTGAGCTACAGGCCAAAATCTACAGGTAGGCACTTTGCAAAAAACACCTCTGTTTTCCTTCAAAAATTTGGCTGTGTCCACGTTGCGCTTTGGGGCGTTTCCTGTCGCGGGCGCTAGGCCTACCCACACAAGTGAGGTATCATTTTTATCGGGAGACGTGGGGGAATGCTGGGTGGAAGGAAATTTGTGGCTCCTCTCACATTCCAGAACTTTCTGCCACAGAAATGTGAGGAACATGTGTTTTTTTAGCCAAATTTTGAGGTTTGCAAAGGATTCTGGGTAACAGAACCTGGTCCGAGCCACACAAGTCACCCCATCTTGGATTCCCCTAGGTCTCTAGTTTTCAGAAATGCACAGGTTTGGTAGGTTTCCCTAGGTGGCGGCTGAGCTACAGGCCAAAATCTACAGGTAGGCACTTTGCAAAAAACACCTCTGTTTTCCTTCAAAAATTTGGCTGTGTCCACGTTGCGCTTTGGGGCGTTTCCTGTCGCGGGCGCTAGGCCTACCCACACAAGTGAGGTATCATTTTTATCGGGAGACGTGGGGGAACGCTGGGTGGAAGGAAATTTGTGGCCCCTCTCACATTCCAGAACTTTCTGCCACAGAAATGTGAGGAACATGTGTTTTTTTAGCCAAATTTTGAGGTTTGCAAAGGATTCTGGGTAACAGAACCTGGTCCGAGCCACACAAGTCACCCCATCTTGGATTCCCCTAGGTCTCTAGTTTTCAGAAATGCACAGGTTTGGTAGGTTTCCCTAGGTGGCGGCTGAGCTAGAGGCCAAAATCTACAGGTAGGCACTTTGCAAAAAACACCTCTGTTTTCCTTCAAAAATGTGGCTGTGTCCACGTTGTGCTTTGGGGCGTTTCCTGTCGCGGGCGCTAGGCCTACCCACACAAGTGAGGTATCATTTTTATCGGGAGATGTGGGGGAACGCTGGGTGGAAGGAAATTTGTGGCTCCCCTCAGATTCCAGAACTTTCTGCCACAGAAATGTGAGGAACATGTGTTTTTTTAGCCAAATTTTGAGGTTTGCAAAGGATTCTGGGTAACAGAACCTGGTCCGAGCCACACAAGTCACCCCATCTTGGATTCCCCTAGGTCTCTAGTTTTCAGAAATGCACAGGTTTGGTAGGTTTCCCTAGGTGGCGGCTGAGCTAGAGGCCAAAATCTACAGGTAGTCACTTTGCTAAAAACAGGTCTGTTTTCTGTGATGTGTCCACGTTGTGTTTTGGGGCATATCCTGTCGCGGGCGCTAGGCCTACCCACACAAGTGAGGTATCATTTTTATCGGGAGACTTGGGGGAACCTAGAATATCAAAACAAGTCTTATTGCCCCTTGTCTTTCTCTACATTTTTCCCTTCCAAATGTAAGACAGTGTGTAAAAAAGACGTCTATTTGAGAAATGCCCTGTAATTCACATGCTAGTATGGGCACCCCGGAATTCAGAAATGTGCAAATAACCACTGCTTCTCAACACCTTATCTTGTGCCCATTTTGGAAATACAAAGGTTTTCTTGATAGCTATTTTTTACTCTTTATATTTCAGCAAATGAATTGCTGTATACCCGGCATAGAATGAAAACCCACTGCAGGGTGCAGGTCATTTATTGGCTCTGGGTACCTAGAGTTCTTGATGAACCTACAAGCCCTATATATCCCCGCAACCAGAAGAGTCCAGCAGATGTAACGGTATATTGCTTTCGAAAATCTGACAATGCAGGAAAAAGTTACAGAGTAAAACTTAGATAAAAATTTATGTTTTTTTCACCTCAATTTCAATATTTTTCTTTTTCAGTTGTTATTTTCTGTAGGAAACCCTTGTAGGATCTACACAAATTACCCCTTGCTGAATTCAGAATTTTGTCTACTTTTCAGAAATGTTGCGGTTTCTGGGATCCAGCGTTGGTTTCATGCCCATTTCTGTCACTGACTGGAAGGAGGCTGAAAGCACAAAAAATCGTAAAAATGGGGTATGTCCCAGTAAAATGACAAAATTGTGTTGAAAAATTGGGTTTTCGTATTCAAGTCTGCCTGTTCCTGAAAGGTGGAAAGCTGGTGATTTTATCACCGCAAACCCTTTGTTGATGCCCTTTTCAGGAAAAAAACACAAGCCTTCTTCTGCAGCCCATTTTTCCAATTTGTTTTAAAAAAACGAAATTTTCACTGTTTTTTGGCTAATTTCTTGGCCTCCTTCTGGGGAACCCGCAAAGTCTGGGTACCTCTAGAATACCTAGGATGTTGGAAAAAAAGGGCGCAAATTTGGCGTGGGTAGCTTACGTGAACAAAAAGTTATGAGGGCCTAAGCGCGAACTGCTCCAAATAGCCAAAAAAAGGCTCGGCACAGGAGGGGGAAAAAGCCTGGCAGCGAAGGGGTTAAAAATGTACATTTAAATACTGGATCCATTTTGTGTGCCGCAGGCAGTACTGCTGCTGAACATGGGTCCCGGGAGTTGAAGTGTGTCCCTAAGCATATCTGTAATACGCTTCTGAGTGAACTGGAATGGTGTGCAAAGTTCATAAAATTCTCTCCCTCCCGAGCCAGGGGTACAGCAGCTAGCATGAGCCTTAAATTACCTGACTGAATCTAATGCAAATTGTATGTCAAGCCACATGATGCACAAGCTTGTTTACTAGATTCATGAAACTTACTCCTATGAAAGTCAAAGGAATTGATGTCCCCTCAAGCCAACTTATAACAGTGTAGCAGCAAGTTTGAGCCTTTAGAGCAAGAAAAATTGGCTTGAGCATCACCTTCATTAAACCCATAGCCTTTGGACACGTGCAGATAATATGGTTTACTGATTCTGTTTTATAGCCACATAGGTGACATCTTGGATCTGGGAACTCGGCCTTCCATGCTGGTAAAAGATCCTTAGATTAACAAAACCCACACCGAAAGAGCATAAAGCTCTGTTTAATCGCATGGTGGAAATGCCCTATGACACACGATTGTGGTTTCAAATTAGTATATGAATTTATCACTGCCCGGACGTGCCTTCGCTTTGCCAATGTGATCCTGTCTTGCATGAAGGATTGTTATTTGGATGAGAGGTTGCATATCTTACCGAAAGTTGCATTACCCATTTTGCAGCCCCGTGCTTTCTGGACCTCTAGTGCTGTTAGAGCAATATCTAGGTGTGTGCTCCATGAGTTTTCACATTTTTGCTTTAGCTGGGTTTTTATCTCTGCCCAACAAAGGGTACTTAGGGTTCCTTGCTTCGTGGCTCTGAGTTGCCTACACAGTTTCATAAAGGTATTAAAGCATTGATATTTCTGATTTTAAAGGCCAAACTCCAAACAAATCTGGGTCGGTGTGGAAGATTTTGGGAATCTAAATAATGCTTTATACACTTTTGCCTGTAATTGGTTTAATAAAGTTATTTCCTTACTGTGCCATATTTCCAAGCCATACATCAACGAAGGTAACAATTGGGCTGTCATCATGGTTAGTAGCTGAGAATATGCTGCACTATTCAGGTGTTTTTTTTTTAGAAGCTTGAAGGCGAATGTCAGAGACTGGACTTTTGCTTGCATATGCATAAGGTGTTTTTTTGCACAACAGGAGGTGCCCCAGTGTAACACCCAAGTATTTGTATGATTGAACCTACTCCACAAGCTCCTCTATGATCAACCACTTATATACCTTATGTTTTGAGTCCACTACCAGATGATTTTGGTTTTCCGCAAGTTCAGCTCTAACCCTTGTTTCTTAATATAACTTGCCAGTGTGTTGATTAGTCCTTACAGTCCTATTGGAGTTTGACTCAGAATGACTATGTCATCTTCATATTGTAGACAGGTGATTGCTTCATTTGCCAGATTTGGAGAATGGCAGTTGACTTCTTTCATATGACTATTCATATCAGCAAGGTACAGATTAAATAGGCTTTGGGACAGAACACACCCTTGTTTAAGACCTTTACTAGTGCCTATTTTTGTGGTCAATGTACTGCTGTCTCCATTTTTTACCTGGGCCCAAGTGTTGGAGTATAGGGTGATGATTGCCTTGAGCATGTCTCCTGGCATGCACCATCTTTCCAATTCCACCATAAGCACTTGTGTGGGACTCAAATGCTGACTTAAGATCAGCAAAACAGGCAAAACTCCTGGATTTCCTCCTCATTGCATTTTCAGTCAGAATCACCAGGGTCGCTAGATTGATTGATGTTCCCATGTCGGGCCTGAACCCTGTTTGGGTTCTCGGTATCAGCTGTTTTTCCTCTGTCCATGTAAATGCGAGACCCATTGCATTGCAAATGCGTGTTATATATTGGGTGGAAGATGTTTCCTTTCCAGGATGTTGGCACAATGTTGCGAGCGTAAATAAAGTTGAAGATGGGCGCTATATACTCATCCCAATTTCACATTTTGTTTAATGCTTTTGGCAACCCATTGAGGCCTGCTGCTCCCTCTGACGTCACTTTTTTTATATTCTCCTCCAATTGTTTTACGTCAGTTAAACCCACCATGTTTTTGTCCTCTGGCTGCTGTCTCCTACAGGCTTGCCCAGGGTCTTTGACCCCCATGTGGTTCCCTACCCTCCTTTGTGTCAGAAAACCTCTTGCAGACCTGACGATTATTTAGATTTGTCGTCTCATTTCCCATAGTTGTGGCCAATTGCCTCTTCTCCTCTTGTTCTGACAATAGGCTGTATGCCCTCATTCCAAAACTGGTGCTGGGAGACACATACATTTTATTAAAGACCTCAAAAGCTTTTCCTGCTAGGTTGTTTACTGGCCCATAGAATTTTCTCCCACAGCTCATCCAGATGTCTCCTTTTTCCCACCAGCATGCTTTTTGGTATGTTTTCGTCATTAGAATCAGTTGTGCTTTGTCTGTATTCATGCCTTTCTTAGCTTCAGCTGCCAACCTTCTGGTTTCACCTTGGCTCACGAAACCAGGTCATCCTCTGCCCCCTTTTCTGTTCTGACCACTCTCATATTTATTTCCTCATCTGGGCCACATTCCAGGGAGGGGTTATTATTTTGGGGTCCCCCTAACCTAGTGTGGAGACCCAAGGATGATGTAGACAGAAAGAGCATGTTGTTGTGAATATTTTGGTGGTTGCCCAACTGTCCTAGTATCACCACAGGCTGAGTTATGAGCAAAAATGTTTTGTAAAAGTAATGCCCTGCAAAGCATTATGGGTCAAGTTTTCCCGAGTGCAGTGAATATTGTAGTTTCGGCTCTTCCGCTGTTCCGGGAGGGACACTCTTCACTTTGAGGGTTTCTGTTTTAGGTAAAGCATTCACCAATTTCAAGTGTTTTAAGGGGAGAGCCGCAAGGCATTACTCTGATTAGGTAACTGTGAACAATGTGACCAGCGCTCCAATGCCGCTGATCCGAGTTCACACTGTTGTGCCTGTTCATGCTGTGAGCGACATGGCCCCATGCAGCACGAAGGGGAGAGACAAAAGAAATAGTTCACCCATGTCAATGCATATCGACAATCGTGCAATAATCCATGTAACAGGGGCAGTGTGCAAGGCGTGGCAAAAACAGCCTCAAGGCGGGACAAACGTAAAACATTTACCAATAACATGAAGTGATTTTTTAAAGGAAAGCCCACGAATGAGTGAAAGTCATGTGTGTGACATGGGTGTGGTTAAAAGTCCACAATACTTACAACAGGTGAAAGCGCTTGCATGCTCGACCTAAAAACAGGTACCCTAAAAATCCACAGATGAAGGTGGATGGCATTAGTGGGTGAGTTTAAAGGCAAGGAATGTAGGTGAAGGTAACAAACGTGTTTTGTGCATGAATGTGCACCAGGAACCAATGGAGTGTGGGTAGGGTTAAATGCACTAGCATTTCTAGCAACCCACAATAAAACTGCCTGCAGCATTCTACTCCTGTTTAAGTTTGTCTCCTGTTCTAACCAGGGTGCCTTGAAAGACGCAGTTACCATATTCTATGCAGAAATAGACTTACACAAGAACCACCGAAGTATGGTCAGTGGAGTCACAGCCAAGAGCCCTGCAGAACAGTTTAAGTTGCAAAAAACATTGATGAGAGAAATGGTGCTTGATATTTGGTTCAGTCCGGTTCACAGGCTTGCCAGTCCCAAAAGTCTTGCAGTAGTTCAGTGATTGAGTAGAATTACACATACCTAGGCCTCTGTTAATTAAACATTCACCATGTCCAACTTACTTTGTAGAACAATGTATGAACCGGCCTGAGATGCCTGGTGCTGCACAACTATGGGCCAGAGCCAGACAGGAAGGAAGAGACAGCTGTGACAGGCTTAAACCGATTACAAACATGAAAGATTTTTAATCTTTTCAAGATCTTGCAAATCGAATGACACAGTCAACTGGGAAATAACAGCTAAGAAAATCCCAAGTATAAGAGGCAGTGATTCTCCTTGTTTACCTCTGCTTAGATATGCAAAGCATAAACCACGCAGACAGGAAATTAAAAAAGCTTTGCAAAAGTGTGAAAAAATATAGATGAAAACAATGAGACAACACAATAGAAAGAAATGTGAGAAGCAGAAAAATAATACATTTTCTTTATTAAATGAATGTGAAATAAAAAAATAAGGATTGGTAAAGTCAATAGGTTGTGGCAATGTGAAAGCCACTGGCTTTGTCAAGGTCTTTCAGCCAGGTTGTATGCTGTTTAACATGGCTGAGAGTCTGGGGGAAAAAGTGCTATGACGGTGCTATACAACAGTGCAAAAAGACATTCGCAAAGCCAATGAACCTCGCTTTGCCAAGACCAATATAGCTTTGCCAATGCTTGGTTTGACCTACTGTTGTTATTTCTGGCAGTTTATATATGAACATTATCGGTCTCTTCTCCAATACCCACAATGCAGCAATTGTTGTTGTTTTCTAATGATTTAATATCATTGTTGATTGGTGCTACAGTCTCCAATCACTGGCCAAAAAGGTATCTACAATAGAGATGAACTGCATTATGTGCACAGGAAAGTTTGGATGTGATGTCCGTGGAGCGGACTTATGTCTCCGGAACCTGATTTCAGCTGCTGTGCGCCAGGCACACACCTTAGTTCCACAGTGCTAGGGTACATGCCTGTGTCTACCATAGGTTTTGTGCAAGGATACCCTTCCTGTACAGAATACTATGCTCAGACAAGTGAAAAAGCTTTTCCTTCTTTGTATGTGTGCTGTACAGTGCAGCACACATGCAAAGTCGGAAAAGCACAGTGAAATGAAAACATTCCTCCGTTTAACGTTTGCTTTCAAAAGGCGTTAATTTTGGCACTAAAACCTGTCTACTATACTTAGTGAATAGAGCTTAGCATCAAAAAGCATGGGTGGTAGTACAGGTACACCCACGTACCACCCTTGTAAGGCCCTATTGAGACAAAGTAATACAAAGCAGCATTTTACGCTGCTTTGTGTTACTTTTCCATACAAACAACGCAAATATCAATTTGCATTGGTTTGTGAATCCCCAAAAAGGTTTAGCATCCGTTTAGCATTAAAAAAGTAACGCTAGCCCGAGGGTGAACCTTTGTGAATCTTGGCCCTAGTCTGATAATTTCCTCATAATGAATTTTGTGCGCTTGCAGAACACAACCCCAATGGAAACCTATCTATATTCAATATGGGGTTTCACCAATGAAAATCAGAAGATGCAAGACCTTTAAAAGAAATCACTCATAACTTACTCTATAAATCTTTGCTGGAAGAGGCACACATCAAGCTATATCAATTGCATGTATGCATAAATACTAATGCCACTGAATAATCCTAGCAAAACAGGTAAGATTAAACACATCTATAGTGTTGGCCTTTACATAGAAAGTACAAAAGCTCTGCCTATCATGTTGACTTCCTTTCACTCCTTCCTCCTCTTTGGTGCCTGCCGAGAATGAGGCAATACCTTAAGACAGCACTTCCCAACCACTGGGCTATTACATTTACACCCCATCAAAAAGAAGAATACAGCCGTACATAGAGGGTGGGCTTTAGGTCAGTCGTCTTGGGCAATTGGCTTTCATGTGTTTTATATGGTTAGCCATTATGATAAAGGGATGTCAGTCAAGCCCATAACATTTTGAGGATGGTTACATTGTGCCACTGGTATTCCTGTTAGATTCTGGTGATGAGATCAAGTAGTCCTTTTATTAACCTGCAGATGCAACATGATGAATCTTGTAAATAAGATCCAGTTTATGTTCTTTGATGTATTCACTTTGCTGGCATTCTGATATTTTAATAGCTGATTTATAGGTTTACTGCTTGATGTCTGGATGACTAAGGGCCTGATTTAGATCTTAGCTGAGCAGAATACTCTGTTACAAATGTGACCGATATCGCGTCCGCTGTATTATGATCCAATTTTAACCTGTGGAGATCGTAATACAGTCGACAGGACATCCGTCGCGTTTGTGGCAGAGTATTCCATCCGCTGGGATCTAAATGAGGCCTTACGTCTGTTACATTATAAAAGCACAGTGCGATTCAATAATTGCCCGGCACATTGATTTACTTTATATTGCCACCATGAGAACATATTGTTAGATTTATTGCTTTTTGTCCACAAACGTTCTTAAAGAGCAGGAAAATACTGTCCCATTGTCGAAAGTAACTACTGTGGTTCTTATCCTTGTGTTATTCTGTGGGACCCCAATGAATGACTACAACAAGCCGGACTACACATTTTTGTACAATTTGAGCCTCAAGATAATATATAAAAATGTAGAAATAAGTATACATCAGATACACAAAATAAGAACTTTTTTATTTAATCTACAGCCAAAACGATACGAAAGAAAATTAAATGTTAATGTGAAGGTCGGAGTTTTTAAAAATGTTCCTTCCAATTGTTTAAGCGATATGCTAGACACTAACACATCACTTTGTGTGTTTTGCTCCTACAGCATGCTTTCTTTTTGTCTGTGCATATCAGTGCATCATTTGAGGCCACCAATAGTCCATACTAGATTCTGTTTGCTGTTTTTGCTCCCATGAATCAAGCTAAGTATACAAATATAATTATTCACGTCCAATTTCAAATACCTTCATGTCTACAGAGCATTTAAAAATGTTCGGTATTACGTTTTGCTTGTTTATCTATATAGATTTTAGTAATATGCTAATATTTTTTAATTTTCTAAATTGGTGTCATGAACCTAAGCACTGTTAATAATAATAATAATAATAATAATAATAATAATAATATTGATGATAATCATAATAATACATGGAATTTCTTCTTTTTCTACTTGACTAGAATTTTATATGCGATGTAGTGAACTGAAAGCAATAAGCATAAACAATTTACAGCATCAAACTATTTAAACTATATTACTCTGAGCAAAACAGTGTGCTTTATTGATAACACTATGGGGGTTATTCTAACTTTGGAGGAGTGTTAATCCGTCCCAAAAGTGACGGTAAAGTGACGGATATACCACCAGCCGTATTACGAGTTCCATAGGATATAGGCCCTCATTCTGACCTTGGCGGTCTTTTCGCAAGACCGCCGAGTTACCGCCGCGGTGAAGACCGCCGACCGCGGCGGTATGCCGCTGTGCGCATTCTGACCGCTGGGAGCGTTCCGCCGGAAAACCGCCAGCAGCCACACTGGCGGACGGCGGGAAAGTGGAGACTGGTCAACCTCCACCGCCACGCCAGCAGAACACCGCCCACAGAATTACGACCCACATTTCTGTGTGGCGGTCTTCTGTTGGCGGTCTTCTGTTGGCGGTCACCTCCCCATGGCTCCCGTCGCCTCCCGGAGGACCAACGCACAAGGTAAGTTGACCGTCCGTGAGGGGAGGGGGAGGGGGGGTGTTGTGTGATGTGGGCGTGCATGGGGGTGTGCGTGTGAGTGTGTAGAGGGGGTGTGTGAGTGCGTGTATGCGGGCGGGGGGTGCTGCTGTGTCTATGGGTAATGTGTGCTGTTCGGCAGGTGCGCATGTCTGCATGTATGTGTGCGGGTATGTGTCCCCGTTGTGTATGTGTGTGTAGGGGGTGTGTATATGTGCATGTTGGGGGTGTGTGCATGTCGGGGTGCATGTATGTGCATGTCGGGGTGGGGGTGGGGAGGGGGTTCGTACCACCTCTGGGGGGTGGCAGGGGGGTGGAGGGTGTGGGGGGAGGACTCGGGTGGGTAGTGGGGGGTGGGGGAGACCCCTATCAGTGCCAGGGAAGGAATTCCCTGGCCCCGATAGTGCCTACCGCCATGGTTCGCACGGCGGTTCCCGCCCGCAAGAAACCGCGGCGGTAGGCAGGGTCATAATACCCTTGGCGGTCTTGGGACGACCGCCGGGCCGGAGTGCGCAAACTCCAGCCCGGCGGTCATGACCGCCGTGGCGGTCGGAGTGGAGAAGTGGCGGTCGGTCGCGGCGGGGACCGCCGCGGTCAGAATGCCATTTTTAATACCGCCGGTCTGTTCGCGGTCTGACCGCCGTCTCTCCGCCGACCGCCAGGGTCAGAATGAGGGCCATAATGGACTCGTAATACGGCTGGTGGTAAATCCGTCACTTTTCCGTCACTTTTGGGACGGATTAACACCTCCTCCAAAGTTAGAATAACCCCCTATGTGTTTGTGCTTTTCATTAACAATGCTGTGATTTGTAAGTGAGAAGCAGAGTGGATGATTTTACCATGCAACCCTTTAAATAGCAAACAAAAATTGTATTATGACCTAAGTATCTAACCTACCATACTTAAACTACCCTACCTGTTAACCATATCTACCATACGTAACTGTGAGAAGGTGGTTCTGCCCCTCTAATCCGCCTGGATTTTTCACTTTTATATCACCTGGTTTAGATCATTTACTATGGTGGAGCCTCATAACCTAGGACTCACCCACAGTAAACTCATGTCAAATGGACTGTGCATGTCTAGCACCAGTGTGTGCCTTTTAAAATAAAGCTGCTGTGTTGCAGCAAAGGGTAAGAGGCACTTGGCTGGTTACACGTGGGCATGTGTGCACCTGTGTGTACACATGTGTAAGGGCTGTGTGGGGAGAGACCCCTGTCACGCACAGTTAAGAAACTGTGCACAGATAGCTTGGTGTAGAAGGGACTATCCTGGGATTAGCCTTATAATGTGGGTGTACAGAGAGAGTGAAAATCAGTGTGTTTTATTGGCTTGTCTGCAGTGACACTCCATTATATACTTATGAGGAAGACTGCCTTAGGGCATCACTTCGCTCCCCTTTTGTCTACAAACTCCAGGGTCGGACCGATATACAATGTAACCTGTTGGAAAACAACAATTCTGTAAAGTCCAAAGACATATCTGTACAGCATATAGGTAATGTAGGAATGTCATATTTCTTGACTCAGGATCTAAGCCCAGGCCTTTTGTCATCCTGATGGACTGTGTTATTTACTTTTAACTCCAGCTGCAGGAACAAAGGCCTCCCCCCACAAAAGGAGCAATTATCAGTGCTTAAGTCAGCTCCTGACAAGGAAAGGGGTGGGGCAGACTGCTCTGCATCAATTACCCAGATTTCACTTTGTGCCAGGAAGGGGGCCTACCCCAGGCCACTAAAAAAAGGAGAGAGTTCAAAGCTCTGGGGCAAAACCAGGAGGAGGGCTCCTCTGAAGATTTGATGGGGAACACCCTGGCCGTGATGTCAGCGAGGGGTGGAGCTAAGACCTTCAGAGCACGTGTCAATTGACACCTGGGTGACGCTACTTTGAGCTATCACAGAAGACTGTGCAGGGAGGCTGGGAAAGGGGCTCAGAGATGATGTGGCACATCAGGATTGGCCAGAGTTGCATCTCTGTTGGACACTTAAAAGGTCCTGCGCAGGGAAGAGAGTTCACTCTTGGATGTGCTTTTCTGCTGGACATTGAAAATGGAGGGAGCCACCATTGACAAATGGAACGAGGAACGCCCAGACCGATGTACATGTTTGGGGGCCCAGGACCCCAACTCCGGGCCCCCGAGTGGCAAAAGAAGTGGCGTTGCGTTTCCCTGAATGCAGCAGATCTGGGAGGCACAGGAGCACTCCCCTGCAGATTTCAGAAAGGGGCCCAGGACCCCATCCGTGGACCCAAGAAGTTGAAGAAGCAAAGGGGAGTGCCGCCGTACTCCCCCTGTGTGGCACACCTTCCCCATGTCTGGAGGAAGTGGGAAGGCCAGCCACATAGTGCATGTCTGCCCGCCAGAGAGGGCAGACCAGAATACAGCTGCCAGCTCCTGCGGCACACTCTACCCTGCTGGCCACAAAGGGAGCCAACTGGGTCAGCTTGGGGTGGGCTTGCCAAGTTGCCCCCATGGAAAGGATGCATGCGAAGTGCCCAAGCGGGACAGGGCACCCCAAGGAAAAAAGAGTGCAGCACGAGGCCGCATATAAACAAAAGGAAAAAAGAAAAAGACTACAAAGGAAGTGACTCTCCCCAGCACAGCGGGAGAGATGCTGCTATGAAATTCACAGTGAAGCACAATGGGAGCTCCATAATGCCTAGCGAGGCCTGGCCTGCATTTTGATAACACAACACTCGTTTGGGCTTTGTGGTGGCCCTAGGACAGTGGGTCACCATCAAAATGTAGTAAAAGTGCAAGGGGAGCTGTAGGAGCAGTGCAGTCTGCTCCCAAGAGTTTTCCAGAGCCCCCACCCTAAGTTGGGTTGGACATTAAAATGATAACCTCTCAAGGGTTTTTTATGGCTTTGCCAGCACTTCCCAGGCTGGTGCTTTCGCTCTACAGCTGGAAGTGCTGTACCCTATAGAGGCAAGGACTATGGCTGCAATCCTTTTGGCATGAAGTGGTTCAGTGTGAATTTTCATGTTTGCATACAGCCACTGGTGATGCCATTTAGCAGCCATGTTTAAAGGGCAGTATTTTATGTTGAATGGTATTAACAATGTCTGCTGCAAGTACTCTCTAGGGTACCATGGTTGTGTTTATAAATGTGATATTTGGATTGCGTTATTGAAGCACAAAATTATGTGGAGTTCACTAATCATCCAGACATGCGTAGGGCCTGTATTCAGTGAATGTTTTAATCAGAACTGGGGTACATAGCACTCTACGCGTTTCGAATTGACGCCTTGATCACTTGTCAGCCATTGCAGCCGGAGGCTCTTTTGAATTCTATGCCAGGACCGGAGGCTTCGGGTTATGCTTCTCCTTCTTCGCTGTTTATTATTTTACAAAACACAGTAGCCAATAAAAATGTACTTTTGTGTAAAACTACAAATCCCATAAACATGACATCAAAGCATCACCACCAATCGACGTCCATACTGTCACATATCTTTGGTAACCTCCATAACCGTTCCTCTTTCTTTGCTGCTTCGGAACGAGTTAAGTACCACCATTCCTTCTCTTAATAATATTGTGATTGTATGTGTTTCAGCAGAACAATATCGCCGCCGGTGGAGTTATGAGTGTGGTCTAAGACTGCTCAAGGCCCTCAGGTGGCGCGCGATTGGCTGAGTATTGATTTTTCTCGCACCCAGCGGGGTACCAGGAAGCAAAGGGGAACGAGCGCCTGAAGCACAAAGACCGTAGCCCTCTTTCTAGCTCGCATCATGCGCACGCGTTATTCGCACCGCTGGCTCCTGTCAGATTCAAATTGCGACAGTGAGCTCACGCTATTAGACCAGGCTGTATTGGGTCGGCACCCACTTGTTTGAAAACGGTCGGGAAGAGCGTTCCCCACACGCCCGTTCGTCAGGGCTGTCATTTGGCTATTATAGGCTTCGCCTGAGGGGGTAATAATTTCTATGTCCACACGCCTCCTAGAGAGAGGTTTCAGAAGGTATTGCATCTGTTCCAGTTTGCCTCCTGTTTGGTCATAGAAGCTTGGGGACCCCCTTCATTTCCTATATTGGAAAGTGAGCATTACTACTCAGGTCTGTGCACTCTAATCACCATGAGTGAGTGTCAGAGACCAGATGATGCAGCCTACTTTGCTGAGCAGGAGGATTTATTCCTCACCGAGGACATTGTCCACGCCCTGGATGCCTCAGTGGCACAACCTGTCAATCGAGCCCTGGCAGTTGTGCTCCAACCTATTGCCAGATAGCTTAAGCACTATGCTCTGACGGTCCCTCCCTATGGCAATCCCATGCCCCTTACTTCCACTGGTCAGGAAAAGCCCCCCAGCTCCCGAATGGCCCCATGCAATGCCCATGGCCCGTCTGTCTCAATCTCAGTCTTCCCCTCAGACTGGGTCCCCCTCCCTGCAGTGACGGACTATGCCCATGCATGTATAAGGAAGGCTCTAGACAAGGACGTCCGGAGTCGCTTCTGGTCTGAGTGTCCATGACCTGACATACCCGACAAGAGAGCTATGACCCTTGAGCTGGGCCCGAATCTGACAACCTTTCTCAAGCACTCCACAAAGGACCCCAAGAAGGGCATAGATAGGTCCTGGAAGTCCTGCCAGGATAAAGTCCTAGACCTCTCTGGTCCGTTATGCAAAATGCTAGACCTGGCGGTGGCAGCAAAGGCGTCCAGTTCACAAGTAGACCCTGATACACTGTCCGGAAGGGCTCAGCTCGCGCTCTGATTATTGGGGAACACTAATTGCGCTATCCCCATGGAGAGGAGAAAGTCTATTCTACTTCATATAGATCCGAAGTTAGCAGACCTCGCAAAAGCAGAACCGGATCCCCTAGCCGAAGGGACTTCTGTTTGGCAACAAATTTGTGAAGGATTTGGGCTAATTCGTCCATACATTCACAGCACTGGACAAAGCCCAGACCTCCATGAACAAGGTCTTCCAAAATTGGATTTTTGCCAGGGCCAGAAGACTTCGAGGGTGCTTGTCTGGCCGTGCCACCTCAAACAGCCTTCACTCATCCTATACCTCGTCAGGCAGAGGATTTTCATCTCTCCTGAGGCACCTTCTACCCTGCCAGAGCCCAAGCAGGTCATGCCCACTTCAACTGAGATGGTTTCAAGAACAATCGAAACCGGCTCCAACCATCAAGGTAGGCCTGATTTCACCTTCTCTAGTAACTCTAGGGTAAAGGACCAGTTTTTCTTCTGCACAATTGGTCGGCACTAACATCAGACCAATGGGTTCCGGAGACAGTTGCAGGTTTCCTTCTAGAATTCTTTGGGAATCCTCAGCAGATGTGCTTGCTGCTTACTATCCATTTTTCCCAACTAGATCTAGCTTTTATTCGGCAAGAGGTCTAACAATTGTTGCTCAAAGACGCAATTGCTCCATGCCATCCGGACCCTTCAGGCTATTGCAGCAATATTTTTACGATAAGAGGGAGTTCAACACCTGGATACTATACCGGCACTTCAAGATGTAAGGGATCCATCTTCTCAGGGACATTCTCAGGTAAGGCGACTGGATGGTATGCTTGGACTTGAAAGATGCCTATCTCACAATTCCAATATTTCTCCCCCACAGGAAATATCTCTGGGGCTGGGGAGCCAGATGCAACTCCATCTCCACAGGAGGGTGTTGGTCTCGTGAAGAGTCTCGGCTTCGCTAAATGGCTTGGAACTGTTTGCAGGCTCATTCGCCATAAAAACTCTGGCCCCTCGTTCCAATTGTTGCGTTCTCCTGTGCATAGACATCGTCTCTGTGTTGCGTTACGTCAACAAGCTAGGCGGGACGAGGTTTCGTATTCTAGCAGAGATAGCGAAGGTGTTTTGGCACTATTGCTTTCCGAATCCGATCTCAGTAACAGCAGAATACCTTCCAGGTCAACTCAATATGATAGCGGACTGGAATTCTAGATTCCTCAGAGATCCCAGCGAGTGGAAACTCCATCCCTTGGTGTTCCAAGCCCCCCAAAGGAGATGGGGACAGTGTCAGACCTCTTTGCGTCTTGTCTCTCCCATCAACTGCATCGGTTCTGCTCTTGGAGACTGGATCCCCTGGCAAATGACATGGATGGCTTTCTTCAACAGTGGACAGGGCCACTTCTTTACGCCTTTCCCCCTTTATAATGATTCCCATGAGTAGCGTCACAATCTCTCATTCAGAAAACAGAGCTAAGTCTGATCTCTCCTCTCTGGAGAGCTCAGCCTTGGCTCCCAGTTCTCCTGGAAATGTCCAGGGACTTCCCGGTTCGGATTCCCTCGATCCCGGAACTATTGTTGGACCCAGCAGGTCAAACACATCCTCTTCTGATCCAGGACAAATTACACCTCATGGCCTGGTGCATTTCAGGGAACGTTGGCACCTGCCAGGCCTTTCGGAGCAATCTGTTTCTTTCATCCCAGCATACTGGTCAGACTCCACCCATAAACGTTAATCCTCGGCATGGCGTAGATTGGTGGGTTGGTGCAGCCCTCAGGATTTGGAACCCTTGGGGGCCCCAGTTGCTGCTGTAGTAAATTTCTTGGCAGAGGTAGCATCTGAGGGGCTAAGTTTCTAAACAGTAAATAATTATAGATCCGCTATATCAGCAGGCCATGTATTTATAGACGGGAAACCAATAGGGCAAACATCCTCTTGTGTCTAGGATGATGAGGGGTATCTGATTGGCTAATCCTGCTCAACCGAAGTATGCTCATCTTTGGGATGTAAATATCTTAAACTTTTTGCGACAATAGCCTTGTAAAACAGACTTATCCAGACTTATCAGCTAAACTGACTATGTTGTTGTGTTTAATATCATGTAGACGAGTGTCAGATGTGAGAGCTCTAGACATTTCTGGCCACATCTTTACGTCAAATGGAGTTACCTTTTCAATATCAAGACGTTTTATTACAAAACCAGTTTTGGATGTAGCCTCGGTTGTCTTACAACAGTTCTAAACAAGGATAATCCGAAGCCTCCGGTCATGACATAGAATGAGAAATTTTCTAGCATATGCAACAAGAATTTTCAATTCTATTAAGGACACAGAGGCAAGGATTATCTAACCCAATAGACTTAGGCCCTCATTACAATCTCAGCGGAGGTGCTGCTGGTCGACAGAAGACCACCAGCACGCAGAACCCCCGCCGGCCACATTATGAACATCCAGCTGGTCCGGCAGGCGGAAACAGTGTTTCCGCCATCTGGCAAAGGTGGAATCAGGGCCTGAACATTAACACCGGCTGGGCCAGTGTAAACTGCCAGGGAAAGGCTGGTGAAATCAGACTCATTATCCAGTGCACAGTGCTGCTTGCAGCGCTGCTCTGTTGGATCAGAAACGCCGCCTCCGCCAGGCTACCTGGTGGCGGGAGCCTGGGGATGGCGGCGTTTCATCCGTGGTGGTTCTGCCACATCCATTATATGACGTCTGAACCGCTGTGCCGTTGGCGGAAGTTACCACTACCACCGGCATGGCGGTCCAGAACGCCAGGTATGTAATGACCCCCTTCGTTTTTTCCCACCCAGAAATAGTATGTTCATTTAACTGTTCATTTAATTCAATGCAATTTTGATCATGTTGTTTTTACTTATTGCTAAATACATTGCAAAGTCTATTTCCCTACGACTGCATATGTATAATACATGTATTCAAACAATATCCAACTGAATGTAACATAGACATTTTTTCTTTTATTCCAGAGTCCGATCAGAAGACTGCGTGATGAAACTTCTTGTTGCGTATTCTACAAACTTTCTCAGTGTTACAACCAAAAACAATAACATAGAAAAAGGACACAGAAAAAAGACATCAAGCAGGGAAAGTATGCCGCCATCTTAAAACGGACGTGACCATGCCAGCACAAGAGCCACAAATTACTAAACAATGTACATTACATTTTAGGAACCAATACATATCCATATATACAGTGCTGGTATACGAAAATTTAAAATTCATTACAAATGAAGGATAAATAAACGTATATTTTGTTTAAAGTGACAGTGTTCGTGCAGTGGCATGTGTAAATTTGTATATGCACAGTAGCATCAAGCCCAAGTGGTTAAAAATAATTTAAAGTCATAAATTGATACCAAATCTAAATAAAATGCAAAATTTAAGAAACAACATGTATATAACAAACCACCAAGTTCATGTGCACTAAATAGTCAATTACAATACACAGTATCATCCATCCACAACATATAAAAAAGAAAATACCGAATGGTCGAAGTAAATATATCTTAATTTATAATCTGCAACACTGATGCTGAGAGATATTCACTTTTTCATAAAACCTGGCAATCTGGAAGACATACAAAACACGCAAAATTCAATAAAACATGAATAAAGACATTGATGGCCTATACCTGGGGCCAAGACAAACAATGTAGACTATAATATACAAATCCCTTTATAAATATAATGTAAACAAACAGCAACTGTACACAAATTAAATCTGCATCTACAAAACAGGCTGCTTATAAGAGGTTTTATCTTAGGTGCACACTCAAATCCTCATTCAGATTCAACTCTTTTGAGATTCTAGTCTGTAAAATTAATACATTTCTTAAGTCCAACCTCCTGAAACTGAGCTCTCAATCACTGCCTCTCATGGCCTCCCCTATCCTATCCGGGAATAAAAAAAAACAGTTTAGTGGAATCACTACTATGGCGGTCATTCTGACCCTGGCGGTCAAAGACCGCCAGGGCGGAGGACCGCGGGAGCACCGCCGACAGGCCGGCGGTGCTCCAATGGGGATTCCGACCGCGGCGGGAAAGCCGCGGTCGGACCGGCACCACTGGCGGGCTCCCGCCAGTGTACCGCCGCCCCATTGAATCCTCCAAGGCGGCGCAGCTTGCTGCGCCGCCGAGGGGATTCCGACCCCCCCTACCGCCATCCAGATCCCGGCGGTCCGACCGCCGGGATCCGGATGGCGGTAGGGGGGGTCGTGGGGCCCCTGGGGTCCCCTGCAGTGCCCATGCCACTGGCATGGGCATTGCAGGGGCCCCCGTAAGAGGGCCCCTACATGTATTTCACTGTCTGCTGCGCAGACAGTGAAATACGCGACGGGTGCAACTGCACCCGTCGCACAGCTTCCACTCCGCCGGCTCGATTCCGAGCCGGCTTCATCGTGGAAGCCTCTTTCCCGCTGGGCTGGCGGGTGGCCTGAAGGCGACCGCCCGCCAGCCCAGCGGGAAAGTCAGAATTACCGCCGCGGTCTTTCGACCGCGGAACGGTAACCTGACGGCGGGACTTTGGCGGGCGGCCTCCGCCGCCCGCCAAGGTCAGAATGAGGGCCTATGTTTCTCCTGGAAGTGGTGTGCTACTGGATAAGTGTTTTTTGTAAATATTTCCCATAGTTTTTGTGATATGTCAGTTTATTTGCGCTTATACCTATGGATTATTTTTTGTAGTTTACAGGCTTTGATAGGGTTTATGCTGCCCCTTTTTAAAAAAAGACCCAACCTATTCATTGTATATTTTTTTCTTTTTTTTCACAGGTGCATCTCTGTGGATGCAAATACAATGATTGTTTTATAAAAGTTGGAACACCTACTACTCTCACCCCCCCCCCCAGCCTTGTTAAGCATTCAGATTTTTTTTAATTTGATTTGTTCACAATTTCACATGCTCTGAAATCGCATCCCATGCGCTAATTTTGCAATGTGCTAGTTTTTAAAAAGAAAAGAAAAAACATCATAACCGGGGTGCAATTTTACATGTAATCATTTTGCATATGATTTTTTTTATTTCCGCATACAGTTTTATATGCAGCTTTTTTTTTCTTTGTGTAGGTAGGCCAAGGCAGTACAGGGTTGATAGTTTGACTTAATGGAGCTTTTTCTGTGATGCCCCACTCTGTGCAAGAGTGACTAATCGTGAGAAATAACAGCCACAGCCAAATGGAGGGGAATTACTTTAATCTCCCATAATGACAGGGATGTACTCCATGCCACCCTTGAAAGCCCCACACGATCAACTCTCCCTCTCACATGTTAGAGCGAGTTTTTCTCTTGTGATTTCATTTAATAAGGAAAGCCGCGACGCAGGGCATCCAACCGAAAACCACAAACCAGCCCTCCTTTCTGAGCTTGTTGGATGCAATCACACGCGTAAGGAATATCTATGTTTCTCTCTGCAGACCAAAAAAGGACAGTTATAATGCGGATTTTGGGCGGTTGCGTACCCTCGAGCCAGTCAAAGGAGATTTAAACGTGTTTAGAGCAGAGATGAGAGAAAGCAGGAGACCCTTGAAGGACAGAACAAATGCCTTGAAAAAAGACTTCCGCACCGCCAGGACAATTATGGGCTATTTTAAAAAAATACTCCCGTCTCGCTTCTCAGATTTTCTAGCAATTTGCCAATCCACACTACTACAGTTCATAAAACATCAAAAACTGCGAGGTACAGTAGTACTTATCGAATCCGAGCCGTGAACCAAGCTTCATCAGCCATCTGTCTCTCATTTAAGCAGAAATTGTAACTAGGAACTGGGCGGAATAGCCCACTTTGCGAAGAATGGGCGACATTTTGCGAAATGACTGTGAAGTGTTTTGGATGTAGCGGATCAAAAATTTGACTACGGATATTTTGCCATATTTGCTGACAGAAATTACTGTAACTGAAATAATCGTAATACTTACTTGGATCCAGATTGACTGGTGTTTATAAACTACTACATACTAGTGTTTACAGAAAATTCGAAATTAATGGATCTTGAGTTTTATTTCACTTCTTTTGACTACTGCGCTGACAACGCTAGAACTCTACGTTTAGCCACTAGGGGGTTATTCCAACTTTGGAGGAGGTGGTAATCTGTCCCAAATGTGACGGATTTACCACCAGACGTATTACGAGTTCCATAGGATATAATGGACTCGTAATACGGCTGGTGGTATATCCGTCACTTTACCGTCACTTTTGGGACGGATTACCACTTCCTCCAAAGTTGGAATAACCCCCTAGATCTCCCTTTTTCAAAGAGGACACTGGCCCTCATTACAACTTTGACGGGCGGCGGAGGCCGCCCGCCAAAGTTGCGCCGCAGGAATACCGCACCGCGGTCTGAAGACCGCGGCCGGCATTCTGAGTTTCCCGCTGGGCGGGCGGGCGGCCGCCTTAAGGCCGCCCGCCAGCCCAGCGGGAAACAACCTTCCCACGAGGACGCCGGCTCGGAATCGAGCTGGCGGAGTGGGAAGGTGCGACAGGTGCAGTGGCACCCGTCGCGTATTTCACTGTCTGCAATGCAGACAGTGAAATACAAAGTGGGGCCCTCTTACGGGGGCCCCTGCAGTGCCCATGCCATTGGCATGGGCACTGCAGGGGCCCCCAGGGGCCCCACGACAAGCCATACCGCCATCCTGTTCCTGGCGGCCGAACCGCCAGGAACAGGATGGCGGTATGGCTTGTCAGAATCCCCTCGGCGGCGCAGCAAGCTGCGCCGCCTTGGAGGATTCAAACGGGCCACGGGAAACTGGCGGGAGACCGCCAGTTTTCCTGTTCTGACCGTGGCGTTACCGCCGCGGTCAGAATGCCCTGCGGGGCACCGCCAGCCTGTCGGCGGTGCTCCCGCGTGCCGCGGCCCTGGCGGTTCTATACCGCCAGGGTCGTAATGAGGGCCACTGACTTTCACTTGAAAAGCTACAGTCTGTCAAGTGAGGGTGCTGGCCCTTAACATCACCTCACTAAGGGCCAGATGTATCAAAGCCTTTTGTATTCGCAAACAGTGCGAATGGCCGTTTGCGAATGCAAAAATGACTTTTCAGTATGTATGAAAGGCATTCGCTATGCAATTTTAAGGATTCGCTAAAATAGCGATTCCTTAAAATTGCGACCCATTTAGAGAATCGCAAATTGCGATTCTCTAAATAAGAAATCGCAAATAAGGAATCCTTATTTGCGATTTCTTAAGCACATGGATCAAGCTTTTCCTTAATGCATATTGGGCATTAAGGAATCGCAATTTGGTGGTAACCATGTGCAAATTTTAGAAATGCATTAAAAATGCATTTTTAAAATTGACATGTAACGCACACATGCCCCTTTGGCATGTGTGCACCTTACATGTCCTAAAATAATTTTTGGGGGTGCAGCAGAGTGGGCCTTAGGTCCCCAGCACCCTGGGGTTTGCATTTCCGAAATTGCGAATTCCAGTTAGGAATTCGCAATTTGGGAAATGCAAAAAATTTACAAATATGGTCCTACAAGCCCATAGGTGTGAATGGGGTCAGAATAGTTATTTGCGATTCGGTAATAACATTTGCGATGTTTAAGAAATCGCTATTACCGAATCGCAAATATGATACATACCATTTTGCGACTCCGAAATAGGGATTTCTTAAAAATCGCTATTTGAGAATCGCAAAATGGATTCTTGATACATCTGGCCCTAAATTAATTGGTGTTGTATAAACTTGAAATGCTACTTAAAAGGCAGGTCATCCAAATGATCAATGCTCAGTCAGTGTTGAAAGGGCACAGAGGTTAAGGGGGACCGTGTTGGAGTTTGGAACACATTTTCACAAATGACTAAAACGTGGGTTGATATTGACACTTATAGACAGGACATTCTCCTCTGAAGTGGTCTTTTTGATGCAAAAGACAGGCAGAAACAATCAATGGACTTACTCTTGATTCATAAAGAGCATGATCTTAATTCCTTTTTGCAGTTCACAAATGTCTGTTTTAAAGACAGATCAGGGAGATGTAAGCATCTAAAACACAAACTGACACTCAGGGATCAGCCTTCCCCCTTCAAATATACAGGCACTATAGCTATTTCCACTGGTGATGGGTACATCTAAATATGTGAGCGACTAAGGTGATCTCCATATGACTTTTGGTTGGCGTTGGCTATACTCACTTGGAAACACCCTCTCACTAGTTTGGCACATCTGAAAAAAGTGTTTGCCTGTTGTAAGAAGATATTTCACTCCAGAGATAAATCTTCTAGGGCCACATGTAGGTAGCTGTTTGCACGTCGCAAACAGCGAATTTAGCTGTTTGCGATGTGCAAAAAGCACATCGCAATGCACAAACCCCATTTTGCGATTCGGTAACCTGGTTACTGAATCACAAAACAGGTGTGCGACTCACAATTAGGAAGGGGTGTTCCCTTCCTAATGGCGACTTGCAGTGCCATGTAGGATTGTTTTGTGAACGCGGTCGCAAAACAATCGCAGTTAGCACCCATTTCAAATGGGTGCTAAACCATTCGCAAAAGGGAAGGGGTCCCAATGGGAACCCTTCCCCGTTGTGAATGTCACTGAAAACATTTTTTCAGAGCAGGCAGTGGTCCTATGGACCACTGCCTGCTCTGAAAAAATGAAACAAAAACGTTTCATTTTTTGTTTTTGTATTGCATCTCGTTTTCTTTTAAGGAAAATGGGCTGCATTACAAAAAAAAAACTGCTTTATTGAAAAGCAGTCACAGACATGGTGGTCTGCTGTCTGCAGCAGGCCACCACCCCTGTGAGGACCGCCATTCTCAAGGGTGTCGCAAATTGCGACCTACCTCATGAATATTCATGAGGTGGGCATTTGCGACCCCCTTGCGAATCGCTAACTTTGTCAAGGACACTGTTGTGCATAAGGTTTTGAAACTCGCAATTTGCGAGTCGCAAAACCAAACGTATGTACATGTGGCCCCTAGTCCTTTATTTACACCACCACAACTTCCTGTCAGCTGAGTGGCACAAGGTGACAGTTGGAATCTTCCGGTGACATGACATTACATCATCAGGGGAGGAAAGCATCCACCGGGGAAAAGGGGAAGGGGAAAAGCTGGATGGGAAAGCCACATAGGATTGGATATAACACATTTCCTTATTTAAGGAGCGAAACAAACGAAGGCTTAGTTCATAACCAACATATGCAACAAGCAGTAAAGTGCTGGTAATTAGCAACAATATACAATAAGACAATAGTAATAATGAAGTTACAGCATGCAGATGCAGAAAAGAGAATATGGAAAGAAAGAAACAGTACATCAGCCAATCCATCACAAAATCCTTATGCCACATAGGTGCACAATGCATTCTTCTTGACCGCTTCCCAGTGTCTACCTTGTTGTGTGTCGCCATAGAAACTTGTTCGTGTAGTAAAGAGCAGTAGCTGGTGGCACACCTAGCAATCTTATCTACTTCCCATGTTTGTGCATTTTCTAGAATAATGACATTCCTACCTACACTCTTGATTCTAACAGGATGGGAAAAAGTGCTACCTTCCACAAACTTCTTCTCTAGCAATTTCACCTTTATCCATTCTCCTAGTTTGAAATTAGAGATATTGACACATTTGAGATGATCTTATCCTTTTTTATATTTGCCTTGTTGAGTACTTATTCTTTGCATAATGTTTCACCTGTCTGTATTGACTGAAGTATCCCTTGTATCCCAAGAGGCTGACATTTTTGTTCTTGATTTTCTCCCCTTCAATGAAATGAATGGCGATACACCTGTGACACTATTAGGAGTGGTCCTATAAGCCCATATTGTATCATGTATTGCCCTGTTTATAGGAACACACATTTTCTCTGCCCTCTGTATGCAATCTTTCAATAACCAATTAACACGTTCAACCAACCCATTCGCTTTTGGGCAGTATAGTGATGTTCAGAGATGTTTTATGGACATTTCATTGAGAAACTCTTGCATCTGGTGAGAAGTGAACTGCACCCCATTGTCTGTAATGAGGATCTCTGGTATGCCTTCATCATAAATTGTACTTTTCACGAAATTGAATAAAGTGTTTGTGGTGACATTGTGGACACATTTGATAACTATCCAACACAAGTGATAATCAATTAAAACCAATATAAAGCATCCTGTTAAAAATGTATGGTTTAGTGGGCCAATAATATCCAGCATAACTTTTGTCCATGGTCTACATGGGACATCAACTGGTGACAGGGGAGGTACAATGGATTTAGGAGTTTTGTCATTGTTTACGGAGTCAGTATAATTCTTCACCACATTCTCAATCATGGTGTCCATGTTGGGCCACCAGTAGTCTGACCTCAGTTTTTTTTTGTGGGACTCCGCCGTGATGGTCCATGTGAGCAAGGTCAATTATTCTCTCCCTCATTCCACAGACAGGGGTTATTTTTTCTCCTCAACAGATGAATTCTCCGGAATCACTCAGTGCTAGTCATTCTTCCCAATACTTTGCAATGGAGTCGGACAATTTAATTTTATCAGTAGGCCAACATTATTGAATGTACGTGGTCAGAGTTATCATTTCCTCATACTCTTTTATTTTTCGTTCCCACTCATTGACATTTATACTGGCTGTTTTTACTTCCCGTACAAATTCCTCAGAGGTTTTCTTCTTCTTTCCCTATGTCAATGTTGAAGGGATTGTGTGAAAGATCATTTTCAACTACATTTTGCGAACCCGGGACATACATCATTCTGAAATTGTAACCTTCAAGTCCTAGCACCCAACGAGAGATTCTAGGTGTTGTCCGCTCTGACCCTCTGGTGGTGACTGCAAAAATCAAGGATTTGTGGTCCGTTCTAATAGTGAATGGTATTCCCCATAAGAATAGTTTAAGGTGCTTGACCACCCAGTACCATGGCAGAGCTTCCTCTTTGTTACAGAGTATCTGGTTTCTGCTCCTTTTTTGTGCCCTTGAAGCAAAAGCCACAATCTGTTCGATGCCATCTACTTTTTGATTTAGGGTGGCCCTTACTTCTTTGTTGCTGGCATCTGTAGTACTTTGTGTAGGCCCATTGGGATCAACCTTTCCTAATGATGGGCTTTTGTAGTAGCAGATTCGACACACTCAAATGCTGTTTGTCAGTTTTCCCCCATACAAATGGAACCTTGACATTGAGTAAACTGCGTAAGGGTTCTACAATTGTAGCAACATTTTGTCCACATTTTGAATACAATTCTGATAACTCTGGGAATGATTTGAGTTCCTCTTTATTGGAAAGTGCTGGGGCTTTATTAATTGCTTCTACTAAGTTGTACTTTGGTTTAATTCCTTCTTGGGAAATGGTGTACCCTAGGTGTTCTACGGCTCTCACTCCTATGTGATATTTTTCATTCCTAATGCCTGCCTCTCTGAGCCTAGTTAGGACTTCTCTGAGTGTAATGTCATGGTTTTCTTCATCATTGCCATAGATTAGAATATAATATTGAAAGTACATGGTGTGCTGGACCCCTCGCAGTATATGTTGCATGATTCTTTGAAATGCACCTGCAGCTGATGCAAAGCCAAAGGACATGCGTTTGTACTGGAAGGCCCCTAAGGGTGTGTTGAAAGACATTAGGTGCCTCAGTTGAGGATCTAACTCTACCTGATGGTATGCGGCAGAGAGATCTAAGACACTAAAGAATGAAGCATCCTTAATCAATGTGAGCGCTTCATGAATGTGGGCCAAAGGGTGTCTGTCAGCAAAAATGTTGGAGTTAAGGTCACACCAACCAAGATAAAGCCTGATGTGTCCTTTGGTAGACATATGGGCTATTACTATTGGGGCCAGCCATTCTGAACATTCCATTGGCTCAATTACATCATAGGTCAGTAATTTATCAAATTCTTCTTTCACTCCAGAGATAAATCTTCTACTCCTTTATTTACACCACCACAACCTCCAGTCAGCTGAGTGGCACAAGGTGACAGTTGGAATTTTCAGGTGACAAGGCATTACATCAATAGGGAGGGAAGCAACCACCAGAGAAAAGGAAACATGGGAAAAGCTGGATGGGGGGAAACCGTTTAGGATAGTAGGATAGGACAGTGTCCTTTTTGTATAATTTCAGAAAGTATCTCATTTTGAAACATAAAGCCACAGCTGGTGCAGTACCACTGTAAATACTATTCTAGAAAAAGTAATTGCCATCAAGACAATTGTCTTACTGTAAAATATACAATTATACAAGGAGGCCTAATATGTGAGTACTGCCAGTAGAAGTAGAAGTTGTTTGTGTCCAGTAGAAATAGAGGCACATAGTGCTGCAAGTCTAATGCCTAATATTCCTCAATACTGTACAGTTGAAGTGTGGGTCTCAGTATATGTACCAAAACAAAAAACACAAAATATTGTGCCAGCAGCTGGTTCAGACCAATCAGAGTTTTGTGGCACATACCATCTCATGCTCCTTAAGGCGCCAGATCATACCAATTCAGCATATTACTAATTCTGTTAGATGATAATGCCTAGTAAAGCTGACAAAGACTGAAACTTTCAAAATGCACAGATCTGTAAAATGGAATCCCAAAATTGAAAACATGGATTTCTGCTGACTTTGAAGCAATCTGGCAACCCTATCATTAACTAAACTGAATGTGGAAAAACTATCACTGGCAAAGCCCTTGCAGCCTAGAACCACGAGGGAAGCACCTTCACTTTATTGCCCACATGCCCCCCTCCCCAAATTGGGCACCATTAATAGTAAGGGCCAGTAGGTGACAAAATGAGCTGTCTGCATCCTACCACTTACCAACCCACAAAGACTCTCCATCTACCTTTTGAGTTATAATAAATGTATATTAATTTATTAATCTAACTTTGTGTGCAGTTTTACATATTCTTGAGGTTGTGCTATTATTTATTTTTAAGAACTTTGAGAACATCTGATCACTCATGCCCAGATTTACTAATGCTTTGCATTCATTTGGCATTACTTTTCTAGTAAAAACTTTTAAGATGTGATTCAATATCCAACACAAATTTGGATATGTGTTGGATAGTATCCCAAAGTAACAAACATAAAGTTGTGAAATGAGTCTTACCTTACATTTTGGGAGCATTCTGTGGGTGTGCATGAGCGTTCCCTTACAACCACACATGGGCTTTGATGCAAATCATCATCTGCAAAGAATCGTAGACAGGGATTGCCTCTTTGAGGCATATGCCTTTTTCTCCTAATGTTTCTTACTTTGTATGTGTGCTGCACAGTACAGCATACGTACAATATGGTAAAAGCCTTAAAGAATAGTTTTTGTACTGGTTTGCAAGGGTGTCTCCGTTGGCGAATGGCTGGCAAACATGTGCTAGTACAGGGAGAGTAGCTATAGCGATGTTCTGCTCTCTCCCTTTTGTGCAACACAGCACTGTCTGCATTGTGTGACTTAGTAAATCTAGCCCACAGTATTTGTTGTGTAAGTGTGTTACATATGTCAGAGAATACATTTAAAAGGGATTTGTTTAAATTTTAATAGTCAAATATTGGCATGTGGGTGCTATCTTTTTTTACTTTTTCAGCAGTCGTCTGCATGTTGTGTTTCATATCATCTATATCTGTATCACAATATTTGTGACAAAGAACTGTGCTCATCTAAACACAAGATTGAATTACCAGAAACAAACTCTTAATCAGCAATTGAGTGCCAGATAATGGTACAGCAGTGTAGTAGGTTAATGCATCTTGTGCATATACTGCACAGAATTTTAAACAAGGAAAAGGGGATACTGTAGGTCAAAAGTTAGTATGACAAAAAATACACTGAAATTAAGTGGAATGTCTAAGATCAAAAAGTTAAAAGAATACCACTTTAGAGCATGGCGTTAAATCGGGAGGCATTGCCCAGTTGCATTTCTGATAGTCTTTACCTCCCAAACCATACATTTCTTTGGTTAAACCTTATTTTGCTGATGTTAATGGGGCATGTTTGCACAGAATTAAAAAAAATAAAAAATAATAACATTTTTGAAAATGTATGTAACAACACATTTTAATTTATTAATTTATTGTTACATTATTATTACATTCAAAATAGGTTATTAAATTCAGGTGGATGCAAGGATAAGGGCAAGACTCTTGTGTTGCCCACAAGGTCTGTAAAGCACTTTACATGCTGGTCTAATGTTATCGCATAGGCAAAGGTTCATACACATTAGGCAGCCTGATTTTTTAACTTTAGAGACTATCATGAGTTACTTTTGGAGACTTGAATAAATGACATTACAGTAATCAAGTGTGCAAAGACCAGTGGGTTCTGAGCTCCACATGGTGATCATTTTGTTAAGTGGTAGATTTTTTAAATGCTGGAGACAGCAAATCATTGCATTGCTTTGGAGTGTGAGAGAGAGAGTACAGCATAGAAAATGCCCTGGAGGTTCCTTACTTTTGTTGAGACATTTAGGGGTGTTGCTAGGCCAGTGGGTCAAGTGAAAGGCAGAGAATTAGTTTCCACACAAAACGCCCCTTTCCCTCGGCCCCTGTCCACATCAGCACATCAGGATTTTTGTTTTGACTTAGTACATACAGAGGAAACTGTCCTTCATGTAAAGGAAAATGTGATTGAAAATTACAGTGAGAGTAGCTTGTGTTGTGAGTGACATATCCCTCATTGCGTCTTTGGTTGTGATTTGGTGTGCCGCTGTCACCGTTTTGCTTCAGCAACACGCTCCAAGGAATGGCACGCGACTGCTATGTGAATATATTAGAAAGTTAGGCCACAAGGGCATAGCCATCATATTCTAGAAAGCTGGCTGGAAAAACGCATATATCAATACTGAAGCACATTTTGCAGATTTATTGACAACCGTGAAGGCTAATAAAATGAAGTGAGAAAGACTTTCCGTGCACAGTTCCTCACATCCACGCCCTGGCCGCTGTGCACTAGCACCGAAGCTGTTTTGTAGAACGCAGAACCTGGCAGTAAAATATTGCGCCCCATTATTTAGGAGTTTCAAGCAAACAACTTGTGTGCTCTAGGCACATAAATTGTGATTGAACCGACCAAAAACACGATCAATGTAGCTTTAGGTGAATGTTTGTTTAGTCTGGTGAGGCTGAGGCGTGAAGCATTTAAAGGCTACCCTGAAATATGAATAGAGAGGGCATTCAATGTCTCTTGGGTGGAAAGAGGTGCAACACGTAGCAGTCATCATAGAAATTCACTTTCACCTTTGATCAAGCATGCATCACGTGATCCACTTCCATGATGCTGCCCTTGTCACGTGTGTGTTATAAAGAGTGTAGCGAGATCAGACACATTTTACAGTGTGAAGGGACGCTGGGAGTGTAAGGATTCATAGGAGGGTCTCGCCCATAGCTAAATACTACATAGTAACACATCCAGGTACCTGTGACTGACTCCACAATTCCGGGAACTTTCGCCGTGAACTTGTGTCATAATTCGGTCTTTATGGTTACAACAACCTGTACGCTCTGATCGAGGACATGCATAGCCTGTCTCGCGGCTATAGGGAATTAGTTTGTTCCAGCGTCAAACACTCGTATCCTCAGCACCCAAGCAATCCAGATAAGTAGTTATACAAATCAATACATCACCGACCTCATAACTAGCCCTGACCGGCCGCTCTCTGACCAAGTCATGTTTCTAGATTGAATCTCCATAGATTTCACTTTGGCATTAGGGCACTTTTCTCCCCTTTGTGAGTAATGAGGACACAATAAATAGGTGCGGCAAGGACAGGTTCATATTAATTGCCTGAAGTCCTGACCTTGATGCATTACCAAAGGAACCATGACATAATTTGCCACTGTAGCTGTCCCTATGATGGAAAGTGGGGTTTGGTACCTGGTGGTGTGTTATGTCTAAGATAGCTCCCATTTCCTTAATAAGGTAGTTAGTTGTGTCCCACCTGTACTTATTTTTGCACACACACGTTGTTGGACCAGGACTGGCAATGTATCATGTTTCATTCACTATTTTGCTAGGAGTACTGGATCAAAGTTTGATTGGTTTCCCTCAATCTTCAGTGATTACTCATTGACTCATGTTGCAAAGATGATGAGGTTCCAGGACGGCTCTGGAGAAATGGTCTGCCAAGTGGTGCGAGTCAGTGTAGTGTTGATCCATCCAGCCCTTCTGTCCCTGAGGGTCCTGTCCCCTCATTAGCGAAAGGCTCCTCCCAGGCTAGGACGCCCCAGGAAAATTATACAATGCTAGCATACACCAGGGAGCCTCAAGCAAAACCCAGCTGTACAGGTCTACCCTGCTCTGCAGCTTCACACAACAGTGTCCACTATAGTTACTTCTATAGTCTCTCTTGTTCCATATGCTGCAACATCCCTACAGCTATTCACAAGACTGCCTAACTGCATTTCACTGTCACTGACACCAAACTCTTTAGAGCACTGCTCTCTTCTCCTTTTGCATGAGGGCATTGAACTTGAAAAGATGGCAAAGTTGGGACAAATTCATGCAGGCTATTGTGATATTTGTTGCATTATATTGGACCAAAATGGGCAGTCTGGAGTTATCTTCCTCATTGGCTAAGTTCTCACTTAGTGAGTTGTTTCTCAAATGGTAGGTGTGATGGTGGCAATAGAGTCTGGTAGAGTGTCTGGGAAGGTAAAAGAATGGAAATGTGCTGCAAAAAATTATAAAATGTGTGTGTTGTAAACTATGTATGTTGTATGGACATAAAAAAGGAATTTTCCACAGAGGTGAGTAGTTTCCACCTGCCTTTTACCTGAGGAACAGATATGTGAGGAAATTCATCTTTTTGTTATATTCTTCATGTCTAGCCTTTTGATGTCTAGAATTGCTGTGGGCTGTTGTCTAGACCTGAGCAACGTGTATTCTGCTCCAACATGAAAAACATTTTTGTGGACATTTCGTTAACTGACACTTTGGTAATCCAATTTTAATTTTGCGCAATTGTTTTGTACAGAAGTGCAAAGTTAAGTTATGGGATGCAAAAACATTTTTGTGGACATTTCGTTAACTGACACTTTGGTAATCCATTTTAATTTTGCGCAATTGTTTTGTACAGAAGTGCAAAGTTAAGTTATGGGATGCAAAAGCGTAATGCATGTATTGTTTCCCCTTTTTGCAAATATATGCTTAGATATTCAGGGGCATATTTACCAATATATCACGCAGCGTAACAAGTCACCTTGGTGCGCTGTGTGATAGGGAAAGGGCAAGAATGCGCTGTACTTAATATTGTGCAGCGCACTCATGTAATTTCCCAGTGATGGTGCACACTGTGCTGCCTAGCACCAACGCAGGCTCCAAAGGTGCCTGTGTTGTAAGCATGATTGTTTTTGTGCAGGAATGGACTCTGAGCCGCACAAAAATAATCCTTTGAGGCATATAAGTAACAATGAGAAATAAAGATTTTTCCTCGGAGGGAGCCAGAGAGCCAAGCCACAAGATGGCCGCTACCTAGAGTGGCTCTGCCAGCCGAAAAATCACTCTGTAATTCATCCATAGTGCTAGGTTGCTCGAACCACCGCAATTAGCTGGCACCTGAAGTGGGAGGCGGGGTGAGGTGGCCACGCTCATAATCTTTGCTGTCGAAGGCCCCGGGGAGGAATCCTGTGGTGGGCTTGAGCTGGGCCAGTGTGAGGCTGATGCCGCTGGCTGATGCTGAGCGCTGCACCTAGCGGGCTCCCAGATGAGATCCTCGCTGCGGGCCCCATGAGATTTGATGTGGAGTGTGTTGTGACACCACGCCCCCTGAGGATGGGCCCTTGTGGGGGCAGGTTGCTGCAAGTAAGGTGAGGAGACAGCTGGGCCTGGGTGGCTCTGCTGCAGCAGCCGCAGCCATGTGCTCTGCGGTGGTCCGGGAAGACTAGTGGCACAGCGGAGGTGAAAGCTGTGGTTGGTCCCATTACACACAGCACATGGTAGGGCGCCCTCTTCTCCCCACCCCCTGTTAGTGACGTGGGTGTGTTACTGGAACCTGCAGCCCAGCCTGATTCACTGGGGCATGCCCACTGGTGCTTCCTGCCTCGAGTCTGCTTGTGCCCCCGCTCTTCCTATATAGGTGCTGGGGTGAGGCATGACTTGAGGGTTCATGGAGGACTGGTGCCTGTAACCTCATCTGCTGCCATCTGCATATGATTCCTGACACCTGGTGGGCTATTTTGGTGGCTAAATAACTGTGTAGATTGCATGACACAGGGGCTTTGATCTTCTCTACCCTTTCTTGCCATCCAAGTTCATTAGTGAGTCTGCTCATGCCCCCAGTCCCCGTGAGGCTCCCTGTGCTGGCCAGAGGCAGGACTCACTACACAGCTGCAGGCATCCTAAGTAATCTAAGTTGCCCTTTAGGGTAAATGACAGACACATGCAACAACTCAGATCATGGCTCCTGCACTACTAAAGAGGCTCCCACTGGTGCAAGTACACTGGACCAAAACATCAGGAAAATGTGGCTTGATGTCCAGAACTGCCTCTGCACTATTGACTCCAAAATAGATTAATTGACCAGCAGAATGGACCATATGGAGGAGAGAGTGGAAAAGCAAAGGACTCACAGGCCCAGAAGTGTACTGAAGTGGTGGTGTCTGAGGTCCTTCTTTTATACACAGTTGTGCCTTTGAAGAGTGAGGAGAAACTTCCAGAGGCATGCCTTTGAAGTGCACAGATGCCCTGCCTTCCTGACCTGGCTCCAGACTAACAATAGGGGGTGTGCAGCTCTTTGTGTGGAGACAGGACTCATCCCATTTAGATGCATGTGAGGCTGGGCCCAGCTCCCTTCTCCCATCCCACCAGTGATGGTCCATCCAGTCACACCTAAGCTCCCATTGTGTGTGGCCGTCTAGGAGGAATACACAATGCCCAACTGTACCCAGGCATGTGACCAGAGAGAGGCTGTAGGCACCAAATGGCTAAGGCAGGAAAATGCCAACTTTCTAAAAGTAACACAAAAGGATGATGACCTGAGTACTGAAACTTTTCAAACACTCACCCAACGTCACAGACCTGGGTTTAGTCCATCATTCTTTTGCTCCCCATGCCACCCCAGTTTGGACCCAGCCATATGCAAACCAGTCTTGACCCTCTTCCCCATGGGAACAGTCCAGCCCAAACTGCCAGGCCAGGTCCTCCCTGGAACGGAAACAAGCATCCTGGGACCGGTTTCAGGGTATCATCCTTCGTCATCCAGGCTGCCCCACATGTTCTGCCTATGCAACAGGACCCTGAGGGATCGCCGTAGGCTTCAGCACCCGCTATGGGTACATCTGGGGGTCCGCACATGCCGACATGAAGCCCTAAGTTGCCTCAACTTTGTCAATCAGAAACTGATCACCTAAACTGTGAGATATCTGGAGGGAGTGGAGTGGACCTGGCTGATACAGCCACTCAAGACCAAAAGACATAGGACTCTGCCATGGTCCTATAACAACAGCACCACTGAACTAAATGGTACTCACACTTTCTTGGCATATATGCACTTTAGGACTCGGTGTTTGCCCGATGGTGATTTCACTTTTTAACTAGTATGGCAGTGATGCACTTCCAGCAACAGGGTAGGAAATCTCTGCATTTTAAGAACCGGAGGTTCTTTTAGTGGCACTATTTTTGATGTGTAATATGTGTCTCCATTTGAATTTCAGTGTAAAGGTTTTAATTAACTGAGCACTTAATAAAATGATTAATTCATTCATTCATGACTAACAGACCACTCTCTCTGAACTGTATGTTGAGTGTATATAGTACTGTATTAGAAACTTGAGGACACCGACACACAGCTAAAAACTAAAATGAGACACCTAGGTAAAACATCTCTTCCCCAATCCATTGTTGGACATTGAGAGATAAAAAAAAGGGATAATTTGATGCTAGCATTGCAACATATTATACAAAAGATAATAAACATAGTTGCACCAAACAGTTTGATCATTGCTTCAGAGGTTTTCCTTGTAATGTAAATGTAATATTCAAATACTGAGCAGTGTGTGATTTCAGACTACTGGAGTTCAACAATCCACAACTCCTGCATGATCCAAAATTTAGAAATCATAAAACAAGGATTTTGTGTAAGAGTTAACATGCTTTGTTGAGCCATTCCTCCAAGTTTTAAAGTAGTCCTGTTAGTACTGAATATAATTAGTAAGGATTCTGTTAATAGATAATTCTGAATCAAGGACTTAACGACGAAGTTTCCATAAAGCTAATGGAGTTAATTCCAAAGTCCCAAAATGTAACCCATATTTTTGGGAAATCCATAACGCTTCATCCCCACACACCTTTTCCACTGAGGATAATTTAGGTTAATCGAAGAAGCCATAATATAATATAGATCCAGCAAAAATTGTGTTACAACATGAGTGGGGCAAGGTATTGATTGTGACTGATAAATGCATTTTAAGAAACACTATATTTTTGTTGATACTAAAAACATGTCATTTGTCCGCTATGTGAAACCATAACTTGTATAAGTGAGAGAAATAACCCATGATCTTCAAAGTGGTGACCAACATATCCCCTGGTATAATCTATGAATCTTATTTTGGGGTAGTTTAGAAGTTGATGTTTAGCATTTGGTTATTCCCATGGTGGACAAAAAACAATAGATTGGAATATGCCAGATGTGGTCCCAAATAATTACCAGTGACTTAGATTAACTCAAGCATTCCATTTCCATCCATCACTTTCTTATATTCTTCTTTGTTACTCCCTAAGTGTGACAGGTGTGCCAAGGCATGGGCCCCACGCTCTCCATGCTACTGGAGCTAAGCTGAACCTGAATGTAGAGGCCCAACTAGGCTGAAACTGGTCTTGGTTGCATTTGTTCTAGTTAAGAGAGAACCTGGCTAGGCAGTTTGGGCTGGGCTGTTCTCGCTGGATCACAGTCAAGGCTGCTTTTCATATGGTTGGGTCTAATCTGAGGTGGAATAGTGAGCAAAAAACAATGACCTGGGATGCAGCTCCACTAATTACCAGTGAATGAGGTAATTCAAGCATTCCATCCATCATCTTTCTATATTTTCATAACTCCATGTATGTAACAGATCTTCTAAGATTTTCAGTGACACATTTTTAATGAACATTCTGAAACAAACTTGAATAAATAACTTTTTAGAATTTCTCAATGTAGGATAAAGGTGGAAACCCAAAGGGCCAGATTTACATGCCCTAGCGCCTCTTTGTGCCACGTTTGCATAACTTTTTTAACGCTAATGTGGCTCAACAAGGCAAAAACCACTGTGCCATGTTTACAAAGTGGCGTAATGCATGTATTGCACCATTTTGCGACCTGTTGCGCCACATTATGCCTGTGCCAGGCATAACGTATGCAAGGAGAGACATTCCGGCGTTAGGAGGCCCGCAAAAATGGCGCAATTAAATATTCAAGCTTTCATTGCGCCATTTTTTACATCATTTTTAACGCTTGCTCAAAGCAGGCATTAACCGGTTCTGTGCCGCGGACGTAATGGTTACGTCCTGCGGCACAGTGCTGCTGTGCCGAGGACGTAACCATTACGTCCTCGGCACACAGCCCAGAGGGAGCACTCTCGCTCCCTCTGTGTGCTTCCCCCATCCCCCCAAAGGCAGGGATGGAAGGGGAAGCCCTTCCCCTTCCACCCCGACCCCCCCCCATAATGACGTCAGCGCGCGATTGCGCGCTGACTTCATTATCGGGTGCCCGTCGCACAGAAAGCCATTTGCTTCCTGTGCGGCGAGAGAGGAAGAGGTAAGTTTCTCTTCCCAGTGGGTGGGGGGGTTTGCAGAAAGAGGCACCAGGGGAAAGCAAAGGGTTTTCCTTTCCCCCTGTGTCTCTTTGAGCATTCCTGCTGCCCGATTGCATTGCGATCGGGCAGCAGGAATGGCCACTAGACGCCAGGGATTTTTTTTTTTTTAGTTCATTCGTGTTTTTACTGTCGGGGAGCGGCCCCTTGGGCAAGGGTCGCTCCCCTTTTGGGGGCAAATAACAACGGCCATTTCTGCCCCTCTTGGGGGCAGATTGGCCTACTATTTTAGGCTTTCCCAAGGGGGGCAGAAACCACTGGAACGCCAGGGATGTTATTATTTTTGTGTAGTTATATGGGGGGGTGCCCCCTTGGGCAAGGGGTGCCCCCCAAGGGGGCATAGAACTGTTGGCCTTTTCTGCCCCCCTTGGGGGCAGATTGGCCTATTTTTTTTAGGTCCATCTGCCCCCAAGGGGGGCAGAAGCCACTTAGGCACCAGGGATTGTGTGTGTAGTGGATGGGGGGGCGGCCCCTTGGGCAAGGGTCGCTCCCCTTTGGGGGGCATGTCTTTTAGGGCCATTTCTGCCCCCCTTGGGGGCAGATCAGCCTATTATTTTTAGGTTGATCTGCCCCAAGGGGGGCAGAAACCACTAGAACGCCAGGGATTTTTATTTATTTGTTTATTTTTGTGGGGGGGGGGCGTCCCCTTGGGCACGGGGTGCCCCCTTTGGGGGCACATGTACCAAGGCCATTTCTGCACCCCTTGGGGACAGATCGGCTTATTATTTTTAGGCCCATCTGCCCCAAGGGGGTCAGAAGCCACTTAGGCACCAGGGATAGTGTTGTGTGTGTTTTTTTGTTTGGGGGCTGTCCCCTTGGGCAAGGGTCGCTCCCCATGGGGACACACTACTAAAGGTATTTTCTGCCCTCCTTGGGGCAGATAGGCCTATTTTTTTAGTATGCCCATCTGCCCCTATGGCAGAATCCACTTAGGCACCAATTTCTAAATGTTTGATGGTGGGGTGTTTGTCAACTGATGAAGTATTTGCATTTGTGATAAAAAATGTTTTTCTCCTTTTTGTTCTAGTTCAGAGCTTTTGCTTTATTTGCTGTGGCTCCTTGCGGTTTTGGCGGTGGTTGACCTGCGGTTTGCATAGTTGCATGTTTTAGGTAAGTAAAAACTATTTACTCCAAAGGAGTATTGTTGCCATGCATGAATGACATGTTTGTAGGGGGTGTACTAAATGCAGGATTGTGTGTGAAATTGTCCTTAGATTTGTGCACAATGATATTTGTTTTGTCTTATTTCTAGTTTGCTTTTCTTTCTTTCTTTTTAGTGGGATATCATTGGTGATTGCTGTGTCTGTGCAGAGTAGTTGCTGGTGAATCAAGTTTTTTCAGGCAAGTGAGCGGTATAGTTTTTGAGTTTCTAACTCTTACTAATAAAGCTACACTTTGTTACCTATCTTACACAGTGCTGGTTGTTGGTGGTGAATTTGTCCAGTTAATTTTAGTAGGAAAGATCATGGCTAGCCGCAGGATGACCGCTCAGCAGGTGGTTGGTATGCTTTTTGAGTCATTGTCTGATCATGATTATGAGACGGACTCTGCATCTGAGGCAGAGGAGGAAGTGAGGGATTCTGGCAGTGATGATTCTGTTGGAGAGGAATCTTCTGAGGAGGAAGCCACACTCAGTGCAGATGAAGGGTCTGTTTTAGAGGAGGACACTGATGTGCCATTAGTGCAGGAACCTGGGGCTGAAAGGTTTCCCGTTATAAAACCTAATCTCTGGGTTGCCCCAAACATGGAGCAGCCAGAGTTGCCTGCCTTTACTGGTCTCCCGGGGTGTAGCACCAATACAGAGAACTTTTTGCCTGTCAATTTCTTTGAGTTATTCATGGATGATGTGTTTTTGGAAGAGATTGTTGAGCAGACTAATTTGTATGCGGAGCAGCATTTGAGGGACATCGCTGCTAGACTTAGGCCACACTCTAGAGCTGCCCAGTGGATTCCCACAAATTTGGAGGAGATAAAAAAGTTTTTGGGTTTCACTTTTTTGATGGGGTTAAGGAAGCTGTCACTGGCTTCTTATTGGTCTACTAGTCCCTTGATGGCAACAGCTATATTTCCTGCGACCATGAGTCGTAATTGGTATTTGCTTCTTCTTAGGATGCTGCATTTTGTTGACAATGCATTAGCCTTGCCACAAGATCACCCAGATTCTGACCGTCTTTTTAAGATTAGGCCTGTCCTTGATCATTTTGTAGATCGGTTTTCGGAGGTCTATGTTCCAGGCAAAGATATAAGTGTGGACGAGTCTTTGGTCCTCTTCAAGGGTCGTTTGGTTTTTAGGCAGTACATTCCTAGCAAAAGGGCACGATATGGAATTAAATTGTATATGCTGTCTGAAAGTAGTACAGGATATGTGTATAGTTTCCGTGACTACACTGGTAGGATTCCAATATTGACCCCCCTGGTTGTTCTCCCACTTTTGGAGCCACTGAGAAAATTGTGTGGGATCTTGGTAGACGACTGTTCAACAAAGGTCACCATTTGTATGTAGATAACTTCTACACTGGAGTGCAGTTGTTCAAGGAATTGTTTAAAGTAGACACTGTTGCTTGTGGCACAATTCGTTGTAACCAGAAAGGCTATCCAAGGGAGCTTGTTTGTAAGAAACTTGAGAGGGGACAGTGCTGTGCCTTGCGGAGTGATGAGCTGCTAGCTTTGAAATTTTCAGACAAGAGGGATGTCTACATGCTAAGTACCATCCATGATGAGAGTACTTCCCCCGTGACTGTTTGGGGCCAGGTTGCTGCAGTGCGCAAACCTGTGTGCATTTTAGATTATAATTAGCACATGGGAGGTGTAGATAGAGTTGATCAGAGGTTGGAACCTTATACTGCTATTCGTAAGTCTTACGTTTGGTATAAGAAGTTAGCAATTCACCTCTTCCACTTAGCAACCTTTAATGCTTTTATTGTGTTTAGGGATAGGTCTCCAGAGTCAAAGATGACATTTGTGAAATTTCAGGAGTCAGTGATAGGGAGCCTTATTATGGTGGAACAGGCCAGAGTTCCTAGAGAAGCAGTGGTGGAGGATGTGGCTAGATTGAAAGATCGCCACTTTGCTGAGCACATTCCTCCCACACCCAAAAAAGACTTTCCAGCTAAGAAATGTAAAGTGTGTTTTCGAAGAGGTATCCGGAGGGAGACTCAAATGTACTGCCCAGATTGTCCTTCAAAGCCTGGGCTGTGTGTGGGTGGTTGTTTTAAGAATTACCACACCCAGAAGAATTTCTGGGAACAACCATGAGTGTAAACTCATGTCTGTTTTGTATTTTCATGTGTTCAGTTTCATGGTTAGCATTTCTGTCATGTACTTAGAGCTTTTGTGTTTGTAGTTTTGTAATTCTTTCTACTTAGTTAGGGGTTCCTCTGTTTAAAAAAAAAAAAAAATGATGCCATTGTGTTTGGAGTGGGGCTTGGCTGAGGGTGTACATAGTGTACATATTGACTTGCTGTTGGCTACTGCAACACAGTGCCAGCCAAACACCAGTCCACACACTCCCATCAGCTGGTGTGATTGTTGTATCAGGCATGTGGGCATATGTAAGTGAATGGGCCCTTGAATGGCGCTGTCTGTCGATGTGAGTGTTGTAATGTGCTGGGCCCGTGGCTGGCGGTGTGAATGGTCTTGTGCGTGTCATGTATGAAAGGTGTGTGAATGGACTGTAAAGCGGTTGGTGCCTTGTCGCAGCTTTACAGCTCACGAGCTGTGAGTCATTGGTTCAGTTTTTTGCCTTTCAGTTATTAACAGTGCATTTCATTTTTGTGAAATCTCTTGTTAATAAAATTTGATCCACTGAACCATCACTCACCCTCGTGCCAAATCCAACCAGTATGTGTGGTAAAAATGACAAAACCTGCTCCGCTGTAATCAGGCGTCGCAGCACACCTGTGACACGCTAGGTGCCTCGGGTGGGACCCCGATGATGAAGCATGCTACCAACTTGGTTGGTGGGTGAGGGGTCTTTTTCACATAACCTAAGTGCGTTTCTTTTCACAATTTTAGTGTTTGGCACATCACAGACGTATGTGGACACATCAAAATGATATATTACAAAACTACCTGTGTTTGGGGGGGAGGGGGCACCTATATTTTTGGTCCTGGGTGCGGTCTTCATCTAGGGAAACCTACCAAACCCAGACAGTTTTTAAAACTAGACACCCCAAGGAGTCCAGGGAGGTGTGGCTTGCGTGGATCCCCCAACATTTTCTAACCCAGACTCCTCTGTAAAACTCAAAATATGCTTAAAAAAGCATATTTTCCTGACTATTCTTAGTAGGATCACCGCTCCAGCACAAAATTCCTACTCCCCAGTGTTCCCCTCAGTCTCCCAAGTAAAATGACACCTCACTTATGTGGGTCCCCAAAGCAGAGTCAGCCTAAAGATGTATAAAAGAAGAATATGTCCTTATAAACTCGCTGTGCTATCCCCTCTATCTCTACAAGTTATGGGCCTTATTCTGTTGCAGGCACCTGGCCCACCCACACAAGTGAGGTATCATTTTTACCGGGCGACTTGGGGGAACGCTGGGTGGCTCCTCTCAGATTCCAGAACTTTCTGTCACCGAAATGTGAGTAAAATTTGTTTTTTTAGCCAAATTTTGAGGTTTGCAAAGGATTCTGGGTAACAGAACCTGGTCAGAGCCCCACAAGTCACCCCATCTTGGATTCCCCTAGGTCTCTAGTTTTCAAAAATGCACAGGTTTGGTAGGCTTCCCTAGGTGCCGGCTGAGCTAGAGGCCAAAATCTACAGGTAGGCACTTTGCAAAAAACAGCTCTGTTTTCTGTCAAAAAAGGGATGTGTCCACTTTGTGCTTTGGGGCTTTTCCTGTCGCGGGCGCTAGGCCTACCCACACAAGTGAGGTATTATTTTTATCGGGAGACTAGGGGGAACGATGGGTGGAAGGAAATTTGTGCCTCCTCTCAGATTCCAGAACTTTCTGTCACCGAAATGTGAGGAAAATTTGTTTTTTTAGCCAAATTTTGAGGTTTGCAAAGGATTCTGGGTAACAGAACCTGGTCAGAGCCCCACAAGTCACCCCATCTTGGATTCCCCTAGGTCTCTAGTTTTAAAAAATGCACAGGTTTGGTAGGCTTCCCTAGGTGCCGGCTGAGCTAGGGGCCAAAATCTACAGGTAGGGACTTTGCAAAAAACAGCTCTGTTTTCTGTCAAAAAATGGGATGTGCCCACGTTGTGTTTTGGGACATTTCCTGTCGTGGGCGCTAGGCCTATCCACACAAGTGAGGTACCATTTTTATCGGGAGACTTGGGGGAACGCTGGGTGGAAGGAAATTTGTGGCTCCTCTCAGATTCCAGAACTTTCTGTCACCGAAATGACAGGAAAAAGTGTTTTTTTAGCCAAATTTTGAGATTTGCAAAGGATTCTGGGTAACAGAACCTGGTCAGAGCCCCACAAGTCACCCCATCTTGGATTCCCCTAGGGGTCTAGTTTTCAAAAATGCACAGGTTTGCTAGGTTTCCCCAGGTGCCGGCTGAGCTAGAGGCCAAAATCCACAGCTAGGCACTTAGTAAAAAACAGCTCTGTTTTCTTTCTGAAAATGTGATGTGTCCACGTCGTGTTTTGGGGCATATCCTGTCGCGGGCGCTAGGCCTACCCACACAAGTGAGGTACCATTTTTATCGGGAGACTTGGGGGAACGCTGGGTGGAAGGAAATTTGTGGCTCCTCTCGGATTCCAGAACTTTCTGTCACCGAAATGACAGGAAAAAGTGTTTTTTTTGCCAAATTTTGAGGTTTGCAAAGGATTCTGGGTAACAGAACATGGTCAAAGCCCCACAAGTCACCCCATCCTGGATTCCCCTAGGTGTCTAGTTTTCAAAAATGCGCAGGTTTGCTAGGTTTCCCCAGGTGCCGGCTGAGCTAGAGGCCAAAATCCACAGCTAGGCACTTTGTAAAAAAAACAGCTCTTTTTTCGTTCTGAAAATGTGATGTGTCCACGTTGTGTTTTGGGGCATATCCTGTCGCGGGCGCTAGGTCTACCCACACAAGTGAGGTATCATTTTTATCAGGAGACTTGGGGGAACATAGAATAGCAAAACAAGTGTTATTGCCCCTTATCTTTCTCTACATTTTTTCCTTCCAAATGTAAGACAGTGTGTAAAAAAGACGTCTATTTGAGAAATGCCCTGTAATTCACATGCTAGTATGGGCACCCCGGAATTCAGAGATGTGCAAATACCCACTGCTCCTCAACACCTTGGCCCGTATTTATACTTTTTTAGCGCCGCATTTGCGTCGTTTTTTGACGCAAAAACGGCGCAAACTTGCAAAATGCCATTGTATTTTGTAGGTTTGTGCCGTTTTGCGTCAAAAAGTGGCGCAAATGCGGCGCTAAAAAAAGTATAAATACGGGCCCTTATCTTGTGCCCATTTTGGAAATACAAAGGTTTTCTTGATAGCTATTTTTTACTCTTTATATTTCAGCAAATTAATTGCTGTATACCCGGTATAGAATGAAAACCCACTGCAGGGTGCAGGTTATTTATTGGCTCTGGGTACCTAAAGTTCTTGATGAACCTACAAGCCCTATATATCCCCGCAACCAGAAGAGTCCAGCAGACGTAATGGTATATTGCTTTCGAAAATCTGACATTGCAGGAAAAAGTTACAGAGTAAAACGTAGAGAAAAATTGATGTTTTTTTCACCTCAATTTCAATATTTTTCTTTTTCAATTGTTATTTTCTGTAGGAAACCCTTGTAGGATCTACACAAATTACCCCTTGCTGAATTCAGAATTTTGTCTACTTTTCAGAAATGTTGCGGTTTCTGGGATCCAGCATTGGTTTCATGCCCATTTCTGTCACTGACTGGAAGGAGGCTGAAAGCACAAAAAATCGTAAAAATGGGGTATGTCCCAGTAAAATGCCAAAATTATGTTGAAAAATTGGGTTTTCTGATTCAAGTCTGCCTGTTCCGGAAAGCTGGGAAGCTGGTGATTTCAGCACCGCAAACCCTTTGTTGATGCCATTTTCAGGGAAAAAACCACAAGCCTTCTTCTGAAGCCCCTTTTTTCAATTTTTTTGAAAAAAACTAAATTTTCACTGTATTTTGGCTAATTTCTTGGCCTCCTTCTGGGGAACCCACAAAGTCTGGGTACCTCTAGAATCCCTAGGATGTTGGAAAAAAGGACGCAAATTTGGCGTGGTTAGCTTATGTGAACAAAAAGTTATGAGGGCCTAAGCGCGAACTGCCCCAAATAGCCAAAAAAAGGCTCTGCACAGGAGGGGTGTAAAGGCCTGGCAGCGAAGGGGTTAAAAGGACACACCCATTGAAGTCAATGGGCCTCCTTGCACTTTGTTGCACTAGAGTCTACATTTTTGATGCAAGTGCAGCAACACGTCACAAAAGCTTTAAAAATTTAGATGCTATTGACCTAAAGTGCACCATGGTGCGCCGTTTTGTAAATACGGTGCACCCATGGTGTTGTTAGGGGGTGATGGGAGTGCAAGAAATCTGGTGCATCAGTACTGATGCACCAGATTCTCGTAAATCTGGCCAAAGTTTGTGTAAACCATCACTTAAAATGTACCGCTGCCAGTTGTCCTATAAATGTTGTAGCAATCAGATCTGCTAGTAGTTCCAACCTGCACTGGCCTCTCCTGTGAGCGGACAGTTAGACCAGCCTCTATTTTTGTCACTAACAACTTGCAGTAGCCAGTCCTGCCAGCGGTCAGAGTAAGGCTATCAATTCCTGCCAGCTGTCAGAGTTATGCTGCGTTTCGTACCTGCAGTCAGTCCCGTGGTGGCAGGTGAACTTTGAAAGTGGTGGGGCGTAAATTCCTTCCCTGCTTTGGCGAGAATAAGTGAACAAAGTGAGAGAACAACATAATTTTCAAATTAATATGCTAAAATCCTAGAAGATATGAAGATGCACAAAATAAATATTCCAGTTATTTGTGGTTTGCCAGAAAAGTGTTAGCTACTACAGGGTCGTTGGGAATCACCTTCCCAGGAGAATTTTAAAACACTTAGGCCCATATTTATACTTTTTTTGCCACGCATGTGCGTCATTTTTTTACGCAAAAACGGCGCAAACTTACAAAATATAATTGTATTTTGTAAGTTTGCGCCGCTTTTGCATCAAAAAGTGATGCAAATGCAACTGACCAGTCACCACGCTGTCAAGCAGACCTTTTGTGGCAAAGGGAGAGACAGGGGAAGGACGAGAATAAGTGGGTGGTACTGAGTTAAAACAGCTGCGGTGTTTTTCTTTATATGAATCCACATGACAGTTTGCTAGGACACTTACCTACAGAGGTTGGTGGAGCACAAACTATCAAGCACAGTTATGGTGGCACAAGCCAGTTATAGTGCCGAGAAGCTGCAAGATTGCTGAAGTGCCAGTTTACTATACACGGCAGGTTCGAGAGTTGAAGTAAATTAACAACCTCACACGGATGTGGATAACGTCTAGTGGGGTTCACATGCAATTATTTATGAAGAACTGCCTCTCTTCTAGGCGCTTTCTGTAATGAGGGTTAGGACTTGGGCTGAAACTCACGAGTTGCTTGTCGTTTCTCATACAGAGCTATTTATGCAATAATCTCTCTTGTCTGGCAATAGTATTCTGCTCTATATTTTGACTTCTAGGGAAGCTCAGCTCAGAATAGAGGATTTGAACATACCTTAATTTCACAGAAAGGTTTCTCCGTCGCTCAACGGGGCCCCACTCAATACGCACGTGAGCAATTTGAACTCTTCGTTTGTCGTGAGATTTGCGAAGGGGTCAGAAAATTTGTGATTAACGTTAAGGGGGAGGATGACGAGGTTTTTAGGATCCAGGCTGACTAATCACAGGGATGACAAGCGATCACCAGTGTGAAAAAGAAAGACGTACCCCACACTGAGTGAACTTTCTGTCCACACGCAGCGCTTTGAGGCCACACTCACAGACACTACTATCTGCGCCTGCCACTGGTGCAATCATTCACAACCCATACGCAGATTTATTGCCTCTAACAGTCTGAGTGTATGTTTATACCTCTAAAATTTTAACTTACACACACACACACACACACAAACACTCTCTCTCTCTCTCACTACGAATTTCTCTTTTTCTTTCTCTCTCTTTCTCCGCCTCTTTATCCCTCTATGAAACTTACCTTGGGGCACAGTGGTCAATCGTGGTGTGCATACACTACCAGCTCCTGTAACTTTGCGCCAGAGCAAGAAGAAGATGCTCAGGCCTATGAACTTCTGTCCAGTCAGAAGCCAGGATAGGACTGGAGGCAGACCCTCCTTCTCTATCCCAGCATCCGATAGGGCTTGAGAGCATGTGATGGATAAGCTCACTGAAGCTCCTGTGCAGATGTGCGCCACAGACTGAGGCTAGTGAAGCATGTCATCTCTGTGTTGTGACTGCATCAAGTCAGGCTGCACAGCCACCCCTTTAACACATGTGTAATACAACGGGGGGCAGTGAAGCCTTCTCTGTTGCTGACATGATGTTTCAGCTATTACAAGTGAACAAACAATTGCGAGATCTTTTGTTTTCAGCTGTACCATCATGTGGAGCAAAAGGGAGGCAAGTAATGTTTTGTTTGGATCACTCCCTGACACCCACTATGGAGAGCAATCACTGCAAAATTTTGTGGTACAAAAACACTGTAGCAAAACTATTGACAACAAAAAGAATGACAAGGTGCCTCTGTATAGATCAGTTTAGGTCTATGATGCCGAATATTTAGTAGATTGCGGGGGGTCTTCCCAGTGGGGATTTGTTTCCCAAAGGAGATGGAGCACACAGAGTAGTCTCCTTTTAAAAAAGAAGAAGACCCTCTCACTCAGTCATTGCTGCTTCTCTAAACCTATCGTTAAAACAGTGCTGTCCTATCGTAAAAACATGAAGGCTGTGCTAAATATGATAAAAGATCTGACTTTTGATCAGGATTAGGAGTTACTTATTACTCTAGATGAGGAATCTTTATATATTAACATTCCCCAGGAGTGCACACAGAGTGCAATTAACAGGACTGCCAATATCAGACACCCAGCTCATTGGCGATGACACTAGCAGTGGTTGCTTAGACCAAAATCACCTTTCAGTTTGACAACTGCATTCATCTACGTACTTGGGGCACTTCTATAGGTAGCACCTTTGCACCAAGTCTAGTCTATTTATATGTTGACGACTTTGAGATGAAATGCATATATGACTCAAACACCCCTTTCCATAACTGAAGAAGACTTTGGAAAAGGTATATCAACAATCTCTTTATATCTGGAAATAAGGAGGAAACAAAATCATATGCTTCTTGATTGAATGAAAAGGATCCACACTTAAGATTCAACCAACATACTGACAACCAACAAATGCCTTTCTTGGGTCTCTTCATTAAGGAAGAAGATGCTAGATGCACCAGCGAAGTACACCAAAAACCAACAGATAGGAATCTTCTGCTTTTGATGGTCATTGTTCATGCTCCTCATGAGAGAATTTACCATTTGGACAATTCCTAATGATGGGCAGTTGGAAACATAAGAAATGCAAATATTGGACCTGTGTAACAAACTAAGAGGTAGGAATTACCCTAGAAAAAGCATACTGCAAATTAGGAGAAGAACAAAGACAAGGACAATTAACAATAATTGGGATGCCCTATTTGAAACTGTGGAAAAAGTAAAACTGACAGACTAACCATGTCCATCACTTTTTACTCCTGTCTAATAAGATTAAAACAATTTTGACAGCCTCTGAAATATCCTAAATATGGACAATGTCTATTTATAGAAACCATTATTGTGATAAAAAAGAGAAAAGAATATGAGATTATCTGAGCCACACTCATCCAAGGACCAATGGAAGAAATGACAACCAAACAACTTTGTGGTCTCTTCTCAGCATACTGGGACACCATCCGTGTGGAAGTTGTATATTCTGTAGATTTACCACACACTCTTTAACATTAGACCTCGGGCTAAGATACTGAGGGGCAGACTTATTAAACTGTCAGGCAACACAGCGGGCAAAAATGCTGTATTGCTGTGTGTGACAGGGGGGGAGCAGGAGAGTGCTATATCTACAGAGATATGCGTCTCTTCTCCCCTTTCCCTAGCGCGGTGTAGATTTTTGCTGCCCTGCGCCACACACACACCTTTGTGCCATAGTGCAAGGGTGTGAGCGAGAGTCTAGCATAGGTTTTATACGCAAAGGATTACCTTCCAGTAGAAAAATACTATGCCTAGAGAACATTTAAAACTTTTCCTAATTTGTATGTATGCTACATATTGCAGCACGCATACAAAGTAGGAAAAGAAAGGGGGAACTACAACATTTATCCTTTTGACGCCTGGTTTTAAAAAGGTATTCATTTTTGACACAAAACCCTGTCTCACATTTTTGGTAGGCAGGGTTTTGCATCAAAAAGGGTGGGTAGTTGTTTAGGAACGCCCATGTAATGCCCCCTTGGCGACAAGTAATGCAAAGCAGCACTTAACGCTGCTTTACGTTACTTTTAGTTAATTTCTGTGGCAAAATAAGTTTGCAATGGAAAGTAAATAGTAAAAAAAAACATTTTGCATTGGTTTGCATCACTTTTATGATGCAAAGCCAGTGCAAAATGTTAGTATCATTGTTTAGAAACCACATGAAAATTGTAACACTGAGTAGTAGACCTGATAACCTGATCATGTGCATTGTGCAACATTTGCATGATTACATATAATGACAAATCACAAATTATTGGGCACAGGAGTAGCATCAAACATGTAATGCACTTTAAAGACGCACGTCAATTTGACGATTACAGAATAGATTCCTAGTGACGCCCTTTGGGTCCTACTAAGGTATGAGCAGCGTTGGGTTTACCTTTTGAAGAGCCACCTAATGGAACTACATTTTCTAATGCACTTACTTATTAAGTTACTGATTGACTCATAAACTAGCAACATAAATGATCACCGATCAATCAATATTCCAGCTAGCAATTATATTCGATATTCTATTTATTACCCTAAGCCTCCGTGGTGGCCTTATTTTATCCACTACAAGAAGCCTTAGCACTACAATGAAATGTTCACGCAAGTTGTGAATTAACAGCGCATTCTAACGTGCAGGTGACGGCCACCATCACGATGAAGGTACATATATAAAACATCTGTGAGCAGAGCCTTTGTGTGTGGCAAACATGTAGGACTGGAGACCCGGCCAGTGACTTCGAGAGCAGTGAGAACCTGACACTGGCCAGAATAGACACATCCTTACCATAATTGGGCAGGCTCCTTACTTGGCTTTTCTTTTTGAAAGAAACCCTCTGGTTAACATGTTTAATCATTTATATATCACTGCATTTGCAACATTACAGGTTTCAGCCAGCCCAATTTGAGGCATACCTGCAGAGCACAGATATTGTGATGAGTTTAATTGCTAGTATAACGAATACAACTGTTGACTTGTGCACCTACACAGACCTGGTGATGGGAGTGTGATTGCTGTATAATTTGTGCTTTCCTTTGCAATGCTCATATGTTCCATATAAAAAACATTCAATATGACACTGAGGTGTACCTGATTAATTATGACATTTTGAAGATGATGTTCTTCAGGTCATAAGGACCGACTGTGGAGGCACTAGGCAGGTAACACGCAGTCTTCCCTTTCCAAGACTGACCGACTTATGTCTATACAATTCACATAGAATTTATTTTATGGATTAGGGGGGGCACTTGTCATGAAGGATACCTGTGACCATTGATGCCATGTTAATGGGCAAAAACGTGTTGGCATAACTCTGGGGCCCTGCATTGAACAGCTCCCCAGACATTTTTTTAAATCTCTGTGTTAGTGAATGCTAAAAAAGAAAATCACACAACTCACTCTACTACACATTTTTAATTCTAGAGTTCGAGGTCTCCTAGGACACTGCATTGAGGTTAGTATCACCACTCACTCCTCCAACTGAAGAGCTCCATAGGGAGCCCACCATGGGTAACTTCATGTCACCACAGTTAAGGAGAAGCCCAATGATGAAGCATGTCACTTCAGTGAGTGTGGGACATTTTCCTTTTTCACAAGAGAGCCATACCTTGTGCTCGATCTGAATTGGTAAAAATCACTAGAGGGAAGGGCTCCCGACAATCTACTTATGTTTGTCTGTCAAGGTCCTTGGTGGATAGAATAATAGGGAGGATGTCCCCTCACACAATATAGTTAGCCTTTCCTTTGCTACCTTCTTTTGTCATATATTACTATGTGAACTTCATATATAAGTACCTTAAAATATAGGCATCCCCTAGGTCTGTAGATGTGGAGATAAGCATAGGAAATCTACATGTATATACTACCTTGTTGACATTTTGGTTGTTGATATTTTCAATATTTTTCTTGCACAGTATACTTGTAGTCAGTGTTCAACATGCAATCACCTGTACAAACATTATGCATGCACTACTACTATTGCTGATATTTATGGGCTGGGCTATATCAATAGGTAGTCTCCCTAGGGTTGCAAAATCCTTCCATGTTGTCAGGACACCATGTTTGTAGACCTGTGTGTTAGGTTTACCTGCATATCCAATTTTAGATGTAGCCGTCCAATTAGATCTATTGAATAAAATGAATGGTAAGCACTGATTTGTTGGATAAAACCACAGGGCTGTTAAGATGGTGCCCAGCCAACATTCCTGGTCTAGGCTGACTTAACTTGTGGATGTCATTTGTTTACTTGAGACATTGTAGAGGCTGAGGCACTCTGAAGATTCATATAGCAAGAAAATAGACAGGCCTTCAAATTGACAAACACCTACAGTAGTGGTTCTTCATCTTTTCACTTTTGTGGACCCCCACTTAATCTTACTTGACTCTGGGACCTCCCCACCCCCCATAATCTTTGGAATCTGGCACCCTGGCCTACGTAATTTTGGTTATTTGAAACCACAAAACAATACACAAAACAAGCATTCATCAAACAAATACACAAATGATTAAATATTTTTGTTAATTCACAAGATACCTTGCTGCACTGCATTGCTTGACAGGGAGAGGGCAGGAATGAGCATATTTAATATTATATGGCACTGTACTGCCCTCTCCTTGCTCTGCACCCTGTGTGTTGCCTAGCAACACAGGCACCCTTGCGCCATGGTGTTGCAGGTAGGATTGTTTTTGTGCAGGAGGGGACACCTTCCTGCACAAAAACAATCCTTTGAGGTTTTTTTCCTTTTTCTATGTGTGCTGCAGAATGCAGCATACATAGAAACATGAATAAACAAGGAGAAATAAAGATATTTCTTCTTGTTACGCCTCCCCAGGTCTACCTCTCATGGTAAATCTGTGAATGCACAAAAATCCATTGGCGGATGCCTGGGAACACCTATGCTCTACCCATGGAACGCCTCCATGGGGCAGAGTTACACAAGGTGTTACTCCAGATTTACCATGCATAAGAGAGGCATGCAGGGTGGTCTTGCGTGGCTTGGTAAATCTCCTGTAGAATTTGTATCACTCATGTGTTGTCTTGTGTGGCGCACGGATGACTCAAAACTTTGATAAATATGGCTTTTAGATTTGAGACTCCAGTTTCAAATTCCTTTACATTTGTTTAAAGTTTTAACATTTTTTGTTTTACATTTTGCTTCTTTGTTTAAATACACCTTATTAATCTGTTAACGTTTTTTATTTTTTTAAGGAGTAGGGGTCCCAGGACCACAGGTTAAGGGTCACTATCCTACAGCCTTCAATTTAGATTTAAGCCCTTTCCTCTTGTGTAACTAACTGATATATTTTGCACCATGACACGATGCACATGGGGACCTGTGCACCAGGGCAGGGATGTCGCTATCAATGGTACAACAAGTGCAGTGGCACCGGGGCCCAGTCACCTGAGCAGTTCACTGTCCCCTTATTATTACTATATTTCACTACCTAAACAGAAGTTACAGGGGCCATTTTTTTAACCGCTTGCACCATGGCCAACGGGGCCCTTTTTGTACCACTGCACCAGGAAACCCGGTTATCATGCAGGCTCTAGTTTCTGCAAGGGATCTCGTGAGCGTTCATCCACATGCTAATCATGAACGAATTCTAACAATAGAAAGTAGTGTATAAAAAGCCCTCGCTTCATTCAGTTCCCCTTCGGCTCTCTGCATCATGTGAACTCCAGAGGCTTTTAATCAGGGGATTGCAGCTCCGGCAGGCTTTATAAATGAACATTTATAAGACGTGTGTAAACGTCCCCAGGAGGCCAATCGACACTCGTGGAAGCCAAGGGCATTTCCTGATCTGGTTAAAAGCTTTGTGAGAAGTGCACACATGCACAAATACACTGAAGATTAGAAAGGGTTCTCAGCATGCTCTTTAGAGGAGCACAGAACTAGGAGCAACAGTTAGCTGACCTAGCAATTAAATCCCCATGCAGAGATGGATTTATAAAATATGAATCCTTTAATTTAATTAAATAGCAGTTTATCCGCATGGTGGAATTTGCTTTGTATAGAACAGCATGCTTCGAATGTACCATGTAGGGGCCATTATTATAAAACGTGTTAAAGTTAAAATTAAGCAATGGCAAATTCAGTAGGATTGTCTTCTGAGTAGTGCATCCAGACACATCAGATCTCTATACAGTGGTTATAGTAATCCTGATTAGGGGTCTGGGCACAAATCGGAATTACAAGTAGTGCTAAAATACCACATTTACCTGTAGAGATTATACAAGGTAAAACCAGGTGACATTCGGGCAGGGAGAAACATAATATTCTGAGTTTTGCAGATTAAAAATGGGAAAAATAATGTGATATCTGCCTGCTATTCACTATTCTGAGGTGTAGAACTCAGAATGGGAAGTTAGTACCGTACCCGGTAAATATTGACAATGCACAACTTCTTTCCTGGGCGGGAGCCCTTTAAACTTTGCCGGAGGCAGCCTCAGCTGCCGATAGGGCGGGAAGCCCTTCTTTAATTCACAGCGCGCCCGCAACCGCGGGACGCGCACAACTTCTTTCCTGGGCGGGAGCCCTTTAAACTTTGCCGGAGGCAGCCTCAGCTGCTGATAGGGCGGGAAGCCCTTCTTTAATTCACAGCGCGCCCGCAACCGCGGGACGCGCACAACTTCTTTCCTGGGCGGGAGCCCTTTAAACTTTGCCGGAGGCAGCCTCAGCTGCTGATAGGGCGGGAAGCCCTTCTTTAATTCACAGCGCGCCCGCAACCGCGGGACGCGCACAACTTCTTTCCTGGGCGGGAGCCCTTTAAACTTTGCCGGAGGCAGCCTCAGCTGCTGATAGGGCGGGAAGCCCTTCTTTAATTCACAGCGCGCCCGCAACCGCGGGACGCGCACAACTTCTTTCCTGGGCGGGAGCCCTTTAAACTTTGCCGGAGGCAGCCTCAGCTGCTGATAGGGCGGGAAGCCCTTCTTTAATTCACAGCGCGCCCGCAACCGCGGGACGCGCACAACTTCTTTCCTGGGCGGGAGCCCTTTAAACTTTGCCGGAGGCAGCCTCAGCTGCTGATAGGGCGGGAAGCCCTTCTTTAATTCACAGCGCGCCCGCAACCGCGGGACGCGCGCGGGCGGTGCCCGGGCGAAGCCCGGGCAAAGGGCGGGCCCGTCCTTCGCCCGTCATCGACCGGAAGAGGCCGGGCTGGGCCCCCCCTCTAACGCCTTCTCCTCTCTACAGTGTCATTTATACTTGTGTGCTGCGCCAGGTACATTGCGATCTCTTCTTAAATATGGGGAAAAGGAAAATTAATGTTCAAAAGGGGATAGGTGGGTCCAGCTCCCTCCAGTCCTCCATTACCAGCTATTTATCCTCTGTAATGGGGGCCATTGAGTCTGAACTAGAACATGTAGAAGAAAGGATTGGGGCTGTCCAAAGTACTGTCCAATATCCTCCGCTGGAACCTTCTCTGGAACTTATCAGCCACGCTCCTACCCCCTTAAGTACTGGTCTTTCACCACTGTCCTTAACAACAAACTCCAGCCAGTTGAAAGAAGACAAAATTCCTACTTTTGATCGTACTACTTCTTCTCCCCTTTTAGTTACTCCTCCTTCTGAGGGTTCTCAGACTGTTTCTCCACCTACGAAGAAGAGGCGAGCCGGGAAAAAGCCAAAAAATGTAAAAAAGGTCACAGGTTTTAAAAAGAACTTACCTACCCATTTGACCCAAAGTAACAAACCTTCAGCCCCCTTGGTTTTTACCTCTGAATGTCTTCCAAGTACGGTCATTTCTGAAGATGGCTCTAATAGATTTGACTCGACACTTAAATTATTTTGTGCAACTTTAGAGGCTAAAATTACAACTTTGATTACCGAGAAGCTTGATTGTTTTTTTAATGATGTAACTAGGCTTTTATCTAGTTTCTCTAAACCTGGCCCACTTAGCTCGGGAATTCTCCCTGGCCCCGAATCAGTTTATTTACCTACTCCTCCCCCTACATTGGCACCCCAAGGAGCCGGTAACTATTTGTCTGATCTACAAGTTGTCCCTGGCCAAGGAACCCTTGTGGATAACCCTGTATTATGTCCAGCAAAGAAGGCTCACTCCTCTAGGTTGCAAGACAATGGCTCCAACTTATTCACTAATCATGCAGACTTTTTACATTTACCTCCGGACTGTAATCCGTACGTTTTGGTTCTTTCTAACGTTCCTCCTTTGGAGTGCCGCAAACTAGAAGATACCCACTCTTTAATTAGGAAAGCCGGCCATTGGTTGAATTCTAAATTTAAACCAAATTCTTCAGGCTTCCGTAATGATAAGATTCTTATGGCCCGAAGGGTGAAGAGGGTTGGCTTCTCAAAGGAATTGAAGGAAGGCGATTATGTTGTTTTAAACTTTGCCAATCCTCAGTCAGTAGATTATTTTTTGACTAAATCGGCCTATTGTAATATGTTAAATAACAAGATTCAAATCCATTCCCTGCACCATTTTTATGACCCTGTGCTTTTACCAAATCGTCCTATTACTAATTTAAGCATGCACAGCCAAGAGCCAGATAGGTCTCTCTTACAGGTCAACGTTCCAACTAGCAATAGATTCTCGACCCTTAGTCACTTTGATGAGAATGATTGACTATCGGTGACCCACCACTGTTCTTCTAATTTAGAGAGACGGATGGTTGGGACCGTCCAAACCAAGCGTATCAGGGGCACAGGAATGTGTACTACAGATTTACAAACTCATCTAAATACCAAAGTCTCATCATTATGTTCTGCATTTAGACCACTAACCCTGCTCAGTTGGAATGTAGCAGGGTTGCGATCTAAAACTAACAATTCGGACTGGAAGAGTTTCATTTCTTCTTATGATATAATTTGTCTACAGGAAACTTGGTCTAAAGATATGTTTTTCTTGAATGGCTTTACTTCTTTTTGCCAGCCGGCACGGAGTTCTCACATGGGGAGAGCTAGTGGTGGCCTTTTAGTACTTGTTTCTGTAAATCTTCCGCTTTTAAATGTGTCCCTAATTTGGTCTTCCCCTTATTTTATGGTTGTTCTCGTCTCTATAAGCGGGCAAAAGGATATTCTAATTTTAAACTTTTATAATAATATCCCTCGGGGCTTCCTTATGACCCATCTGGAAGAGGTAATGGATTTTATAGATTCCTCACATGCTTTACAGTTTAGTGATTTAACTATTTTCTGGGTGGGTGATTTTAATATTCCCTTATGCTGTAAAGAACACACGGACTTGTGTGCCTTCCCTGTTGAGGGTAGAGAGTCACCAATTCATTTTAATCATACCTCTGAAGGAGATGCCTTAAATTCTTTTATTTGTAAATTTGATCTGGTTCACGTTACAGAGAAATTGGCCCCTGATGCCCGTAATACGCCCACTTACACCGGGAATTTGAAGGGGAGTTCCATTGATTTTATACTTATCAGCTCTTCTGATTTTTATCTAATTAGAAATTTTAAGATTACGCCTCATTGTGCAAGTGATCACAACCCTCTTAGTATTACACTGGACCTAAAAGTAAATCAGGCACCCTTGAACAAAAATTTGTGTGCTGCTACAGTTTATAATTTAAATAGTGGCATTCGTTTAAAATGGGATAAAATTGACCCTAAAAAGTTTAACCAAGAAATTGTAAGAAGTAGGTCTGATACGATTTATACGTGTTTGTCTCAGCAATTAGACTCTGACTGTATTGTGCGAGAATTCGAATCCTTAAGTAGTGATATTTCACGCGCCCTGGTGATGGACAGGCCCGGGAAGGGGCCGGTGGTCCATAGATGGTTTGATTCTGCGTGTTCTTTAGCCCATAAAAAACTTAAAGAAGCTCTTAAAGCAGTTCCTCCCGCACGTCAATTAGTAAAATCAGCGAGGACTGACTATAAGGTTGCCCTTGATAAACGGAAATCCGAAATTAGGTCCAGGGCTTGGAGCGATCTTTTGGCCGCATCTGAATTTAAGGACACTTCCAAATTCTGGAAAGTGATAAATCACCCTTACTTTTCTGATAAGAACTCTTTGGCCAATGAATGTTTTATTACTGAGGATGTCTGGATAAATCATTTTAGGAAAGTTTTCTGCTCTGAAACTTATGAGAATTCGCATGTGGCAGTTACTCCTGCTACACATTTTACTCCAGATTTTAACTTTAAGGCCCTAAATATTATTTTTGATCTCCATGAGGTCAAAGGTGCCATTGATAATTTAGGTCTTAGATATATGTTTGATGAACCTCACCTATTAACTATAAATTCTAGGTCCGTTCTGAAGGCTACTTACTCCGAGTACATATCAGACCTGAGATTTTACAGTTCTCTGAAATTAAAATCCTTTGATTCCTATTCTCAGGTTGTGACAGCCCCATGCCTTGAACCTTATCTGACCTGGTTTTCCAGTTTTAAGATACTTTCTTTTTTAACACTTTTTAGACTTAATTTAATTCATTTTAAAGTAGCGTTTCCTGAACCATGTTTTTGGAAAAGGGATTTACCTCTTTGTCCCTGTGATTCTAGATCAACCCAGAGTACTTTGCACTTTTTTCTCTTTTGCCCTTTTTATGCTGCTCCTAGAGGGGTTTGCATTTTACCCACTTTACGTTCTGTTAGACCCATCCATTACAAGGAAGCTTTAATATATTTTCAGAGATTGCCAGATAGACAAATTTGTCATTTTGTATTAGATTTTGTTACAGCTTCTTTAAGCATTAGGAAAAGGCTCATTTCATTTTAAATGTATATGTATGTATAGTTTAATATTGTAAGTTAATCTTTGTATTCTGTTATTGTGATTTTTCTTATGTTATGAGTTTTATTTGTTTATTTTATGAGATTTTAGACCGGATGTTTACGTAATGTTTTAGATATGGTACTATTTTATTCTTCTATCTATTTACTGTAACGTAATTATTGTGTGGTATTTGTGTTTTTGTCTGTACTTTTATGGCATTTGCCGAATAAAGTTTTGTGACTGACTGACTGACTGACAATGCACTACTGGTAGTTACTGGGTGCCATATTATCTCCCAAAATATTAGGAAAATACATGTACAGATTTATATACATGCAGACACTAATGAAAATGAGCAATAAGACCTATAGGGACCCACGCACCTCCTGATCTGCAGCGCCCATATACACAGACCATTACTTACGCAGTGTTCCAAACACAAACACCAACCCATACTGGTTCCCTTCAACACAGGACAACACATGCACAAGCAAATACGTATGCACATTTGCACATGCATGCACACAGACAAGCACACACATGTATGCAGAAGGAGCTCGATACCAGCAGGAAGCAATGTGAACACAGTCCAACACATATATCAGCACCTTTGTAAGCACACTGAGTTATAGAAACCCATGTACAAGGAGTACTAGACCTACTGTATAAATGCAAATAGAGCACCAAAGATGCTGTCATCCACCATGGAAACAGACAAAGAGACCTTATTGTACCCAAGCACAGACCCCAACACACAAAGGCTTAGGACAAACACTGTCAGCCCCCATTTGGATGCTCACAGGGCAGACAGGGGATACTGGGTCGCAACAATGCTGTTTGAAGTCATTTGCTACTGGTGTCCTGGCGTCCATCCAACTGTGGCTCTTCAAAGTAGGCCAGGTACAACCCTTTCATTACTTGACTCTCAGTTTAGCAATGGCGGGCAGTCAAAGGTTTTTCAGGGATATAGGTCCATATTTCTGAAATGTTTGCATCAGGCTAGCGTAATTATTTTTACGCTAAAGCTGCGCAAACCTAACTCCATATTTATATTTTGATGCTAGACATGTCTAGCATCAAAATTTAGGAGTTAGCACAATTTTTAGGGAATGCCAATCCACCTTGTGTCTTATTGCAACAATGAGATGCAAGGTAGACATTCCCGTTTTAAAAATGACACTAACCCTCCAGTGCCATATTTACTTCCTGGTGCAAAAACCAAGGAAGCGGACTGAAAAAATGGCGCTAAGTCCAATTAGCGTCAACATTGTACGACTGGTTAGACCAGGTGTTAAAAAGAGGCCCACACAACACCACTCAAGGAAAACACACAGAAGGAGCATTTGAAACATTCAGGAGAACATGGAAGTGGTACTGCTCCAGCTTGGCACATGCTGCAGATGTCAGCACAGACAATAGGTCACTCCACCACCACCACCACCGCAGCAACCCCAAACACCACTACAGCAGCCGCAAAGGCAGCGCAGAAGGTGGGAGAGGATCTTCAGACAGTGCACAACCATCCTTGGCCTCAGGGAACAAGATGTGATCAGGATGTACCAACTGAACAGGGAGTCCATTGTACCCCTGCTGCACCACATTGCACGACACATCACAGCAAGGGTGCAAACTCTCACTACTATTCCCCCCTTGACAAAACTCCTCGCTCTACTCCTTGTGCGGTGGACGTATAGAGGACATACCTGACCTTACATGCACCGTACTAAGGGACCCATGTGAAAAATAGCTGTACCCCCTCCCAAGGCCTGCACTGTGCATGTGTTGAAAGTGTCTGCGATAACTAATGTATTGGAAGCTAGGAGACACTACTGCACCAAATTAGATCATCCTACAAATGTGTGATACAAACCCTCGTACACTTGATGGTTGGCACAACCATCATCTGCCCCAAAGGGTCACTAAGTGTCGCACTGAATGCATAGTGCCACATGTTAACATGGATGGCACAGTTTAGCTTTCTAGGGCTACTATGGTGTCTCTACATCTGACACCATTGTGGTGCAAGGAGGTGGTAGCCATCTAACAATAGGACACTGCTTCAAATATGGACTACACAACACATTTTTGATCAATTATAACCATCATTTTGGAATCAATATGAAAATTCCCAGGTCCTTGAGCCACTACCTAAGATTGTCATGTCCATCAACACAGTCCAATGAAACCATTTCACAAGAACAGGAACAGGAGCACCACTCCAACTACATCTAATAACTGCCATGGTATAAATCACTATCAAGCTTTACTAACACATCTTCTCTCATTCCCTTGCAGCTGATCAAGGTTACAGCATACAGCCATGGGTGATAACTCAATTTTCCAATCTCACAACAGTGGAAGAGCGTGCCTACAACAAAAGGTACAGAAGAATACGCAATGTGGTGGAGAGGACATTTGGGCTTCTGAAATCAAGGTTCAAGTGCCTGGCCCTAACAGTAGGTAGCCTCTTGCACGTTCCACCACTCGTGTGCAAAATCATACTGGCATGTGCAATCGTCCACAACATGTGTGTCAGAACAAATGTCCCCTGAGATGAATACGTTGACGTCCCCACAATGTAGAGAAAATGTATACATAGTGACTGGACTTACAACATTGCATTGTAAATAGCACAAATAAAATACTTTCCACCTTATTCTCCTTGGTCTACTCAATATCCACCACATATACCATTGGAATGTGACTCAAACCTCAGGGAGCAGGTAAGAAATGCAAAAGTTATAAGTATGGTAGCAACATCGTTTGTGATGTAAGCGAGTCTACTGCCTCCATCTCACATATCAGTGACACGCAATTCACGGGCATGTTACTCCTGAAGGCCTAGATCCATACACCACTACATATATTGTGCCAAGGTGCTAATTCCCCACAACAATACCATGCCTACCAGGATGTATGCAAGGGGGGGACACACAAGGTTGGGGCTGTGAACAAATGGAGCGTAAGTAATGTTGATACTTAACACTGTCACATCTCAGGGTGATAGCTGCTTTGCCTGCATGGTGCATGTGTAGCAAGGTGGGGGGCACCATGGCTAACTATGGACCTTCAGTAATTGCCCAGGGATTGTAACCAATGTCAGATGCAGAGCCTGCACAGTGTATCCCTGGGATTATGTCCTGGCACTGCCACTGGGCACAACCCTGACACATAGTGTGGCACACATATGTTGGTTGTGGAGTGTGCAATGGGTTGCCAGACAAATTAAGCAGCTATGGATTCAGAATCACTATCCAAACACATGACGCATTGTCAGGATCTAAGAATTTAATGCAACAATGCACCACAAAATAATTGTCTGGGTGGAATGTAGACAAGGTGTGTTACACTCCCAATGTACATGAGATGCACACTTGTCACACAAATCTGCTGTCTTGACACATGCCTACAGCAAATCTAGAAAAACATGTGAAGACTGATGTACGGATGTATGTCTGAGGTAGCAACAGGTTTGCTAGTATTAACAATGCTTGACATGTGTCAATATTTTTACCTAGTATGTTCTGTATAAAACATCACACAGCACATAGCAATACACGTCACTCATTGTCATTCACATGACAGAACAAGTGCATGGTAGCAACAGTAACAAATTATTCTATACATGTTTTGGGCTCCAACATCGCAATCAGGTGTGGGATGTGCAACTATGTCCAGCATTGTTCATTAATGTCAGAGACCCATCAATAAACTGAATGGGAGTACAACTAGCCATATATGTTGCTTTAGGCTAATGATAAACACAGCACTGAGATGATTTCACACCTCAACATCATTCAGTCATGGTAAGAGTTACCTAGCTTTTGGCATGCTGGAAGAAATGTGTACCCATTTTCAATGGAGGATGTGGATGGACAGCTGAGAGATAACCACAGATACTTGCGAACAGAACATAGGAGGTCACTTGGAGTCAACACAAGTGCTGTGGCAGGTGTAGTTTTCATGTGTGCGTGGCACTCATTACATCTCACAAATACAGTCAATGGGATGGTAACTATCATGTAGCCAGTAGTAGGAAATGCTTACATCTACAAATTACACAAGTCACATGTTTGATCAGACAATGTTGCTGTAGATGATGTGTACAAAGTGCAATCAGCCAAAAAAATGGGAGCAGTGTAGGAGACAATACATACCTTACCAGTAATGCGGGAAAACGTGGAGAAGGAACATACATAGACTGTGCATCACATCACTGTCTACATGTCAACACTGTATGTAACATATGTACAGAAAGGGTGGCCAGGTCAGTACACAACCCAGTCATGTTTGCAACTACCATACCCTGGTATTTTCCCATCGCATGCCACCATGACAGGAGACAGTGACAGACAACACCATCTGTACCCTGGCACCTTCCCAAAATTGAAGTCACAACACAAATATAACCCCTAAACAAGGTGCCCATTGAAATAACTAAGGACATAAAATAATGAGACATGTCCTACACATGCAAGTACCCAGTCCTCTGTACATGAGAGGGGAAGGCTGACATCTAGAACAGCAGAGGAAAATGTGATATCCAGATCTGTTTGATCACAATTGTGCATGTGTCCGTCTGCAGGATAGTGTGCATTGTTCTGTTGAGTAGCAATCATGAAGAGGCTAGATCCCCGCTCAAAAAACCCAAACACCACTGCTCTGGCTACATAAACGTATTACATTGTCTGGGGCCTGATGCAGGCACAGGGGGCTGAGTCAACTGGAGCTCCATTAACTTCCCACTTCACATGCCCCCATGGGTTTGTGTTGCCATACAAACTCACACAGTTGTGATAATGAGTAGGCTGCCATCTATGCCAGACTGCAACACTGCTACACAGTGTTATGCCATTGTATGTGATAGTCATAACAAACATGATATGGACAAATGTGAGTGCCTAGTTGGTGGCATGCACACCTATACCACATATCTCAGCACCCACATACCACTGTAATGGCTCAGGCATGGTAATGTGTATGGATTCTGAACAAAAGACAACCTAGCACAAAATGTAAGGGCATAGGTATCACAAGATCAGTGACTGTAAGAAATTACCTTCACATGTGTTCTGACATATGGAAACATAGGTGGCACTGAAGTGACTACACATGCAGTTGTCAAATGCCAACATGTGTCCATGCAGGAAGATAGTAATGTGAGGTTTCACATCCTATGAATACACCCCTGTGGTCATATGTTACAGAAATGACACTACACGCATTTAAACACATGGCATATACCAACCTTCAGTAACACATGTACATACCATCTCCTGCAACTAAGATGCATGGGGAACCACATGTCACATGTGTAGCAAAGCATCATAAAGCCAAAAGCAGCAACACACCAGAGTGGACACACATGCACAGGCAAATTGCCAGGGGTAACGTGATGTCAACCCAGTCCTAGTCCACTGCATACTCTGAGTATAACTTTTCATAGGTGTTACATGCCTTACCATGTGTTGGACATAGGACATCATATATAGTGTGTTGTTGATATGTCCACATTTGTATATCAGACATAACAATGTAGTACTCCCACAAATTTGTAATCAAATACATATGTACACACAGCACACATGTGCCAACATGTATTTGGACACAGTGTAGCTACACATGCCCATATGCACAAGGTATGAGTAATCACATGCAGCAGACTCATTTACAAACCTATGGATACAACATACCAATGTCACCGTTATGACATAACTGGATAGTTACACACATATTGCCATACCATACATACACAACATTGTAGCACAGCCCATGTGACATAGTAAGTGACTCAGTGTGCACTCAAGGCCTACATTGCAAAATTCCAACCATTCCCATCATGCGTAAAAAAAATGATACAAACGCATCAAATCTACACTCTGCAATGTCAACACCTGGGCCCTGAGCATCTATCATACGCTCACACGCCTTTTAAAGCACCATGGGGAAAAATCGACGCATGACTGTCATGCGTCAAAAATTTACACGCATATACCATACTATTCTCCTAAGCTAAAAGACGCCTAGCCCCTGAACATCTATCACACGTCTACAGGCAATTTCACGTAAAATGGGGAAAAATTGATGCATGACTATCATGCGTAAAAAACAACAACGCATGACTGGAAACGTGACGCACAGGCCCAGGAAGTGATGAAACAGGACATCCTGCCTGCAAACATGGTACAGTGAGTTCTCTTTCACTTTCACTTCACAGCCTTATTGTCTGTGACTGTGTGAGGGTGTGTGATGCTGGAACTGTGGAGTTTATTGTGCTGTGCCCTGTAGCTGTTGTGTTTTATTTGTCTTTAAACCTGTCTTTTGTATTGTAAGTGTTCTGTGTCTGTCTCTGTATTGTGGGGTGGTTGTCTGGGGTAGTATAGTTGTTGAGGTAGTTGTAGGGAATTATTTTTTTGGGGTGAACTGCATTTGCAGTCCAGTATGTCAGGGAGAGGGAGGATGGCCAGGATGTTGGCCGATGAGCTGGGGGGTTTTATATGGCTGGAACAGCACAAACTCGTCATGATGCTGGTACTGGGTGGCCGTGTCATTCGAGGCTACCCCACAGAGGCCAGGAAGCTGCAGTGGGGCAAGGTGCTCCACCACCTGACAAGCGTGTTTGTGACAGGAAGGAACGACCACCAACTGAATAACCGCTGGGCAGACCTCTTTACAAGGGAGCAAGATCTTCTGGATCATCTGGGCATTGAAATAGGTGGAGCAGTTGGTAAGTATCCCATTTCCATACTATTGGACCTGGCCCTTGTGGCAGATTCATCCCCTGACTTTTTGCCTCCTTCCTCCTACTTTTTCTGACCTTCGCGCTGTTGGCTCTAGGACTCTGAGCACTTTATCACTGCTGACCGGTGCTAAAGTGTGGGTGCTCTCCCTTATAAAGTTGGTATGATTGTCTCAAACCTAATTGGCATATTTAATTTACCTGCAAGTCCCTTGTACAGTGGTATCCCTATACCCAGGGCCTGTAAATTAAATGCTAATAGTGGACCTGCAGCTATGCTTGCCTACCCACTGAAGTAGCCTTTCAAACCTGTCTCAGGCCTGCTAGCGCAGGGCCTGCATGCGCAGGGCCTGCATGCGCAGATTTCTGCCACAGGGACCTGGTATCTAAATTTACTTGCCAGGCCCAGAACTCCCCTTTTACTACATGTAAGTTACCCCTGAGGTAGGCCCTAGCTAGCCCTATGGGCAGGGTGCTATGTATGTAGAAGGCATGACATGTGCCAGGTAGCGTGGACCGTCCTGGTAGTGACAAACAACCTATTTGGTTTCTCACTGCTGTGAGTGCTGCCTTCTCATAGGATTGCATTGGAAATGCCCTGCCTTATGTGTAGGAGGTATTGTCTCATTTATGAGGGGTAGCTTAGGCATGTTTGGTATTGTTGTAATGGTAGTAAGAAATTATGCTTACTGGTGTAGGTGTATTTTATATTACTATTACAGAAATGCCACTTCTAGAAAGTGAGCATTTCTCTGTGCTTATGACTCTGGTGTTTTGCAGCTTGACTCCATTCCACATCTGGGCAAAGTGAGAGTTGGGCTTTGTGCATACTTTTTAGACAGCCTGTACACAGGGAGGGTGGAGGTGTCACAGAGGTGCATCTGCATACTGAATAGTGTTCCTGGGCTGAGAGAAGGGAGAGGCGGGGCACACCTGCATTTGTAAAGGCTGTGCCCTGGCCTCACACAAAAGGGTCATTTAGCCCCAAGTGATGTTTGGAGCCTGTGCTGGAGGAGAGAGAGGGCACTCCCAGAACCAGTTGTAATTGGTTGGAACCTCCTCTCCCCTTCTTTGTAAACACACTGTAAAACTGAATATAGGTACAGGGGAATTTTCCCCACAATTTGGAGACACCTTGGAACTTACTTGGAAATGGACACCGAATGCTAGAGGTTTTCACCAGGAACTGCCATGGACTGCTGCTGCTGTGATGACCTGTGACCTGCTGGGTTAGTAGGGGAGACGTCTACCTGCCTGCATCGCCCTTGTGCTGGCCTGCTGCTGGGCCCTGTCCCCTATGTGCATTTTTCCTTGCGTTTGTCTCCCAGGGGCAGGGTGCTGTGGCCCCTGACCCCTGCAACACTCAGAAGCGCATAAGGAGGCACTAGTGTGTGTACTAGTGCGTGAACCAGCGCTTGGAAAATGCTTTGTTTTATTGCCACAGCGCTTTGTAAGTGCTCTGCCAATTTTTGAAATCACCCCGCGACCTGGGCTCAAGGGAGGGCCCTAACGATTTGAAGAGCGTGTCGCGGTGGCCCTTTTCACTGCCGCAACATGGGCTCTCCTATTATCCGAGCATGTCAGAGACATGCTGCATCGTGTGCCCCTGGGTCACAAGGGGGAGAAGACCCAAAGCTGGTGGGTCCTGAGAGGTGCCCCCAGGGTGAAGCGTGCCAAAGGAGACGCCCCCGGGGTACGAACAGGCACCCACTTGTGTGCCGATCACCGCTGTGGCCCGGTGGTTCTGATTTCTGCAGTGGGAAGCCGGGCGGGAAAGGAAGCCTCATTGGAGGCTTCCCCGCCCCACGGGAGCCCCATTTTTTTCTTGTGGATTGGCAGACGGGAAGGAAGCGTCATCAGAGGCTCCCCCTGCCCTGTGGAGCCCTTGTTTCCATTCCGGACAGGCGGGGAGAAGGAAGCCTCATCGGAGGCTCCCCCTGGCCCCACCGAGGCCCTGAGTATTCTTTGCAGAGACCGCGGGCGGGGCGGAAGCCTCGCTGGAGGCTCCCTACACCGCAGGTCCCCCTTTTGTGGCCCCCAATTGTTGTTTTGGGGCATTATTTTGCCCCCCTTGTTGAAGGGCCATTGGAGGCCCGGGGAGGGGGGCCCAGAGATTGCAGGCCCCAGGAGGGACCCGTAATAAAACCAGAGGGGTTGCATCTCGCCCCCCTCCTTCCTCAATGTTCGGAGTGGACCCCAGAGTGAGCACATGGATCTCCGGGGCCCCATTTTGTCCTTCATGGCACTAGAGGTGCTGTCTCTTCATAGTACAGGTACTTTTGAAAGGACTTATCATATTCAAATGTTCCTAGTATAGACATGATTGATTTAAATGTTAGCCTGCCTAGTTTTATGATGTGCTACATATATGTACTGGTGTTCCTTTTATGGGCATAACATGCTAATATGTTTTCCTGACTTGCCATATGTTTTATAATGTTCCAGATATGGGCATTTATGATATTTCTATGACAAGTGCATTTGTGTAGTAATGTGATTCCTGACTACTGCTTATGTTGCAGAATAATAAGTAACCTGTGTGTTATATGGGGCTACCGCTGGCACTGCATAGCAACTAAAATGTAACATTCTGACAACTGCCTGGGTAGCAGGATATTACTGACATGTTGTGTTTGGTCTGATAATTGCGTTGTGTACAATACAGTATATCTTCATATAACTTGGTGTTGTGTTTCCTTTTTGGTGGGGATGGTGCGTCATGTGTATTGTGTCCGTTGTGCAAACAGTTTACACATTGCCTCTGGGATAGGAGTGACTGCTCGTGCCAAGCTACCCAGGGGGTGAGCAGTGGTTTTCTTGGACGTGTAACTCCCTTGCCCTGACTAGAGTGGGTGGGTTCTGTCTGGCTTAGGTGCATACCCTAGCCCACCAGAAACCCCATTTCTAACACATTCAAAGTCCATTTTGTGCATGTTCATGACAGTTGCAGATACAGTTGAGTTGTGCATGTCATGGTTATGGATCTGAACTTGTCATATACTACCTGTATGACGAGACCAGTGCCACCTTAGGCCTGTCATCAAATGTACAATAATGAAGCCGATGCAGGGCAGATACACCATTTTCCCTGCACAACCATTACAAAGTGTTGTGATGCATGCATAGGGCAACTCGGTATTGAGCAGCACAAAATGAGGCATGCCCTATGTATCATGTACGGGAGGGGGTCCCAAAACTTGTTTGGGAGGCAAATGTATAAGCCACTTGGAAAAATGAGAAATACCTAAATTCCATATTTCACACACTCTGAACGGCTGCTGAGAGCATGTGTAATATAGGGGCATATAAATATATGTAATGGGCCCCTATGTACTCAGCAGAAGTCGTGATGATCTGTTGTGTTGCAACTCCTGCTGAGTACATCATTTACCTACACATAAATAGATGCAGTTGGACCCTACCTGCATCATGCTGTGCCTTAATTCTCATTAGGGATAACAAGGACTGTACTGATGCAATTAGTGCTTCACCACTGTTGTTCAATCAGCCCCTTAGTGTCATTGGCCAAGGCCATGTAAGGGAGCTTGACCCTGCACTGAGTCCAGACTACTAGCACTTTCTCATCCTGTACATTGTGTACTCTAAACTATGTCTATTACCACACACACATGTGCTGAGTTAGTTCCACAGGCCTGGCGCTTCTCACTGAAAGTATGGGGCTGCCCTGTATCTGCTCCATCACTGACACATTACTCAGTAACCTGCACCAACAAATGCATCCTTGGACCACAGAGCAAGTGTGTCTGTGTTGAGGCATATGTCTATGCCCATGGTCTTATCCCTCCCTGGACAAATAATGTTATACCATGACAACAATGGCTGGCCACATACTATTGGCAATACATCCATGATTTCAATCAGTCAATGTGCAGGTTGTGTGGGAAAGAACCCTCTTTCTTGGCATGGCTACTGGCATTTCCTGCCTGTTGTCAGTGTGTTTGACTGTGCTCACTGGGATCCTCCTAACCAGGACCCCAGTGATTATGCTCTCTCCCTTCTAACTTGTTTTTTACACCCCACATTTGGCACACTGGTGCCAACATGTAAGTCCCTAGAATAAGGTTCCTAGGCACCCAGGGCATTGGGGTACCAGGGGATCCCCATGGGCTGTAGCATGTATTATACCACCCGGGGGAGCCCATAACAACCTTTCTGCAGGCCTGCCATTGCAGACTGTGTAAAAGGGTGCATGCAACCTTTACACTACACGTCACTGCACCAGGTCACTGTATGTCACCCCTATGGCAGGTCCGCCTAGCCCAGAGGGCAGGGTGCAAGTACCTGTGTGTGAGGGCACCCCTGCACTAGCAGAGGTACCCCCACAAACTCCAGCTCCATTTTCCTGGACTTCGTGATTGGGGGACAACATTTTATGAGTGTACTGGACATAGGTCACTACCTATGTCCAGCTACATAATGGTAACTCTGAGCCTGGACATGTTTGGTATCAAACATGTCAGAATCATACTCCCAATACTGTTGCCAGTATTGGAAGTATGATTCCATGTACTCTGGAGGCTCCTTAGAGGACCTCCAGCATTGCTACCACCAGTCTTCCAGAGTTTTCCAGGCAGCCCAGGCTGCTGCCACCCCTCAGACAGGTTTCTGCCCTCATGCTGCGTGATCTGATCAAGCTCAGGAAGGCAGAACAAAGTATTTCCTTTGGGAGATGGAGGTAACACCCTCTCCCTTTGGAAACAAGTGTGACTGGCTTGGGAGGGGTAGCCTCCCCAAGCCACAGGTATGCTTTGAAGGGCACATTTGGTGCCCTCCATGCATAAACCAGTCCACACCAATTCAGGGACCCCCAGTCCCTGCTCTGGTGTGAAACTTGACAATGGAAAGGGGAGTGACCACTCCCCTGTCCATCACCACCCCAGGGATGGTGCTCAGAGCTCCTCCAGAGGGTCCCTGGGTTCTGCCATCTTGAATCCAAGGTTGGCAGGGACCTCTGGGAGCATCTGAGTGGCCAGGCCAGGCAGGTGACATCAGAGCCCCCTCCTGATAGGTGCTTACTTGGCTAGGTGACCAATCCTTCTTTCAGGGCTATTTAGGGTCTCTCTCGGGTGGGTCCTCAGATGCGGCTTGCAAGTTTCCAGCAGGATTCCTCTGCAACCTTCACTTCCACTTCTGGCCTCCAGAACTGCGACTGGACCCTCCAGGACCCAACAATCTGCCTCCAAGAAGAAGAACTCTTCTGCGACATTGTTTCCAGGTCTCCTGCTAGCAACTGCAACATTTCCAACAGCTGTGTATCCTTTGAGGGTGGTGTGTCTTCAGTCTGCACTCGAAGAAAGAAGGAGACTCCCTTGGAGTGAAGTAGTCACTCCTCTGCATCTGAAGGCACCTGCTGCAACGAAAACTGGTTGCCTGGATCTCCCCTCATCTTGAGCTGCGTGGACCCTTCATCACTGGTGATAGTCTTCATTAGTCCTCTTGGTCCTCTCTGTCAGCTTCCCAACTTTAATAGAGGTGAGCCCTTTCCTTCCCATGAAGGTCAGTACCCCTGTCCACTGTGTCTCTTGCAGCTGCCAAGGCTTGTTTGCATCTCCTCCAAGGGATCTTCAGGCGACGTGTAGCTCCAGTCCCCAGCATTCCTTCCTGTGACGCACAGCCCTCTGCATGGTTCTCCTGTGGCGTGGGATCCCTCTCTGTAGTGTTGCGTGGGCTTCTTCTGTGACTGCTGTGTCCCTGTCCTGTGGGACTCGTGTGGGTGCTGCCTCCACCTCTGTGGACTCTCCATGTCACCAAGGGTTCCCTCTGGCTCCTCCTTCTGGGTTGAGTCCTCCTGGGCCTTGCTGGTCCCCGGCAGCACCACTTTTCCACTAACCGCGAGTTTGCCTTTGCCAAGGCTTGTTGGTGGAATTCCTGCACGGACACACATCTGCAATCTTCATTCCAGCATTGTCCATCTAGTATTTTGTGGTATTGTGTGACCAAAAATAAAGTACCTTTACTTTTGTACAACTGAGTGTTTTCTTTCATGTGTGTAAGTGCAGTGTGACTACAGTGGTGGTGCATGAGCTTTGCATGTCTCATAGATAAGCTTTGGCTGCTCATCCACAGCTACCTCTATAAAGCCTGGCTTCCAGACACTGCCTACACTTCACCAAGAGGGGATACCTGGACCTGGTACAAGGTGTAAGTACCTTAGGTACCCACCAAACACTAGGCCAGCTTCCTACAGGTAGGTACAACTATTTTCACATGAGTAAAGCCCCATAGCATTATTCATTGTGTCTGTGGCTTATAATGGCACACACATATTACTTACTTCACACAAGGATGTACCACAGCACTCGTCAACACTTTGGAAGACCCACACAACCCCTGGGCAGTTGTTTGTCAGTTTGCTGTGACAATGAGGTAGATGTCTACAACATCTGGGGCAGGCTCCAATGCTCTGGGTGTTGCTATGGGATAGCCACTGCAACAACCATCGCATGCACCTCAGTTGCAGTATAGATGCAGTAGTGTCATGCAGTCACATATGGTCATGGAGGTGTAGAGCTAGCAAACACCTGCATGGCAATGCCATGTATAAATGGTGCAGTGAGAAGCATCAGAGGAGTGTCAGCGACAGGGATGGTTTGTAGGTGTGTGGGTCTACATTATCTGAGACTATGTGTGATTGACTGATCATAGATTTTTGTCAGTTGCTCTGATCTACCACTAGGATGACTTGCTCACTCAGGCTAACAAGTTGACAGTGAACAATGCCGTCCATTAACTGATATGTACAAATTGCACTAAGCAATGTTTTCCCTTCATGTCTTGCAGGTGGACTTCTGCCCTACACCGTTGATGAGGTGGCCCAATTTGAAGACCCTGATGCAGCTAGTAAGTGTCATCTTGTGCGTCATGTATGCCAATCCAGGGTTTGGTGTGAGTCAGTCTGAAGTGTGGAATGCTATGAAATATGGTTTTGCCTGACCACTGATATGATATCATTGGAGAATGGAGGGTGACACCATGTCTTTTGGAATATTGTGCAATGAGAATGGCTTGCTTGTAGCATAAGAGGCAACGTGTGCTGGCATGGAATTGTGTGTATTAAGAATTGTAATTGCTGGCCTCATATTCATTGATGTCTACTATGATAGGTGTCAGTTTAGCTGTTTATGTACATAGAATGCCCATTGACAACCACTTTGTCACAGCACTATTGACAACACTGTACCATACATAACTTACACTTACTGACAAGATAGTACAGATGTTGGTTAAATCTTCAGAGGTCTCTAGGGGGCTTATGTAGGAGACACATGCACCACAGGTGTCTCAGTACCCTTCAGTTATATATTTAGCCTGTAATACTGCAAGGACCCATATTGTGCTGCACCAGTCAGTAGTGTACACAATTAGTAGACAACTCAGCTCCAGATGGTGTCGGAAAAGTCTATGATTCTTCACACGCCACAGTTTTCACAACATGGTCCTGTCACCATGATATTTGTGAGTGATGTAGGTCACATCACATATGCATATGATGTGAATGCTGTATGCATACCTGGTACTTTGATGATGTCTGACATGCATGTGCAAATGATGTACAATGTATCAGGTTACTGTTGCAGCACCCAGTAAAGTGTCAAACTCACTGTGGGCCTAAGGGCACCCATACAGCCACCATGTGTGTGCCGCTTAACACATGTAGCACAACATAGCACAGGATAGGGGGCTTTAGTTCTGTAATGTGTAGACAACTTTGATGTGAAGGCCAGGCTTTGGCCAAACTTTCTGGGACCATTGTGTCAGTTGTACATGTAGGCACATCATGGGCAATGGTGTGCCCCCTTGTAACGTATTCTCAGACCAGCTCTTACACCAGGACACATACATTATGATTTACCAAACTTTAGAATAGCCGGTGGGAAGTTTACAGACCCTATCATATGGTCCCCACCTTGCATCAATGATGACTTGATGTGTCACCAGAGGTGCTGAGGTGATGGTTGCATGCACAGCCCCCTTATGCACACCTTAGGGACACAGGAAATCCAGACATGTTGGGGCACTTGTTCCTCACAAGTCTGATGACACAAATGTTGATCATGGACAAATTTGTCCACTCAGCTCTGGGCCCTGTTGGTTAACAATGGATTACCATCATCCCAGTGGCATGAATATGATACTGTAGATGGCTGGTAGGAAATAGTCATAGATGAGGAGTAAGCCACTGTTGAGGAATGAGTAGTGGACTGTATGTGTTATCTGCAGTTGCAGTGTACAAAATATGTCCGTTCAATCTCCACCCAATGCTGAAACTGGTGCTTGTTTCTCCTCATATTTCAGTTGCCAATATGACACCAGGCCAGAGGCATGCTTTTCATAAGAGGGCTGAACGCTACTGGCACATAATGGAGGTGGAAGCAGGATACAGCTGAATGGGAAGGAGGTTCTGCAGAGAGAAGGCATCTGGAAAGTGGTGTGCATTTGCACATGGTGGACCACCACAGCAGCCACAGCCGCCCAAGGACAGTGTTGGAAAAACATCAGCAGGTCCAAGGCACTCCACATCAGCAGCACCTGTCAAGAGCCAGGCACCCGTTCAGCCACCTGCTTTAGTTGTTGCAAGCCAATTTGAACTAGACATGAGATGGGACATGGCCAAGATTTTAGCCAGACTTGAAAAATTGGAGGAGGAGAGTGCAGACAACAGGAGGATGTTGCGGTACATCAAAAAGAAACTAAAGAAAAATAAGAAAAGAACTTATATAGTTCTACAGCCTCCCAGTTCCTTCCCCTCCCTTTTACTGTTGTATATAGTTTTAGTTTGGGTTTTAGTTGGGTAGTACTAGGTTAGTGTAGGGTAGGCATAGTGGGGAAGGTGGGTTTTTCTTAATTTTGTTTGTTGGCGGGGGGTCATGTTGGGGTATTTGTGTATACAAATGAAAACAAAAATACAAAAAAAAATATGTTTAGGCCATAGGTTAGGTTAGTACATGTGTAGTCATAGTTTATGTTGTCATACTTGTATCTTTTCTCCTAAGGGGGGTGAGAGGCCAGTGTTTAGAGGGTGGTGTTACATGTGTAAGATAAGTTTAGAATAGGTTAGATAGGTGTAGTTGTTAGCTAAGTTAAGTTAATATAGGTTAGTTTATCATAGGGTAGTTTTTAGGTTAGTTGTAGAGATATGGTTTTACAATAAATGCTGTTTTTCTTAGCCTAATAATTTTGTAGGTTGATTGAGTGCCTGGGGGTTCTCATGAGTGCAGTGGCTGGAGGAATGGCATAGGGTATACTTTCTGTATTGATTTCCAAGGATTACCATGTGCATCCCCTATGACCAAGAAGCTGTCAGCTTGGTTGCTACATACCGTCAACTAGTGCATACATTTGCCATGCAGTATTCCAGCCATTCACAATGTGTATGTATACATGATCTTGGACAGGTAAATATGGTACTTCACCTGCCATTGGTGGGGTCCTGCAATTTCATTTTTGCCAAGCGTGGCACATCTGACAACAGGCAAATTATGAACAGTATCCTGCAACACTGACAGGTGGCCATCACTGATAAGGTTAGTTTCTTCTGTACCTCACAAATAAGTTGTACTGGTACTCCCATCTGGGTAAAATTACCATTGACTTGGTTCAGAGCCATACATGTTGTATGTCTACTTCATAGGAAATCTGTTCAAAATGTATTTAGAATACTCAGTAAGTTCGTTGTAGCCGACAAGACCATCATTCACCTTTCTCATTTTAGGATCCTAGTATGTGGCTTTGTGTCTGGCAGTCGTGCACTCAAGTACTGATATTCTGTACACACTGACACAGATTGACACAATGCTATCTTTTAGCTGAGTAGATGGACACCGTAAATGTAGGAATTCCACATGTGTACAAGGTGCTTTATTTGCAGGTGCAATTGTATTTGTGAATTCTGTCTAATGTCCACTTCACATGCCCCATGAGTAAACGTTAGCCATATGTAGCACAATCGAAGTCAAAGGTTGTGGACATGTCATGAGACATGGTTAGGAGGAGTGTGCATTAGTGAGGAGTTGAAAGCATTGCCAATTGGTATGAAAGAGACAATGACTGTACATAGCAGACAAATCAACAGTGGTTAGGTGAACAGGGCACATGTCCTACTGTCTCAAAACTGGCATGATCTTAAGCACAGAACTAAGGAGAAACTGTCCATGTGGCAGAGACTGGTGCTACTGTGTGATCTTCCTTCTTAATGTTATTCCTTCCACATTTTCATCCTCTGATGTGTGTGCCTCCTGTGCCATGACTGATACTGTTGTAGAGGTAGAGCGAGCCACACACACTTCGGGGTATAGAGATGAGTCACCATTTGTGGGATCACTTAAGGCATCACTGCAGCAAGGAGGAACTGCTGATTTTTCAACACCACAACAACATCACAGTGGTAGGCAGCCATGTTTTCTCTGAGGGAGGCCACTTCCTGCTGTATGGACTCCTGGGTATTCTGCATAGTCCCCAGCCTGTTGTCTGTTATGCTGCAACCAGTTTGGAAGGGCATTTGCTGTAGCCTCTGCTTAATGACAACAGCTGTCAGCCAGAGACTGCTGGAGTCCACGTAGTGGGGAGTGTGTGCAGCTGATAGCAGATGAGTTGTCCTTATTTAGATTGAGGCACGTCCACACTCCCTCTAGGCTGCCTGCCGTGGCCTCCATCCCCACCCACACCTGCTTGACCAGGTCCCGCTGGACTCCTACCACTGTCCTCTGAACGCTGATCTCTGGGTCCTCCTAGTCTAGGGCTATGTGTATACTGGCTGGTGGACTCTGTTGGTAGCTGGGTGGTTCATGTGGAGACCCCGCAATGTTGTGTGTCCTCCTTGCGACTAGAGGTGGTGTTTGAGTGATCCTAGGACATCCTGGTGAGTATGTTCATTGATGGTTGGAAGCTGGTCATCCATGTCATCTGCAAAATCCAAGACAGGCAGGTCAGCTGGAGGTAAGCCATCATCCTCTGCAATGAGATAGTGTAATATTAATACTCAATTGTTTTGGCTGTTGACATGGGACATCATTGATTTTCCACTGGAGGCTCAGTGACATGTTACTCACCCAAGGTTGTAGTTGGACTTATGTGTAGCATTGTGCATCACACATGGGTCAAGGTCATTAGGTATTTTTGGGCATATGTAGGTGCCCCAACTGCCACCTGAGTGTCACTTTTGGTGAGGCTCAGGTGGCACATGGCCTGCGCTGTATTTACACGGTGTCATGAAGCCACTTTTTGTGCCTTGACGCCACCTTGTATTTATGGCCCCTTCACACGCAGCAGTTTGCGTGGAAGGTGTGTACAACAGATGTTTCTGTGAGCGTGCCACAGCAACACCCATTGTGTTTTGACATTGCCTCAGATGTAGAACTAATTGAAAACCGGACGCTGTGGGAACATATAACACCATCCCCGGAGTGGATTTAGCATGGCAAAATCTAGGAGGAATGCTGGCATGCCCTCTGGATTATTTGCTTTTTCTATGTTTGCTGCATTCTGCAGCACACATAATAAGAGCAAATCAACCTTTAAGTTTGTTGTTTTGCAGCAAGGTGTTCCTTCCTGCACAAAACAATCTCCCCCTCAACGCAGCCATCCTTGCACTATGGTGTGAGGGTGGCCGCGTTGGCGCATGAAAGATAATTTCCACTTGCACAGGGTGGTACACAGGGGTGCTCTGTATTCTTATGTATATGGCACATCCCTGTGTTTTGAAAATGACGGTGCATGATGCCGCCTAATTTGGCACAGCAGCACGCACTATCATTTTCTGTTTGATATGGCCCTCTATCTTGTCAGCTGGTGAGACTGCAGCTACTTGTACAGCTGCACACATGAAGTTCAAAGACCTGCACATTGTGTGGTACATTTCTTATTTTGTGGCCATTCCCCATATGGTGCATATGGTTGTCTCTGAGTTGTGGGTTCACCCTTTATGGGTTGTGTTCCACAGATTGCAAACTTTAGGGCAAATGTTTCTCATGTGGAATGACTCAGGGCAGCTGCAATATGTGTTGCAGTACATGCAGCAGTTTAGATATGTGGGGATGTGCTATACTTATTTGATTACAGTACAGCCCTGCAATCCCCCCTGCGCCTGCAGTGATTTGTTCTCCCTGCACCAACACAGGCAATGTTGCAGCATGATAAAGGGGCGCCTGTCTTGAAGGGATGATTTGTTCATGTGCAGGCAGGTGTCCCTTCCTGCACATGTACAAGCTATTTTTGCTGAGATGGCATTTGCAAGATGCAGCACACATGAGTAAAGGCAATGCGACAAGGAGGAAGGGAAGCTTTTCGGCCAGAGAAACCACCCTGACACCACCCCTTGGGTGGTATTGACTTCCGTCCTAATCCTAGTCTCTGATGTCTACGTTGTGTTGGTACAGGGGCTTTGAGAATATGCAGTGAGTGTTGTAATGGAACAGTCACAGCCACACTATTTGCACGTGCCTTCCAGGCAATGTGGTGCATATTTATATGGTGGAGTATAGCCATGGTGAGTGGCCTATGTTGACGTGTATATGTTGTAGTGCATAGCACAACCAAAGCATCAGTACATGTGTGCCTTGGGAGGGGATGATGCGTCTTGATTCAGGGCCTATGTGTCCCAATGCATCCCTTTAGCATGCATTGAGTGTCTCCTATGTGCCTCCCCCTTCTGCCATTTGTGGATTTCCAGATATCTTCCCCTGCAACTTACTCTGCATTTGTGATGGTTCTTGGTAATCTGCTCTGTCCTGTCCTGCGATTCCAGTGACCACCTCCTCCGGGATGACCGCTGCAACCATCTCCTCCAGCTCATCCATGTCTTTCTCTGGTGCGGGACTCCAGTCTGCAATCCTGCCTTTTGGTTCCTGGCGAGTTCTTCCTCAGTCCTGCCCTTGCAATCGTGCCAGCAGTTCTTGCACTCGGTGACAGTCTTTTGCGCCTCTGCGACGCTGTTGACTTTGTCCACTACTTGCTGCCATATTGGATCTCTCCTATCAACTGGCAATTCAGAGGTGAAGAAGAGCTGGAGTTGGTGCTCCGTCACCTCTCTGACCAGGATGTCATGCCCCACCTCGCTAAAGCGACACTTGCGCATTCTTTTTTTCTTCTCCTGAGACTTTTCTGGACCCTTCTGGCTGGTACTTGGGTGATTGGGGTCTCCCTGGGGTCTCTCCTGGCCTGATAAATCCATCTTCTCTTGTAATTGCATTCTTTCCTGCTTGTGCGTTCTGTTTTGACGTTAACACAGTAAAAAAATGGGACTAACCCTTATGCAACATGTTTATGTGCCACAAAACTGTCTAGCGCCACTTTTGCAGCATTAGTGCCATTTTTCCATACGGCATGTGGCAGATGTTAGCGTCATTGTTTTGGATGCTAACTATTCCTTAGCACCATCCTATGTCATTTCTTAAATATGGCGCATTGATGGCACCAAGGAATGATTCTAGCTCTAGTCATTTTTCATAAATATGCCACATAGTGTGGGAGACAAACACTCAGAACGCAGCCCAGTCAACCAAAATAATGTATTCTTATCATTTAGTCACAAGAAAGTACTTTACTCTCACAACAAAAGTAAATACTACACAGTTCAGTGGGAAATAATTACAGAATTGTAATCTCAGCTACGATCTTCAGTAAGGTGATACACCCCACTTCCAGTATGGTCTCTCCTCACTAAAAGACATATCTAATGAACACAGTCATCAGTATACTGTATTCACAGGCCTTCATTAGGCACAGGTACAGATCACTTTAAATAACCCTTTGATCAACTGAGTAACTCGGTTCAACATTTTTTCACTCCTTGCGTTTACTAGGCAAAAAGTATTAAGTTTAGGCAGCAGATTTATCTATGCCTTCCATTCTCTCATTCTTTATGCTGGATATCCCCATTTTATATGGTGGTTGCTGTTGCACTTCTAGTGCTGGGCCGGGTGCAGTTCATGCACCCAGCCATGTAGTGGCAGCTTCACTTCTGCGAGGCCACTTTAAATACCTCATGTTGGGACAGGGAATGTTGGATGGCTTCTAAATCAAGTAATCTGGTATGGATTATCTTCGGCAGTTACAGCTTCTGGGCTGATCAGGGCTTTCTGCATCGTTGAAGACCCGACTAGAGTCCCTGATGCCTGCAGTTGTAGCAAAAGTCTCTTGAGCTCAAAACGGATTGATGATTTTTATGGTCTGAAGCCTGTTCTTGCAAAAGTGCTGACTCAGTTCACACAGAAACCAATCAGACAGACCAGAATATCTCACTGCTTTTGCTTTTGCTTTTGGCTTTGTCCTCTCTACTAATCAACTTTCTCTGTGTGGGCCCCACATAGGGTATAAAATGGACTTCTCCTTCCGAAAGCCTCTCCTATAAGGCGAGGCATACTCCTTCCCTCTTTTTGAATGTTCCTCAGACACAGCCATTGTCCACGATTAATGGCTCTCTTATGAGGTAGCACTGGGTCTGGTTCCAAGCAGAAGTACCACAACAGGAGCACAATGAAGTGTGAGGTCTCTGCACCTGGCTGTCACACCTTCCCAAGCAGGAAGTGGAGACAGACGGAAAGGCAGGCTTGGCCCAGCAAATTCCTTATCTTGAACAATGGAAACTGGAATTCTGCCCCTCACTCTTGCCATCTACTCAAGAACAACTAATCAGCAGCCTTTTGCTAACAAGGCCCTCATTGAATTTCTAACTTAAGCCCTGTGTCCTTCCTGCTTCACTTCAGAGTATGGGTCTCCACACTTCAGTCACAGTTTTGAAAAAAGCTGCCCTTATTTTCCATCTTGTGCTGTGCTAATCCTAGGACATCTGAAATGGATTCCACTGGTCCCACTACTCCGACTCATACCACACACAGATTCCTGCTACCATACACGTGCTACTCATTCACTCCACACACACGTACTCAACATGCTTACTGGTGGGTTCAGATAACAGTGGAACTTTACACAAGAGGTATTAGACTGCACTCTCTCTGACACAGAGAAAAATATCTGGTCACAGTAAAGATTCACTATGCCACCACCAATTTAGGTGTCTACACCAGGACATGGTTAGTAGACCTATGCTCTCTGTGAGGGCATGCTTTGTGTGACCCTCCACGTTTTGAACTTCACATTGCCAGGGATAGGTCTACGGGGTCATTACGAGTGTGGCAGTCTTAAGACCGCCACACTCACTGTGGCGGTCAGGATTCCTGCAAATGTGGCGGTCTGACTGCCTCATTACAACCTGGGCGCTTAGACTGCCAAGGAACCACCAGCTCCACCAGTATCATGGATACCGGCAGCCTTGCAGTGGCGGAGGTCGTAATCTGTAGGCCTTTGCTGCTTGCAGGGCTGCCCTGCAGATTACAACCTTGTTCTCCGCCAGCCTTTTCATGATGGTTTCACCTCCATGAAAAGGCTCCCAGAGAACAGGTGCAGGGGGCCACAAGGGGGCCCCTGCACTGGTCATGCACTCGGCATGGGCAGTGCAGTGGGCCCCCTGCCCAGCACCCTTGCAATGTTCACTCTCTGGTTTGCGAGAGTGCTGGTGCACCCTGCTGGCTATAGCATTGCAGCCGGCTCGATTACAAGCTGGATGCAATGCTGTAGCCTGTTTCCCGCTGGGCTGGCAGGCAGAACCTCAGGTTTCTGCCCGCCGACCTAGTGAGAAACTTGTAATGACTCCGGCGGGAAGGTCACCACGATGGGGTGGCCACGCTGTCACTCCAATGGTACATGGACTCTTACCAGGTAGGGGACTTTCATAGGAGTTTATCTTTAGCTGTTTCTTTCCCTCTCTCTCTCTCAAACACAAACACACACACTTGTTTGACACATATCAAGGACACAATATTGAACTCCACAAGTAGTGGCAACAACTATTGATTATCTTAATATCCTGATTGGATACTTAATACAGAAAACAATAATATTAACTACAAAAATATCTAAATGAAAAGTATCTAAAAAACACGAATATCATAAATAAAAATACCTAGCGAATATCCCTGTAACTGACACACAGCAAAACATTGTAACCTATTAATAGGTTCACCATACTACTACCATACTATCAAAGATGTGAACAGAAATTAACCATCCTGGACTTCTTTGAAGATACCTGGGTTAAGATACTGCACAGTTCTGTACACAGACGCCATCCCAAACATCCAATACCATGGAGGAACGTTTACAACAGTACTATGGCAACACAGGCAAAAGCTAACAACACATGAAGCCACCATATAGTATTGTATTGTATTGTATTGTAATAGTATTTATATAGTGCTTACTACACCTGACGAGGCGTCGAAGCGCTTTTCGGTGATTAGCACGCTACTCTGGAACCCAACATGAATTAGTGATGGATTAGTATACCACTTTATAGAAGTTTTAAAAAGGGAACAAAGCTACCAAGACCTAAGGATGGTTCAAACACTAACCCGATAGAAACCTAAAGGCTAAAAACAAACCAAAGAAATGGACAACTTGTTACAATGCAAAGCTTAGCTCTTTTCCAACAATCGTGGATTACCATAGCTAGATTCTTTAGCAAGAAGCTTAACATAAGTGAACCAATAAACCCCATACAACCCTAAAGAAACCTATACTCATCTAAACATTTTTAAAAAATTTTTTTTTTACTACTCACATTTTATTTGATTTTTAATATTATTTTACTATTTTTACTTTTGAATTTCAAATGAAAAATAAACATATAAAATTATCTAATAAGATTGAGTAGTAAAAACTACTGAAATAAAACAAATAACAATAAATAACATGTAACAAAACACAATAACGTATACCACTGTTTAAAAATTAAAAGAAACATAATTTACAGTTTTTTTAAGTTGAAAAGAAAGATGAAATTTCATGATAATCTAAAAGGCAAAAAAAAATCATAAATAAACATTTTAAAACCCCCAAAATGCAACAAAATCAAAATCAATAAAAAGAATTTCAAATAAGTCATGGAAACTGATCAAAGGCTACTGAATTAGATGTTGAAAACTGAAAATCATGGAAATTAAAAATTTGTTTAAAAAAGTAAAGTAAAAAAATACAAATTACCATATTAATACAATTTTACAAAATACACATACATTTAACTTAAACCCTTTCCCTTATTGCTGCCTTCACCAGAAAATCTGCAATGGCTTTCAAAGTCATTCTCTCTTCTGCAGATTTTGTTGAATTGGTGCATCTTGTGGGCGTGGCTTGGCCGTCCTGCAAAATGGCCGCCACCTGGTGAGGCTCGGAAGGGCGAGAGGATTATTCTGATCTAAACCTGCACGGATCGGACTCCCGGGGGTGCCTCGTCTACCGGCGAGTGCAGGTTGGACGCTTGCGGTAGAGCAGATTGAGGCGGCGAGCCGGAGCGCCGGTGGGACAGAGGCGCGCAGAGTATCGCACGGCTGCTGGCAAGGCCTTGCGGCCTGTGGAGACCTCGGTAGGTGGAGAGGGACCCGGCGCAGTCCTGCGGGGCAAGGAGTAGTGCCGGAGTTCTGGTCTGTCCTTTACGCCCTTTGGATGTTGCCGGAAATCAGGAGGCATCGCAGGTGCGAACATTGTGCCCCTAGGGACGGCTGCCTAGGGGACGACTGAGACCGCAGTGGGTATGGGGGATAGCGCCGGGGGCCAGGCTGGTGCCGACGCGGTGGCTGAGCAGACCGGCCGTACCTGGGGCTTAGCCTTGTTGATTTGGAATATGTTTGGACTGCCACAGCTCTGCTTCCTATGAAGGTTTGTGATCGAAAAAAACACGGTATAGCTTGCTCATTGGAAACCAAACTCTACCTTGGCACACAACCTTCTTTATCGGCAAGTACCAATGGCTCCTTTGCCTTTAAGGGAATCTCATGCATGTAAAACAGTTGTTTTTCTATGAAGAACAGGAACTTTAAGTGTAGCATTCTGAACACTCCTGTGGTTTTGTAAACCTTGAGGCACCTGCCAAGTGCCCGGTTGCTGTGGTGGGGCCCGCTGGCCGAGGGCTCTAGATAGCTGGATGCCGACCTGCTGGGCTTCCCTGAAAGTGTGGGCCCTTGTTGATTTTGCCCCGGGTGGAGGAGTGGTGAAAGCTCTGCTGAAGAGAGGCTGCAGCTGGTTAGGGTGTGGTGGGAGGGCGGGTGAGCGCAGTGCTGTTGAACCGGCGCCCTGATGAGTGGTTTGGCGACCTTAGTGACGGAGGGACACCTGGTCACATGATTTGTCTGGCTCGCTGCTCGTGGCCTTCCTGATGGGCGTGGACTGGCAGGGAGGCTGGTGGCTGAATTGTATTTTTGGTGTCCTTCGCCTGTCCGGTGGGAGGTCTCCTCTGGGGGCCTTGCCCGGTCTAAATGGGGAAGTCGGACCAAAAACAAGCGAAATTGGCCTTAGAGGGCAAAAAAAGGTGCAGCCAGATGGGGCGGGCGACAGAGGAGCCATCTCAAGAAGATGATCCGCAGTTGCCCTCTGTCAGGGCCATGTTCATGGACTTAAAGAACAGCCTGGCAGCAATTGACAACAAGATGGACCCTTTAACTGACTGCATAAAAGATAGGGTGGATGACCATGACACTCGCCTGGAACAGGAGGAGGCTAGAGTCTCGGATCTGGAGGATGGACGCAGCAGCGAGAGTGAATGATTACTTCAAAAGGAATGGGTGCTGGAAGCCATTTGGAACAGAAACGAGGACCTGGAAGCTAGACCCAGATGGAATAATATCCGCATCTTAGGCCTTCCAGAGTCGATGGCTATGGGGCGCATGGGAGACTTCATAGAGACGATGCTTGCGTCACTCTTCCCTGGCAAACTCTCCCCAATGATGGTGGTGGAGCGGGCGCATAGGTCGTTGGGCCCGAGGCCGCCACCTATGACTCCTGTGCGATGTCTCACTTGGAATGTTCGGGGGCTGAATGATGGACGCAAGATGAGAATGTTGTCAACAGATATGCAGTGCCATGCCATTGACATCTGTATGTTGCAGGAGACTCACCTGACTGAGGCCACGAGGGCTGGCTGGATTTGTGAGTGTCATGTAGCGGTGTACTCGGGGAATGGCTATTCTGATTAGCAAAGGACTGCAATAGCGCACTGAATAAGTGATCACGGTCCTGCATGGTCGTTATGTCATGATGCAGGGAACATTACAGGATAGGCCGTTACGCTTGGTGTCAGTCTATGGTCCAATGTCAATGATCCTAAATCTTTTGGGGAAGTATTGCGACTGATTGGCTCCCTGGGCTCTGGGTCTTTGCTATGGGAAGGAGACTTCAATGTGGTATTGGACTTTGAGGTAGACCGTGAGAGCCGGTACAGGCCACAGCATGCGGCGGCTGCAAAGGCCTTGTCCCTTATTATGGCTGAGGGCACTCTGGTAGAGCTATGGAGGGTGATACATGGTGCGGATAGGGAGGGCACATGAGTCAACTCTGTGCATTGCAACTGGTCCAGAATAGACAGATGGCTCGGTACCAGAGATGTGGAGCTCTGAACGAAGTCAATTGAGCATAAGCCCCGTACTCTGTTGGATCATTTGCCGGTCATGCTGGAACTGCAAGTACCTGGGGGCACCTGCCTCGAATTCTCGTGGAGGTTGCCCTATGGAGCGTTGAGGGATCAGGCCTTTAGGGAGGAGATACGTGTTGCTATAGTGGAATACTTTGCTGACAACAAGGGATCTGTATCCTCGGCGGGCACTTTGTGGGAGGCCTTCAAAGTCATAATTCGCTGGATTTGCCTTGCTAAACAACATGGTGTGCTAAAGGTGCTAAGGCGGGAATTGGCGAGCCTAGAGGTACAGCTTTCTGACCTGGAGAAATGATTGGCTTCTGATGGCCGAACTGAGAGGAAGCAGGCGGCACTAAGTGAGGTCTGCTTTCTGAGTAAGGAAGCTAAGGCAAGGAGATATGGTGAGGGCGAGAGGGCAGGTAGAATGCTTGCTACAATGCTCCATAGGCCGTGGGCTAAGAATTATATTGTAGAATTGATTGACTTGGCGGGAGTACATCTCACCGGCACTGAGGAGGTCAGACATGTCCTGACTGACTTTTATTCTGACCCGTATGCTGAGAAATCGGGGTCGTGCTCTGAAGCAAATACAAATTACTTTGAAGATATTAGCCTGCTCTGACTCGCTTAGGCAGTATCTAGATGCTCCCTTCTCTGTGGACGATGTGGTTCAGGCTATACAAAGCTTACCGGGAGACAGAGACCCAGGAATGGACGGTCTGACGACGACCTTCTGAAAAGGATATGTAGATATATTAGCACCTCACCTCCTTGAGGTATATGCAGAGGCGCTTGAGAGCGGTACTCTCCCGGCCTTGTTGCGGGAGGCTCTCATTGTGACAATCTTGAAGCCGGGGAAGGACCTGTGTAGTTGTGATTCATATCAGCCACTTTTGTTAATAAACATAGACAATAAGATACTGGTGAAACTCATTGTGTCCTAACTACAACCCCTTCTCCCTTCCTTGGTGCTGCCAGACCAGTCTGGCTTTGTGTCAGGATGCTCGAACTTGTATAAGCTCCGTGCCTTCTTCGCGGTATCTCGTATGATCGGACCTGAGGAACGCACAGCTACGGTGTTCCAGGATACCACTAAGGCATTTGATTCCCTCGCATGGCCATTCATGTTTGGCTTGCAGGCTAGGATGGGGCTGAGTCCTAGGTTCATCCAATTGATCCGCCTGTTGTACTCGAAGCGGACTGCCAGATTGAGAATTATCCGAATGATGTTGGATCTCTTTCCAATGCAAGGGGTACTCGTCAGGGGTGCCCTCTCTCGCCGCTGCTATTTGCGGTGGCGATGGAGCTGCTTGCAGCTCGCTTGAGACAACACCATAATCATTGGGGACTTGCGTTCAGACAGGGTCCAATACTCGTTGCTATGTACTCGGATGATGTTGCACTGTATGTCTGCGACCCGCAGCTACACCTAGACGCACTGGTAGATGAGATAGTTCGATTCGGCTGGTTCTACCCTCTAGATATCCCCTCAGTTGGGTGGATGGGCTGGTGCGGTATGTGGGTATTTGGCTGAGCATGAAGGCAGACGAACTGCGGTCGGCCAATTATGGCAAGGCCATTACATGGCTGGAAGACAAGGTGGCAGTTTGGCGCTCGCTGCCGCTCTTGCTGACTGGACGCATGACGATAGTGAAGATGGTGATTCTGCCCAAATTCTTATATCTATTTGTTAATATACCTCTTGTCCTCACAACTAGCTGTTTGTAAAGACTCAAATCCTTGCTTATGGCTCTTGCATGGGCGTGTGGGCAGCCCAGAATTTCATGGGAAACACTGACTCTTCCGTTTGAACAAGGATGCCTGGCAGCCCCAGATCTGGAACTTTATTACAATTGCGCGCAGGCCCATTTTGCGCATTTCTGGCTACACCCCATACGATATTTACCACACCTAGCTCCTGAAAATGATTCAGTCTGTCCCGATAGGAGTGATTGGTGGTCCGCCCAGACTTAGACCGCGAGGAGTGGATACTGTGTTGTGCACAGTGCGGGCTTGGACGGCGCTGCTGAAGCTCACGGGGTCAGTGAGCCCTTTGCGCCTTCAATGCCGGTGCGAGAGGTTGCAGGCCGGTCGATGTCGGATGTTGGTCGGGTTTGCGATAGCCTTCGCGAGCTGAACATGACTACTCCGTGATCTTGGATTCCTGAGGGGATGTTCGTATCCTTGGACACAGCATTGGGCGCCACTCATGACACAGCGCTGTTCAGATTATGCTGCGGGCGCGGTATCCCTGCTTCCCTGCGATGCCTCCGGTGTGTCGAATGTTGGTACTTATATATAAAATGCCGTCGCGTGCAGACTCATCACATATCTATATGTTTGTATGCAGAATATAATGGCTCCTGCCGGTTCTAAAGCTAAGACTCATTGGAAGGCGGATATAGGCAAAACCATTTCGGATGAGGTGTGGCGGTATTGCAGTGCGCAGATGCGGGAACTCTCCCCAACTATAGATTGCGCCTTATTCACTTTAACCTTTTACACCGCTTGTATTATACATCGAGCAGACTAAAGAGAATGGGCGTTAGAGCAGATGCTAGGTGCGTGCGGTGCTTGCCCCTGAGGAGGACTTCCTGCACCTGGTGTGGGGTTGTGAGGCGCTGCAGTACTACTGGACAGAGGTGTTGCGGGCGATTGAAGAGATGATTGGGCTTGTGCTGCCGCTCATCCCTAGGATTGCCCTCTTGGGATACGTTGAGGAGATCCTCTCCGCTTACAGGAAATTAGTGGGCCTGCTGCTGCTGCTGGCTAAGCGTAGGGTAGCGCTGTGCTGGGGGAGGAAACGGAATCCCCAGTGCAATGAATGGCTGAAGGACGCTGCATACTGCCAGGAACAGCTAATGGTATATTGGGAGTGATAGAGCATTCCGTCCTAATAAATTACCTGTATTTGGACGCTCTTGGGTCGATGAATCTTTTGACCAAGTGGGGCTCTCTTCACCCGAGATTAGTCAATTTAATCAAATCAATAATCAATAACGAACATAAGCAATGCCCTGATCAACATAACACTTCACAATTAATCCAGAAAACATTTCGGCGAACCATGACCTTTCGGCCATGAATAACCACACCAGTTCATTCAAAGTTAATGAATTTATTTCCCTATATTAACAAAGCTAGCACGATATAAATGTGTCTCAACACCAAATGGTATATGTAAATGAACATTAATAGCTGTCCATAACGGCGAAAAAGATGCAATCTATGCAGCATTTGAATAACAATGCATTCGATAATAGCAACGCAAACCACTAAAACTATAATCTGTAATGGGCTAATTGCATACATTAGTCAGCATAACAAGGTCTCAAATTGCATCGTGCAACAAATGAATCCTCATCTAACCTCAAATTAGCATCTGGATGTGGGATTTCATGCAAAAAAACAATTTAGCAACATTAATTTGGAAAAACTCCTAACTAGGGCTCATATCAAAAATCAGCAGTTGGTTACCTAAAAAGAAACACAATGCAATTGTACATTTTCCTTTCATATTTACCAAATTCAATCAGCATTCAAGGAAGTCTTCGTCTCACAGGTACCGGTTTCGATCAGCATGGGACGGGGCAAAGGGGGCAGGGTGGACGGGGCAATTGCCTCACAGCGGCAAGATAAAAGGACAAAACTACTACTTTATGCAAAGGGGCAGATCAAAGTTAAAGTCTCTAGAGCGAGAATTACTTAAAGTCTCTTTCTCTCGATTAGAGAAAGCATCAAAGTCTCATTCAAAATGGCGTTGAACATCAATTGGCATCGTAGAAGATGGCAAAATGACGAGGTCGGCAAGATGGGCCATAATGACTGCAATGGGCAATAATGTCCTCAATGGGTGCAGTGGGTAATGGCCGCTTTCTTCTTGTGCACCAGGTTTAAATAATCAACAGTTCAAATCCAGTAGGGTCTTCCATTGGAGGGTTCATAGGTTGGCTTCAAATTGTCCAATCAAAAACAACAATTCACAAGCTTCTACCTAGGCATACATTATCCTTGGAGTCGGGAACGTAAGTTGCAACATATTTTACCAATTAACTCACTTTCAGAGCTTCCATTGTCTGCACCTGCAGATTGACCTTGGAGCAAAGAAGAAGATGCCAGGCTGGCACGAAACCTTAAAGATAAGCATGTGAACCGATCTCACTGGAAAAGTACAGCTTCAAGCAAGAATACACGTTTTATTAGCACATTAGAAAAACACGAGCATCTAAACCGTGAGACAAGGCAACTAGGCCGAAGCCTCCACTAAAGTGATGCTAAGTTAAAACATTTCAAACAAGCAAATCATGGCACACGTTTACGGTTATGTCAGATTAGTACAATTCTAATACATCACGTTATATAAAGCACGCTTCTAAATGTTGGCGAACTACTCTGAGGGCACATTTGTCCCCGTACAATCTTTATTAGTTCGGTTAAAGTCACACTTGATTATTGCAGCACTACGTTTATGCGCTAATAAATGTAAAACCTTCGTTTCTGCGTCATCAATCCCTCCTCTGATGACTATTTGTCATCACACAAAACTATTCCCACAAATTTTATTCCATTAAAATTCTGTCAGTTCTCTTTGCCTTTTAGTTCCCCTTGTTCTTGCCTTGTATTCTTCTGCCATTCTTTTCATCATTTTCTCTTCCTTCCTTCTCTTAATTCTTGCCATGATCATTAGTATTCCCCTCTTTATTCCCCAAATCCCAAAGATGCAAATTAGTACTATTAGTATTCCCTGTATTATTGTTAGTAATATTCCATTCCAAATGCCACCAAGCCAATTTCCCACTGAAGCAACTCCCTTTCCAACCTTCTCCCAAACTCCTGGTTCTTTCAATTCCTTCAAGTCTGCACTCTCTTTTGTTAGATTTGCAAGCATTGTTTTAATCTTCACACTGTTGTCTGGTATATACGTGCAACAGTGACGCGCACCAAGCATTTTGCAAACGCCGCCATCCTTTGCTAAAAGAATGTCTAGGGCAAGCCTGTTTTGAAGAGTCATAGCTCTTTCTGCTGCAAGTTCAGCATCCATCAGGATTATAGCACCTGAAAACTTTGTCAACATGTTATCCACTATAGTAGACAACTTTCTTATTTTGATGGAATTCAACACAACTCCCAATGAAGGAATCATGGCTCCAAATATATCTCCTACCACAGCAGCTGCGGTCTCTCTTTTCTGGATACGATGAGATCCAGGCGTCTTTGGAATCACCGATAGGTCATCCAGTTGATAAACCTTTGGGAACACTATACCCAAATAACATCTCCCCCACCATCCCTTTGGAAGACGATAATAGGCATTATGCCCACAAATGTAATATACACCAGGTATGACAGGGTCAAGTCCATTCAGCATGAATGTCCATTTGGCCTTAAAGATAAACGTATGTTTACATTCACTCGCTCCCACGAAAATGTTATCATAATAAGATTCACCACGATATATACAAAATTTCCCTACATGCCAAGCGTCTAAAGCTATTTTTCCTTGTGTTTTAATTGCGGCAAAAGCATAATTATCTACTGAAGTCCTCTTACTTAGCTCTTTTTCTAATTTCGCATTCATTTGTGCCCTTCTATCATCTGTGCGATCTAAAAAGCTTATTTCTACTGCAGAGAGCGAGCAGGTAAGGTTTTCCCTATGAGCGTGAGCTGTTTCAAAAGGTTGCATTGGCTCGAAAAATTCCCTCATTATGTTAGCATCCCAATCTTTAGCAATCTGGCTTAGTTGCGTTATTATAGGAACATATGCAAAGGTAACATCATACTTTGAATAAAAATACTGTATGTTAGTTTGACCATAAAATCTAGAAGTTACTAAACTACATGTAATCCCATATGTAAGAGGCATGTGGTGATAAGTCACCCCTTCCGTTACCGATGTCGGTATCTGTGTACACACATAACAATCTTTCGCATCCATAGTCTCAACATATTCTGTTAGTAGGCGATAGAAAACATTATACGAAAGTTCCTTCTTATCATGCAAGTGTCTCTCATCTAATTCTAGTCTTTTCAATGCGGTTAGTTCAGTGACAGTAACAGGAGCAGAAGTAGAAGCATAAATTTTCTCATTCTCACCCTTACCACGCGTTGCAAGCACTATTGCCATTATTATTAGTACACATGCAGTTATCAAGCCTATACACGCATATTTACAATATTTCACTCTACTGTTTTGTGTAGCGTACTTAGTCATGATCTGTATAGAATCAGAGAGCTAGAAGCACTTATAAAGAAACAATTTAGCAATTAGTTACAAAGCTGAATGAGCGCAATGTTCACACAGTTTTCTTCAGGAGCCCAGTCACTTATCGGTTAGCAGCATTTGTCTCAATTCGGCAATAACTCAGTCTTTTATCAGTTAGCAACGTTGTCTCAAATCGGGTTTAAGAGTCAATCAGGTTATCAAAGTCTTATCAAGTTAGCAAATGTCTCATCCGGTTTAGCAATGTCTCAGCTGGTTGTATCACGTTAGATTATAGCAAGCAATGTCATTTATCAGTTTTTCAGTCAATAGTGTCCATAAAACTTTTCTTTTCTATTGGTATCTCTTCTTCTTCGTTCTCGAGGCTAAGAGATACAAATTCGTCGGTCCAATCGTCATTGACTACATATGCCCATTCTGGACCGGAATATCTCCTGTTTGGTATCCTTTTCCTTTTCAATTTTGCATCTCTCTTTGATTCTGCCTCACTGGTACTTTCCTCTTTGGCCAAGTCTTTTTCTTCACTTGATGTTGGTACCACGACAGACACTTCCTTTCTTTTCTCTTTCACTCTTGGCCCTTCACTGTCGTTCAACGTTTCTCTAGTTGTTAGGTTTACTGGTGATATACTTGGTCTTCTCTTTGCACTGTGTCCACTTGATGGACCTGCGATCTCTTCTGAGAAAGTTTGAACAGTTTCGTTCTGTTCTGCCTTGTCCCCTCCTTCTGGGGAGTCAATCAGGTTTTCCTTTTCTTTTTCTGTACCGTCTGCTTCTGGGAAAGCCCTCCTCTGATCAGGCTCTCCTGCTTCTTCACCTCTTTCGAGCCCTTTGTCACCGTTACTTTCTTCAGGCTCTTTGTCACTTTCAGCTGCTTCAGGCTCTTTGTTACCTTCAGCTGCTTCGTCGCTGTCTGAGGTTTCTCCTTGGTCTTCCCCAAGTGAATCGGTTGTTTCGTCCTCAGAGAATATTTCTCTCTCCTCTATTTCTGCCTGTTCGCTTCTAGTTCTGTTTTGCTCTGTCTCAGCGCTCAGCACTTTGTTATCAGGTACTGGCAGTTTCAGCGCTTCAACTTCCTCATCTGTGGGACACAACACTTTCTTTGTATGACTGGCGTGGATCCAGTTGGGAACTCCCGCACACTTCACAGCGGTAGTGGTCATCAGGATCACTTGGAAAGGGCCTTTCCAACAGGGTTCCAGACACGACTTCCTCACGTGCTTCTTTATCACGACCCAGTCACCTGCTTTCAGTGTGTGTCCTGGACCTTGGATCGGTGACAAGGTGGTTGCTTCCACCTGGTGAGAGAAAGAGCGAACCACGTCAGCCAGACCTTTGCAGTAGTCTAACACCATATCATCTGTAATATTCAAAAGCGCGTTTGCGGGAACTGCAGGAAGTCTCATGGCCCTGCCCATGAGAATTTCGTGCGGGGACAATCCAGTCTTTCTGTCAGGGGTGTTTCTCATTGACATTAACACCAAAGGCAATGCGTCAGGCCATTTCAAATTTGTCGATGCACATATTTTCGCCGTTCTTGATTTCAGTGTACCATTCATTTGTTCCACCAGTCCTGAGGCTTCAGGGCGATAGCTACAATGCAGTTTTTGCTCAATGTTCACCGCTGCGCAAAGTAACTTTATCACCTCGTTATTGAAGTGACTTCCTCTATCTGATTCTAAAGAGATCGGGAATCCGAAACGTGGTATCAACTCCCTCAACAATAGTTTTGCAACTGTAAGGCTGTCATTTCTACGTGTGGGGTATGCTTCAATCCAGTGACTAAAAATGCACACAATCACTAACACATACTTCAGACCTCCATGCACAGGCATCTCAATAAAGTCCATCTGCATTCTGCTGAACGGGCCACTCGCCCTGCCAATGTGGCTCATGTTCACAACCGTTCCCTTTCCTGGGTTCATCTGCTGACAAATGACACAACGATGGCAAACTGCTTCTGCAACTTGACGGAATCTGGGGTTAAACCAATCAGTTTTGAACAATCTTATCATGGCATCTCTCCCTAGGTGAGCCTGCCCATGATAGAACCGCGCTAGCTGCGATAAGAGACTATTTGGTAAAACAAATTTTCCTTCATTTGAAACCCATAACTCATCTGGTCTCCTTGTACATTGTGACTTAATCCAGGAAGCTCTTTCATCCTCCCTGACGCTATTCTGTAATGCTTTTAGTTCATCCATTGTATCCACGACCTTCAAGGCAAATGCTTCAGCTGGTTTGAGTTCTGGTTCACTTATCAAATTCCATTCATCCCTGAGCAATATACAGTTCAAGGCACAAAATCTTGCGACTTGATCCGTGAAGAGGTCAGGAAACCTCTCTGTGACCATAATTGCCCAAAGTCGTGCACAATTCCAAACCCGTACTGACTGTCAGTGTAAATGGTAACCTTCATCAATGTAGACAGTTGGCATGCTCTTGTAAGGGCTACAAGCTCTGCTACTTGTGCGGAATAGACTCCTTGAAGCCAGGACGCTTCCAAGACACCTGTTACAGTACATACAGCATATCCTGCTTTCAAAATTCCCAACCCATCTCTTAGACATGAACCATCAACAAAAATAATATGGTCATTTTCATCAAGCTTAGTATCCCTAATATCAGGTCGGGGTTTTGTGCAAAATTCAGTCACCTGAAGGCAGTCGTGCTCGACGTCTTCAGCGTTCTCAATTTCAGCATTTTCACTGGGAAGCAAGGTTGCTGGATTCAACGTAGTGCACCTTTTCAGCTGCACATTCGGTGAGCCCAGAATTATTGTTTCATACCTTGTGAGTCTTGCTCCAGTCATGTGTTGCGTTCGGGAGCGGGTCAAAAGTATCTCAACTGAGTGAGGGACCATGACTGTTAATGGGTGTCCCATCACTATTCCTTCACTCTGAGTGAGGCTGATACCAACTGCTGCTACGGCGCGCAAACACCCTGGCAGTGCTGCTGCGACCGGATCCAAAGTAGCTGAAAAATACGCTACTGATCTGTTTATGCCACCATGGGCTTGGGTCAAGACAGACAAAGAACATGCATCACGTTCATGAAAAAACAATGTGAAAGGCTTTGTGTAATCAGGCATACCTAAAGCTGGAGCCCTGCACATGCATTCTTTCAATTCAATAAAAGCATCCATCTCATCTCCTTTCAGCTCAATTTCATCCAAGGCATCCTTCTGGGTCAGTTTCAGTAAAGGCTTTGCTAGAGTTGAAAAGTTGGGAATCCACTGGCGACAGTAGCTCACCATCCCCAAAAACTTCCTCACCTCCCTCCTCGTCTTTGGTGGACTCATTTGAAGTACACTTGTTATTCTTTCCTTCATTATTCTCCGTGACCCTTTCTCTATTTGATGACCCAAGTATTTTACTTTCTTCTGACAGAACTGCAACTTTGAAGGAGACACCTTGTGTCCATTCCTTCCCAAATGGTTCAGTAGAGCAATGGTGTCAGCTGTGCAGCCACTTTCTGTCTTAGATGCAATCAGTAAGTCATCAATGTACTGTACTAGGGTTGACTCGAATGGCAATTCTAACGCTTCCAAGTCTTTCTTTAGAATCTGATTGAAAATTGACGGTGACTCAGAAAACCCTTGAGGAATTCGACACCAACTGTAAACTCTGTCTAAGAATTTGAAACAAAAGAGAAATTGGCTGTCCTCATGAAGAGGCACCGAAAAGAATGCTTGTGACAAGTCGATGACTGAGAACCACTCGGCATCGCAAGGGACTTGAAACATTATCACAGCTGGATTCGGTACTACAGGGCAGCATTTAATTATGATGTCATTTATTTTCCTCAAGTCCTGCACGATTCGGACCTTTCCACTCGGCTTTATTAGTCCCATGATTGGTGAATTACATGGACTGCTTAACACTTCTTTCAGTACTCCCTGTTTTACAAACTCGTCAATGAGTTGGGCGACTTTCATGAGGGTGTCTTGTGCCATGTGGTATTGTGGGGTCTGGGGAAAGGTTACATTGGGTTTTACGGTCACTTTCACTGGTTCCACTCCTTTCACCAATCCCACCTCTTTTCCTGTCATATCCCACACTTCCTTTCCGACTGTTTCCCGTAATTCAGCTGGAATATCTTCTTCAGTTATCATCGGAAAAATGTTAATCAGAGGATATTCTTCATCGACAGTTTCCATCTCATCCCCTTCTACACTGTCCTCTTCTTCCCCATCACTGCTCGTCTGAATTCTAATTCCATCGTTCGAACACATAATCGAACATCCCAATTTGCACAATAGGTCTCTCCCTAACAGGGCTTGAGTCACATACCACAAAATTATGTGACCCTTGATTTTTTACCAATTCTGACTTGTACTGGATCTGTGATTGGGTTCGTCAGGTGCCTGTTTGCTACTCCCACTACTTGAACTGTTCTCCCTGAGAGTGGCAAATTTGGTACTTCAATGCTCCTAACAGTTGAACGTGTGGCTCCTGTGTCAACCAAGAATGAAACACGATGACCCATAACTCTTCCCTCCACATATGGACCCTTTTGATCAACTTCCAAGGATGCTGCAAGCACACAATTTCCCTCCTCATCTGAACTCTCACTCTCCCATACATTGTTTATTCCATTCTCACTGTGTAATGGGAACTGTTGTACTGTGCCATTTGTATTCATCACCTGACCCGAGACCTGTGAAGGAACCATCACTTGCTGCTGACTCACTGGTGCCAAAGGTATTTGCATTTGCTGATTAGGTACCATGGGAAACTGCTGTTGCACTGGCTGCATTTGCGTCATCTGCATACGGGGCATCTGCATCTGCTGCGGCTGCATGGGCTGTAATCCCTGCAGCTGATTTATGGTCTGAAAATTTGGGTTTGGACCTCTCATTTTCGGTCCCCTCATTGTCTGGAATGCATTGACATCATTGTTTTGCTGACCAACACCTGCACCTTCCTGCACCACCATCGGGCACTCGCGTTTCCAATGCCCGACGATTCCGCGCACGTGACACGGCATCACCCTTTTCATTGCCTGCACACCATTCGGAATCGCAACAGTGTTCAAATCCGGACCATTACTCCCAAAGCCTCCTCTGCCTCTGCCTCTCGCCTGTGGCTGAAACACCATGTTTCCCTGCGGCTGCGGCTGCGGTATCTGCTGTTGGAACCCTTGCAACCCTTGCAAACCTGTCTGAGCTGCTTTAAGTTGCATCACCATCACTTTCTCTTTCAACCTTTTCTGTTTCACTTCAATTTCGTCGCTACAGTATTTCGCATAATTCAACACCTCATCAATCGGTTTCGACTGCCAACAAATCAAATGCGTCTTTATCATCTGACTTATCTCTGGTCTCAGCCCTTCCACAAATCTAAACACAAAATGAAGCATGTCCTTCGCCTCTATTGTTTCCGTGCCACTGTAGTTCTTGAACGCCTTCAACAACCTCTCATAGTAACCATGAATCGACTCTTTAGCCTCTTGGGCAGTTCGATCAATCTTCTGCCAATCCACATTTTTCGCGGCAACCTTCGTCTTCAAATGCTCAATCACCTTATAGTACAAGCTCATTACCATAGGTGATGGTGCACCCGTATCCCTGTCCCTCTCTGGTTCACTTGTCGGCCAACCTACAGCCCTTTTGCAGTCTTCCCACAAATCTGCCGGAACCACAATCTCAAAGAGGGTGTTCAGGTCTTCCCAAAGACATTTTGCAAGCTTCACAAACCTATCAGTCTGTTGATACCATTCAATCGGTTTCTCTCTCAGTTTGGGAAAATCATCCGTAAAAGACTGAATGTCGCTTCTGTGCCACGGTACATGTATTAATTTTCCCCCTGCTGTCTCCCTCATTGGTAACATGGTTATTGCATCACTACTCTGTGATCTTTTCTCGTTGTGCTCTGGGACACCGTCTTTCCTCTTTTCCTTTTTCTTTGCCCATCTGCTTTCCCATTTGTCTAAGCGCCTCCACACTTGTGCACTCTGCAGCAATTCTCTAAGGTGCGTTTTCATGCCTGCTGACCTCATGTGTTCAAAGTCTGTGGTCCCGAAATCCAATCTATAGCTCCTGCTCAAGTGTTTTGTCTTGTCTATCTCAACCCCGTTTTTGTCAGCTATTTCTTGCAACCTTCTATGTACCTTGTTCACTTCTCTCGTAATCCTGGGACATAGATACCTCAGCTCTTCTTCCGAGTAGGACTCTAACCTATTCAAACCCATAGTCCCTTCCACCAATTCTTCTGCTTCCATGTTCAACCTGACCCTATTCAGATAGTCCTCTCCCTTCCCACTGGCTGAGCTTTGTGTGGAATTCAGACTGTTGAACCACTGCGTCAGCTGTTGCGCATTCAACCCCATCAGTGTAGCATTCACATCGACTGCCATTGATGGTTGCGGCAACTTTTCAGTGTTCGATGATAGCGGTATCATCAGTGGGGGACTCGACCTCACCACTGTTGACTGAGCACATATGGGACTAAACTCCATCAAGGACCCAGATCCAGTTGGCAGAGCCGCTATCGGAGTTGTCTCTGGAGTGTTTTCTATGCACCTCCTTTCCGTCCCATTCTGCACCACTGATCCTTGACCGCTCATACCTAAGTTAGGCTGAATGTACAAAGGTACCGGTGGACCTACAGTAATGGGTAGGGATATCGCATCTGGGTTCTGTCCATTCCCCAGGTTCTGAGGCATGTTCATTCCCACACTATGGGTCATCATTGCCGGCATGCCCGTCTGACTCCCCGTCATCTGAGCATGTGCGGTCCCCCCCTGAATCTGCTTTTGAGGCATCAAAAGCTGGGTTGATTCAGCTTGTGCGAATGTTGGGTTGCGACCATTCTGTACTCCCATTACGGTTGGATCTAGAATCATTCCCGTACTGTTGTCACTGCTGTAGTACCTTGGGACCTGCGGCTGATAATTTTCTGCTGTTTTCAATATAGGCACATCTGGATATATTCTCCTAACCTGCGGTATCTGCGGGGTGAACAGTAAACTCGGGTCCTTAGATCCCGATGGCGTTTCTGAATTCGGAGTTTCATTATTCTGTACCGGTGCCGGAGGGGCAGAACTGGTACTTGGACCTTGTTCACTCTCTGCATAAGGTGGTGGACGGTCGTTCAGCAATTGCATGATGAACTCCTCATCCTCTGACTCGTCTTCTCTCCTTAACTTTTCCTCGTCCTCTCTATCTTTGGAACACCTCCTGTTTGTCTTACAGGTAGCTTTCTTGCCTGTCGCCTCTTCTTCCTTAGCAATTGCGGGAAACAATTTTATCCCCTGCAATATATCTGACCTCCACACCTTCTGTGCATTATCCCACCTAGCGTCCGCTAGTGTCTTTTCTACTTTTCTTATCCTGGTCTCGAACTTCTTTTGCTGTTGCTGTCTAGCCATTAGTTCCCAAATCGCTAGAGCCTCAAACTGTGCTGGCCTTGGAGGTACCTTCATGTCGTACATCGCGAATCTCAAATTCTCTAGGATCCTTATATTGAATGTCCCATGGATCGGGAACGCTACGCTCCCATGTCTCTCTGTCAGCTTGTGCCATTGCTTTAGCCAAAGGCACGGAGCTACCCCCCTTTCCTCCATTACAATGTAAGCTGGTGTACCTTCGGGTGGCGTCTCCTCTCCTACGCTCGCTTTAATGTAAGACTCCCCCTTCATCGCACTCTTTAATGCTTTAAAAAATTTCATTTTCTCGTCTTTTATTTCACAAAGTTTGTAATCAATAAGTGACTTTAATTCCCGGAATACTCTTCGCTTGCCTTTCCCCTTCCAATCGAGCCCCACGGACTGCGTCCAATCCATGCGCGACCCTTCTCTGCAACCAACCTATCCCAGCGCGGCTCCTAGTGACGTCACACTCACACACACTGCGGCTGACAAAGCCTCGCGGCTTGTCCTCCTTCACTCCGCTCCTCTCGTAACAACTTCTGGCATGTATCGCGAGCAACCAAATAATAATAAAACAGATCTGTCGGTTTACTACAGGAAGGGTAACACAATCGCTTCAGGACCTTAGGGATTTTTCACTAGCCTCTGCAGTTATTCCATCTTTCTCGGTCCCCACTTTCGCAAGCAAATTCTGACCCGCAGACTCTGCTCTCAACTTGTCAGTGATCTATTCTAGTGCACTTAGAATTTGTCAAAGCCCGAAGTTGAAGTTTTCTTCCACTCCCTTAACACACGTACCAACTCGTTGACCACGCCCGGTCAACCTATTAAACCGACCAGACCACAACATAAAACAAGTGTCTCATACACTTTTCAACATACTCCGGAGTCTCTTGACCTCGCAGGGCCCGTCTCAACAACAACAACCACGTGGACCTTTTTCTGCACAAAGCGCCACATGCACATGAAGTTCGACGACTTCCCTACTCTCACACTCGGAGTCGCACCTCCGCTATTCTCTAAAATCCTCGCAACCTTTTCAAACAATCTGCGGCAATAAGCTGTGCAAGCGCAAAATCCTGACTTCACTCATACCGTCACTAGTACCGCCAACGCCGATTTCACACCTCCATTCTCTCCATTCGCAAGCTCCGAGATCCCGGGAAAGTCGCGGGGGACTTAGGGCATCATCATTCTCTCAATCTGTTTTACCCAGGAAAAATCTAATTCAACACCATATACCTCTCGAGTGGGGTCTCAAAGAGCGCAACCGTTACCTCTCGAGCGGGGTCCCAAAGGGCGCAACCGTTACCTCTCGAGTGGGGTCCCAAAGGGCGAAACCGTCCTCTGCTACCATCTACTGATAGAGCGTTCCGTCCTAATAAATTACCTGTATTTGGACGCTCTTGGGTCGATGAATCTTTTGACCAAGTGGGGCTCTCTTCACCCGAGATTAGTCAATTTAATCAAATCAATAATCAATAACGAACATAAGCAATGCCCTGATCAACATAACACTTCACAATTAATCCAGAAAACATTTCGGCGAACCATGACCTTTCGGCCATGAATAACCACACCAGTTCATTCAAAGTTAATGAATTTATTTCCCTATATTAACAAAGCTAGCACGATATAAATGTGTCTCAACACCAAATGGTATATGTAAATGAACATTAATAGCTGTCCATAACGGCGAAAAAGATGCAATCTATGCAGCATTTGAATAACAATGCATTCGATAATAGCAACGCAAACCACTAAAACTATAATCTGTAATGGGCTAATTGCATACATTAGTCAGCATAACAAGGTCTCAAATTGCATCGTGCAACAAATGAATCCTCATCTAACCTCAAATTAGCATCTGCATGTGGGATTTCATGCAAAAAAACAATTTAGCAACATTAATTTGGAAAAACTCCTAACTAGGGCTCATATAAAAAATCAGCAGTTGGTTACCTAAAAAGAAACACAATGCAATTGTACATTTTCCTTTCATATTTACCAAATTCAATCAGCATTTAAGGAAGTCTTCGTCTCACAGGTACCGGTTTCGATCAGCATGGGACGGGGCAAAGGGGGCAGGGTGGACGGGGCAATTGCCTCACAGCGGCAAGATAAAAGGACAAAACTACTACTTTATGCAAAGGGGCAGATCAAAGTTAAAGTCTCTAGAGCGAGAATTACTTAAAGTCTCTTTCTCTCGATTAGAGAAAGCATCAAAGTCTCATTCAAAATGGCGTCGAACATCAATTGGCATCGTAGAAGATGGCAAAATGACGAGGTCGGCAAGATGGGCCATAATGGCTGCAATGGGCAATAATGTCCTCAATGGGTGCAGTGGGTAATGGCCGCTTTCTTCTTGTGCACCAGGTTTAAATAATCAACAGTTCAAATCCAGTAGGGTCTTCCATTGGAGGGTTCATAGGTTGGCTTCAAATTATCCAATCAAAAACAACAATTCACAAGCTTCTACCTAGGCATACATTATCCTTGGAGTCGGGAACGTAAGTTGCAACATATTTTACCAATTAACTCACTTTCAGAGCTTCCATTGTCTGCACCTGCAGACTGACCTTGGAGCAAAGAAGAAGATGCCAGGCTGGCACGAAACCTTAAAGATAAGCATGTGAACCGATCTCACTGGAAAAGTACAGCTTCAAGCAAGAATACACGTTTTATTAGCACATTAGAAAAACACGAGCATCTAAACCGTGAGACAAGGCAACTAGGCCGAAGCCTCCACTAAAGTTATGCTAAGTTAAAACATTTCAAACAAGCAAATCATGGCACACGTTTACGGTTATGTCAGATTAGTACAATTCTAATACATCACGTTATATAAAGCACGCTTCTAAATGTTGGCGAACTACTCTGAGGGCACATTTGTCCCCGTACAATCTTTATTAGTTCGGTTAAAGTCACACTTGATTATTGCAGCACTACGTTTATGCGCTAATAAATGTAAAACCTTCGTTTCTGCGTCATCAGGAGCTGATGCCTGAGAGTTCCCGACCGCAAGATATATGGGCCCCCCTGAGTCCCGAACATGAGGTGGTAAATAACCGTTTTAACGCATCCCATTGACTATGAAGCAGTAGATGCCCCCCTTCTGCGATATCAAGTTATTGGCGGGAGTACATCACACCGGCACTGAGGAGGTCAGGCGTGTCCTGACTGACTTTTATTCTGACCCGTATGCTGAGAAATCGGGGTCGTGCTCTGAAGCAAATAAAAATTACTTTGAGGATATTAGCCTGCTCTGACTTGAGAACTCGCTTAGGCAGTATCTAGATGCTCCCTTCTCTGTGGACGATGTGGCTCAGACTATACGAAGCTTACCGGGAGACAGAGACTCGGGAATGGACGGTCTGATGACGACCTTCTGAAAAGGATATGCAGATATATTAGCACCTCACCTCCTTGAGGTATATGCAAAGGCGCTTGAGAGCGGTACTCTCCCGGCCTCGTTGCGGGAGGCTCTCATTGTGACAATCTTGAAGCCGGGGAAGGACCTGTGTAGTTGTGATTCATATCAGCCACTTTCGTTAATAAACATAGATAATAAGATACTGGTGAAACTCCTTGTGTCCTGACTACAACCCCTTCTCCCTTCCTTGGTGCTGCCAGACCAGTCTGGCTTTGTGTCGGGATGCTCGAACTTGTATAATCTCCGTGCCTTCTTCGCGGTATCTCGTATGATCGGACCTGAGGAACGCACAGCTACGGTGTTCCAGGATGCCACTAAGGCATTTGATTCCCTCGCAAGGCCATATATGTTTGGCTTGCTGGCTAGGATGGGGCTGAGTCCTAGGTTCATCCAATTGATCCGCCTGTTGTACTCGAAGCGGACTGCCAGATTGAGAATTATCAGAATGATGTTGGATCCCTTTCCAATAGCAAGGGGTACTCGTCAGGGGTGCCCTCTCTCGCCGCTGCTATTTGCGGTGGCGATGGAGCCGCTTGCAGCTCCATTGAGACAACACCATAATTATTGGGGACTGGCATTCAGACAGCGTCCAATACTAGTTGCTATGTACTCGGATGATGTTGCACTGTATGTCTGCGACCCGCAGCTACACCTAGACACACTGATAGATGAGATAGTTCGATTCGGCTGGCTCTACGCTCTAGATATCCCCTCAGTTGGGTGGATGGGCTGGTGTGGTATTTGGGTATTTGGCTGAGAATGAAGGCAGACGAACTGCGGTCCGCCAATTATGGCAAGGCCATTACATGGCTGGAAGACAAGGTGGCAGTTTGGCGCTCGCTGCCGCTCTTGCTGACTGGACGCATGACGATAGCGAAGATGGTGATTCTGCCCAAATTCTTATATCTATTTGTTAATATACCTCTTGTCCTCACAACGAGCTTTTTGTAAAGACTCAAATCCTTGCTTATGGCTCTTGCATGGGCGGGTGGGAAGCCCAGAATTTCATGGGAAGCACTGACTCTTCCGTTTGAACAAGTATCCAGATCTGGAACTTTATTACAATTGCGCGCAGGCCCATTTTGCGCATTTCTGGCTACACCCCATACGATATTTACCACACCTGGCTCCAGAAAATGATTCAGTCTGTCCCGATAGGAGTGATTGGCGTTCTGCCCAGACTTAGACCGCGAGGAGTGGATACTGTGTTGTGCACAGTGCGGGCTTGGACGGCGCTGCTGAAGCTCACGGGGTGCGTGAGCCCTTTGCACCTTCAATGCCGGTGCAAGAGGTTGCAGGCCAGTCGATGTCGGATGTTGGTTGGCTTTGCTATAGCCTTCGCGAGCTGAACATGACTACTCCGCGGTGTTGGTTTCCTGAGGGAATGTTTGTCTCCTTGGACACAGCACTGGGCACCACGCATGACACAGCGCTGTTCTGATTATGCTGCGGGCGCGGTATCCCTGCTTCCCTGCGATGCCTCCGGTGTGTCGAATGTTGGTACTTATATATAAAATGCTGTCCGCGTGCAGACTCATCACATATCTATATGTTTGTATGCAGAATATAGTGGCTCCTGCCGGTTCTAAAGCTAAGACTCATGGGAAGGCGGATATAGGCAAAACCATTTCGGATGAGGTGTGGCGGTATTGCAGTGCGCAGATGCGGGTACTCTCCCCAACTATAGATTGCGCCTTATTCACTTTAACCTTTTACACCGCTTGTATTATACATCGAGCAGACTAAAGAGAATGGGCGTTAGAGCAGATGCTAGGTGGGTGCGGTGTCGTGCCCCTGAGGAGGACTTCCTGCACCTGGCGTGGGGTTGTGAGGCGCTGCAGTACTACTGGACAGAGGTGTTGCGGGCGATTAAAGAGATGATTGAGCTTGTGCTGCCGCTCATCCCTAGGATTGCCCTCTTGGGATACGTTGAGGAGATCCTCTCCGCTTACAGGAAATTAGTGGGCCTGCTGCTGCTGCTGGCTAAGCGTAGGGTAGCGCTGTGCTGGGTGAGGAAACTGAATCCCCAGTGCAATGAATGGCTGAAGTGTGCTGCATACTGCCAGGAACATCTAATGGTATATTGGGAGCTGATGCCTGAGAGTTCCCGACCGCGAGATATATTGGCCCCCCTGAGTCCCGAACATGAGGTGGTAAATAACCGTTTTAACGCATCCCATTGACTATGAAGCAGTAGACGCCGCCCTTCTGCGATATCAAGTTATTGATCCCCACATATGGGGGCCATGGTGGCTGCACTGATCCCTCCCCCCACCTTTCTCCTCTCCCACTCCTTTTGTTTTGTTCCTAATGTTCAACTGTTCACTGCCTTGAAGGTACAACCATAATTGAGCCAATTCCTCCTACTGTTTGATCTGTTGATAAGATTGCCTATATGGTATTAATATGTGGCTTGTTAGCATATTATGTCCATTGTGTTGTATGTTGCCTTCATGGGCTCTGCTTTGTTTGGTTGTATTTAATAATAAATACAATTTAAAAAAAGAATTGGTGCATCTTGAAAGATGGGTTCTGGCTGTTCTTTTAGTTCTTACTACTGTTAGAGCCCACTTTTCATGGATGAGTAGTTTAGAACAATCCAGTCATATTTAGGACTTCCAATAATTCCAACAATTGTTTTTTCATAGTTGGCTTATTCAAAATGGCTGATACAGCTTCCAGTATCATGTATTGAAACTCTGTCCTTGATAACGTTTTGAGCTCCTGATTGTTCTTTTTTTACACACAGTGCCTCTTCTGTGAACATTTAGCTTGTTCCATACTTAGTGACTGAAAAGGCTCCACCACACTAGAAGCAATGGTTTCATTTTTGGAGGGTCTTTTATAGTGAGGAAATCTGCAGTAATATGAATCCATTATATCCTACGTGAATCGTAATACATCGACAGGATAACCGTTATGTTTATGATGGAGTAACCTGTCCGCCAAACTCTAAATCAGGCCCTTAGTCACACTAACTCTGCAGTGCACATCCTAATCAGCTCTGACTCGCTTCCGAGGAACCCTAAAAGCAGACCTGCTCATCCTCTACTTTGAAGGGGCTAGAAACAGTCAATCGGACCACCTGCAGCTCTTTCAGGACATGACGAGGTCTGTTGCATAAGTATACAATTCTGTGGGCAAAATGCTTACAGACAACGGAAACAATTTGTATGACATAAAAATTCTCTTACCATGCCGTATTTCCTGTATTGAGGAGAAAGAAGCAAGCATGGAAGAAGGAATTACTATTTCTGGGACAGGGGATGTATTTACCATAAACACGGAAGAAAGACTTTGCTTTTATAGCTTTTAGTACATTCTGTCTCAAGGAGGCAGGGCGCCTCACGTAATTTAGACAGTGATGAGGAGGACGAGATAGTGGAATGTTGAGGACACCGCCAGTGCATGATTCAGGGCTCACATCGCCATACTTTCTTGGCCCCACAAAAGTCAGATCTGCAATAAAAAACATATGTGCATCAGATTCTTACACTTATTCTCAGGGGCGTAGCTTGGTTAGTAAGATTGGAGGGGTGAGCTTCAGATTTCCCATCTATCATGCTGCCGTATTATGACAAAATGCATTATATGGCAAGCAGGGGACATGAGAGGGGCTAAAGGGGCAGTGAAAAATGAGATGAATGCGGATTGGGAGGAGTACTAAGGGAGAGAAAACACAATATTTTGTAAAATAACCAACATTTTTTAAGACTTTTAACACAGAGAAGTAGTGTGTGTGTTTTTGTCTCTGTGTATGTAAACATTCCTTTTCAAATCTGACAGACCACTCACCATACCCAACTAAAAGCGCCTATACCCAGCTATTTTCCACAAAATACATTTTTTAGGGGGGTGTAACACCCCAAATACGCCCTTGAAGCTATATCCCTACTTATTCTTAAATGTAAGTCTTATAGCAGTTCAACTTCCAAACGACTGTAAGCATTATTTCTGGGGACCTAAAGTGTCATACTTGATCACTGCTCACATTCTTACGCAATGGGATCCATAAACTGGATACCTCAGAAGGCTCCCTGCGCTTCTGATAATGAAATCAAATAGTCATCTCATCCGTATGTGCTCTATGTGGACCTGCATCTCTCCTTCCCTTACTTTTAACAGTTGGGGCCTGTTCTTTAAAATATCTGAATACCACACAAAGCCCTGCTGTGAGATCCGTGCACTAACTTGTGCTTTTTTTCATGTAGGAGCAACACGCATCCACAAAGCTGCTTGGCTTACCTTTCCCCCACCTCGCTAGATCGGCCCCAAGGTGAAGCATGAAAGCCAGCACTAGGGAAGTGGGGGAAAGAGGGTTGGAGAAAACAAGGAGAAAGGATAAAATGAAGAGCACCGAGCACTGATGCCTGAAATGGTGTTGGTTGAGGTCCACACATGGCTAGTCTCTGCTTTCAGGTGTTCCCATCTCGTGGTATGTAGGAGTTGTTATGCCTCTGCAAACCAAGGACAAAACATAAACAACTTCCCTGGGTTTCTAACTTCTCTGGAGGTTTCTATTCTTACCAGTTTAGCAACCCGCCTTGAAGTCCCCCTTTCCCCATGTTGCTTCTTTGGGGTAGTGTTGAAGGCTTGAGTTACCTCTAGGGAGAAACCATATAGTGCGGGCTAGGAGTATCAGTCACTGCCTGCTTATCCCCATGTGAACGTACCCCTGCTCTCTCTCTCTCATGTACCACTGTTACCTGTTCTTCTTCCTGGGTTGTATTGATTGTTCTGACCTTTGTTCTGACCTTTTCACTATCTTGTAGCCATTGAAGGTGTTGCATTACAGCTCTGCTCTTTGGGCTGTATCTTGTTCAGTTTTCAAAACGGTTGCAAATAATATGCCCTTGTGCTAAAGCGCATGTCCTACGTGCACAATTGTTGCCTTTTGAGCCACACAATAGTTTCTTCACTAACAAACATTCACAGATAGAGGGCATGATTATGAGTACACGGTCCACAGGACAGCAGAACCCACTGTGGCGGTCTGCCCAGCAGATTACGATGCTGGCGGTCGGACCACCACAACACCGCCGTTACCATCAGGATCAGAGATCACGACCAGGTACTGGAGGTGAAAGTCATATTTAGCAATACCATACTGATCATAACTTTCCTTTCCGCCAGCCTTTTCATGGCTCATGCTACAATCTTGCGAGACTTCGTGAGTCACTGCTGTGCGGGTGATGTACATGAGCTGGAGGTGGAATGGATGAGTTGGGAATGGGTGGCTCAAGAATGCGTACTATGGATTCCTGACACCTGCTCACTAAAAAGGCATCCTTGTGAGGAAATGATCAGTAAACTCTTTTCACACACAGCTGTTGCTCACCTTTTTTCGTAGTGCCTCTTCTAGCTGTAGTCTATCACAGATGACAGCCCCTTTGGTGTTCTGCCTATACATCGTAGTGAGGGCATCTGGAATCATTACATTGCAGACAGTACATCGGGTGTCATGAAAGGCTTTATATTGCAGTTAACTGCACTTACTTTGGGAGTTTCTACTACACTCGTAATTACTAGTAAATAATTAAAAATGGGTACATGTACTCACACGCACACACACGCACACTCACAGCAAATTTAAAGTACAAGGATTAGGTATATTTAAAATACAGACTACATTAAGAATGTGTTATGTTAAAAATGATATAAATAATAGGCATTACAGTAATGTTAACATATATGTATTGCATCATTATACCAATTTGACAATTAATAATTCATGCATTATTTTATTAATAATGCAAACATTTAAAGAAAAAATACAAGTAAAGTGTGGTTATCTTCAACACATTTTGGCTTCACACGAGGCTGCCATACACCCTTGTGAAATCAATAGTTATTCTCACAATCCCCTATAATGCTTTTAGTTTATAAGTGGAGTTGGTACCCAGAAAAAGGGTGTCCTACCGGAATAAACTAAAACAAAAGCTCAAAGAATCGAGAGTCAACAGCAGTAGGTGTCTTATCGAACTACTGTGGAGAAAAGCAAAGTTTTGAGTTAGTTGTGAAAATTCAAATGACCCTCAATCGGTCTATTGGCCTGAGGAAGTTCATTCCGGGCTTTTAGAGCCCAAAACATTTAAGTGCAGGTACACACTTAGACTTGCAGACCTGATGAACAGTGAAATCAAAGTCAAGAAGGGAAATTAGGGTTATCAGAGGACGACAACCATGGAAACGACTGCAAATAAAAGGTCATTGATCGTAAAAAAACACGATAGGCCATACCAAGTATCTTTAATAGCATACACTTTTTTCAACATTGAGCCATTGTGGTTTAGACCGAGAAAAGGAGACATAGTAGTCCTTCTAATATATTTAGACCCAGGATAGGCCTCGCTGTTTGCAGAGTTTTGGATTATTTTGGTAGGAAACAAATGGCATGCCCAAAATCAAATACATTAATCGAGCCTGGGCACAACATTCTACCTTGACCCATAGATTCAAGGAAAATATGGTAAAAGAACCACATTCTTACAGAGAATTTTTAAGTAATAAGAACTATATGAACAATATTGTCTTCATGTTTTCCTCAAAAGAGAGATAGGTGTCAAAATTACTCCTAAATTGCACTCGCTTGTGCAGGAGATGGACAAGGGTATTCAACAGGGGCAGCCCCTCCGCCACAGTGGAGGAGAGTCGCCACGCTGCTCAAAGGCAGCAGATAAGTAAAATAATACAACTATTGTATTATCATTTTATTTTTTGCTTTCTACTTATAGGGAAGGGTGGGGCAAGGGGATCGTCGTCAGCAAGGGGAGGAGGACTAGTCTGAACTCTAAGTGCGCATGTCGGTTTGGCCAGCCGCCCAAGGTCGGCCAAACCGACATGAGCATTTAGAACACTCCACCAGGGCTGGTTATCACAGCCCGAGTGAAGAACGAGTGCAGGCTCCCAGTCGCCAGCTGAGCAGCATTTTAGGCCACTCAGACCAATCCAGGTGCTTCTCTCATGCTGGGTTTCAGTATGAGAGAAACGTCTGGATTGGGTGGGGAGAGATGATGCAGAGAAGCAACGAGTCAGTGAAGAACACCGAGGAGGAATGCAGCAGGTAAGTGTATATTTTTTTAATTATTCCCAACTGCCGCACAAATCCCCACCCGCGCGACCCCTCACACACTCCACCGAGCGTTTTTAAAAGCAGCCGCCCCTGGTATTCGACTTAGCAACCAAAAACAACTAATGATAAACTGCAGGAAAACCAATAAAATAAAGGGGATATCTTTTGTGGCATAAGCAGACCTAGTACAAGCTATGCTGGGACACAGGGTGTAATATGTTGGTGGGGGTCCCAACCCAAGAAAGAAACTGACCTTGGAAGCTTGAAAGAGATGAGTGAATCTGTCAGGATTCAAATGTGTGATTTGAAGGTTGCACACAGATATCTGCAGCAGGCACATTCATGGAATGCAATTGCACTCACCAATACAGAATGTGCAGGAAATAGATGGAACACTAGCATGAACACCACTTATATGTTAGTTCCTTACTTTAATATGCCTTTCCCTTATTATAAATTACGTGCTGAAGTCGAATTGGCCATATCCTAGCAAAGCACTCTCAACCTTTTTTTCGTTCTTGCCTCCTCTTTAATTCTCCTCTATTTTTTGTGCCTATTCATTTTTGTTTCTAAACTGACAAGTTTTTTTTCACACAAAACAGCTACCTTTGGCAATGTTTGCTTCATTGGAAAGGAAAAACATACACTGCAGTGTCACCCATGGGATATTGTAGACACATTGCTGTAGTTTTTTGGAAAGAAGAACCAACCCACCTCTCTCCAAAGAAATTATCATGATTTCTTCCTGCAAGGCACATCCACAACTGAGGCTAACATTACAAGATCGCAGCTTGACCCTTTTCAAGGAAACTACATCACAGTGCCTTAATAGTCTATAAACCAGCTACCTTTTCTGATCACTTGTTGATTTTACGTTTGTCTTTGACTAAGTAAAGCACGCTGCTGGTATTTGGCAAGGTTTGTGCTATAGAAATACCTCATACCTAAATCTTCATTCCAGTAACATACAGTAATCTTCTTATATATTATGACCAGAGTGTGGGGGCCTGCTGGAGTCAGGGCCAGGGTCAGGGCAATTAACTCTGTCTGCAACCACATGTGATGGGAACAAGTGTTCTCCACACAGACTGCTGTTTACAGACACGTTTGTGGTTCATTGACAATTAAGACTATCAGACATGGTTGTTTAAGAGAACTATTAGCATCATTGGTTGTCACGACAATAAGGAAGGATACAACTGTAGGTCACCATCGCTGTTCTTTGGTTATCCTTTTGTTTTGCTCTTTTGGATCTCTGATCTCTTAACATCTTTTTCACCTTGCACACATCCTGGTTTTGCTCCTCCAATCTCTTGGCTACGAAGCTGTAACACAAACTCGCTCCATATATTTATTAATCATGCTATCTAATTCTGCTCAAGATATGTCAGAAGGATTATTTTTTAATGATGTGCGCTAATTTTAAATTCTATCATAAAATTGCCTAATTCTATTTATCATACGACGCACACTCTTGTGTGATAAACAAATGTCTTCCAATTTTGCCAAACTTTATTTCACCTATCACATTTTATATAAATCATTTAATATCAAACTTAATTCCTTGATTCTTTAGTTGAATCTTTTCAAAACAATTTTTACCAGGATCATTTTAACACTTTTCCATAATTGTTCATGTACTTAATTTGATTCAAACCCAATGTCTTTGCATTTAGACAAAACATTTTGCATATTTTCCCAAAGATAATTCCTGCTTTCAGAAGTGTCTTCTAAAGATATGAAGCAAATTGAAAATATATCACTGTCTTCCTGAAATTCCTCATCCAGATTGTCAGTTGAGCAAGTCGTAATTGCCATCCGTCATAGTGACGTTCCTTCTCCAACCAGTTCTACTAATACCATGCTGTTCCACCAATTGTGGGTATGTAGCCAATAATGATTCTTAATTTGTTAGAAAACATTTCCTAGTTCTGTTTTAGTTCTTGATGGGGTCATATATAATAGTAACTTTGCTGTTTTGTTGTTTTGTCATTTCCATCTTGGTCTTTACTCCTCATCACAGCAGCCATCTTGTAATATCTAAAATCCCTCTGTCCCTTGTATTCCTAATTAAACATAAATCCCATTTGGGAAATGCTTTTTACAACAGTGAGTAACATTTTGTCCTTATTGTTTTATTATGGGAAAGATAAAGTATAGCTCCTCATTAAGCTCCCTAGCAGCCAGAGACTCTATATAATATAGCCATTTAGATTAGGTTGTGCCATGATTTTTTGTCTGTTTTACCCCTCCTAAATGGCTGAATGACTTGCACAATCGGTAATTTAATCTTATGTATATCATGTCTTTCTTGAGTAAACTTGCTGTGCACTCTCCAAAACTGCTTTTCTGTATCTGGGATGACTGCTTTACTGCCTCTAGCCTGCCTTGAACCCTCAGACACCAGCCCTGCTGTTGAGCCATGCCTCTTCTCTTGAACCTTGGATAACCAGAGTGACTCCAAGGGTTAGTTTGCTGGCCTCCTGTTCAGAGTCACGAGGACACAAAAGGCTCCCATCATCTTGAACCAGCACCTTAACTCAGCCTGAGTGAGTTCTGAATCCCCAAGTGGTGCTAAAGGTTCCAAGATGGCCAAATCTCAAAACTGAGACCTTAGACATTTTTGGCCAAAAACTGATCTGAGAGCCAAGAGACGACCAGGACCAACCTGCTTGCCCATCTGCCCGAGGTGCACTAACCGTCTGATTGACTTTGCAGCTTCTGCTACATTCTTCTCTGCAGCAGCAAATCCTTTTCAGTGGTCCTTCACCAAATGGGTATCTGAGCACCTGGAACTATCTTTGTCTACAGCCTTGTGCCTCAGCCCATTGGAGAATTTTGACTTCCATAAAAACGACTAAGTTTGAATGTAGAAATCTTTACAACAGCTTCAACCCAAGGTTCCCTGATGAACATGCTCCCTCCTCTGACACCTCCTGTAGCCTTGCCCTGCTGAACTTGACCTTCTCAGAACAGTTTTTCTCAGAATTTCTCCTAAGTCCAAAGGTAAGCGCTGACCAAGCCCACTCCATTTCTTGTATTCGACTCGCACTCCATTGCAGTCAGCCATGTTTTTTTACTTGGTCTCTTGTGACTAGATGTCTACGGTTGACGCTTTAATCTTTTAGGTGCTAGTTTTTACTAAAAACTTAAAAAATTAAAAACTCCAGTTTTACTGATTGGATCTTTGTCATTTTAGTGTCAAATAATGTATTAAAATAAATTTACTCCATTTGCATAAACTTGTGTGGCATTTTTTATGTGTTGTGTTTCACGGTATTAGTGTTTGAATTGCTGCATAAGTACTTTATACACTGCCACTGCATTTCCTTGCGCCTGGATTGATGTCATACATCTCCTCATCTTACTACCTTAGAGCTTATGATCAGCCTGATAACACAAACTGTGCCCCCAGCCTAAAGGTTATGTGCTTTTAGGATGGAACTTTGCAGATTCAAAGCTTTGTCTTGTAAACCTCCTTCCTCTCTATCTCCACACTGAAAAGGAATTTATGGGTGGGGGTTCCACACTCAGCACTTATTTCGTGCAAACTCTGCTGGTCCTCCCCTGAGACCACAACTTTAAAAATCTCTTCTCAATCTCCAGTATGTCCTTGTCCAACTATTAGTCTTATCCATGCGAAATAAGTATTCTGCGACTGTCTGCCCACCACATCTCTGACTCAAAGAAGGCTTCCTTACCAATCAGCTTAAAATGGAAGCCCTGTTTTAACATTTACAAATTTGCAACAAACTACAGGAGATTACTATCATACGCCTCTCCGCCCAGTCCACCAAACAAAGACGCACGCACAGACAGTAATTCTCTCCCTGCATTCCAAGCAGAGGGCTGGAGCAACCTGTCAGGAGGTAATAAACTGTGGGTACTCCGGGTATGTCACGCAGTAGGGCCGCTGAATGTGACATCCAGCCTCTCCATACATTATGCAGCTGACAGCGGTGCCACACCTGTCTTATCTGCAGCCAGTGGTGCACATGGTCCTCCCTTCAGCAGCACAGCTTGCCTTATACACCCTCTCCCAGCATGACTGGAAGGACAATCCCGTCCATCTCCTGCGCTGCCGGGATTGTCCCGTCGCCTCCTCCACAGGTACAGCCATGGTTGTTGTCCTGGTTGATTTCTAGCAATTGGACAGAATGTAGGACACAGTGATGCACAGCACAATTTCACAGTGTGTCTCACTTTCCCCAGAAGATGACTCAAATCAAATGTATTCAGAAGGAATATGAAAATATAAATTCCATTGCTGTTACACATTTTAAGAAAGTATTTAAAAGGAAACACAATCATGTAACGGTATGTACAAGATGCCAATTGGATTACAGTGTATTATTGGGCTACCAATAAAAATAAGTGAATAGGAGGATGAAGAAACACATGCATATTTCTTGCAGAAAGGAAGCCAAGAGCCCGACCTAGAGAAGGAAATGAAGGCTGATCCAAAAGAATGTGCACTGCTTTCCTAAGGGAGAGAGGATTTCATTATTTATTATGAAAATATGGCAACGACGCTCAAGTGAGGAAGAAGGCTTGCCGACATAGGACGCTTTGCTATGAGTTGTTGTAGATTTGTGCACTAAATACAAGAATTCTGCTTCATTAATGCAGGTTTGCTTTTCCTGTAACTCACAATAAATGGCAGTCTGGGATCCCTGAAGGCTTATTCTGGTCTTTGGCAGACATCATTTATTCTAGATAATAAATACTTTTATACCGTGGGGACTGTTACAGTTTGTAGATTTGAAGCATTGTTTGTAAAATCTGGTACTGCTATTCATTTATTCAGTGTATGTTTTATTATTTTCTCAAACTCGGAAGGATAAAAGGCTGGGGGATTTTAGCTGGGACTACTTAAAAACAATATATCACTTTTGCATTACAGTTATGCCCCTCATCCCCCACCCCCAAACACACACTCTCTCTCTCTAGTGTCTTTCTAATTAAACCATCTAACTCACTGGACGATAGTGAAAAGTGCAAAACACAGTTTGCTTCATTTCGTTAAGACAGTCGTTTACAAACTTTTTAATGCTGCCCCCCTACCCCAGTGGGAAAAAAATCATCAGGCTCCCCCTCAGAATTTTTCACAATTATTCTCTTAAATTGGCAGTGTTTAACCATGTCTAGACTTATTTAAACATTTCAGTTAAGTTCTGTTACCTTTTCAAAATCTGCTTAAAACAAAGTACTGTTATCTGCATAATGCTTCTTTCGACCAGAGCCTGGCGACCCCCTCACCCGTGGTCACTTGAGGCCCCCCATCCCCACCCCTGGGCCCGCCAGCCAGTTTGAAGATCCCTGCTTTAAGAACATACGGGCGTTTAAGCTCCTGATTAAGGACACATTTGGAGTGCAAAAGGTCACAGTTCTCCACCATTCTTTTTTAGAGCTTAAATGCGATTACAAGCTGCTTTTAGTGCTTTCTCTGATTTCAGCAACAGCACCTATTTTGTGTTGCCTAAAGTAAAATTAACACAACATTGCAATTGGAAATAACTCAAGCTACATAAAATAATTTCGTTAAAGAGAACAAGTGTGATAATATCCATAATAAAATGGAAGCAAAATTACTAAAACAGCATGCATGAACCAAGAGTTAATGCACGCGCCCTGTCCAAGATATATCTGGAGTTGCAGGAGCTAAGCATCTTTATGTTTTTTTGCAGTTTTATATAGTGCGAACTTGGCCCAAAGGCATTAAAGTGCTTTACATGAGAACAGTTTATATTATACAAGGTCAGATTGCTTTTTTTTTTAAAAGGCCTGTAGAGGTTCAATTATTTGCCCAGAATCACAAGATGTTGACCTGATGTCAGGTCTTGACCCTGGTTCCACAGTTTGAAAGTCGGCAGCTCTGGCCCTTTGTGGCCGAAAGGCTTGAGATTCAGTTTGGACAAGGGTTGATGGTTCATCTTGACCATAATTTTGCTTATAAACTCTGTCGGTTTTTCAGAAGTTCAAAGTCCTCAGCAGTGGAAGTTGTTGGGGGATCAGGCCATGATCTTTCAACCTGAGAACAAAATAAGCCATTAGAGAAGGCGGTGTGGCTTTGGGGGTGCAGGGGTGTATTCCTAGAAATTCCTCAGGAGGCCTTCTGTACCCAGCCCCTGTGCCCATCGACCTTCACCTTCCGCTACAAAAAACAAGAACAAAAGGTTGTTGAGGCTGTTGGTGATGACCAGGGTGTTTTCACATCCTTTAATGGACATTGCCTGCTTGTAGCATTAAAAGGTGACCTGAAAATCCACTGTCTGCAGTAGTTTTCAGTTTACCTTGCCTGCCACTGTGCGGTTTTGACTCTTCATTGGGTGGCCTTGTGAAGGCAGAAAAATCGTGTGACACACAGTGGTACCATGTGAGTTGGCAGGTCTGCTCTAAGCAGGGCAAACGTCAAATTGCAGCTGCCAAGCTAGCATTTTCATCAGGAACTGGTAACAGCTTTTCTCAAAAGTTTTACAACTTCCCCGAAGTGCTACACAAGCACTGAAACATCCAGGGACAGTCTCTTGAAAGCAAGCTGCAAGATAAAGTATAACAATGGCTTTCACTGATTTCAGCCAAGTCCACATCAAAAATCCAATCACTACTGGTCTTGCTTGTTTTATTCCAAGCAGATGGAGCTGTCTCTGTCCCTTGGATATTTCTCAGGTCACTAGTTTCTGAAAAAGGCTCCAAGACATGCAGAATTCTTTCAGTAAGGAGTTGAATGCTATTCTCCTTGTAGGCGAGCAAGAAGCTAGCTCCTCTGTGTCTTTGAGACCCCCTTCATAGAAGGTAAGCGTTGATGTAGGAATGATATTTCTACGTTTTCAAAGTGGAGTAAGCAAAACTAGCCACTCAGATATAACACATGTCCTATGGTCATTGTATGTTTTTAAAAAGCTCACATTTCAGATTTGAACTCTAAGCTCCTTAGATGACAAGGGGCTAGCAGGAGAAAACCAAAAGTGTTTCATACAAGTAGATTGCGTTAAAAGTCACAAAGGATTATGTAATGGAGAAAACATCCAATGCAGATGTTGGGGGTATTCTACTTGTCCACAGTATTCAGAGAGTCTTTGTCAAGTTTCTCCAATTCCTGCCATGCAGGGTCTTTTGCTTGGCTGGGGCTGAATTGTTTGTAGGGGAAGCTATTTTGTTTTACCATGCTCCGGGGCCTGGAGCCAGGCGTTTGTAGGTTAAAAAGATGATTTTTTTAATTGTGCCCCAAAAATAAAATAATGCTTAGTTGTTGGGGAATGATAAAATATAGATTGGCAGTGCAAAGGAAGACCATGTTGTTACATTTTATATGCACGAATGGTGGTTTGTTGGAGTATAGCTACAATGCAGGTTTTTGGATACTATCTTCCAATCCTTAATGTGTACATTGGATCTTGTTTAGGTGGTCACCATTTGTGGGTGATTTATCACACATTGTGAGTTTTGGAAATTATGCTTTCTGCAGTTGTGAGTTTTAGAAATGATGCTTTCTGCAGCTATGTGTTCTCTTACACACCTCTCAGAATCAGGAAAGTAGTATTTATTGCCTAGTGGTGGGTGCTGATGTGGCAGTCACCAAAAATTGGCAGCTGTCACATTTATCCACCTCTCACTTTCCCCACCTTATTTTTAAGTGTGGTGAATGGTGATTTTCATGCTGACAGAGCCATCACCAAATCTGTCATGAAAAACCCTTAGATGGTGCATTTGAGGCCACCACTTCAATGCAATTCTCTCTGTCTTCTTCCTCTGTTACATTGCCACCACATAGGGCATGGAGGTATGGGACTGCCACGTAGGGTATGGGGGTATGGGGCTGCCACATAGAGTATGGAAGTGCACTCAGAAATGTGTAAAAGAACCACAGTGTTGGAGAGTAATTGATTCTTAAAAGTGCAAAGTTTCAATTTTGAGAGGTATATCTCTAGATATAATCTTTATGTATTACTTCTTGTAATCTTTTAGATCATATTGCACATATTTCTTTGAATGTACTTGAGAATATCCATTCAAACATGTCTGCAGATGCTATGTTAAAAATGGGGTTTCTGGTTGTCAGAGTATGCACTCTGTACAGCAGGAACCACCACTCCAGTCAGAGTAAGTCAGATACATACTTTAAATTAACCTATGCCCACCCTCTGGTAGCTTGGCACTAAGCAGGCAGGCTTAACTTAGGTGGCAATGCGTAAAGTATTTGTGCACCACAAACACAGTATCACAATGAAAACACCACAAAAAAGACTCCACACAGGTTTAGAAAAGTAAAGAATATTTATCTGAGCAAAATAAGACAAAAACGACAAAGATCCAATCATTAGAAGTCGAGATATGAATTTTCAAAGATTAAGGCGGTCATTCTGACCGCGGCGGGCGGCCCAGCGGGAAAGCCCCTGCAACAAGGATGCCGGCTCCGAATGGAGCCGCCGGAGTTGCAGGGGTGCAACGGGTGCAGTGGCACCCGTCGCGATTTTCACTGTCTGCCAAGCAGACAGTGAAAATCTGTATGGGGCCCTGTTAGGGGGCCCCTGCACTGCCCATGCCAGAAAACAGGGTGGCGGGAAGGGGGTCGGAATCCCCATGGCGGCGCTGGAGGATTTCCTGGGCCAGGGGAAAACCGGCGGGAAACCGGCGGGAAACCGCTGGTTCCCCTTTTCTGACCGCGGCTTTACCGCCGCGGTCAGAATAGCCCTGGAAGCACCGCCAGCCTGTTGGCGGTGCTTCCGCGGTCCCCGGCCCTGGCGGTCATGGACCGCCAGGGTCGGAATGACCCCCTAAATCCCAAAACAGTTCTAAGAAGTCAATAGCGCTAAAAGGTTACTTGGGGTCATGAGGGACTGCGGTAAATCCAAGTTCAGGCCGACTGAGATGGAGGATAGACCAGCTACAGGACTCAGATAAGTCCCACTAACAAAGTACCTTGGAGCAAGAGTCAACGTCGAAGACTCAATGCGAGGAGTCAAGGAGGTGCTGCGTCCTCATCGATCCTGTGGATGGATGTGAAGCATCATCACTGATCCACACAGTCGATGAATACTGAGGCCCCGGAGTAGAGGGGGCACCTCAGGCAAGGATACGATTCAAAGTTGGCAGAGTCCAGCAGCACCAGGAGAGTTGCAGGCAGTCTTTGATGTCCCTAAGACTGCAGGAGAACAGGGGGCAAGACAGCAAGCCCTTAGAGTCACTCTGGGTTCAAGTGAGATGGGTCCAGTCTTTGTCCTCAGCAGAGCAGAGATCAGCAGGCAGTAGGGCAGCTCTGCAAAGCAGAGAAGCAGTTCCTCAGAACAGTTAGTCCAGGCAAAGTGCCAATCCTTTCAGTACAGCAGTCCTTACTCCAGCAGAATTCTTCCCAGGTCAAGGGGTTAGGGACTAATTCTTATACCCAAAAGTGCCCTTGATGTAGTGGATGACTTCAAAGGAACTATATGAAATGCACAAGGATCCCTTACAACCCAGACCTGTCTGCCAGGCTACCTGTGGGTGGTAGTCAGCCTTTTGTGTGGGTCAGGCCACTATCCTTTGAAGTGTAAGTGTGGACTCCTCCCATCATCCCTGCCCTGGACAAATCCATCAATATGCAGAAGAATGCAGATGCAGTTGAGTGTCCTGTGTTGTGACTGTCTGGAGGGAATGCACAAAGGTGGCTGTCACCCAGCTCAAACCCAGACATATATTGGAGACACGCTGTCAGGCACACAGAGCAGTAAGAGCAGAGAAATGCCTACTTTCTAAAAGTAGCATTTCTAAAATATTAATGTTAAATCCGACTTTACCAGTAAAGAGGATTTATCATTACCATTCCAGTGATATGAACCATAATGTGGCTACTCCTTTCTGATCAGGAATTACAGCCTAAACATATATTGAGGAATCTCCATTGCTGGCTTATGAGAGGAGTAGGCCTCACATTGAAAAACGACTTTGGGTGTTTTTTTACTACCAGGACATATAACACTTAAATGTACATGTCTTGCCTTTTACTTACATAGCACCCACCCACCCTATGGGTTACCTAGAGTCCACCTTATAGGTGACTTATATGTAATGAAAGGGATGCTTAAGGCTTGGCAAAATGCTTTAAATGGCAAATCAAAGTGGCAGTGAAACTGCACACACAGGCTCTGTAATGGCAGGCCTGAGGCATGTTTAAGGGCTACTGAAGTGGGTGGCGCAATCACTGCTGCAGGCCCACTAGTAGCATTTAATTTACAGGCTCTGGGTATATGTTATACCTCTTTACAAGGGACTTACAAGTACTTTTAATATGCCGATTGTGTATTTACCATGTTTAGGGGAGAAGCGCTTGCACTTTAGAACTTGTCAGCAGTGCTAAAGTGCTTAGAGTCCTAAGGCAAACAAAAAGATAAAACAAAAACTTGAGGTGACAGACAAAAAGACTGCAGTAAGACCACCCTAAGGCTGCCCGGTCTAATATGCTACTACTAATGCTGTAACAGCAAAGACTACTATAAGTTATCTTGGTTCGGTTGGCAGGCTCATTGAATACTTTCTAAATTCACAGGGTTAAGCTAAGACAGTTCACAATATGCACTTCTCTGGTATGAAGGTTTCTAAGAAAATATATGTTCAAGGAAGTGGAGTCGAACTTGACTTGAATAAGGCATTAAACCATATAAGGGACCAATGTACAAATACAGTGATTTGTAAAGAGTACCCAGAATATAAATCCTATAGATTTAATACACATTTCTGAGTGCGCCTCTTCAGATCATCCAAATTGTATTAGTGTAATTTAGGGCAATTAACCATACACTGGGGTAACACCTTAAAGCTGACCTTTATCACCAAGGCCCCCAAGGTATATACACCGTGTCACCACTGCATGGTCTACTGGCTGCCATTTTACACTTTAGTTTTTCAGTGCTGCCCGGACAAACTGAGCATTTTTCAGAGAATGCCTTTTATTATAGCAGCAGCACCTAGAATGAGGTGCTTCACATAAAACCATATGGTGTGTGACCTGCAGAGAAGACCATATTTCACAAATCAGAATAAGATGGAGAGAGAGGACTTGCGAATGGGATAGTGAACTGAACAAATGGGGCAGTGGAGTGTTTCATTCCACATATTTATGTGACACAAATGCCCCTATTTGTTACAAATATACACAGTTTCACTTATACCAAGTGATTTGCTATGAATCACCCCCATCAAGTGCCTGTGCCCTGATTAAAACTCAGGTTTCTATTTTCAGATGTGAGAAAAATAATCATTAAGGCCTTTCTATATCATGGTGGAAGGCTGCTAATTGTAGGTTGGTAGAGGTGTTACCTCCGCCTAGCGGACGACAAAATCCCGCCTACTCCCCAACCAAGCAAGATGGCCGATTAGACATGCACCAGTGAGGCTCCTCAGCTCTATTTGCAGATCTTCATGAGTTGACCGAAATAGCAGAAATGTAAACTGTACATAGTGGGAAATCAGACTGTGCGTGCAGCAGAAGAGATTGGAGTGGTTTGCAGCCTGCGTGCCAGAGAAGTGAGTGAGACGCCAGGCTGCGCAGAGGCAATCAGCAATAAAGATGGCCCAGTGAGGAAGCCTAGGATAAAGATGAGAGCCTGCATACCCCATGTTGACAAAAGTACCAGGAGAGAGAGGGATATGTGCACAGAAAAACAACAGAGCTAGACAGAACTCGGAATGCACCGACTCTTGTGAATACAAGATGGCGGAGTAGTCCACGTAGGAGATCAACAGGCAATAACAGGTTAGCTGCACTGGCGGCCAGCACCATTGCCTAAGGACTGCAGATGACCTTGGGGGTAGACTGAGAAGGGGGCCTGTGCCTTTGTAGGACAATCAAATGCTGATGTCCCCCCCCCTAAAAATACAACATGGGAGGGCTGGACATGTAGTGCTGAGGCCCTGGACTGTGAAACGAGTCCTTGTGGTAAGGCAGGAGCCACCTGATCCGTCCAGAGTGCATGGGTGGTGAATGAATCATTTGGCTCCCAACGTAGAAATCTATGCAGTTCTAAAAAAAGCCCTAACAAGTAGAATCTATACATCCCGCTGCCCACCATGGGAGAATGGGGAGACATGCACATATCATGAGTGTACACAGTGCAGCTACTGAGGCCTACACAGAGATAACCGCAATCTAGAGTAAATACATCCAACTGCGAGTACCCGAGTGATGGCAGGAACCTACACAGAGCGGCGGCAACCCCCAGCTCGGAGACAAAATGGTGAAATAGAAGGGTAGCAAGACTACCTAAAATAGTACAGTTACTCAATATACCTCTGTGCAGCAGTCAATTAAGCACACAGAGAACGGCACTAAAAATGGAGATGAGAAACATCCAGTGTGGGTATCCTGGCGGCAATTCAGAAGCCAGAAGAGGTCCTTGAAATCCAAATAGATTGGCATCAGTGGAGGTCAACTTACTGTGTACCAAAATTAAAAGGGTTGATTTCAGAGAAGGTACACAGCAGGCAAGGATTGATAACACACTGAAATATATGCAAAACTGAAAAGACTGAAAACTAAACACAACACATCAGAAAGACAGCCTAGCTTGTGTTTAGCATGAAGAAGGTGTGGCACGTCCTTTAAAAAGGAGATAGTATTCATCGATGCACTGCTGACTTCATTACTTTCCTAAAATCACACTTCTAGGTGCCTTCTTTCAAAATGAGGCTACACTGCTATCATACTAACCCAGAAACATACCAATATACAACAATGAATAACAGAGTCCGAGAATTTAGCATGTTTGTTAAGAGTACCGATCACTCCAGATTAACATAAACACTACATCCAAATAACATATGGTTGTGAGGTGAGCAAGAAAAATAAATGTTAAAGTAATATTAGAATTTATGTTATCACAAAACACTGTTACCACATTTGTAACCTCGACAGGAGGATTGAAGCAGAGGGTTGGGGACAGGCAGGTAATTTCTTTAGGATCAAAAACACGTCGACACCTGAACAGCAACACATATGTAATTGTGCCAACAACAGAATTGCGGAAGAAACTTAGACTGTGCTATAAGACAGGAGTAGTTAGAAGCTCAGAAAAATATTATCCAATTGTTGAAGGGAGTGAGTAAGAATGTATGGAACTTGAGTCAAGAGTCTAAACGCACTTACGAGAGATGCTGTGTTGTTGAGAATAAACATCTGACTGACGACAGGTGAAGTTAAAAGAGTGCACTGGATGGGTAAGCCGGTTGTTATGGTTCTTTGTCAGGGGTTTACCCAGTTCTCTGTGGCAGGGGTAGGGATTCCCATAAGTACTGAATGGTTACTTGCAGGAAACAGAGTGGGTTACACTGGCGATACCATTACTGTTGTGTTAGGTGGTGGTTTGTGCTCTTAAATTGATTTGGGTAGGGAAACGGGTGGGGCAAAGGCGAGTGGTTCCTATCAGAGGTACACAGAAAAGTACAAAACTTGTATGTATATAGTTCTAGCCTAATTGGGTGAAGATGAAGAGTTTAGTAACTGGTCTAGGGAGAGTATGTGAAGTTATTTTGCTACGTTGTATTCATGATAACGTGTTAGGCTTTGGTGACATGGATCAATACAATCAGATTGATTTTGGGTAGGGGAGGTAATAGCCCAATAGATGACTGAGATGACCATGATCTCCACACAAATTGAGCTAATGGCGGAGAGGTGGGGGGGGGGGAACAATGCGATAATGCAAAATGAGAATCAGTGGGAAAATTGTAACATGAAATGTAATGGGCCTCCACCAATATGCCAAAAAATACCGTAGTGAATTATTTGAACTAGGAGGGGATTAAAAAGCATTGATTCAGGAGATGCTTCTTATTGCAGAAGAAGTGAACAAACTGCATAGAAATTAAAGAAGAAGGGCATTTGTCACATATTCATCGATTTATTATGCAGGGTTTTGATATGGATGGCGGCAATAGCCGTATTTCAGTAAGAGTGGCCTCACTGTAGACCTGAATGGGAGATATATGAGTGTATAGCAGAAGATGTAAAGATATGTTTAGTAAATGTGCATGCACCTAACAGAAATGATCGAAATTTCTCTAATATGGAGCTTTCTGTAATTTCCCCATATTTAGATGCTGTGATGGTTTGGGGAGTGACGTGAATTGTGTTATTCATGGCTGGTTGGATAGACACACAGAAAAAATGGGATTAAAACTGAGCACGCTGGATATCTGGAGGACATGACTCCTGACAAATATAAACTATTCCTTATACTCACATGTTCACCATTCACATAGTAATATAGATTATTTCTCAGTGAAGAAAGAGAATCTTGAAAAATTGGAGAATGAAAAGGCTTGAGTAGGTTTTTATCCGACCACTCGCCACTACAACTGTCATTTACACTGACACAGTCAAGAGCATGAATTCCTGCATGGAGACCTAGGGCATGATTTACGGTTCAGCGACTAGTTAGTCCATCACAAACATGACAGATATTCCATTTAGTCTATTATAAATACCAGTGGATAGACTGCACTTCTAATAAGGTGACAGGATATGTGCCACATTAAGGACAGATTAACCCATCTGCCAAATTCTAAATGAGGCCTTTAGGATGAAGGCACTTTCAGATCAACAATTTATTTTACTTTCATAAAGCATTTCCTATGACATAATTGAGGTACAACAGGATATAGAGCAGTGAATGGGAAACCTTCAAGGTGGTACTTAGAGGGAAAAATGTACCACAGGTGTACGTTACGAAAATGCAACTAGAACGTTCATTGGTGGAAAAAGTCCCAATGCTTCAGAAGTTGTAAAAGTAAATCGTGTTAGCCCCACACTAGAAGACAAAACAAATTGAGAAGGACAGATTGAGGAGACATGCATTGCACTAGATAAATACACCTGCCCAACACACAGGCAGAGATTTAGTAGGGAATGAGGCAAATCTGGGTGCCTGTTGCCATTGTTGTTGAAAAGAGAGCGGGCACAATCCCACATATTAAAGTTAAAGACAGAAGCAGGGAAGAGTATAGGAAGACAGGTGGGAATCAAAGACAGGGTAATAGACAACCTATCACACTCCTGGAAAACAGTGGGCAGACAGAAAATAACTGGTAATCTTAATTTGATGAGATTACCCAGTTTGATGGAGAGGTGAGGAGAAAAATTAGAAGCCCCTCTTATTAAGAAAGAAATGATGTGTGCAATGCAATACATGTTAAAGGGTAAGGCGCCGGGCAGTGACACATCCTGGTGGACTCAAGTGATATGTAGTAGTCTGATAATTAAATTAATTAAGGTCTTTAAAGAGGCATACTTTGCACACTGCCTACCCCCTTCCAGGAGGGAAGTATTGATTACATTGATTCCCAAACCAGACAGGGACATAAACATAATATCGTCTTGTGGGTCACTCTCAATGCTGAAAATAGTTGGAAATAGGGGGCCCGATTACGATGTTGGCAACGGGATTCCTCCGTCCCAAATGTGATGGATATCCCGCCCGCTGTATTACAAGTTCATAGGATATAATTGAACTTGTAATACGGCAGCCAGGATATTCGTCACATTTAGGAGGGAGGAATTCTCTCCGCCAAGATTGTAATCAGGCCCAGAGTTTTGTGTGTGGTAGCAGACTAGTGCATAGAGATCATTGTGGGTTTATTCTGGGCAGAAGCACAATGCACAGTATAAGGCGACTGGCTCATATGTTTCATGCCTAGTTATGACTGAAAACCCCAGTGCATGTGTAGTGCTTGCGACTGAGTCTTCATTTGACATGGGGGGCTGGAAATATGTGAAAGTTGCTAGAACATATGGTGTTTATGCGGTCTATTTGAGCTAATTCAAGATGCTTTATACCAAACCGATGTTGACAGTGCATACTGGGCAAATAATATCTGAAAGCTGGTCCTTAGGCAGGGGCATCGGACAGGGTTGCTCCCTATCATCAGTATTGTTTACCCTAGCCCTAAAACCATTGGTATGCAGGATGCATCTCAGAATGGTTAACTGGGGCGTAATGGTAGGAGACAGAACCCAAGTGGTCTCTATGTAAGGAGATGATATCTTGGTTTTCTTGAGGAATCCTGAACAAGCAGTTCCAATACTACTATAGGAACTTGATAGCTCAGTGTTGTCAGGGTTACGCACTATAGGAACTCGATAACTCAGTGTTGTCAGGCCTACGTAAAGAAGTTAGTTAGTTACAGACCTGATTTCTCATCACGACAGACAGGGGTAAGTTCATAAAGCCAGGGAACCCTGGTCAGTAGGGTGCTCTTCATTGGATCGGCTGGGGAAAAAAAACCTGTGAGCAGCTGTATATGGGTTCCACCATCTTTAGGTTCAAATGATCCAGTGTCACTATCTGCTTAAAACCTATCTTACACCACAGAATCTTGCCAGAATATACTTAGACAAATCACCAGCATGCACCAAATGTAGAGGGTTAGTAGCTCGGGTTACTACATATGATATGTCAATGTCTCCAAATGCAGGGATTTGGGGATAGGTTGGTGACAAACCTGCAGCAAGCAACTAAAAAACATTAAATATTGTCATGGGCTTGCCACCTGGTCTTTTCTACCCACCTGACCTATAGTTTTAAGTCCAGACTGGTAGAAATAGTGTGAAAAGCAGTGGAATCTGGTGTTTTTTCTCTTCTGAAACATAGACCTCAAACAGAAAACACACACCGAAAAAAGTTAAAAAGTATGTGAAAGCTGTCTAAATTGTTTCAGAATGAATACTTGAGAAAACCGAGGAATGATTGCCATGTTACAAAAGAATCCTGACAGTTTTACACATGTTTTCTAACAATTATTGGTTGTTTCAGAATAGCAACACGTAACGACTGGTTGGCATGTTTTTTGTTTGAAAAGTGACAACCCGCATCTTCCTTCAGAGGAAAAAACATAACCATAAAATAAAAATACAAATTTGTAGCTTTAAGTACAGTATTAGTAAAACAACGGATTGTGATCGTGTGAATTTAGGAGAGAGGGCCCCAAGATATGAACCATGGAGTAAATGAATGCTAAAGTGGGCGCTGGCAGAGGAGCTGCGCATTGAAGCCACTCGGAAAGATGAGAGGATGACGGGGGACATTGTGGAATGGCTGCAAATGTTGAGAGAGCTGACGGACTACCTGGTCACTCGGCCATATTGAATATGTTAAAAGTTTAGAGCAAATAATCACAAAAACTAGAAGTACGTGAGAAAAAGGTATTGGCGAGAAATATGAGATTTTAGTTGGGGTTCTGCATGTGTAGGCAAAATATCCTGATGTGCTTTGGTCATGCTAGAATGCGAAGCGAAAGGCGTGCAATGTCATCCCTGTCTTACTGTGTCTTTGAAATGTTTTTGACATATAAAGATTACTAAAACATAATAAATACCTGAAAGAAAAAAAAACAATTGAAACGAAGTCCAACTTTCCACGGGCCTCCAGGGATTTCAACAACCTATTGCAAAAATCCCTACCTCTGCCAACCCTCTGCAAATGACTTCCCAGGGCCAAATGGTGCCTAAAACACTTCTCATATATTACCATGTATTTTTAAGGCCACTCATGCAAATAAATGACGGCTGACAATTTGTTAAAGTTTCATAAAATAGTGTTAAAATGATCTCAGCCTTTCACAACTGTTAGCTAATGGAATAACCTCTAATTTGAGATGGCTTGGAGCTCATCAACAGAGATTTGAGATATAACATTAGGAAAGTAATGAATACATTTTATTAATAGCATTTACAGCTGCAGAGAGCTGGGCGGATGATTAAAGGGAGCCCTTCAGATTCTACAGTTCTATGATTCAATGAAACATATCTTTCCCTGCAACAGACGGTCTATTTCAAAGATATTAGAGCCAAGACAGATAATTGTGCTAACAAGATCTGATCTGTTCTCCAGAGCTCAAGGATACCGAATGCATCTGTGTTAATCATTAGCTGCAGTTGTTTTAATGAGCTTTACTGCAGATTCTCAGTAAGGAATATTAAAGTAGTCCAGGCATAATGCACTCCAGGTGATTGAAATCTGAGCATGACAACAATAAAGTAATCTTTCAAACTGCAGCAGCCTAGCCATGAGGTTACTGAGATCCCCTGACAAGGTAATAAAGTAATTTCGTATTGCATCTAAACCGAGCAGTAGGAGCCAGATTTAAAAGGCCCAATCGCCACCTGAGCGTCACTTTTTGCGATGCTTCAGTGGCGCTAACCACTGCTCCATATTTACAAGGAGGCATAATGCCACTTTTTGGGGTGTTACGCCTCCTTGTAAATATGGGCACCTCCAATGCAGTTTTCTGCATCAGAGTTGCATGCAATGGGTGTTGCAGTGGGCGTTCCAGCACAACACCTATTGCTTTTGATGCTGCCCCAGATTTACAAACAATTGTAAATCTGTGGCAGTGCCAAAAACTAACACCACCCCAGCGATGGCGTTAGCATGGCAAAACAAGGAGGAATGCTTTTATTCCTCCTCATTTTTTGCTTTTTCTATGTGTGCTGCATTTTCCATGGATGATAGTTTATGTGCAGGAAGGTGTCCCTTCCTGCAGGTAAACAATCATTCCAAAATGACGCTTTGGTACTTCTATGTGTGTTGCATTTTGCAGCACATATAGAAGTGCCAAATCACCATTATAGATTGTTTATTTGCAGGAAGAGACACCTTCCAGCAAATAAACAATCTATCCCCTCAATGCAGACACCCTTGTACTGTGGTGCAAGGATGCCTGCGTTGGCGCAGGCAGATTAATTCAGCGCCGGCGCAGGGGTAAACGCAGGGGTATTCCTGTACAAATGGTGCATCCTTGCACTTTAAAAGTGGCGCAGCGTGGCACTGCTTTTTTTGGCGCAGCACCGCCTTGCGCCACTTTGTCATAAATCTGGGCCTAGGTATGTTGTAGCCAGTATGACAAATCATGCTTAAGCTTTTAACCCATGTACCAGGGACTAGACTTATGTTTATGTCTTTAACCCATGTATCAGAGACATTAGCTGTACAACACATATTTTCATTACCTGTTGTGTATCAAGTCGAAAATAGGCGGGCTGATTCGCAGATTAATGAATTAATGGATGTTCCTAGGGGTTGACGGAGGCTGGTCACCCTACTTTTGTTTCTGTCTGGATGACACATCTCCAAATATAAAGGCCCTGTGCCACAGATCAGCAACTGGGTGCGGGACGCAGTACTCTATAATGCAGTGGTGGAGACGTACGCAATGTTGCAGACCCCCCAGCACGACCAAGGGATATCTGGGGCCTTTTCAAGAGTACACGGCAAAGCAGAGTTAGAGTAGTGCTGCCTCTGTCCCGGAGGACGCCTCCCGGGAGGTAGAGGTTTCCTAGGGTAGTTTCCTAGTCCTTTTTCTCTGAGACATGTGTAGATATGCAAGCAACTGATCATACTCACCACAATTACATTTCCATCACACTTGAGTATTGATTTCAATCATGAGCTGCCCTTATTGCACCTTTTCTCCTTCCACAATGCTGACTATGAGTGTCCGTTCTGTCTGATTTCTAATACTAGCAGACAACCTTGTATATGGTGACTGTTTCTTTTCATTTTTTTCTTTTTAGGCTTATTATTTTTGTTTACCTGTTTGCTCTCGTATGCAGGTTTAAATGTGATCAAACAAACTATTTAAAAAATACAAAAATGGCTGCACCTGATTTCAGAGAAAAAACAAAATGAAGAACACAAATGTTGACAACTCCTAGAAGGGTGAAATTACATTTCGTAGAAATTGCCAAAATTAGGAAAACTCTTATCCCCAAAATGTTTCAAGAAGTTCAACAAAAACATACAAGAAAATTGCGACTCTGGAGATGAGTAACAAGGCAAGGGTACAGACATATTAGAGAGTCCAATGCTGATTTTGAGAGTTATAATGGAATAGGTAGGGGTAGAGTTACTTAGACATAGGAAGCCTTGAAGGTACCCACGGTTTAAGCAGAGGTTCTGTTGTATGGAAAGGAGTTGAGGTCCTAGGATATAAGCAGGAGTGGAGGCATGAGGGTATAGAATTAGGTAGAGGTGCTAGTGTATAATTAGGTAAAGGCATTAGGGTATTACTGAGGGTGGAGGTAGTAGGGAATATGTACAAGTAGAGGAACAAGGATATAGTTAAGGTTAGCAGTAATACGGTATTCCAGAGGAAGATTCACTAGACTTACAGGTAACAATACAAGGTTATAGATAAGGGTAGACGTATTAAGGAATGAGCACAGAGGTAGAGGCAAAGGTAGTAAGGAACAGGCGGGAAATGGGTCAATCGATTATTTTCAGGGGTAGAGTTGATTACAGAATAAGGACTCCATTATTCACACTCACTGTCAACAGTGTCTCAAGTCTATTGTTAACTTGTTCGTGCCTCAACTCCCACAAACTGAATATGGATAAATCTGCTGTACACATATTTAGGAGCTCCTCCAGTTTTCTTTTTTACAAAAAACCTAAATAAATAAGAAAAGAGAGAGATTTCTTGAGTTTATACATATATTACTTAAAGGATTTTAGTACTTAACTTGGTTCTTTTTGATGCATCTGTATATTTCTTCATGTATTTCGAAGTTTTTCTGTAATGTTTACTTTTCTTTTAGATAAAGCTCAATAGATCAGTAGCTATGAGGCGTGTGTTCTTGATGGTTTCTTAAGCACTCGTCTGTGCAAAAGTTGAACAAGTTTGGAAGATCTTCTCGTGCATTTTAAAGAGGAAGAAGATTCTGTACATGGACTACTTCTGCGTTGCTAATGTTCTATTCTAGATTTTTTTTTATCTGTGATGATGTTCTTTAAAGTGCTGCATGAAGTGGCATTAAAGGAATAAAGCATAATGTTAGCCTGCATGTCTTTAATTAAATTCATATTCTCTTCGCATTTAAATTGGACAATCGTTATTTCATTACAAGACTGGGGGCTACTATTATGCATGTTGGTAGTCCTCCAGAACCACACCAGACATGTGTTCAATTGGTTTACAATATTGTTTAGCAAACGTGGAAGCATTTGACCAATCAGCTGCTTTCATGATATCTTCCAATCTTCCACCTTTCCGAAAAGCTTGACTAGCCATAGTACCTCCTATGGAATGGGCATGAAATGTTAATAAAACAATGCCAGCCAGTTGCATAGTACATTTCACCCACCTTGCAATAGTTGCCATGGAAACTGCTTGAAAGTGTTTAACAAAAGAAATCAGTAATTGCTTTACAACATCAGGTTGGAATTCACTCATACAGGAGTCATATTCTTTCATACAATGTACTACGTACAATTTGCTGCATGAATCATATCTGGGATACAAAACCATACCAGACATATTCTTAGTTCTCTTAATCATTTAAAAAATTACCCCAAAGCGATCATAAAGCTGTTTCTTACGTCCAACACTCTAACATCTGAAACTCTTCGACAGAAAATTAGGCAAAGTAATGTTGCCAATTTAATGGTAAGTCCTTTTGAATCCAAATATCTAATTCCTGGACAAGTAGAAAACAAGGTCTGAACCAGATTAACATCCCACAAAAAATGATATCTTGGTCTAGGCAGTCTCCTCAACATGATGCTCTTAAGAGCTCTACATACCAAAACATTCTTCCCTACACTCTTGCCATGAACCAAATTGTAATCTGCAGAGACAGCAGATCTATAACAATGAATGCTTCTGTAACTGAGACCCCTATCACATTGGACTACTAGGAAGTTAACTTCTTCAACTACAGGAGCATCCACAGGATCCAAGTCTTTTTCCATGCACCAACGTACCTAGGTCTTCCAAATTCCCTTATACGTGTATCAGGTTCCAGGTAACCAAGACCCTCAGCTCTTTCCAAAAGGCCAGAAACCTCTGAAGATCTACTGATATTTTCCATGCAACAAGGTTCAAAGTTCCTGTCAGGACCAGAGGCTGTTACTGTCCATCTACATCTTTCAGCAGACATTCCATAGCAGGAGGAATAATTGGAACATCTCAAGCGAGTTCCACGGTCATCCGGAACCATGCTTAAGAAGGCCAAAATGAAGTTATCAGGAAAAGGGAGCAACATTACTGTCTCAATTTCTGAAGGGCACTCTGAATCATTGAGAAGGGAGGAAAGCATGTGTTCCTTTTCAGCTATGAAGGAAAGCATTCACAGTTAATGCTCCTGGATCTGGCTTCCAACTGTAGTAATTCTTCAGTTGAAATGCCAGTCTGCTTGCAAAGAGATCTATCTCCAAAGGACCCCAAAACTGGACTTGTTTCCTGGAACACACCTTGTTCAGCTTCCATTCACTGAAATCCCTTAGGATTCTTGAATTCCTATCTGCAAATACATTTGCCTTCCCAGACAAATAATCCGCCCTCAAATGAATTTGTGTTCTAAGCAGACTAGCCTAAGCTTCTTGACTAGGTCTGGTAGATCCAAGGATTTTTCCCTCTAAACTATTTATATAGACGGCTGCAGAAACATTGTTCATCTTCTATAAAGCAGCCCTGTCTTGTAACCAGTGACTGAAACTCTTGAAGTGTATAGAGACCTGCCGTCAATTGCAAATAATTTATCTGGTGTCACCTTTCTGTTTTCAACCATAAACCAAAAAGAACAGATGATGGACAGAATGCTGAACAATGCAAACATTCACTCCAGTCACAAAGATCTGGGTTTAATCCATCATGTTTTGCCCACCACACCACTCCTGTTAGGACCAAGCATATGCAAATCAGTCTTGACCCTGCTCTCCTTGGGAACAGTCCAGCCAAGACTGCCAAGCCAGGTCCTCCTTGGACCGGAAACAAGCATCCTAGGACCAGTTTCAGAGTATCACCCATCATCAGCCGGGCTAGCTTGAATCCAGTTGCGCAGTGAGAATGGGACCCACGTCTGGGCATACCCATCCCACTGAAGGTACCAAAAGCAAAAAAAACAGATGATGGACGAACTACTGAACAATGCACACATTTACCTCCATCACAAAGATCTGGGATTACTCCATATTTTTTTGCCCACCACGCCACCCCAGTTAGGACCCAGCCATATACAAATCAGTCTTGTCCCTGCTCCCATGAGAACAGTCCAGCCCAAACTGCCTAGCCAGGTCCTCCCTGGACCAGAAACAAACATTCTAGGACCAGTTTTGGAGTATCACCCCTCATTAGCCAAGCTAGGTTGAATCCAGTGGTGCAGTGAGGACAGGACCCATGTCTGGGCATACCCTTCCCACTCAGGGCCACAAAAGCAAAAAGAACAGATGATGGATGGAATGCTGAACAATGCAAACATTCACCCCAGTCACAGAGATCTGTCTTAATCCATTGTTTTTTTTGTTCACCATGCCACCCCAGTTAGTACCCAGCTATATGCAAATCACTCTTGACCCTGCTCCCCATTGGAACAGTCCAGCCCAAACTGACAAGCCAGGTCCACCCTGAACAAGCATTCTAGGACCGGTTTTAGAGTATCACCCCTCATCAGCCTGGCTAGCATGAATCCGGTGGAGCAATGAGCACAGGACCCACATCTGGGCATACCCTTCCTACTGAGGGCGTCAAAAGCAAAAAGAACATATGATGGGCAGAAATGCTGAACAATGCAAACATTCACCCACAGCCACAAAGATCTGGGTTTAATTCATCATTTTTTTACCCACCAAGCCTCCCCAGTTAGGACAAGATTTGTTTAGATCAAGAAGCAAGGATGGAAGTGGTTTGGTGGTTGATGAATCTTGAAGCCTGGAACAGGCAAGCAGTCTTTAGATGTTCACCTGACTTTGTGCTAGAGTCAGATGCAAGTTTAAGTGTGTAGGGTGCATGCTTGGGTGTACAGGAAACTGGTGGTTTATGGTTGAAGCACTACCACAAACTACAATGATGGGTGGAGTGTTGAAACTTTTCAAACACTCACCCCCAGTCACAGACCTGGGTTTAATCCATTGTTATTTTGCTGGCCACTTCACCCCAGTTTGTGCGCAGCCATATGCAAATCAGTCTTGATCCTGCTCTTCATAGCAAAAGTCCAGCCCAAACTGCCAAGCCAGGTCCTCCCTGGACCGGAAACAAGCATCCTGGGACCAGTTTCGGAGTATCACCCCTCATCAGGCTAGCTTGAATCCAGTGGTGCAATGAGCACAGGACCCACGTTTGGGCATACCCTTCCCACTTAGGGAAACAAAAGCAAACAGCAGTACGGGCTGGACTGTTCCTAAGTAATGATTTCCCACACGTCTGTGAAATACATGAGATGGCCCCTACTTTTTCCTGGAAAAACAAAGAAAGAGAAGTTAATGTATTCAGCCTGCTATCCTGAGGGACCTTGTCTGCAGGGTCAATTTCCTCTTGCACGTTGATAACATCCCCTTTGGGGATAGAATGTACTTGGTGCTCTGGTTTGATAGCCTGTGCCGAAGCCTCTTTGTCTGTAGTGGGACCTTTGTAAGCTGTGGCCGGAAGAGGGTCGCCTTGAGGACATATCTTACCTATTTTTAAAAAGCACTAGTGTTGGAAACGTTTTGCACAATGAACTGCGCCTTAGCAAGAGCAGTAAAGGTTGTCACATATTTGCTTAATGCCTTGATCATATTTTCACCAAAAAGTAGTCCAATCAAATTTTCCGCATGGTCTTTTTCTGCAAAATCTCCCAACTTGGGATTGATTTTCATTAAGTCTGCTTTGCCCCTTTTTCGCATTCAGCCCGGCATTCACGTTTCCCAAAAAAAACATGGCTCGCTGGCTCCAGCCTCTCAACATCTCCAGATTTATGGGAATCCCTTTGATATATGCCTCCTTGGATGTATCAATTATTCTAGCGAGAGGTCTGGCTGGCAACATCAAGTTGACAATCTTGGCAGAGTTTGGGGGTCCTTTTGAGTCCTTTCCTTGGGTCCCTGCCCAACTTGAATGGGAATGTGATGAGCTCTGGATCAAAATTAGGAGTAAGGCAAATGTTCTCATCAATAAAAGGCCTTGAACAGTCAGCATTAAGGATGTTCCACACCTCTTTTTCCAAAGGATTCCTGATCCATCTTTTTATAAAATTGCTGATGTGCTCAAGGGGCCACCATTCGGCACTTCTGGGGTGCTTAATTGTATGGGGTGAACGCATCTCCTCACCTAGAGGGTCCATAATTATATCCTTTGAGGTAAAAGGAGGTAGAAGGATCCTTTGCATCCTCTATGAAAAACTAATCTCCTGCACTATTACCCTCATCAAGATTGAGGACATATTTGTCACTCACTTCCTTTTCATTATCCGCCTCTGAAAAATCAATCTTGTGAGTTTCCTAGATCTGTGTGCCACTAGCATCACCCTTTTCCATTGTGTTGCATTGGACACCTCTCTCTTTTGTGCCGCATCAGACACCATTCTCCTTTAGATGTATTTCAACTTCCCATCATTTTGGAGGACCTAGACCCTTTTTTGCTATGGTGGGTCCTCTTTTTTTTCTTCCTCTTTCGTACACTGTTATTGGAATCTCCCTCCAAGACTGACAAGTTCTTGTGAGCAGATTCCTAGCATTCCTTTTATTTTTAATGACTTGCTCAATTGTTTCCCATACACAGGTACTCACTTCATACTGGATTTATTTTTTAATAAGTTGTTCATTAATTTTCCCTTCAGGGATCTCAGGAGAATCTCTCTCTTTTTCAGGCATGGTGAGTCAAAAGCCTGCTGATATAGAGAATGTCACAAGTTTTTAGATCTTGCCAGGCAATTTGAAATTAATAAGTCACTAAAATACAGGAAACGCATTCTAAATAATCGTTTGTGAATAGTATTCTGTCAATGAAATTGTCGAGTGATAGTGGTGATCAGCTGATTATGGGGATACTGTAACTGTCAACTGTCAGCATTGACTCATTACAATGTCCCCGTGCAGTAGCGTAAGCAGTATACAAATCAATGGGTCCAAGCCCAAGCCAAGATGGAACCTAACATCTTGCGTTGGAACAGTGAAAACTGTTGCCCGATGCCTTCCTGTAACTCTGTGCTGCTGTGCTCGACAAGGTCCGCTGTGGCAAATGGAGCCGCGCTCATGAAGGGATGCTGTGGCCAGTGGAGCACACAATGGAGCAATACCTTGATTTTGCCTGCAAGCACCATTTATGTGGCTTCGGTGCAGGGCGTAAGGAGAGCGAGGGGAAAGCAATCAAATGCACAAGGGGAAAATGCTGGAAGCCGAAATGAGCCTTGGTCAGCTCACTTACCAGTACAAAGGCCTCAGCTCATGAGTATAGCTTCTTGAAGCCAAATTAGAGTCGGTATGCCCGCGGACTGGCAAGAAGGCTGGCCAGCTATAAGGTAAGACACTTAGACCCAAAAGGTAGCACACCTTCAAAGAGTAAAACAAAATAGAGAAACATTTCCATAAATTGAGAACAGGCAAAATAACAACAGTGTTCGAAAGTTGTTGTGTGAAAATGCGATAGAACTAGAAACAATAAAAAGGTAAAAGAGTCAAGTGCTATCTGATTGAGGAGCAGCATTTAAAACAGGAAGAAGATTCTGTGCATGGACTACTTATGTGTTGCTATAGCTCTATTCCAGATTGTTTTTGATCTAAGCTATAATGCTCTTTAAAGTGCTGCACGAGTGACATTAAAGGAATAATGCATAATGGTAGCCTCCGGTCTTGTAATTAAATTTGCATTTCACGTAATAAATGCTGTTGTAGCGAAATCACAACCTTTACAGTCTCTATAACTTTATTCTATTCAACTTAATGTCCAATTCTCACAGTTTGCATTCCTTACACTCCATTTCATTCATTCAGGATAACTTGGTTGGGTTGTAGCCAACCTTTTCGCTTGGCAATGAACTGGTGGCTCCGTATCATGGTGATGGAATGAGGATTGCACACTTAGGATGGACACTGTTGGGTATTGTTAACAACTGACTTCATACAGAGCCCGTGAAATAGTGAGATTGAAGGTCATTTCACCGCTGTGGGACCTTCTCCTATGTATTTTCTAGTGCCTCTGTGCCTTTCTTCATTCCATTGTGTGGGATTGGAATGTGGTGCGTGCGGCGGTGTGTGACGGGGGAGATAGAATGTGGGTGGCGGTTGAGGAGTAACGGGTGGTTGTGGCGAGCGGTCGTGTCGCGGTTGCTGCCGCTTATGTACTGCTTATGTACCTTTTGCCGATTAAAGAATTGAATCTTGGAAATCGTCCCCGCTTATTCCTCACATTGGCGACGAGTGGGAAGAAGTTCCTGAAGAAGTTTTTCTTGGAGCGGCAGCAATTGTCTTCTTTACAATATTGGAGGATTTTGTAGTGACGCATCTTCGCTGCCAGTGGATCGTGTTCCTGCTGCACAAGTGAATTTCAATCTCTCTGCTATTTTTTTAGATTGTTTAAACGTACCTAGTTGTTAAACTGTAATATAATGTCAAGCATCCAACCTCCACCATTTTTTCTTGCGGAGCCTGGTGAGCCTCCTATTCAATGGGAGTTATGGATTGACTTATTTGAAGCCTATGTGGATGTTTTAGAAGATCAAGAATGCACGCCTGACAGACATTTGGCCTTGTTGAAACATAGATTAGGTGCGGTTGGCTTAGGAGAATTTAACAATTTACCTCCAATAGATAATGTAGGAAATGTGGATGTTTATCAACTTGCAAAGAAGAAACTTCATGAACGATATGGCAGGAAGATTAATGTAGTTCTGGAACGCTACAATTTTTACTCCAGAACACAGCATGATGATGAGACTATAGATCATCTCTCAGAGGTTTAGCGGTTACTTGCAATTTTGAACAAATATCCTATGACCAGGTTTTGCGAGATCAAATCCTAATGAAAACAAAATCTCGTAAAATTCAGGAGAAATGATGGTCATGTGGCAGTGAATTGACGTTGAAAGGAGCCATTGATGTAGCACGTACGATGGAAGTGTCTGAAAAATGCATCCGAACTGTGAGGAAAAATACTTCTGACTTGGACCCTGAGGCTATTGCTGTCAGTGCTGTGATGAAAGAATCTAAAGGGATGGAGAAAAAAAGTGAATGGAAAAAGAACAATACGAAAAATTGTTACAGATGTGAGGCTGGGGATCATCTTGCTAATTCCAAAAAGTGTCCTGCACTTAATAAGATTTGTAATTTGTGTAAAAAGATTGGCCATTTTGGCAAGGTGTGTAAGAGCAGTATGAATGTGAAGGGTGTGAGTTATGTTGCAGCTCAAGAGGATTCTGATTCCACCAATTTTTTGAATTTAGGGGGTCATTCCCCCGCCGCCCGCCGGGCGGAAACCTCCAAAAGACCGCACCGCGGTCAAATGACCGCGGGGGTCATTACAACTTTCCCGCTGGGCCGGCGGGCGATCTCCAAAAGATCGCCCGCCGGCCCAGCGGGAAAGCCCCTGCAAAGAGGAAGCCGGCTCCGAATGGAGCCGGCGGATTTGCAGGGGTGCGACGGGTGCAGTGGCACCCGTCGCGATTTTCAGTGTCTGCAAAGCAGACACTGAAAATCTTTGTGGGGCCTTGTTAGGGGGCCCCTGCACTGCCCATGCCAGTGGCATGGGCAGTGCAGGGGCCCCCAGGGGCCCCAGGACACCCTTTCCCGCCAGCCTCTTCCTGGCGGTGTAAACCGCCAGGAACAGGCTTGCGGGAAGGGGGTCGGAATCCCCATGGCGGCGCTGCAAGCAGCGCCGCCATGGAGGATTCCCTGGGCCAGGGGAAAACCGGCGGGAAACCGCCGGTTCCCCTTTTCTGACCGCGGCTTTACCGCCGCGGTCAGAATGGCACGGGAAGCACCGCCAGCCTGTTGGCGGTGCTTCCTCTGCCCTCCACCCTGGCGGTTTGAAACCGCCAGGGTCGGAATGAGGGCCTTAGTCTTAAGTGTGTCATCTGAAGACGATAATATTTTACCACTGCAATCCTTTGGGTTACCGACTTGCAAATTGAGCATTGATGGTATTGAAGTTACTGCAATGGTGGACTCGTGTGCATGGTTCACCATTATGTGTGTGAGTATGTTTGAGGAATTGTGGCAGGGCAGAAACCTATTACCCATTGATGTCAACCCTGGAAGTTATACTGGTCATAGAATTTCTATGGTTGGATATACAAATGTATGCATTAAGTTTGGGGGTAAGCGGTGTAAGGGAAGGTTGTATGTTGCTGAGAAGGGTCAGACGATCTTAGGATGGCCACATATTAAGGAGCTGGGTATCAAAATTGATTCTACGAAAATGTCTCCGGTATATGGTGTAATAGATTATGATTTCCAAGGTGCTCTGCAATATGATGAGCTGGACGAGTGCTATCCAACAGTTTTTTCAAAGTCTTTGGGCAAATTGAAGAATTTCAAACACAGGATCATATTAAGAGAAAATGCTAGTCCAGTGAGGAACAAATTACGGAATGTTCCGGTGCATTATAGATCAAAACTTAAGGATTTGCTGAAGGACTTGTGTCAAAAGAATATCATTGAACCAATCGAGAAATGAACAACATTTTTAGCAAGGTGCAAAATGCTAAAGTTTTTCAGGACGATATTTTGATATATGGGCGTGACAGATTGGAACATGATAGTGTGTTGATGGAGGTTTTGAAGTTACGAAATGAAAATGGATTGACTGTTCGGAAAGATAAATGCAAATTTGGTCAAATGCAAGTGGAGTATTTAGGCCACATTATTTTCCGTGAGGGTATTCGTCCCAAAGTAAGTCATTTGAAGGCTATTGTTGATGCACCTGAGCCGAAATGCAAAGAGCAACTAATGTCATTTTTGGGATTTACTGAATTTTATTCGAGATTTATAGAAAACTACGCGACTAAAGTGGAGATCTTAAGAAGGTTATTGAAGAAGAATGTTCTGTTTATTTGGGGGCAGGAACAAGCAGAATGTTTTGATTCTATCAAACATGAATTTGTTCAGGCTCCATGCCTTAAACCTTTTGAGACCAATACAGATTGCGTGATTGAAGTAGATGCTAGTTATTACAGGATTGGTGCGGTGTTATCACAAAGTAATAGACACGAGAAATGGATTGTAGCCTATGCTTCACATACATTAACGCAATCTGAAAGAAATTACTCTGTAATTGAAAAAGAATTGTTAGCAGCTTCATGGGCTGTTGAAAGGTTTCGAATGTATGTATGGGGGAAGAAATTCAAACTATGTACAGATCATAAGCCCTCTGTCAATATTTTACAACCGGTGGGTGGAAAGAATTTATCACCAAGATTAGCGAGGCTAGCCTCTAAGTTGCAAATGTATTTTTTTTAAATACTATATTTTCCGGGTAGAAACAACAATATTGCTGATGGTTTATCCCGTTTGCCTATTGATCACGAATGTGTTGATGTTGAGTGTGATGTTGCATACACATATGAGGATGTTTTGTCAGGTTTGGAATCGTATGATGCATCTGATCAAATTGTGTTATCTGAATGCAAATGGGAAGAAGAAATGATGAATGATAAAGTTTGCAAATGGTAAGAAAATATATTATCGATGGTTGGCCTTGTGAGCGATTTTTGCGTGGTGGGAATGCATCTTTATGGAAACTAAAAGATGAATTGAGCTTAAAAGGCAATGTGGTTTTAAGGGGGACAGAATAATTCCTCTGAAGGGTGTGCGTGAGATTGTTGTAAGTAGGAGTAATGTTGGTCATGGTGGAATGTCAAGGAACAAAAGGCAGGTGAAGGAATTTTTCTGGTGGCCGGGTGTGGATGCGATGGTTGACAGATATGTAAGAAATTGTTCTATTTGTGCTCGGAGTGACAAGAGTGCAAAACCGTGTTCTGCTCCCTTGTTACCAGTTGAATTACCTGATAGACCTTGGCGGAAAGTGGGTATTGACTTTATGGGGCCGTTTTCCACATTACCTATGAGAGAGGCATATGCTATTGTTTTGGTTGACTATTTTTCGAAATGGCCGGAGGTTGAATTTGTGAGCAAGATTACTACTGAAAGTGTGATTGAATTTTTGGAAAACATATTTGCTAGGGAAGGTGTTCCTGAAGTACTTGTGTCGGATAATGGTGTACAGTTTACATCTAAGAGAATGTCTGCATTTCTGGAAAGGGAAGGTATTAAACATATCAGAGAAGCTCTATATAAAACTTCTTCTATTGGCCAAATTGAAAGGTTTAATAGAGCGGTTAAGGAGACTACACAATTGGCTTGTAAATCAGGTATTCCTTGGAAATTGGCTATAAGAGAGATGCTTACGTCTTATAGGACGTCGCCACATTCTGTGACTGGGAAGATACCTTTTGAGCTATTGAGAGGAAGGAAGCCATCCACCGGGTTGGTGCCGTGGTGGTTAATAGAAAGGAATCGAGCGAAATTTGGTGTAGTCTGTGACAATGTGATGAGGGACAAGGTATCAGAGTAACAATTGCGTACCAAATTAAGCCATGATACCAGATCTAGTTCGGATGAGTTGGTTGTGGGGCAAAGTGTCTGTGTCAAAACACCGGGAATTGTTGAGAAAGGTAAACCTCAGTGGTCCGAGCCTAGAAAAATTGTTAGGATTTTGAGAAATGCAGTGAAATTGGACGATGGGAAAGTGTGGAATGTAAGACGCATATCGATTTGTAGAGAGGAGGATACTGATGTTAAACATGGTAATGAAAGTTTAGATGAGTGTAGTGGTATCTGCTTGGGAATGAATGTGCTTCCTCTGTTAAGGCATTGAGTTCTCGTGAGACGCATGTAAATGTGGAGAAAGTTGTTCGTTGTGGTGCGAGAGATAGAAGAGCCCCAATATATCTAAATGACTATGTAACGGATTGAGATAGGTCTATATGTATATTTCCTTTATTTGTTGTGAGTTATTCTTGTTAAGATTCTCATGCAGTTCAGTTTTTGTTTATGCAAGTTATATGTCCCTGTATTGCTATATTATATAATGTTTCTGTGTTTCTTTTATTGGGGGAAAGGTGTGTGGGATTGGAATTTGGTGCGCGCAGCGGTGTGTGACGGGGAGATAGAATGTGGGTGGCGGTTGGGGAGTAACGGGAGGTCGTGGCGAGCGGTCGTGTTCGCGGTTGCTGCCGCTTATGTAAAGCGTTTGTACCTTTTGCCGATTAAAGAATTGAATCTTAGAAATCGTCCCCGCTTATTCCTCACACATTCCTTCTTACTTTTTTTTTTTGTAGTTGCTGTCGCTCTTCTCCTTTGCCGCTCTATGTTTTGAGAGGAGAGTGGCATGGTACCAAGTGGGTTTGCCACAACCTGGAAGTGTTCGTTTTTGTGCGCCTGCCTTCCTATTCCATTCTTTATTTTTCTGAGGATGCTTTCTTTAGCCCTGTATTTCTTTATTTATATTTTTATGGTGGCTGCCTCAATACCTTTGCTTCTCTATGTTTTTTTCGCTGCATGCACCTGCTACCGGGTGCAATCCCGCAATGGAGTGCAGGCTGTGAAAAGAGCTACAGGGAGGTGTGCACAGTGGAAGGCCTGGATACCGAATGGTAACTAGAGGCAGCAAAGAATATTTCATAGCTATGAAGAAGAGAGATCAACTGCAAACAACAAAGTATTGAACTGAAAACTAGCATTTGTATAGTGAAGAAATGGGTTCTTGACTCTGTGTATGTTTCAGTAGCGTTTTCGTTCTTGACTTCCCTCTTTCCATCTGTGCTTCTGCCAGAGAAAAAGAAAATAAATGATCTTGTTATCGAAGACGCTTTAATAGCATTCCAGTGTTATGTGAGAGCCCCTAAAGTCCAATCTGAGGCTGCTGGATAAACAAAATGATAACAGCTGTGTGGAGGGCAAGCACTTTTTTTGTGGAAGCACACAACTTCTGCCCAATCAAACATGGACTCCGGGATCCCAACACGTGGGCGGAGCCGAAGCCCTCTCTATTATTCCTTACATAATGGGGGACATGTGCGCTGCCAAGCCAGGCCATAAAAAGACTAACATGCCATCAAAAGGTGGTGGTGTAGCTGATGACAGGGTGTTTCCAAGAGGAGTGCCAGTTATAGCTCTGCCATCGGAAATACAGCACTTTCCTTCCTTCTAAATGTGGCAGGGAACATAGACGTAGCATAAGGCATCTTTTAGTGTATATCCCATTGCTGACCAGCTTTAAATTACTCCCTAATCTCAAAACAGCACTGTCTTTTTACTAATATATTTTTTTTGCTCACTATGCATGCTCCACACTAAGATGTGGAAATTGTGCTCTCCCCACAAGGACATTGAGTGCGGTGCCTGAGACCTGGTAGGTGTAAGATGTCGGGGGCCATTCCACCACTGCGTTGCTGCAAGTCTACGCATGCGCCAAAGGGATTATGAAATTCCTTCATGCAGTGATGACCGAGAAAGTGTCCCTCAACTGCTTTAAAAGGAGGTGATTCTGGTCCCAGAAGTAATACCAGGGATGGCTTCTTTACAATGGCGAAGGAGCATTGTCCCCTGGCTAAGAACCAGGCCGTGAAGGTAAGTACGTTTTTTTTTTAATATTCTTTTTTTTATTCCCCCCCCTTCCCATTCTCATCCCTCCCATCCTCTCCTCTTGTGATTTACGTCCGACGCTGAGTTATACTACTACATGTTTTGGGTTGTTCACCCGCAGCTTTTATGACACTTGCCCCTCCCCACCCCCCATTGGCTAGGTCCCAGTACAGAGCATGAAATCCAGGAGCAGGTCGGGCCTTGAAGGAAAGGTGCAATGAGTCTCGGGGGCTGGAATCCCGACCTGGATACGCAAAGCCAGAGCATGTCCGGCCCACATAGCGCTAGACCACGGGCCACAGCAGCAAAGGGCCAGATGGGAGCAGTCTCCCCACCATGTAGCACGAATTATTGAACTTTGTACGTTGTCGCAGGAAGTGAGGGGAAGATGAACTCAGGGTTAGCCAGATGTGAAGGTTAGGAGAATAGATATAAGGGCAAAGATCTGACGAAGGATGGACTCGGAGGCAGGCAGGAAAGAAACTCTATGGTGACTCAACATTAAAGAATAGGAAGAAGGAGTTCTGATAGCTGTATATTCAAGTGCTGGGCGGTAAGCGTATTGAGGAGGTTCACAGTCTGAAGGAGTGGGCAATGATTAGGGGTAGATGGATGGTTTAGAATTAACGGATAGAACATTGTTTAGGGTTATTTACCGCATGCAGCTAAGTTTACGGGTTGTCACTGTTTCAGAGCTGTCCTTCCCTTTAATAAAACATCCTTTTCCACACAGTAAGAGCGTCGCGAGCGGTCCCTCCCACCGCGCTGCAGCTGGCTGTGGTGGGAGTGGAGAATGTGACACTGCCGCCCGCAGTGACGTTCATAAAGGAATGCAAGGGACACAGCGTGATATTTAAGTTTGACTCCTTTCAGCATTGCTCGGTGTTTTTGCAGCTTCAGGAACATTATGCTGCAGATACTCGCTTCCTGCAGAGCGAAACACGACAGACCAGCGAGTCAGCAAAAACGGAAAGAGACACAGTAAAGAGCAGGTGCGTTCCTGTGTGAGCAACCAAAGTGGAACTGCAGCGAATCGCAGATTTTCATTCCACGGTTAGCTCGTAATGAAAGGATGGAAAACAGACACTTACAAAGGCAGTAGGTGCAGAGAGCACGTGGAAATGCGTCAATTTCTAGACCAGACTCAAACGTTTTTTTCAGAGGTTATCCAGGGATCAATATATAACAGCAGGGACCAAGGCTTCGATCGATCACTCATATTTGTCATAGATATAAAGAAAGTGGCTAAATAATCATGAATTACGGCGCATCACTGAAGACCTGGGTTCACTATTGATTAGTAATATTTGTTAAGGTGATAACAGTTGCCGTAATAGCCAACAAGGGGCAAAAGAATCGTAAAGAATAAACCATTAACATCTTAACTACACATTATTAGTAGCCAACCTGAAGTGAAGATAATATTTATTGACACAGTCTAACGTGTTATGAGATTCAATGCAGACGCCCGATAGTGTAGTTGGGGCGCCGCGATCTCTAGTGCAAGCCAATAAACTGTGCCCCCATTTCCATTCTATGGTTTGATTAAAAAACAGCCACTAACTGGGGTGAAGTGGACTCCTGACTCCCCTGGGACTCGTACCAGTGCTCCTGCTGCTCTGGTGTTAGCTAGCCCCTTGCACACTCCTCACAGCCCTCTACATAACAGGGAAAACACAACCAGGACTCCTCAATCGACCATAAATTGAACAATTGATTACAATAATAATGATTTGCTCAAACGGGACTTTATTTGTTAACATATAGGGGGTCATTCCGACCCTGGCGGTCCATGACCGCCTGGGCCGGGGACCGCGATAGCACCGCCAACAGGCTGGCAGTGATTCCTGGGCCATTTTGTACCGGTTTCCCGCCGGTTTACCCCTGGCCCAAGGAATCCGCCATGGCGGCGCTGCTTGCAGCACCGCCATGGGGATTCCGACCCCCTTCCCGCCATCCTGGTCCTGGCGGTAAATACCGCCAGGAACAGGATGGCGGGAACGGGGTCGTGGGGCCCCTGGGGGCCCCTGCACTGCCCATGCCACTGGCATGGGCAGTGCAGGGGCCCCCTCACAGGGCCCCATAATGATTTTCAGTGTCTGCAAAGCAGACACTGAAAATCGCGACGGGTGCCACTGCACCCGTCGCACACCAGCAACTCCGCCGGCTCCATTCGGAGCCGGCTTCATCGTTGCTGGGTCTTTCCCGCTGGGCCGGCGGGCGGCCTTTTGGCGGTCGCCCGCCGGCCCAGTGGGAAAGCGAGAATGGCCGCCGCGGTCTTTTGACCGCGGTGCGGTCATTCGGCGGTAACCGCATGGCGGGCGGCGCGGTTGGAATGACCGCCATAATGTCGTAACTTTATAAGATACAGCTCATACTACCACATTTTGCATTGTTTGTAAATCAATTTCCATCATTACATAATTTCTGATGTAAAAATTAATCTGTTGTGTCAAAAAGGTCGTCCAGCCTGCGTTCCTCTGGTCCATCGTTATATGTATGAGCGCAAACAGAAAAAAATATTGATCAAAACATCTTAAAATATTGATAATGTACTGGACTCAAGACTCTGGAAAACCTATTCAAATATATCGCAATTAATCAATTAAAGGCTGTTAGTTCTAGTATCTGAAGAGCATGCACAAGAAGCAATGGATTCATCCCAGCACCCTCTATAAGTGACTAGGGACAATTCAGGGGAAATAAGAGGTTTTCCCCTTTTATCTTCAGGATGAGTGAATGACTCAAATATTTGGACCCCATAATTCATGTGTGGAGAAATCTGCACTTGTAAATCTCACTTAACGGTTAGGAGGTTGGCTCTGGAAGGCGTGGTTTTCTTTGGGAATTTGGGAACTCACACAAATATGTACATTTATGTGCTTAGACTAGTTGCCTACTTCGCAAGAGTTAGTTTGCTGCTAAACTGTTTACTTAAATCTGACCCTGTGCTAAGCCTCATCAGCCAAAGCTGAAGCCAATGGTGCCAGTAATGTTGCCTCAGACAAGGAGCCAGACGACACAGATCCTGAAGTGGAAGCATTCATTCAATCTGGCAGGTAACTCATAATAAGCATACGGCAGTGTTGGACCTGGCTTTTTGACAGGGTCATCCCCAAACTTTTTGCCTCCTTCCTCCTATTTTTTCTGACCTGTTGTTGTTGGCTTTTGACCTCTGGGCACTTTACCACTGCTAACCAGTGCTAAAGTGCATATGCTCTCTGTGTAAATGGTACTATTGATTGGTTTATCCATGATTGGCTATTTAATTTACTTATAAGTCCCTAGTAGAGTGCACTATATGTGCCTAGGGCCTGTAGATTAAATGCTGCTAGTGGGCCTGCAGCACTGGTTGTGCCCCCCACTTCAGTAGCCCCTTAACCCTGTCTCAGGCCTGCCATTGCGAGGCCTGTGTGTGCAGTTTCACTGCCACTTCGACTTGGCATTTAAAAGTACTTGCCAAACCTAGAACTCCCCTTTTTCTACATGTAAGTCATCCCTAATGTGTGCCCTAGGTAACCCCTAGAGCAGGGTGCTGTGTAGGTAAAAGGCAGGACATGTACCTGTGTAGTTATGTGTCCTGGTAGTGTAAAACTCCTAAATTCGTTTTTACACTACTGTGAGGCCTGCTCCCTTCATAGGCTAACATTGGGGCTGCCCTCATACACTGTTGAAGTGGCAGCTGCTGATCTGAAAGGAGCAGGAAGGTCATATTTAGTATGGCCAGAATGGTAATATAAAGTCCTGCTGACTGGTGAAGTCGGATTTAATATTACTATTCTAGAAATGCCACTTTTAGAAAGTGAGCATTTCTTTGCACTAAAATCTTGTTGTGCCCTTCAATCCACATCTGGCTAGGTTTAGTTGACAGCTCCTTGTGCATTCACTCAGACACCCCCCAAACACCGGGTACTCAGCCTCACTTGCATACATCTGCATTTTGAATGGGTCTTCCTGGGCTGGGAGGGTGGAGGGCCTGCCCTCACACAAAGGACTGCCACACCCCCTACTGGGACTCTGGCAGACAGGATTGAACTGAAAGGGGGCTTGGTGCATTTCTTAGACACTCTTTGAAGTCACCCCCACTTCAAAGGCACAACTTAGTATAAAACAGGGCCTCTGCCCTACCTCATCAGACACTTGCTGGAGAAGAAACCTGAACCAGAAACTACATCCTGCCAAGAAGAACTGCCTGGCTGCTCAAAGGACTCACCTGTCTGCTTTTCTACAAAGGACTGCTGCCTTGCTGTTGGCCTGCTGCCTTGCTGAACTCTTGTCTGGCTGTAAAAGTGCTCTCCAAGGGCTTGGATAGAGCTTGCCTCCTGTTCCCTGAAGTCTTAGGACCAAAAAGACTTCTCTCTTCCACTTGGATGCTCCGCGCGCCGAAATTTTCGACGCACAGCTTGTTCCGCGGCAAGAAAAATGCCGCACACCGACGCTGATCGACGTGACGCCTTCGGGACGACCGAAACTTTGACGCACGGCCTCGCAAGGACAACGCCGCCCGACTTCCAAGGAGAAATCGACGCAACGCCTGCCGTGAGATCAAAACTTTGACGCACGGCCTCGCAAGGACAACGCCGCCCGACTTCCAAGGAGAAATCGACGCGATGCCTGCCGTCAGATCGAAACTTCGACGCGCAGCCCCGCAGAACGACGCGCAGCCGGAAAACAAGCAGGAAAATCCACGCACAGACCCGGGACATCTGGTACTCCCCGCGATCCACAGAAAGAGACTGTCTGCGCGCCGGAAAACGACGCACGACTTCCCGCGTGGAAAATAACGACGCAAGTCCGTGTGTGCTGAGGAGAAATCGACGCACACACCCGTTTTCCACGTATCTCTTCCCCTGTGGCCCTCTGAGGAGATTTTCCACCAGAAACCAGGTACTTTGGGCCTGATTACAACTTTGGAGGACGGTGTTAAACCGTCCCAAAAGTGGCGGATATACCACCTACCGTATTACGAGTCCATTATTTCCTATGGAACTCGTAATACGGTAGGTGGTATATCCGTCACTTTTGGGACGGTTTAACACCGTCCTCCAAAGTTGTAATCAGGCCCTTTGGTGGTCATTCTGACCCTGGCGGTCTTTGACCGCCAGGGCGGAGGACCGCGGGAGCACCGCCGACAGGCCGGCGGTGCTCCAATGGGGATTCCGACCGCGGCGGTAAAGCCGCGGTCGGACCGGCACCACTGGCGGGGTCCCGCCAGTGTACCGCGGCCCCATTGAATCCTCCGCGGCGGCGCAGCTTGCTGCACCGCCGCGGGGATTCCGACCCCCCCTACCGCCATCCAGATCCCGGCGGTCGGACCGCCGAGATCCGGATGGCGGTAGGGGGGGTCGCGGGGCCCCTGGGGGCCCCTGCAGTGCCCATGCCACTGGCATGGGCATTGCAGGGGCCCCCGTAAGAGGGCCCCTACATGTATTTCACTGTCTGCTGCGCAGACAGTGAAATACGCGACGGGTGCAACTGCACCCGTCGCACAGCTTCCACTCCGCCGGCTCGATTCCGAGCCGGCTTCATCGTGGAAGCCTCTTTCCCGCTGGGCTGGCTGGCGGTCTGAAGGCGACCGCCCGCCAGCCCAGCGGGAAAGTCAGAATTACCGCCGCGGTCTTTCGACCGCGGAACGGTAACCTGACGGCGGGACTTTGGCGGGCGGCCTCCGCCGCCCGCCAAGGTCAGAATGAGGGCCTTTGTGTTTGAAAGAGACTTTGGGGGTTATTCTAACTTTGGAGGAGGTGTTAATCCGTCCCAAAAGTGACGGAAAAGTGACGGATTTACCACCAGCCATATTACGAGTCCATTATATCCTATGGAACTCGTAATACGGCTGATGGTATATCCGTCACTTTACCGTCACTTTTGGGACGGATTAACACTCCTCCAAAGTTAGAATAACCCCCTTTGTTTGCTTTCTAAAGACTTAAGACACTTTGGGGGTCATTCTGACCCTGGCGGCCGGTGGCCGCCAGGGCCACCGACCACGGGAGCACCGCCAACAGCCTGGCGGTGCCCCTTAGGGCATTCTGACCGCAGCGCTTTGGCCGCGGTCAGTGCAGGAAAACCAGCGGTCTCCCGCCGGTTTTCCGCTGCCCGTCAGAATCCTCCAAGGCGGTGCAGCATGCTGCGCCGCCTTGGGGATTCTGACACCCCCTACCGCCATCCTGTTCCTGGCGGTTCGGCCGCCAGGAACAGGATGGCGGTAGGGGGTGTCGCGGGGCCCCTGGGGGCCCCTGCAGTGCCCATGCCAATGGCATGGGCACTGCAGGGGCCCCCGTAAGAGGGCCCCGCTTGTATTTCACTGTCTGCATAGCAGACAGTGAAATACGCGACGGGTGCAGTAGCACCCGTCGCACCTTCCCACTCCGCCGGCTCGATTACGAGCCGGCTTCATGGTGGGAAGGTCGTTTTCCCCTGGGCTGGCGGGCGGCCTTTTGAAGGCCGCCCGCCAGCCCAGGGGAAAACTCAAAATACCCGCCGCGGTCTTCCGACCGCGGTACGGTATTTTGGCGGCTCCCGCCGGGCGCGCGGTGACCGCGCCCGGCGGGAGTCAGAATGACCCCCTTTGGGGGTTATTCTAACTTTGGAGGAGGTGTTAATCCGTCCCAAAAGTGACGGAAAAGTGACGGATTTACCACCAGCCGTATTACGAGTCCATTATATCCTATGGAACTCGTAATACGGCTGGTGGTATATCCGTCAATTTACCGTCACTTTTGGGACGGATTAACACTCCTCCAAAGTTAGAATAACCCCCTTTATATCACTTTTCAGTGATAGCTTCACAAATTCATATTGCAACTTTGATCGTTTTGACCTGAAAATACCCAGATAAATATTATATATTTTTCTAAGCACTGTGTGGTGTATTTTTGTGGTGTTATACTATGGTGTTGTATGATTTATTGCACAAATGCTTTACACATTGCCTTCTAAGTTAAGCCTGACTGCTCGTGCCAAGCTACCAGAGGGTGGGCACAGGCTGATTTTGGATTGTGTGTGACTTACCCTGACTAGAGTGAGGGTTCTTGCTTGGACAGAGGGCAACCTGACTGCCAACCAAAAACCCAATTTCTAACAGGCAGCAAAGGTAAAACATTGGACATTACTGGGTGTGCATCCCCAGCGGAAACACTACCAGGTCTGTGTCCGTAGTCTGAGCCAGTTGCGTAGCAAGACACATGTCTAGTGCACTCTCAAAAGAGCACCAGAGACAGTTGAACACAGGCTGTACACTCTGAAACAACACAGGCCGGAAATACAAGGATCAGTCGTAATTCAGTTTCAGTAGCAAAGACTATTCAAAATACTGCATCATCTATTTACAATACAGAAGGAATTATGGCAATTGAATCACCATTGGTCTTTGTTGTGGGACATCCACTGCAGAGCAACAAAAATAGGACCAAAACAGCAATTAACAGGAATAGGACCAAAGCAATGCCTCCAAAAACACTTGAAATAGAGTGTAGAAAACACAGACTCACTCCAAGTACATTCTAAAATGATGAATCAAATCCGTACTCAATTGCTTTAAAAAGACATACTACACCAGCATTGTTTGAGGCATTAAAAATGCAGTGCACAGATTCACCGAAATGCAGCAGCAAATTAGTGTGCAGCAGCGATTGCACTTCTGAAGATGAATGAGCAACATGGAGATCAGAAGTTTCTCTGGCAGATGTTATTTCTACATGCTTTTGAAACAATTAAGTTAAGCCGACTGACAGCCTATCAAAGTTCATTTTGGAAGTAGGGACTGTTGGCTACAAGTTTTTTCCCCCCCACTGTATGCATGTGTGGGTATAACACATTCATACAGCAGTCACAACCTTGGAAACTGTTACAATGTAGGGGATACCTGGCTTCTTTCCACAGCAACCTTGGTCATTCAGAATCAAGTAACTTCCATTAGAAAGTAATGTAAAAACTGGCTTTATCAAGGATGCAGGAACTCCTTTTAAACAGCACGCCAAATTGGCCATGGACGCATTACATGCATCATGCAGTGTTATCTCTTTACAAAGTAATGAATGGCCCAAGGTAACACAGCATTTATTCCCACTAAAAAAAAATCTCTTAGTCACCACTCACACATTTGTAATCAAAAGGAAGAAACCATGACTAATGCAAGACATTTCTACCCATCTGCTCATATCTGCCTACTTGAAAATGTTTCAGACAAGACGTGAAATGAAACATAGAGATCCTTAGAGAATTTAAACCATGAATTAACCAAACATCTGAAGGCGTCTCAGTTACAGTGAAGGATGATTTCTCTAAATGCTCTATATTAAACATAGTGTAAGTTACTTTTTTGCCTTGACCTGTTGGAAACATGACAAGTTGTAAGGCAAATCAGTTGTGTTGCATTGAAATATTTCCATGGCACTTAGTTTGATTTTAAAAACTGCAATGCGCAACTCCACTCCAAAATCAATCTTATCGATTCTGACCATGTAAGAGGGCCGACGTCAATTTGTATAATATCAATTGCAGATGACACAATATTATTCAGTGAATAAATGCGGGTAGACAATGCGTTTATGCCACTATCAGTAACAGCTAATGCCTTCTCTAAATTGTCTTTATCAATTTGACCTAATCTTTCAGCAGCTTCTTTTTGTGAAACTTTTCAAACATCATTATATATAACATATAGAAAGCATTTTGAATATGAAGATCTTGGACCTAATCAAAAATCTTGCAAATCCATTTCGTCAGAGAGGGGAGATAAATGTTGCTTAGTAGCAGACAATGGAATGTGCTGGCCATTGCTGGCATAACTTACCCTCATGGAGGTAGTTATTACACCAGTGTGTTGTGACTGGATATTTCTGGTCTGGTCTGCTAAAACACTCAAAGAGTTTACAAAACGTGAATTGCAGCCATTAATGTCAACGAGCCACACCAACCACCCCTCTGAAACCTAAAGTGAAGAACTGAATGTACCATTCAGCACCATTTCAGTAAGCTCTTCTTCTGTGAGATTAATATACTGTTGCCATTTATCAAGTTGTGCAACAGAGGGAATGCGTGGTGTATTTGAACTTTTAACATTAGCCAAACCTAGGCACGTAGTCTGTTGTAATGTTTTGTTTAAAAATGTCGAGGATCAGACAAGCCCTGAATAAATCATCAATGCCCTGGGCCTGCCAGTGGCTTGTACCCCAAACTGATTTCAAATAAATGTTTTCTTTCCGGCATTCGTAACCTTTCAGTGTCTATTGGGAAACAAACCCATCTGAATACATTAATTCTGTTTGGACCAGCATATTTTTTGTTGCTGAGGATTGTGTTAGCTTATAATAGAATGAAGCAGAGTGTGTGGGAATAAGACCAGAAAAGTAAGGAAACGTTTTCAAATATTGGTAGGGATTGCCTGCAAGTGGTGTTAGGCAGTGTTCCTATTGTGTATAATCGAAAACAGGGCATGGTGCTCTTGCTCTATGTAAATAATGATGAGCATAATGATGGTAACAAAACATTTCACCATAGTTTGCAGAATGTAGATTGTCCTAGTAATTTATGAAGAAAAGTCTTAAGCTTATTAAATCTCTGAAGGGCTCGATAGTGAAGAGGGCCTGGAAAATTGGTCTGCATCAAAGTGCTTGCAGCCAAGTTAGATATTAGTGGGGGCCCCTTGGCCCTGATTGGTAGTATTAGGTTCTACTGTTTGTTTCCCATTGGCTTATTATTTTCAAGCCTGTTGGGATTTGAAGTTCTTGATGTTTCTTTACCTCACCTATTTAAAATAGAGAAATAAGAGAAAGAATAATATGAGCCTCAGGTCTTGCCATAAAATTCAAATACAAATCCTCATTTTCAAATACTGTGTAAGATCTAGCTCATCTAGGTCATCTAACATGTTAGAAACAGTCTCAACTTCCCAATCATCAGCTACAGAGCCTGGGGTGACAAAGTCATCCATAGCAATAGTAAAAACATATGGAATTTGTAAAGTTTCTGAGGGACTAAAAATGTAATATGGGATGTTATACAAAACAATACTAACATGGACGGGAAATGCAGTAAAGTTCACAAGAGACAAATCTCTTCAGTCCTCATGTGAGGAAGAATGGAATGTAAGCAGTGATTAATTTGTGCTTGTTGTATCCGGTGCTGAGCACCGGCACCTATTTTTGCGGGCCGGGGCTTATTCTTCTGCCTCAAGCATTTGCTGTGAGCAAAAGGCACATATGGGAAAGACGGAGGAAAGAAAAAATAGAAAAAGTGTCACAAAGGGAGAAAACAAACAGCTGCTAGAGTGAGCTGAAGGGGCAGGGAGTGGCTTTATATAGATTGAAGAGGCCCGAGATGGTCCCAGGATGACTCTGCCTCAGTATTCTGTGTTCCCACATTTAATTACAGAAGCCGCATGTTTAAAAGGAGGGCTTTGAGCACCAGCACGTTTTTATTTACAAATTAAGCACTGAATGTAAGTACTTACTTTAGCTTGCTGTTCTGGAGAAGAACATTCTGGGAGATAGAGTTCATATTCATTTTACAGGGTTATCCCCAAATGTTTTGCCTTCCTCCTATTTCTTCTGACCTGATTTTGTTGGCTTTAGGACTCTGGGCACTTTACCACTGCTAACCAGTGCTAAAGTGCATGTGCTCTCTGTCTAAATTGTATTGGTGATTGGTTTAACCATGATTAGCATATTTGATTTCCTAGTAAGTCCCTAGTATAGTTCACCAGGTATGCCCAGGGCATGTAAATGAAATGCTACTAGTAAGCCTGCAGCACTGATTGTGCCACCCACATAAATAGCCCTGCAAACATGTCTCAGGCCTGCCATTGCAGTGCCTGTGTGAGCAGCTTTACACTGCCATGTCAATCTGGCAAGTGCACCCACTTGCCAGCCCCAAACCTTCCCTTTTACTATGCGAGTCACCCCTAAAGTAGACCCAAGGCAGACCCATGGACAGGGTGCAGTGTATTTAAAAGGTAGGACATGTACTGGAGTGTTTTACATGCCCTGATAGTGAAATACTGCTAAATGTGGTTTTCATTATTGCAAAGAGTATCTCTCCAATAGGGCAACATGGGGATTGCCTTGAAATATCGTTTAAGTGTAAATTCCCATTGGGAGCAGATAGAGATCTGGAGTTTGAGGTCTCTGAACTCACAATTTAAAAATACAACTTTTGATGAAGTTGGCTTTTGAATTGTAAGTTTTAAATTACACTTTTAGAAAGTGGGCATTTTCTTTCTAGCCCATACTGTGGCTCTGTCTGTCTGCTGAATACACATCAGGGTCAAGATGACAGTTGGGCTGTTTGTGTATTCACTCTAGACAGTGGTTCCCAGCCTGTAGTCCGGTGACCCCTGGAGTCCACAAAGCCTCCTTAGGGGGTTCATGACTGCTTAGAAAATAAACTAATATTAACAGATTAATAAAGTGTATATAAATAAAATGGCAAAATGTACAATTGAAAAATATAATAAGTTCTGTAAAATGCAAATGATTTTGAAGTTGGAGGTTAAAAATTAAATTAATATCCTCAGATTGATTTGTGGGAGCAGTGCGGGTGCATCAAACAGAATATGGTATGGACAATGTGTGGCTTCAATTGAATTTAGAAAAGCTCCAACCATCCTATTAAAATTACAATAATGATCCAATGGGGGTCCCCAGGTTCCTGTAAAGATAAAGTGATGGTCCACGGAAGTCAAACGGTTGGGAAACACTGCTCTAGACAGTCACACAAAGGGAGCTGAATTATGCCCAGCATATCCTGATGGGTCTTCTTGAGCTAGAGTGGTGGGAGGAGCTGACACTTGCACCTGAAAAGGGCTGTGCCTGTCCTTACACAAAGCAATCTCCAACCCCCTAGAGTGTGACTGGGGCCAGGGCAGAAAAGGCAAGGCCTTGTGCACAACAAAAACTTCTCTTTGAAGTTTGCCTACTTCAAAGACAGAAATGGGTATAAGTACTGGACCTCTGACCCCACAAAGTTAGAATCCTTCTGGACTGAGAACATTCTGCCAGGAAAACGAGCTGGATGCTATTGGGGAGACTGCCACTCTGCCTGTTGCATTGCTGTGCTGGCCTGCTGCTTGCTGCTTCTGTCCTGGGAGTAAAAGGACTGGACTTTGCTTTCTACATTCTGCTTTTCAAGTTCTTCAATGGCTTGAACTGAGCTTGCCTCCTGTTAAGAAGTCTCAGGGGCATCAAAACTTCATCTACCAGTGCATGGGCTCTTCTGCTGAGAGTCCTGACTTGCCAAGTGGTGCCAACTCCATTACCTGGGCCCTTGGAAGTTAAACTGTTGACCTGAAGGAGAAAATCCATACACTGATGCGTGCAGCAGAAAAATCAACTCAGCGCTTGTCCTGCGGCTGAAGAATCAACGCAGTGCCGGTCTCACGGCTGAAGAATCGATGGAGTGCCTGTTTCAGCATGATTCCAACTACTCAGCGCATCTAGATTTTCCATGCATCATCCCTGGGTGTCAATTTCTCATCGACGCTGTATTGCAGTAAGGAACTGAGGCTATGTGTCTGGAAATTGACACATCACCTTTCCTGCGAGGAATGAGTAGACGCACCACCTCCCCTGCCAGTAACTAACCGACCCCTTGTTTCACCGCGAATAAAGAATTGAGGCATCACCTCCCCTGTGCAGTAAGGAAACAGTGCATTGCTTTGCTTTTCCGGCACCTCACCTCTTCTGCGGCCTGCATTGTCTTTGTTTTGGATGCATCCCAGGTACTGCGTGTTAAAAAGATACAACCATTGATTCCTATGCAAGAAGTGATATCTTTACTTGTGTATGTTGGATTTTTGTCATTTTGGTCTTGTTTATTCCGAAACATATTGACTATTTTCCTAAATTGGTTTGGAGTCCTTTTGCAGTGTTTTCACTGTGCAATGTGTGTGTACAAATACTTTACAACCTGCCTCTGAGATAAGCCTGACTGCTTGAGCCAAGCTACCAGGAGGTAAGCAGGGGCTATCTTAGCTGTGTGACTTCCTTACTTTCTTTCTAACCTACTTGGGCACGGTGCAAACCACTGCTAGCTAGAGACCCCATTTCTAACACAAATGAAGAGAAAATATAACAAAAGACTAATCCAAAGTTAATGCCACGGAGGAATCAAATACGTTTTTTTTCATCCAAAACTATAGCACATGAGCACCATGAAGTGAAGAGCACCAAGGAAGTGTGTGAATAATCTGAAGAAAAATCATCACTGTTGGCAAAGTAACCAGAGGCAGTCTGTGCAAAAACAGGAGCGGCATGAGGTACAGGAGAGTTCTTAGGTATCTCAAAAGGTGATATATAAAATATCATTTTGTTGCCAAGAGTAGCGGCGGAGGACTGTATACCCTCATCAGAAACATACTCTCTGTTGGCAGTAGAAACAGACACAAGTGCATTTCCAGCATCTGAAGACCTCATCTGGGGTAATAAAAATATTAGGCCTGTTTAATGCATGTAGAGGGATCTCTTGCATGGTAGGAAGAGGAGATAAGGAACTACCCAGCTACCCTTGTGGTCTACTGTGTAGGACTGGCCACATGATGAAGCTTGATTAAATCAATGGAAATCAATGGAAACTTGTCAGTTCGGTTCACAACCAGCAAGTGAAGGCAAAATGACAGTTCGAGTACCTTGAACTGCAAGTAAAGGCACCGGGGCTCTGTATGTAGTACCGAAGTCCTTTCTTTTGGTAATCTTCTCCTGGACCAAAGCCACAACTTTAGGAATCCAGGCAGAAGCCGCTGGTTGCTCCTTCATTTCATCAGTGGCAGAATGTTTAGAATTCACATTTGAGTGCTCATCCTGGAAGTCTTGTAATTCCTGAAAGACAGCAAAACATTCATTTATGTCAAAGAGCGCATCAACCGCCACCGTGCCAGGGTTATCTAAATCTGGAACAAACATCTGGACCCCAAAGAGAACTTTGTAGGGGGTCCTAGCACCCAAAGATCTGCTAGGGAGATTAACTAAGGCTCTCAGGACTCAATACAGGTGATGGATCCAACTATGACATGAACCTAAATACTCTAGCTGTTAATGAGTGCTTTAAGTCACACGTCTTCCTTTCCACTATCAAATGTTTCTCAAAATTATAGTGGGAGGAATAATGCACAGCCACAACCAGGGTTCCCATAGTGTTGAGGTAAGCCTTAGCGGCAAAGGCCTGTCCTGGTCTGAGCGGAATGCTGCTACTGCATATGTACAGTTGAACGCTTGCACATCTTTGATAACAGTTCAAGCGATTGCTGTGGCCACACCCATAGAAATCAGGAACATGAATCAATAGCCAGTAAAAGTAAATTTAAAGGCACCATTCGAATGGAGTGGTCCACAGTGATCCAAATAGACACATTGTAGTGGTTCATTAGAAACTACAAGGCGTGTCTGCGGTGGTCAGGTAACAGTGGATGTTTACTTTGCTGGCAAATGTGACAAAAGAGGACATATTGTTTAGCCTGCTGATAAAGCTCCTGCCACCAGTAGCATTTCTGTTACAAGGAAACTGTAGCCGTCACACCAGGAAGAGTAGAAACTAATCCTTCATGAGCAGCAATAATTAGCTCTGGCCTGCAGTCTTGGGTATTACTTGATTACCCACCCTGGGAATGCGGGCAAAAGGAATATTTTGGGTACTCAACCGATAGAAGTATTTTTCTGGAAATAGTGTTGGTAATGGCGAATAACTAACCGAAGCAGTGACCACAGTCATGATGTCGTCATCGATTCCTGTATGGGAACAAGTAATCGCAGTTACTTGTAAAGTCTGAAAAGCCTCCTTAGCAGCTTTATCAGCCAATGACTTCCCGACAGCATGTATTCCAGCACACTGATGACTCAATATGTGTGTTACATGAGCCTGTGGCAAAGGATCCTTAAGAGCTGCCACCTTTCCACAAAGCAACTTATGCCTGATAGTGTTACCTATGGAGTCTCTGAATCCATTCAAGCACCAATAATGTAAATAATCCTTATAGGACTGGATGCAGTTATAGGAATCACACATTATAAGTGCAGGAATTCAGGATACATATTCTGCAACGCCACAATCAAAGCTTTCAATTCAGTCAGCTGAGCGGTACAGCCACCCAAAGTTTCTGTGTATGTTTCTGTGCCTTAAATTTGCCTTGTTTCATGAAACCCTTCACTCCAGTGCATGCTGCTGAGTATGCTTAGTATTAACCTCTGGCTGGGCTGAACCATCAGTATATATTATAAAATCAAACTGATCTAGAGGCAAAATGTAATTCAACATGTGGTATTCTTTTTTCACACTGGAGAAATTCCTGGGCACGTTATGTTGGGTCAAAAAAGTAATCTATATCAGTAGCTGTCAGGGAAGTGGATCACTGTATTCATCATGGATTTAAGGCTTTAGCATCAGGGAAGATCACCTTTGTAACAGCCTATAAGGTTGAAATAGAAGAAAACTCAATTATGCGCTTCCCCTGAACCAATGGGCATTCTTTTAGGACAGCTGTTTGAGCTGCAGTCAAATTGTTTTCTGTTGATGCAAAACACATTTCTGCATTAGATATAAATGCGATTTATATGCAATTGACATTGCTACACCTCCATTAAAGGTGACATATGTGACGCCAATGGAACCCACAATTATGTGAATAACCAAATTAGATTTGTTAACAAGAGTGTTTAAGTGTTTGGATGAAAGCTTGTCAGTTTGCAATGCTTGTAGAATATTGGTAAACCCTGTAGTCCATGATTTGTGTGTAAGATGGTATGTATGTTCTACCTAAGTTTAGAAAGCCCAAATGTACTTGTAGCTTTTTTAATCTATTTGGTGGTTGTAGGAAAGCACACTTCTCTAAGACATGTGGTGCAAGGCTTCTACCTTCATCAGATAATTCATATCCTAAGAACCAGACACTAAGAAAAGCAATTTTTGATTTTCAAGAGTTGAATTTATAGCTGTGTTCTGCAAGTCACAGGATTATGAAATCCATTTTGGGCAGATGTGTATTTAAATCATCATCTGTGAGGTAAATGTCATCAACATATGACAATGCTTCTGTGTCAATTTCAAGTAAAATTGAGATCACACAGGCATCAGACAGTGCTGGACTTTTCTTATACCCCTGTGGGTGCCTACAAAATCTTCTTTGGGCCCATAGGGCAGTAAATGCCATCAAATCTCTGCTTTCAAGTGCTATATTTTGACAGAAAAAGCCTTTGGAAATGCCCAATGTTGTTTTCTGTTTTCACAAACGTTGTTGTTCATCATGGCTATGCTATGTAAATTTTGCACAGCAAAGGTGCGCATATCACTGTTTAACTGTCTAAAGTCTAAGACTAAGGCCCTCATTATGACTTCGACAGTCTTTTACACAGACCACCCAAGCCGCAGGCGCCGGAAGACCGCCATATTACAAGTACTGAGGGATTTCTGCCACTATTTGGGTGGAAATCCACACATTGTCGTGCTGGAGGTCAGAGGCACAGGGGCGGTTACACCGCCACGCCCCCGCCAAAAGGACTCTACCAGCTGTATTACAACCTGTAATACGGTCTGCCGGTGTCCTGATGGCGGGCCACTGCTGGTGGTGGAGTGTTAAAAATGTTATGAGTGGATTGCTGGGGGTGAGTCAGAAGATTTTACTGTTAGAGGGAATGAACATTTTACACAGTAGCCGCTCCTTTTGTATCTCCCTGAGTGCTACTTCAGGAAGGCTGATAAAAGCTATGTGCAGAAATTTCCCTCTCCGTTGTGCTCATGTTTTGGATACTCCTGCTTGAAGCCGGCAATATCACAACATGCTGTGACAGCTATTACCTTCCAGAAAGACTGTTCTTGGACTGCAAGCAGAAAACGAAACTTGAAAAGGAACCAATCCAGACCAGTTCATAGTTTTTTGGACAACAGCTCAATATCCCTTGTCCAGAAAATCAGTATAGAAGCAGGACCTAAACCATCCATCTTTTTTTTCAATTTTAAGTTCTTCTTGAATAAGAAAGAGAATGCTCTGCAGAGTAATTGAATGGAATGGAACATTTTCTTGGGGCAGTGTAATGCAAGGCAGCGATTTGCACTGCCTTGCGTCACTCCAGATTTGTCAAGCCATTCAAGGTGGCCTTGCCTGGCTTGAAAAATCTCATTAGGTTTTGTGTCACCCTTGCACCCCTTTGCGTGGCACAAGGATGACTCAAAACCTTGATAAATCTGGCTCTTAATTTTTATTTAGTACACGCGTAGGTAGGGTGATTTAACATATTGTATTACTGAGCTGGGTACATTAAAAGCAGAAAGAGTAGAGTTGGGAGCGCTGCAAACTTACACAGTGATGTTACCATGTTCAATGCAAGGGCTATCAGGACATTTGGATAAAATGTATATTCAGTTCCTTTTACCAGTTGCCATCTCCTGCTGAACTGCAGGGATTATAAAATAATATTTTACAATGGCCTGGATCTGACCGAGGTTTAGGTCCAATTTGTTATGTGTTTGTGATAGCTGAGTACCCCAAGCTTCTGTAGTGTTAAATTTTCCATACTCAATGTAGGGATGCACATGGGAATGCTGATGGACCTCCTTCAAGGGTTACTCAATCTTAGAACTTGCCAATCACTCTAGAGGTGAGGGTTACTGACCAGGCTACAGGGCACAAGCAATTGGTTTTCATCACTGTTTACTCGATGCAGTGCATTACACATTTTTCTGTACAATGTTTGCTTAGACAAGTAGTGAGCTATTATTTGATGCAATATTCTTGCATCAATTACCGAGGATTTTTTGGACCCTTAAGCAAGGGATGGGTAAGCATCTTCCAGCATAATATGACAACCATTTACATAAAAGAAAATTAGTGTACAGTATAGACAGATTTTGATTCCATCGCTGAACACAACACCACTTCATTGTGACCCTGAGCAACGGGACCATGTTACATACATTTTGCACTGATAGTGTCATACAAAGTCATGATTGGGCTGCGTTCTCCTGGGGATATTTGATAAACTAAAACATAAAATGTTTTTTACAATTTTTCAAATCAGGACCAAAACTATTCTACAAAAACTAACAATAAATGGTTGTTCTGTAACAGTTTTCAAAAGTTATGGTTTGAATATGTTTGTCTAAATACTACCAAAGAAGAAGAAAACAAAACAAAAGATACCTCAAACTTAAAAGTCCTTTGTCTTGTTTTTAGCTCTCTCCTACCAGACAGCGGTGTGAAAGATCTTTTGTGGGCTTACCAACACCTTACAGTGGGATTACAGCCCACACATTACTAACAAATGGTTGGCTTTATTGTGACTCACATTTGCTTGCATCTTACTTCATGGCTTGATTACCTCTTCTTCTGTGTGTCCCTCCCCAGAAGCATAGCCACTTTACCATCCTGGCTGGCTGACTTCTATCCTTCCACTGATCACTTTGAGGTAAGAAACTAGGAAAAACACACAAGGGTAGTAAGGGTGAAAGGTGCCGCACATCTAGGCAGTAAAACAATAATTTTTAGGCAAGTGTCAAAGTAACCGCAGAGTCTGGTGCAACCTGGCCCAGTGCCGCGCATCTCCACTCGGTTCTCCAGGTTTTGACTACAGGCTTATCAGGGCCTGCCATACCTGTCCTACCTCACGTGTCCATTACCTCGCTCAACTGCTGCTACTTAGGCAGCCATACCAAACAATAGGTTCACTCCAATAAGATCCAATTCACCTTCTATAGCCCAATCAGCTGATCACGGGGCACCCTCGTTACTTAACTTCATTATGTACCATTCTGGCCGGAAGGCCCAGCCTTGATGAAGTCACCTGTATGACGAAACACGTGTTGGCTGTATCTCGATGATGGCACTATGATTTTTAGCTTCTACAAATAAAGACTCCATCTGCAAACAAGACTTGAGACTCCATTCAACCTTTTACTTCTTCCAACCAACAACATACCATCAGGGATACTTATCCCTGCCACATTATTGGACTATACATTCTGTGTGCTGTGGCCATCTTGTCCACTTTTAGATAAGTATGTTTTTCTTTTTGGTCATGCACCTGTTAACGCGTCCCTTTATGCCAATTTTATACACATCAGGACTCGTTTTAGGCCAATGAATCTTTTGACCCAGTGGTGAGACACCGTAGAACAAGATAACTGATCAATATGTCGAGTAAAATATCAATAATATCACCAATATTTATCACCACAATATACTTTACTTTGAATAAAGACATTGATCAAATCGTCGGCGCAACCATGACCTTTCAGTCATGAATAACCACACCCTTTGATAGAATTTTATGAGTTTTATTCCCTATTAGTTACAATTTACTAGTAGTAGCGTCAATCTCAAAGTCAAAACATAAGAATATAACCACACTTATGGCAATTATAATAAGATTTCATTAATGCAAGAATCACGATCATTAGAGCATAACATACCATCAACATAGATTAGAACACAGAGAATATGATACAATCTTAGTTCAGCATAGCGCAACGTCCGTTTCGTCTTAAGTGCCAGTTAGGTGATTTCCTAGTCTAACCACTAATTAGCATCAGCATGTTGGACTTCATGCAAAATAATTTGGAACATCAATTTGGAAAAACGTCTAACTATTGCCTCTATTAAAAAATACAGCAGTTGGTACCTATAAAGGAAAAGCAAACAGACAAATTACAATAGCATTGTCATAATTACCCTCCAAGGATTAAGTCAGCACACAGGATCAGTCTTCGTCTTCAGGACAATCAGTCGAATCACCATCAGTCTAATCTCGTCTAGAGGACAAGGGACACTTCCCTCATAAGGAGGAGAAGCATAAAAGGACAGTCTATGGGTGAGGATAGTTTATTAAGTCTCAAAGTCACCAAACAGAGTGACAGAGTTTCTGGATAAAATCAACAGCATTCCCTAACTAGTTCCTAACGTCCCTTCTGTGACATGAGTTTTTATCCCTTTTCGTAACCCCTTCCCCCCAAATTCTATTGGATATTTGCTATACCCCTTTATATTTGACCTATCAAATTATACATTAGGTAATCCCAATTGTCACCCCACGATAATTCACAACACTTTGATTGGTCTTCATAATTGCCGTCTTCGGAGGTGGCACATCCGGAGTTTGTTCATCATCTTGGCACGTCCTTCGGGTCACAAGCTCTCCAGTCCGTGGTTAAATGTCCTTGAATATTTCTTTTTAATTTATTTGTTGCAAATAGTATAATAATCCATACAGAAGCAGCTAGCATATGGATGGGAACAAACCTTTATAGTTACATGGAACGAAGAAAAGAACAAATGCAGGGTCATGGCCCTTCGTGAGTCAGCACACTGGAAAACAGAGAAAATGCTTTAATATGAGAGCTAGGCAGCTAAATCCACAGCTCACGCTAACTTAAGGCCTATGGGTTTAGGGCCATATTTATACTCCGTTTGCGCCGAAATTGCGTCGTTTTTTTTGACGCAATTTCGACGCAAAACTAACGCCAACTAACGCCATATTTATACTATGGCGTTAGAGGCGAATAGCGCCAAAGTTCCCGGAATGTGCGTCATTTTTTAGCGTGAACCCCTTCCTTGCGTTAATGATATGCAAGGGAGGCGTTCCCGTCTAAAAAATGACTCCCAGGCCTTTACGTGGTATTTATACTCCCGGGCAAAAGAGACGCCCGGGAGTTGGCGTGGCTAAAAACGGCGCATTTGCGCCACTTTTTAACGCCTGCTCAGGGCAGGCGTTAAGGGGCCTGTGGGCTCAAAATGAGCCCACAGGTGCCCTCCCATGCCCCCAGGGACCCCCCCTGCCACCCTTGCCCACCCCAGGAGGACCCCCAAGGATGGAGGGACCCACCCCAGGGACATTCAGGTAAGTTCAGGTAAGTATAATTTTTTATTTTTTATATTTTTTTTTGGTGGCATAGGGGGGCCTTATTTGTGCCCCCCTACATGCCACTATGCCCAATGACCATGCCCAGGGGACAGAAGTCCCCTGGGCATGGCCATTGGGCAAGGGGGCATGACTCCTATCTTTACAATGATAGGAGTCATGTTGATGGGGGATGGGCGTCGTTAAAAAATGGCGCAAGTCGGGTTAAGACGATTTTTTCGACGTAACCTGACTTGCCCCATTTTAAGACGCCCATGCGCCATTTTCCCCCTACGCCGGCGCTGTCTGGTCTACGTGGTTTTTTCCCACGCAAACCAGGCAGCGCCGGTCTGATTGCGCCGTCTAACGCCATTCCATAAATACGGCGCCCGCTTGGCGCTTCAGAATGGCGTTAGACGGCGCAAAACTTTTTGACGCTAAACTGCGTTAGCGCAGTTTAGCGTCAAAAAGTATAAATATGGGCCTTAATGTAATATTGTAAACGTCAATATGAGCTTGATTAATCATAATGCAAACAATCATTTTTCATAACTAACATTAATTTGTACACACACAATGATATTTCTATGTTTCATTGACATGATTTGAATGCACATTAAGCAATTACTATTCATTGTCATTTTCTATGCGGCATTTGTTAGGCATTTATATAAGCATTACTTCTAATAATTAACATATTCAAACTACACTCTCTCAATCCCTCCTCTGATGACGTTCGTCATCACACAAACTCTTTCAATTTCTTGCCTTGCGCATTATGCGCATTTCAACATCTTGCCCTTTATGTGAACTTTCCCAAATTTCATTGAATATTTTCTCCCTTTCACTTTCTTCATTTCTTCTTGTTCTTTTAGTCCAGTTTCTCTTTATTTTGTCATTAATTTTGCATGCCCCCATAATCCTAATAGACAGATTAAGACAATTAGTAACCCCATTAATATTTTAGCAAGTACCCCATTCCAAATATTGGTAAACCAGCTCCCAACTCTGGTAATTCCCTTTCCAAATTTCTCCCAAACACCAAGTTCTTTCAAATCCTTCAAATCTGTACTATCTCTAGTAAGGTTAGTAAGCATACTTCTAATCTTTTTACTGTTATCCGGAATGAATGAACAACAATGACGCTCGTTGAGCATCTTGCAGACCCCCCCACTCTTTGCTAAAAGAATGTCTAAAGCAAGCCGGTTTTGAAGAGTCATAGCTCTTTCTGCAGCAAGTTCAGTATCGATCAGGAGTATAGCCCCTGTAAAATTTGTCAACATGTTATCCACAATAGTAGACAACTTCTGTATCTTCATAGAGTTTTAGATAACCCCTACTGAAGGGATTATTGCTCCAAATATGTCACCAATGACAGCGGCCACTGATTCTCGTTTTTGTCTTGGATGTTGTAATTCAGACGTCTTAGGTATCTGTTTTAAGTCATCAATCTGGTAAATCTTTGGGAATACTATTCCCAAATAACATGTCCCATACCATCCCCTAGGGAGACGGTAATATGCGTTTAGCCCACAGATGTAATAGATCCCAGGGATCGCTGGATCTTGTCCATTCAACATAAAGGTCCATTTACTCTGAAACAAAAACACATGCCTGCATTCACTCGTTCCCACAAACAGATTGTCTTGCTCGGATTTTGGCCTATATATACAAAGCCTACCTACGTGTAATGCATCTATAGCTAATTTCCCTTGTGTTTTGATTGCGGTGTAAGCATAATCATTTGCATATATGCGCTTTTCTAATCCTTTCTCTAATGTCTCTTTTAATGCTTTGCGTCTATCATCAGTGTGATCTAAAAAGCTCTTCTCAACAGGTGATAATAAGCAAGTCAAATTATTGCGATGTGCATAAGCTGTCCCAAATGTAAACGTTGGCTCAAAGAATCCTCTAACTATTTTTATATCATGTTCTTTAGCTAATTTATTAAAAAATTCAATCACAGGCACAAAAGAAAACACAACATCTAAGTTTGAATAAAAGTATTGCACATGCTCTTGATTGTAGAACCTTGTTAGCAGTAAGCTGCAACTAATTCAGTAAGTGAGAGGGAGACTATGATATGTAACTCCCTCCTGTACAGACAAAGGAATTTTAGTACACACATAACAATCTTTCGCATCCATAGTTTCCACATATTCATTTTGTAAGCGATAGAAGACATTAGTAGAAAGTTCCCCTTTAGCATTAGTTCCTTCATGCATGTGTCGTGCATCCTGCTCAAATCTTTCCCACGGTGTTAGTGTGGTAGTTTCAGGTTTTGAGGTAGCATTAATAGTCTTTTTCTCTAACCACTGCATTTCTACAATCACACCCACTATCATTATTGCACACACAATACCTACTATAAGGCTCAACCATCCACACACTTTACTTTTCTTGCTACTACCCCTATTATTAGCCATGTCTGTATACAATCAGATAGCAGAATAACAATCAATCAGAGAGTGATTCAAACTCTTTTTTTCTTCTCTTCTTTTTTTTTTTCTTGCGTATATTTACAGCGTCTTCACTCACTCCAGGAACCCTTTTTTTTGTCAAATCAGGTTAGCAGCTTGTCTCAATCAGGTTTCTTAAAAGTCAATTCGGTTTTAGTGTCACTTCCGGTAATTTATAAAGTCTCTCTTTTCTCTTTCAATTTTCAGTTTCAAATTTTAACCAAGATTTCGTCGGATTCGTTCAGGTACCGTAGTATTGGCCTGGTACTTCTCAATCAAACCAGAATGCCAGGAATTCTTGTTGCCATTCAGATGTTGTAGCATATGCCCATTCAGGACCTGTATATCTCCTGTTTGCAATTATTTTTCTTTTCAACTTTCGTTCACCTTGTTGTTCTCCTTCGCTTAAATCTTCTACTCGAGATGTATCGCTTTCCTCTATTATTGTGTTTCTTGGCACACCTTTTATTTTAGAAAGTGGTTTGTTTGGTCTGTCCTCACCCTTATGCGTCTGATGCGTCTTTTCAGGCCTTTGGACAGCACCCTCCTCTTGTACTATGGTGTTTTCGCTTGATGGACCTGCAATTGGCTCGGGAGATTTCGGCTCACTCTGGCCTCTCTCTACTATTTCTGCTTCTTCTTCTTCTTCTTCTGGGTCTGTACCAGGTTCAAGTTCCAGCCCGTATCTGTCTATTTCTGGGAGAACTTCTTCTTGATTTTCTTCTCTTGTCGTTTCTACTGAGATAGGCTCTCTGTCATCTCTCTCAAACTCATTGACTACTTGAGGGACGAGGCTGTTCTCAGTGAGTTCTCCAGCAGTCTCAGATCTTTCTTGACTGTTCTCTAGACCTGAGACTTCTCCTTCTGAAACAGGCGTGCTGGTAATTCCGAGCTCTTCTTCATCTGGACACGTTACCTTTTTGGTGTGGCTGGCATGTATCCAGTTTGGAATTCCGGCACACTTTACAGCAGTGGTAGTTGTCAAGATCACTTGATAGGGCCCTTTCCAGCGTGGCTCCAGACACAAATTTCTCACATGCTTTTTGACAACCACCCAGTCACCAGCTTGCAGAGAATGGCCTGGATTCCCAATCAGTGGCAAAGTGTTAGCTTCCACCTGGTCAGAGAAAGAGCGAATCACATCAGCCAAACGTTTGCGGTAATCCAAAACCATATCATCTGTAATATTCACTAGAGCATTGGCAGGTACTGCTGGTAACCTCATAGCTCTACCCATGAGGATTTCATGGGGGGACAATCCCGTTTTCTTATCTGGGGTGTTTCTCATTGACATCAGCACTAGAGGTAATGCATCTGGCCACATCATATTGGTAGCTGCACACATTTTTGCCTTTCTCGATATCAAGGTGCCGTTCATTTGTTCTACTAGTCCTGATGCTTCAGGGCGATAGCTACAATGCAGCTTCTGTTCGATGTTAAGTGCGGCACACAAAAGTTTGATCACCTCATTGTCGAAGTGTCTGCCCCTATCTGATTCTATAGTGACTGGAAACCCGAATCATGGTATTAGTTCCCTGAGTAGTAATTTTGCAACTGTAAGACTGTCATTTCTTCGTGTAGGGTATTCCTCAATCCAGTGACTGAAAACACACACAATCACCAGCACATACTTCAATCCTCCGCAAACAGGCATCTCAATGAAATCCATTTGCATCTTGCTAAATGGATCTCAAGTTCTCCCAATGTGGCTCAAAGTTACCACTGTCCCTTTTCCCGCATTCATCTGTTGACAGATGATGCAGCTGTGACAAATTACTTTGGCAGCATGTCTGAATTTGGGATTGAACCAATCAATTTTAAATGACCTGATCATTGCGTCCCTCCCAAGATGAGCCTTTCCATGATACATTCGGGCAAATTGTGACAAAAGGCAATTTGGTAAGACTAATTTTCCTTCCTCTGAAATCCATATATCATCAGCTCTCTGGGTACATTGCATTCTTTGCCAAGAACGTTTTTCTTCTTTACTTACACAACTTTGTAATGTCTTTAACTCATCTAAAGTATCGACTACCCGCAATGCAAGATTTAAACATGTGTAATTTTCAGTCTGCGGCAGTAGTTCCCATTGCTCCTTGAACGATATACAGTTCAGGGCACAAAACCTTGCGACCTGATCTGCATAACCGTTTCCCATGGACACAAAGTCTTGTGATCTGGTGTGAGCACTGCATTTCACCACGGCAATTTCAAGAGGAAACTGAATTGCATGTAACAAATCTTTTATGTGTTCACCATTTTTCACAGGTGAACCAGATGAGTTCATGAAACCTCTCTGGGACCAAAGTTGGCCAAAATCATGCACGATTCCAAATCTGTATCTGCTGTCAGTATAGATAGTGACTTTCAAATTTACAGCTGCGTGGCATGCCTTAGTAAGGGCGATCAGTTCTGCTACTTGTGCGGAAAACACTCTTTCGAGCCAGGAGGCTTTGACGATGCCGGTTTTAGTACATACCGCATAACCAGCTCTCAGTGTTCCAGCCGAATCTCTTAGACAAGACCCATCAACAAACATGATGCAGTCCTTTTCTTTCAATTGAGTGTCCTGAATATCTGGACGAGGTTTGGTGCACAATTCAGTCACCTCAAGACAATCATGTTCAAATTCTTCCTCATTTTTGATCTCAGTGTTTTCAACAGGAAGTAAAGTTGCCGGGTTCAATACACTGCACCTCTTGAGCGTGACATTTGGTGACCCCAGTATGATCGTCTCATACCTAGTGAGACGTGCATTTGTCATGTGCTGAGTTTTAGTTCGAGTCAACAGTATTTCAACTGAATGTGGAACCATTACTGTTAAAGGATATCCCATGACAATGAATTCACATTGTATGAGGCTCTGACCAACTGCTGCAACTGCGCGCAAGCAACCCGGTAAGGCTGCTGCGACAGGGTCCAAGGTAGCTGAAAAATATGCTACAGGGCGATTCGCATCTCCATGGACCTGTGTTAAGACAGACAAAGAACAAGCATCACGTTCATGACAGAACAACAAAAAAGGTTTCTCATAGTCTGGCATTCCTAATGCTGGTGCCCTGCACATACATTCTCTTAGCTCTATAAAGGACTCAAGTTCTTCCTTGGACAAGGTTATAGTATATGGCTCATCCTTAATCTCTTTGCCTGTTAGCTTTATCAATGGTTTTGAAATGATCGAGAAGTTGGGTATCCACTGACAGTAACTCACCATTCCCAAAAACATCCTGACATCTCTTTTTGTTGTTGGAGGGTTCATTTGCAAAACAGCTGTTATTCGTTCCTTTGATATTCTTCTAGAACCCTTTTCAATCAAATTCCCTAAGTATTTCACTTCCTTCTGACAGTATTGTAGCTTCCTGGGTGACACCTTATGTCCATTTTTCCCCAGATGATTTAGTAATGCAATGGTATCGTATTTACAACTGTCTCTGGTTTTGGATGCAATGAGCAAATCATCAATGTACTGCACAAGAGTTGAATTAAAAGGCAGCACCAGTGGCTCCAAATCCTTCTTCAATATCTGATTGAAGATGGATGGTGACTCAGAGAACCCTTGAGGAATTCTACACCAACTGTACACCTTATCCAGGAATTTGAAACTGAACAAAAATTGGCTGTCCTCATGAAGAGGTATCGAAAAGAAGGCTTGTGATAGGTCCACTACGGTAAACCATTCAGCATCACAAGGGACCTGAAACATTATTACTGCTGGGTTGGGTACCACAGGGCAACATTTTATCACAATTTCATTTATTTTCCTCAAATCCTGTACAATTCGGACCTTTCCACAGGGCTTTTTCAAACCTATTATTGGAGAGTTACACGGACTGCTCAAAACTTCCTTCAAAACCCCTTGTCTAAGAAAATCTGCAATTATTTGTGATACCTCAATAAGAACGTCCTGTGTCATGTGGTACTGTGGTACTTGAGGGAATACTGCATCTGGCTTTATTTGGACTTTGACTGGTTCTACCCCCTTTATTAATCCTACTTCTTTTCCAGTCAGATCCCACACTTTCTCTGTTACTGTCCCCTGCAACTCAACAGGCAAGTCGATCAAGGTAAGCATTGAACATTTTGTCTTGCACAGTAAGTCTCTCCCCAGTAGGGATACCGGACTTGAGTCACAGACTACAAACCTGTGCAGTCCCTGAAAGTTACCAATCTCCACCTGCACTGGATCCATAACCGGATTTGTCAGATACTGATTTGCCACTCTGACCACTCTTATGGTACGTCCTGAAAGAGAGAATCTCGGGACCTCTGCACTTCTTACTGTGGAACGTGTAGCTCCTGTATCCACCAGAAACAAGACCCTGTAGCCCATCACCTTCCCTTCTACATATGGACCCCTTTGATCCACTTCTAGGGACGCTGCAAGTCTACACTCTTCACTGTCCGAACTATCATCTGACCATTCCCCATTCATGCTGTTTTCACCTCGTAATGGGAACTGTTGTACTGTATTATTTTGACTCATTACTTGACCTGTGACCTGCTGAGGAACCATCACCTGTTGCTGTCCCATCGGAGCCATTGGTAATTGCATTTGCTGTCTAGGCACCATGGGAATCTGCTGTTGTACTGGTTGCAATTGCACTGACTGATAACTTGGCATTTGCATTTGCTGCATGGGCTGTACCCCTTGCATTTGTACTGGATTGCCATGAAAATTCGGGTTTTGATGTCTCATTTTCGGACCTCGTGAATTTTGTAACGCACCAACGTTAGCACCTTGCTGAACAGCACCATCCTGCACCATATTTGGGCACTCCCGTTTCCAATGCCCCACTCCCCCGCACGCGTGACATGGTGACATCTTTTTCATCCCTTGAACATCATTTTGAATCACAACAGTATTCATGTCGGAACCACGGTTCACAAACCCTCGACCTCGACCCCTCGGTTGGGTCTGAAACACACCGTTCATTTGCAGTTGCTGCTGTATTATCTGTTGAACTCCATTTCCTTGTATTCCTGCTTGTGCAGCCCTTATCTGCATCACCATCACCTTTTCTTTCAACTTTTTCTGTTTCAACTCAATCTCATCACTACAGTACTTTGCATACTGCAACACTTCATCAATCGGTTTAGCTTGCCAACAAATCAAATGATTCTTAATCATCTGGCTAACCTCTGGTCGTAACCCTTCAACAAATCTAAACACGAGATGGTTCATATCCTTTGGTTCAATAGTCTCAGTACCACTGTAATGTTTAAATGCCTTTAACAATCTTTCGTAATAGGCATGTATTGATTCCTTAACTTCTTGAGAGGTCCGGTCGATTTTCTGCCAATCAGTCACTTTCGGCGACACCTTTTGTTTCAAAAACTCAATCACCTTATGATAATACTTCATCACCTTTTCAGAAGGTGTCCCGGTCACCTTATCCATCGCTGGTTCCTTTGTCGGCCAATCGACTCCTCTCTTACACTCAAGCCACCGATCAGGCGGAACAATAAGCTCAAACAAGGTATTCAAGTCTTACCAGAGACATTTCGCAAGTTTCACGAACCTATCTGTCTGCTGATACCACTCGATTGGTTTCTCTCTCAATCTGGGATAATCGATAGTAAAGGATAGAATGTCTCCTCTGGTCCATGGCACATGAACTAAGACACCACCAGCTGTTTCTCTCATAGGTAATATTTTTACTGATTCCAAATCAGGTGAAGCCTTAGCTTGATTAGACCCTGGTCTGTCTCTTTTTCCCTTATCTCTTTTCTTTGCCCATCTGCCTTCCCATTTCTCCAGAGCACCCCAAATTTGCGTGCTTTGTAATAATTCTCTCAAATGTGCCTTCATTCCTGCAGACCTCATGTGTTCAAAATCTTTTGAGTCAAAATCTAATCTGTAACTTCTTTTCAAATGTTTAGTGTTTCCGATATCAATGTTATATTTATCCGCCAGGTTCGCTAATCTCTGATGCACCCTGCCCACTTCTTTGGTAATCTTGGGGCATAGGTATCTCAATTCTGCCATAATCTGTGGAGTTCCCATAGACCCTCCTCTTATCGCATCTTGAGTCATTACTCCCTGATCACATACGCCAGGTTTACCCTGTGCATACAATGGCACTGGTGGACCGACAGTAATTGGTAATGATATGGCAGCAGGTGTCTGACCCGTACCCAAACTACGTGGAACAGCGGCTCCATAAGTCTGCTCTAATGTACAAGGGACTGGTACTAATGGTATACCAGTTACCGAATTGTACCCGGGCATCAGTTGTGGTTGCGGCTGGGACACTAATTTCGGTGTTGATTCAATCTGTATTAGCTTTGGCTTTGTATATATTGGGTCTGGCGGTACTATCAGATTTGTAGTAGTTTCAAGCACTGGGACGTCTGGGTAGATTCTCTGCATCTGCGGTGGAGGCTGCAACTGTATCGGTATGTCTGGAGCAGTGGGTACACTGACACTATTCTGTAACGAAGTCATATCACTAGTCTGTGCCGTATCAGCAGCTCCCTTTTCTTGCGTCTGGTTCCCAGGATCCATGCTAGTGCTTGGGACACTGTAGCTCACCGCATAAGGTAGCGGACGATCATGTAATAATCTGTCCATAAATTCCTCATCATCTGAATCATCCTCCTCTTCCCAAGATCTTTTATTTTCTTCAGATTTGCCTGAGTCCTTGTCTGTTTTACCTAAGACTCCCTTTCCCTGTGTTTCTTCCCCTTGTGCTATTGCTGGAAATAGTTTTATTCCATCAACTATTCCCCTTCTCCACATTTTATTCTCATCATCCCATCTAGCTTCCGCATAAGATTTCTCTGCCTTTCGCAATCTTTTCTGAAATTTCTCTTGCTTTTGTTTAAGAGCCATCAAATCCCACCGCTAACGCCTCATATTGTGCTGGCCTCGGAGGTGGTTTCTGTTCACTTAACATCCACCTCAATCACGCAAGGATCCTCGTATTGAATGTTCCATATTCTGGAAATGCTAAACATCCCTCTTTCTCTGTTAGTTTGCGCTACTGTTTCATCCATAAACAAGGGGCGACACCCTTTTCTTCCAGAACTATATAAGCTGGGTTACCTTCGGGTGGTGTAGGCTCCCCATCAGTCGCTATGATGTAGGTATCTCCCTTCAATGCGCTCCTTAATGCTTTAACAAAATTCATTTTGCGATTTTCTTTTATTCTATATTTAATCAGAATTGACTTAGTTCCCAGGACACTCTTCACCCGCCTTTCTCAACCTATTGCCTCTCACGGACGGCAGCCAATCCGTGCGCGACCCCTCTTGACAACTGACCTATCTCAGCGTGGCACCACTGACGTCACACTCACACACACAGCTGACAAAGTCTTGCGGCTCGTCCGCTCCCCACTGAACCCATACAAACCCATACAACTAATGCAATTATTGCGAGCACCTTAAATGACAACACAAATCTGCTGGTTTACTACAGGAAGGGTAACACATTCGCTTCAGAACTTTACAGAGATTTCACTTGAAGCCTCAGCCGCTACTTTCTCCTTATCAGTTCCCGCATACGCAAGCAGAATTTGACCCGCAAATTCTACTCTCGACTTGTCAATGACTCCTTCTAGTGCACTTTAGAATTTGTCAAATCTCCATCGAAGGTCTCACACATACATTATGATTCAAACTTGACTTGTCAACCACGCCCGATTGACCTATTAAACCGCACAGATTACAACATAACCCTGTAATAAAGTGAATCCACACCAGATGAAGATATATGGTAGGAGGTATTTATTACAGCCTCAACCAACAGCCAGCATATCAACTGTCATGCAGAGAACCCTGCATGACAGAACCTCAGAACAAGCTGGTTCCATGCCCAGTGTTCTGGCATGGAGCCATGTTACATCATTACACTTCTTCCTCTTTACATTAGAACAGAAATAACATGAGAACAAAAAACACATTTGAACAGAAAGAAAAAGAGGGTAGAAAGAACTACACAAAATCACGCAAATGTAAAGGAAACCTGCGTGTTCTGACACTCCTACGAGTATTATCAGACCTTAAATCAATGTCAGAGGGAAACCGATAAGAAGTATCATCTCTCCTGTCGGCCACACCACACCCCCCAAAATGTGCTTCACGACTATGATTCCAGATGCGACCATCATCCGTCTTGACAGCATTTTTAAACAGCTTAATGATAGTTTTTGGAGAGGTATATTTTGACCAATTTTGACACCCAACAGGAGCTTTGACCTTTACTTTATCTCCAACCTCAAAATTTGTAACTTTCGCATTATTCCTTTTATCAACATAAATCTTCCTTTTGCTTTGCAGAGACACTTCTTTGTCTCTCCATTCCCCAATACCATTGTTTTTCAAACCCTTCCCAGCAACCATCCAGCCAGGACACAAACAAGTATTTGGAGACCTTCCCCTGAGCAGTTCAAAAGGAGTCTTCCCCGTTGATGCATGAGGAGTGTACCTGTAAGCTGTTATACGACCCTGCAGTTCTTTTCTCCAATCTAAACAGTTTACCTTTGCTAATTGTATACTCTCCTTTAAAGTCCTGTTCAATCTCTCCAAAGCACCATTCGCCTCTGGATGATATAACGCAATTTTTTTATGTACAATTCCACATTTTACAAAATACTCCTCCATCTGAGCAGAACAGAACTGCGGACCATTGTCAGAAAGAATAGAGTTAGGAAAACTCTCGCATTTGAACACAGATTCTAAAAAACTGATCACAGATTGAGAAGTGATCTCTCTCACCAAACTCACCTCCACCCATCGTGAATACAAATCCAGCAACACCAACAGGTAAGGAGTCTGATGTTCTCCATGCAATGGCCCCACAATATCGATAGCTAATTCATCCCATGGACTTTTTGGTAAACTTCTACAAACCATAGGTGAACATCTTGGTTTGAGTACCTTATCACTAGCTTGACAAGGTGTACACTCCCTAACAGTACGTTCCACCATCAAATCTAATCCAGGCCAACAGAAATCCTGACGGATGCGCTCTTTGGTTTTAGAAATGCCCATATGCCCTTCATGAGCCATGTTCACGATGACTTCTCTCAAACTCAATGGGGGAATCATTCTTGTGCCCCTCATTAGAACACCATCAACAACGGCTAACTCATTCGCAACTAACGACCAAGGTTTAACCAGACTTCGAGACTTATGCTGATCCAAAAGAGACATCACAGAACACAATTCACTATCCTTTTGCAACTCATCCCTCCATTCATCTTCCTTTACAGCCCCCAGCGTAACATCACAAACTCTTATGCCACACTCAGCATCACATTGATCATTTTCATCCTGAGATTTATCATTCTCTACCACCTCCACCAATCTCGACAGACAGTCTGCCGTTACATTTGTCTTTCCCGGAATGTATTCAAACATGAAGTTATACTCCTGTAAGGAAATGACCCATCTCCTGATCCTCGAGGAAATCGAGTTCAAACCCTTCTTCTCAAAAATTTCTTTCAGGGGTTTATGATCAGACCTGACTACGAAAGAAGATCCCCACACAAATTTTCTGAACTTGTTTATGGCCCAGAATATTGCCAACGCTTCCTTCTCTATAACAGAATAACATATCTCTGCCCCTTTCAAGCATCTTGAAGCACAAGCTATTAGCACCTCTTGGCCCTTCCTGATCTGAAAAAGAAGAGCACCCAGCCCCTTTATACTCGCATCATAATAAAGTGAATCCACACCAGATGAAGATATATGGTAGGAGGTATTTATTACAGCCTCAACCAACAGCCAGCATATCAACTGTCATGCAGAGAACCCTGCATGACAGAACCTCAGAACAAGCTGGTTCCATGCCCAGTGTTCTGGCATGGAGCCATGTTACATCATTACAAACCCCAAGTGTCTCCCACACTTGTCTACATACTCCAGAGTCTTAGACCTCAACAGGTCCGTATACAACAACCAACCACGTGGATAATTTTGAGCATTAAGCACCACACTCACATGAAGTACGCCAACTTCCCTACTCTCATACTGCGGAGTACGCCCACTCCTACTAAACAACACTTAGGGGGTGATTCTAACCCTCGCGGTCGGTGATAAAGCGGCGGCCAACCCGCCAACAGGCTGGCGGTCCAAAAAATGGAATTCTGACCCTGGCGGGAACCGCCAACACAGCCCGCCACATTAGCACTCCGCCCGCCGCGGCGGTACAGACAAACATCGCGGCGGTCACCGCCAACAGGCAGGCGGCAGACAATTTACCGCCCACAGTATCATAACTCACCAATCCGCCACCTTTTCCGGGGCGGGAGCCCCGCCGATAAAAACACGGCAGAAACAGACTACGAACTGGAAAACGCTCACCTCTACGCACTCCACGAGGAAGGAGGACAGCATGGAACCCGAATTAAACATACTACCTGCTCTCGTCTACCTGCTCATCTTCCACGAGTACGAACGCCGGCGCAGACGACAACTGTGAGTACTGCACCTACAACACACGGGAGGGGGGAGGAGGAAAGCTTACGGCACACACATATGCGACCCCCACCCCCCCAAACTATGTACACACCAATGCAGAGCAACAAGTCACAGTGACACCACCCAAACCCCCATGATAAATGCAAAGACATAATTAAATTGTGAATACACATTTATGTACAAAATAGGCTCTGAAAAGTTATGGTCAACTAGCCAAAAAATCAATATCAAAACAAGTCTATATACAGTGCAATGGATAACCGAGGCAATTAGTCCTGCACATCAAAAGAAAATCGAAGTGTCTGTGGGCCAAAGTGTAACAACACAAGGGCAAAGCCCACACAGGAGACCTGAGTCCTCTGGAGAGAACACTGCAGGGGCATCTGATGAAAAAACTACAGGCACCTCAGGGGGAAGGGAAGGGGGGGGCACCACAGCCACATGAGTCCACGACGCCAGAACCACGAAGGGGCCACCATGCCTACTGTGCCATCCTGGGGAGTGCAAAGCCACAGTCTCTCAAGTCTCTACAGTAGGTGGGTTGCCCACTGTTCCATCCTGGGGAGTGCAAAGCCACAGTCTTTCAAGTCTCACAAGTGGGTGGGTTGCCCACTGTGCCATCCTGGGGAGTGCAAAGCCACAGTCTCTCAAGTCTCACAAGTGGGTGGGTTGCCCACTGTGCCATCCTGGGGAGTGCAAAGCCACAGTCCATCAGGTGGATTACAGTCTCCACTGGTCAAGGAGGAGGCATAGTGGGCACAGTGAACTGTTAACAGTGCATGCAGGAAGGGCCCAGCGGAGCGGTGCTTGAGACGGCGGGGCCCAGCGGAGCGGTGCTTGAGACGGCGGGGCCCAGCAGAGCGGTGCTTGAGACGGCGGGGCCCAGCGGAGCGGTGCTTGACAGGAAGGGCCCAGCGGAGCAGTGCTTGACAGGAAGGGCCCAGCGGAGCGGTGCTTGAGACGGCGGGGCCCAGCGGAGCGGTGCTTGACAGGAAGGGCCCAGCGGAGCGGTGCTTTAGACGGCGGGGCCCAGCGGAGCGGTGCTTGACAGGAAGGGCCCAGCGGAGCGGTGCTTGAGACGGCGGGGCCCAGCGGAGCGGTGCTTGACAGGAAGGGCCCAGCGGAGCGGTGCTTGACAGGAAGGGCCCAGCGGAGCGGTGCTTGAGACGGCGGGGCCCAGCGGAGCGGTGCTTGACAGGAAGGGCCCAGCGGAGCGGTGCTTGAGACGGCGGGGCCCAGCGGAGCAGTGCTTGACAGGAAGGGCCCAGCGGAGCGGTGCTTGACAGGAAGGGCCCAGCGGAGCGGTGCTTGAGACGGCGTGGCCCAGCGGAGCGGTGCTTGAGACGGCGCGGCCCAGTGGAGCGGTGCTTGACAGGAAGGGCCCAGCGGAGCGGTGCTTGACAGGAAGGGCCCAGCGGAGCGATGCTTGAGACGGCGGGGCCCAGCAGAGCGGTGCTTGACAGGAAGGGCCCAGCGGAGGGGTGCTTGAGACGGCGGGGCCCAGTGGAGCGGTGCTTGAGACGGCGGGGCCCAGCGGAGCGGTGCTTGACAGGAAGGGCCCAGCGGAGCGGTGCTTGACAGGAAGGACCCAGCGGAGCGGTGCTTGAGACGGCGGGGCCCAGCGGAGCGGTGCTTGAGACGGCGGGGCCCAGCGGAGCAGTGCTTGAGACGGCGGGGCCCAGCGTAGCGGTGCTTGACAGGAAGGGCCCAGCGGAGCGGTGCTAGAGACGGCGGGGCCCAGTGGAGCGGTGCTTGAGACGGCGGGGCCCAGCGGAGCGGTGCTTGACAGGAAGTGCCCAGCGGAGCGGTGCTTGACAGGAAGGGCCCAGCGGAGCGGTGCTTGAGACGGCGTGGCCCAGCGGAGCGGTGCTTGAGACGGCGCGGCCCAGTGGAGCGGTGCTTGACAGGAAGGGCCCAGCGGAGCCGTGCTTGACAGGAAGGGCCCAGCGGAGCGATGCTTGAGACGGCGGGGCCCAGCGGAGCGGTGCTTGACAGGAAGGGCCCAGCGGAGCGGTGCTTGACAGGAAGGGCCCAGCGGAGCGGTGCTTGAGACGGCGGGGCCCAGTGGAGCGGTGCTTGAGACGGCGGGCCCAGCGGAGCGGTGCTTGACAGGAAGGGCCCAGCGGAGCGGTGCTTGACAGGAAGGACCCAGCGGAGCGGTGCTTGAGACGGCGGGGCCCAGCGGAGTGGTGCTTGACAGGAAGGGCCCAGCGGAGCGGTGCTTGAGACGGCGGGGCCCAGCGGAGCGGTGCTTGAGACGGCGGGGCCCAGCGGAGCGGTGCTTGAGACGGCGGGGCCCAGCGGAGCAGTGCTTGACAGGAAGGGCCCAGCGGAGCGGTGCTTGAGACGGCGGGGCCCAGCGGAGCGGTGCTTGACAGGAAGGGCCCAGCGGAGCGGTGCTAGAGACGGCGGGGCCCAGTGGAGCGGTGCTTGAGACGGCGGGGCCCAGCGGAGCGGTGCTTGACAGGAAGGGCCCAGCGGAGCGGTGCTTGACAGGAAGGGCCCAGCGGAGTGGTGCTTGAGACGGCGGGGCCCAGCGGAGCGGTGCTTGACAGGAAGGGCCCAGCGGAGCGGTGCTTGAGACGGCGGGGCCTTGTTCAGCGGTGCTCTTCTGCACGGCGGGGCCCTGTTCAGCGGTGCTCTTCTGCACGGCGGGGCCCTGTTCAGCGGTGCTCTTCTGCACGGCGGGGCCCTGTTCAGCGGTGCTCTTCTGCACGGCGGGGCCCTGTTCAGCGGTGCTCTTCTGCACGGCGGGGCCCTCTTCAGCGGTGCTCTTCTGCACGGCGGGGCCCTGTTCAGCGGTGCTCTTCTGCACGGCGGGGCCCTGTTCAGCGGTGCTCTTCTGCACGGCGGGGCCCTGTTCAGCGGTGCTCTTCTGCACGGCGGGGCCCTCTTCAGCGGTGCTTTTCTGCACGGCGGGGCCCTCTTCAGCGGTGCTCTTCTGCACGGTGGGGCCCTGTTCAGCGGTGCTCGTCCAGTAAGTCAAGGGAGCCAGACCTGGCCTGGACTCCCTCCTCAGTCGCCCTCCGACCGTGCTGTTGCTGGACCCTTCGGTGACGGAGTCCTGGGCCCTTTGGTGTTCTCCCTAACACCCGGGATGGGGCTTGTGGGCCCCTCCTGCTCCGCGCTCCTGCTGGCTGACTTCTCCGCCCTGCTGCCCTTTCGCTCCTTAGATGGGGCTCTCGGGCCCTTGCCTCCCCTAGCTGTTGTGGCTGGTGAAGTGGGCGAACTTTGCTCCTTGGGGGCAGCCGTGTCAGTCCTCTCACGGCGGCCCTTTAGTTTCCGGGTCCTCTTGCCTGGGGGGGGGCTGGCTGTCCCCTTGCTGCTGATTGAAGTGTCACTGCTGGCAAAGGGTGGACTCCAGAACCCATGCACCACAGTGACACTCGAAGCTGGGCTGGTGGTGGCTGAGGTGCTCTTGGGACTCTTTGCAGATGGAGGGGGTGGGTCAGTGGAGGGAAAGAGGTCAAGATTAGCGAGGAAAACTTTCTTAGGACCAAGGTAAAAGGTAGGAGAAGTGGTGATGGGAGTGGAGGAAGAGGATGTGGTTGTAGGAGAGTCAGGTGTGCTGTCTTTGGGTGCAGGTGCTTGTGCTGGAGGCTGTCGTGAGGTGGATGGCTGTTGGGTGGGTGTCTGCCTGCGTTTGTGTGTCTTGGAAGAGGGGGTGACAGACACAGTGGGAGAGGACGCAGGGGACGTGTAAATGGTAGTGGGGGTGGTGACTGCACGTGTGCGGACTGGACTGGAGGGTGTGCTGGTGATGGAAGCACTGGCTGATGGTGGTGTGCATGCAGGTGTGAGTGTAGACGTCACAGGGAGGGAGGAGGGAGACGAGGAGGAGGGGGACACAGAGGTGGTAGTGACTGTTGGAATGTCTGCATCTGGGTGTTGCTTGCGTGAATGCTTGTGGGTTCTGCGGTGCTTGTGTCTGGATGAGCTGCCCTTGGGTGTTGAGGTGTGTGCAGGCTGGTCTGATGGTGTGGATGGGATAGGCTGAGGAACAGGAGACAGAGACAGGCTGGAGGCAGTCAGAAGAGGGAGGCTGGAAACAGGGACAATGGCTGCCGTCAGTGCTGAGGCCAGAGCATTGAACGATCGTTGATGGGCAGCCTGACCCGAATGAATGCCCTCCAGGTAAGCATTGCTCCGATGCACCTCCCTTTCTACCCCCTGGATGGCATTCAAAAGGGTAGTCTGCCCAACAATGATGGTCTGAAGGAGGTCAATGACCTCCTCACTGAGGGCAGCAGGGGTAACAGGGGCAGGGGCTGAGGTGCCTGGGGCGAAGGAGACGCCCGCCTTCCTGGGCGAGCGGGCACGGAGCGTAGGCTGAGGGGCTGCTGGGAGGGTGGGGCTGGTGCGCTGGGTGGCGGCTGTACCTGTAGAGGCGGGGGGCCCGGATGTTGCCACCACCGCTAGGGAGCTCCCATCCGAGGACGTGTCGCTGTCGCTGGTGTCACCACCGGTCCCTGTTGTGGTGCTCCCCTCGCCCTCCGGATCACTGGTGCCCTCGGTGTCTGTTCCTGGTCCCACCGGGGCCTTGTGACTTGCAGCTCCCTCGTGCTCCGATGCCAAATCTCCTCCGCCTGATGATGCTAATGCACACATGCACAAGAAGATGAAGAAGAAGGGTGGGGGGAGAAAAACGAAGACCAGGTTGAGTGCATGCAATGTCAACACCGTTGGCGGAGAGGACAGACACAGGAGCCTCATGCACTAAGCCGCGCATTCGGGGTACACTACTCAGTACTTCTGACTAGGACAACAGGTCTAGAGACGACAAAGGCGCACATGTGTGATGCTGGACCATCGATAGCTGTACTTGTCACCCTACAGAGGTGGGGGCCGGGAGCACAGGGCCATGCCTAAAGGAGAGGACTACACTACAGAAAGCGCCCTGGCCTAATGTCACCCACAACCCTCCTCCCCTACCCAGACGCCTCCACTGCGCAGAGAGATAGCAGAATGTGCTGATACTCACCCCTTGTGTCTGCTGTGATGTCCTCAAGTGCCCATCCAAATCAGGGTAGGCCACCGCCAGGATCCGGGACATCAGGGGGGTCAGGGTACGACTGGCACCCCTCCTAGGTTGGGAGGCCATCCCCAGCAGTGACTCAGCGGTCTTCCTGGTCCCGCGGCGGATGTCCTCCCACCTCTTGCGGCAGTGGGTGCCCCGTCTGACGTGGACCCCCAGGGCCCGTACTTCCTTGGCGATGGCACGCCAAATGTCCACTTTCTGATGGGCGCTGACCTATTTGACATGTACAGGGTGGGAAGGAAAAATCATCAATTTTCTGCATGTTAGATGTGATTGGCCCCCCCTCCCCAACCTTGCCATATGGCACATGCTCTCATCTGTCGTGCGTTGCACTCCTCATTCGCCCCCCACCCCACCAACTTACATCCACCCCACTCCACACAGGCTTAGCCCATTCAATGTGCACCCAGTGTACTTACCTGTTGGTCTGGAGGACCGTAGAGTAACGCATACTGGGGGAGGACCCCATCCACAAGTTTCTCCAACTCCTCAGACGTGAAGGCAGGGGCCCTTTCCCCAGTCGCAGCAGCCATTGTCACTTCCAGACCGAGGTCACAGCAGCACTTGCAGTATAGGTCCTCTCCTGTGGATGATCAGGTCTTGAGTGATTAAGCAGATAGAAAATGGCGGTCATGCCCGCGGTGGTGCGTACCGCGGCGGTGCGTACCGCGACCGCCGGTGCACCTCGTCATTGGCTCCTGAAACCCATAGGCTTCAATGTTAGCCAATGCCGCTTCGTATAGCGGTCTTCGACCGCCTACCGCCACGGTGTGCCACGCCAGCGCATTGACCTCACATCCCATAGTCCCACTTCACAGGTCAGGCAGCCGCCATTTCAAGGGCCCACATGGCATAATTTGTACTGCGTCACACAGGCCTAGGCCTTGCATTGCCAAACATACACGCCTTTCAATACATAGATAATCGTGTGCTATGCATGCAGTGGTGAACGTACCTGTGATTTGCTTGACTCTGTGCTCCATGTTGTCCTTCCTAGGCACCGTCCGCTGGGACTTGCGAGGAGAAGGATGAATCCTCGCGTGTACCGACCGCTGGTGGACCTGTCAACAATGGAAGAATGCCATATCATACTACGATACCGACTTGACCGAGCCACTATACTTGAACTGTGTGCCCAGCTGGAGCCAGCCCTGATGTCCCCCATCCGCCAACCCACAGGAATTCCCCCTCTAGTGCAGGTTCTGTCAGTCCTCCATTTTTTGGCAAGTGGCTCATTCCAGACAACAGTGGCCATGTCATCTGGAATGTCTCAGCCTATGTTTTCAAAAATCTTGTCTAGAGTGTTGTCTGCCCTGACGAAACACATGCGGCGCTACATTGTATTCCCTGAGGAGGTTGATTTGGCCACTGTGAAGGGTGATTTTTATGCCCTTGGACATATCCCCAACATAATTGGTGCCATTGATGGGACCCATGTGGCTTTAGTACCCCCAAAAGACGATGAGCAGGTGTACAGAAACAGGAAAAGTTACCATTCTATGAACGTCCAGGTGGTCTGTTTGGCTGACCAGTTCATCTCCCATGTGAATGCCAAGTTCCCTGGGTCAGTGCATGACGCGTATGTGATGCGAAATAGCAGCATCCCTTATGTGATGGAACAGCTACAGAGACAACGTGTGTGGCTAATTGGTGACTCTGGTTACCCCAACCTGCCTTGGCTATTGACCCCAGTGAGGAATCCCCGGACCAGGGCAGAGGAACGGTACAATGAGGCCCAGGGGCGAACTAGGAGGATCATTGAAAGAACCTTTGGCCTCCTGAAGGCCAGGTTTAGGTGCCTGCATATGACAGGGGGATCCCTGATGTACTCACCAAAGAAGGTGTGCCAGATCATCGTGGCCTGCTGTATGCTTCACAATCTGGCATTGCGACGTCAGGTGCCTTTCCTGCAGGAGGATGGTCCAGATGGTGGTGTTGAAGCAGCTGTGGAGCCTGCGGAGAGTGAAGAGGAGGAAGACAAAGAGGACGACCCAGACAACAGAGACAGAGTTATCCAACAGTATTTTCAGTAGCACCCAGGTAAGAATCACCCACGCCATTTAACATTTACTGAAAGCCCCCTGCATCTTTACTTTGTGTATTTCCCCCCAGTTCTTTTAAACTGATGTTTGATTTTCCCTTCCCTTTTCAGTGCTGTATGACCCACTGCGTGACTTCTGCTTGGTTAGCCCATGGACTAATGCTTATTGACATCGGTATGTTGTCATCACAAAAATAACAGAACATTATTGATCAGTAATGTGTTATACATTTGTAAATAATACAGGCTGACTCCAGAATGATTTCAGTGCAATGAGTGATTTATTTTTAGTGCTAGATATTGGTACATGATATTAAAACTGTGTGGGTGAGGGTGGAGTTATGTCCATGGCAGAGTCCAGTTCTCGGTCGCACAGGTGCATTGTCCATATGCCTGTGGAAGGATGGAGCAGGGGCAGTTCAAGGTTGAACAGGGTGACACTGTGGGACAGTGGAATGACATCCGGGGGGATATTAGGCTGGCGGGGGTCTTGGCATCCTACTCTGTCTTCCTTTGAGATCTCAGGTTCCTCTTGCGGGGTGGTTGTTCTTCAGCAGGAGGTGGGGTTCTGGTGGGCCGTCGTTCTGTGGGGGCCTCCTGACCACTAGTGCCGGCGGAGGTGGTAGGCTGTTCCTGGCTAGTGACAGGGGCCCTTTGTGGTGCCACATGGTCCCGCAATGTGGTTTCTATCCGGTTGAGGGCCTGGACTATGGTCCCCATAGCGGTAGCGATGTTCCTGAGTTCATTGCTGAACCCCATGTACCGTTCCTCCTGCTGTGCCTGGATCTCGGTGAACCTGGCCAGTACCGTCGCCATCGTCTCCTGGGAGTGATGGTATGCTCCCATGATGGTGGTGAGGGCCTCTTGGAGAGTCGGTTCCCTGGGCCTGTCCTCCCCCCCCTGTCGCACAGCAGCCCTCCCAGTTGCCCTGTTTCCCCGGGCCTCTGTCCCCTGGACGGTGTGCCCACTACCACTGCCCCCAGGTCCCTGTTGTTGTTGGGGTGTTGGGTCAGCCTGGGTGCCCTGTAGTGGCGGACACACCGCTGATTGACGCGTCCGCGAGACAGAGGCATGGGCCCGCTGGGTGGGAGCTGTGCTTGTGTTCCCAGAGGGGGTTGGGTCTGCTGTGGCCTGTGTCTGTGTGTGGGGAACCGACTGTCCAGAGGTCCCCGATGGTCCGGGCTGGTCATCAGGTTCTAGGTCGACAGAGCTGCTGTCCTCGCTGGGGGCCTGTTCTGGGGGTGGGATGGACAAATCTGGACCCTCCGTGGCGGTGTGTTGGCGTTTGGGTCCTGCAGGGGTAAAGGAGTATGGTTATTGTTTCGGTGTGTGCCATGGCGTGCATTTTGAGTGCCTTTGGCCCCCAGTGCTGGCATTCCCTTGTGGGAGGTGTTGTGAGGGTGGTGGGGGGGGGTGTATGGGTATGTGCAATGGTCATGCTTTGGTGGTGGCTGTCTATGGTTTGTGTTGGCATTCAGGGGTTGGTGTTGTTTAGGGTGGGTTGTGCTGGTGAGACATTGGCAGGGAGATTGTGTGCTGGGGGGTTGAGATTGGGGGTGGGGGGGTTGGCATGCTGGTGGTTGGGGGGGGGTGAAGTAGTTGAGATTCGACTTACCAGAGTCCATTCCTCCGTGTACTCCAGCGAGGCCATCAGGATGCAGGATGTTTACCACTTCTTGCTCCCATGCTGTGAATTGGGGTGGAGTGGGTGGGGGTCCGCCGCCAGTCTTCTGCACAGCGATGTTGTGCCTTGAGATCATCGAGCGCACCTTCCCCCGTAGGTCATTCCATCGCTTTCTGATATCTTCCCGATTTCTGGGATGCTGTCCCACAGCGTTGACCCTGTCTACGATCCTTTGCCATAGCTCAGCCTTCCTTGCTATAGTGGTGTGCTGCACCTGTGTGCCGAAGAGCTGGGGCTCAACCCTTATAATTTCCTCCACCATGACCCTGAGTTCTTGGTCCGAGAACCTGGGGTGTCTTTGGGGTGCCATGGGGTGGTGTGGATGAGGTGTGGGGTGGTGTTTGTGGTGATGTGCGTGGTGATATGTGGTGATGTGTGCATAGATGTGGTGTGGGTGATGAAGTTGGGTTCCTGTGTGTGTTGGGGTTTTCTATTGCTGTGCTCGCTCTCTCTATCTCTATCTCTCTCGCCTTCTCTCCGATTTCCAACTAGTGGGGGTTTGTGGGTGATGTGGGTGTGTGTTTTATAGTTGATTGGATGTGTGGGAGTGTTGTTTGTATGTGTCTCAGGTGTGTGTATTTCAAATTGTCCAATGTGGCTGTGTTTTGGAGCTGTGTGTGTATTTTGAGCGCGCCGGTGTGTACCGCCAATGGAATACCGCGGTTGAAAGACCGCCGCGTGGATTCGTGGTCAAAATGGCATGGGCGTGTTTGTGTTGGCGTGACGGTGGAGGTTTGGTCCTCTCCAGTTTTCCGCGGCCCGCTGGTGAGGCGGCCTTCCTTGGATGTCGGATTGTTGGCGGTTTCACAGTTGGTGGTCAGAATGACCGTGGCGGTTTACCGCGGCCGCGGCGGTAGAATGGCGGACTTCTGACCGGCGGTAAGGGCCTTTTACCGCCGAGGTCAGAATGACCCCCTTAATTTGGCCACAAATCTTCACAATCTTCTGCAAAAGGCATAAGCTAAGCAAGCGCAAAAACCCTAAACCACATACATTATGGCGCCGAGAACATTCCCAACTCACTTAGGCAGGCTCCGAGATCCCGGGAAAGTCATGGTGAACTTAGAAACCCATCATACCTCCAATTTCCATTATCACAGAAAAAACAAGTTAAACAATGAATCTCCGTCCTAGGGCCCCCAAGGGCCAAACTGTCGCTCTGCTATCAGAACTGTTAACGTGTCCCTTTATGCCAATTGTATACACATCAGGACTTGTTTTAGGCCAATTAATCTTTTGACCCAGTGGTGAGACACCGTAGGACAAGATAACTGATCAATATGTCGAGTAAAATATCAATAATATCACCAATATTTATCACCACAATATACTTTACTTTGAATAAAGACATTGATCAAATCGTCGGCGCAACCATGACCTTTCAGTCATGAATAACAACACCCTTTGATAGAATTTTATGAGTTTTATTCCCTATTAGTTACAATCTACTAGTAGTAGCGTCAATCTCAAAGTCAAAACATAAGAATATAACCACAATTATGGCAATTATAATAAGATTTCATTAATGCAAGAATCACGATCATTAGAGCATAACATACCGTCAACATAGATTAGAACACAGAGAATAGGATGCAATCTTAGTTCAGCATAGCGCAACGTCCGTTTCGTCTTAAGTGTCAGTCAGGTGATTTCCTAGTCTAACCACTAATTAGCATCAGCATGTTGGACTTCATGCAAAATAATTTGGAACATCAATTTGGAAAAACGTCTAACTATTGCCTCTATTCAAAAATACAGCAGTTGGTACCTAGAAAGGAAAAGCAAACAGACAAATTACAATAGTATTGTCATAATTACCCTCCAAGGATTAAGTCAGCACACAGGATCAGTCTTCCTCTTCAGGACAATCAGTCGAATCACCATCAGTCTAATCTCGTCTAGAGGACAAGGGACACTTCCCTCATAAGGAGGAGAAGCATAAAAGGGCAGTCTATGGGTGAGGATAGTTTATTAAGTCTCAAAGTCACCAAACAGAGTGACAGAGTTTCTGGATAAAATCGACAGCATTCCCTAACTAGTTCCTAACGTCCCTTCTGTGACATGAATTTTTATCCCTTTTCGTAACCCCTTCCCCCAAAATTCTATTGGATATTTGCTATACCCCTTTATCTTTGACCTATCAAATTATACATTAGGTAATCCCAATTGTCACCCCACGATAATTCACAACACTTTGATTGGTCTTCATAATTGACGTCTTCGGAGGTGGCACATCCGGAGTTTGTTCATCATCTTGGCACGTCCCTCTGGTCACAAGTTCTCCAGTCCGTGGTTAAATATCCTTGAATATTTATTTTTAATTTATTTGTTGCAAATAGTATAATAATCCATACAGAAGCAGCTAGCATACGGATGGGAACAAACCTTTATAGTTACATGGAACGAAGAAAAGAACAAATGCAGGGTCATGGCCCTTTGTGAGTTAGCACACTGGAAAACAGAGAAAATGCTTTAAAATGAGAGCTAGGCAGCTAAATCCACAGCTCACGCTAACTTAAGGGTTTAATGTAATATTGTAAACGCCAATATGAGCTTGATTAATCATAATGCAAACAGTCATTTTTGATAACAAACATTAATTTGTACACACACAATGATATTTCTATGTTTAATTTACATGATTCGAATGCACATTAAGCAATTACTATTCATTGTCATTTTATATGCTGCATTTGTTAGGCATTTATATAAGCATTACTTCTAATAATTAACATATTCAAACTACGCTCTCTCACACCCATAAGAGAGCATGTGGTTTCCAACTCTCTTTCTTGTGTGCTTCTCCCCGCCAAACTTGACGCCCTGTTGCTTTCTCAGCCCTGGTGCTCTATGTTGCTTTCTCAGCTGTGTGCTTCTACACTTACTCCAGTGTTGCTCTCTCCCTCATGTGCTTCTTTTGCTTTCCCCCTCCTCCTCACACCCACTCCTGTGCTTCTCTCCTCACCCACTTCCCTGTTGCTCACTGAACCTCTTGTCGACCTTTCATATTTTTTTATATATTGTTTGTTTTGGAAGATTTAGCAGCTGACATTTTTTGCTGGCTGTGCTGTAGGGTAGAAACTCCTTTTGCACTAAAGCAATTCATTTTTTTATTTACCGATCAATATGGCTAATGGTGCCTGAGTCATTCTGCAGGCATGGACATGCATGGTGACATGCTTGTCCATATGTCATCATGCATGCGTGTGCCGTGCATGTCACCTTGCATGTGCCAGGGGAATGATGCCCGCAGCAGCCGTGTTATTGTGACTTTTTCCCCCAGTGCTGGACAGCTTCGCCATTTTGTCCCAATGTTGCACAGCATCCGAATAAAGCATTGGCAAAGCCAATAGCTCAGCAAGGAGAGACCTATTGAATTTGTCAATGCTTCTTTTTTAGTAATTTTTTTCTCCAGCCTGACGTTCCAAAAGTTTAGCCACTGCTGATAGCAGTAAAATAGATCTGTTATTTAACCAGGGTAGGTCAGCTTCTTTTTTATTCAACATCTCAGTAACTAGGGCTTTCTTGAATTTCTCTGGCACCAACCCTGTGATACAATAATAGTGAAGTAAAGTTCTCAGAGGCACTACCGTTTCATAAGCAATCTGTTTCATCATGGTTATAAGGCAATGGTCATTCTGGAAAACCACTTTCAGCTTCAATTGACTTATAAAGTAATCTTCTGCTTAAATAGACCTAAAAAAGTAATCTTCAGCAGAAAAAGAGACAACGCAGTCTAAATAGTATGATACTAGAATAGACCAAAGGATGAGAAGACGGAAATTCCCATTGTTAATGGACAAGTAAATTTAATCGTATTACAGAAAAAAGAATATTTGAATGAAAAAACTCTTGTGTGGATTAAAACTGGGAATGAAAGACTGACGGATAAGGGGGCTCTCTAATAGTCCGGAAGATAATTTTGGGGCGTTTTGGGTGGTGAGTATTCAATTAGAGTAGTAGTTCCATATTTATTTAATTTTTGTACAACTGACTTTTTATTGATTTTCCAACAAAAACAAGTTAAAACACATAGGACCATCATCTTTATATTTGTTTCTCCTATGCCCAAATGCATTCATTCAACACATTGGAATTCTTATAAGAAGGCATAATATTCCCACCATATCTCCTAAACTGTCTGGTGTTTTTGGGGACAGCCTCTTAAGCCATAAATATATTCTTCATGCTTTTCACACTAAACAACTGCCAGCCGCCGTTCTGCTGGAGTCAGGGGTGCTGATCAGTCCAATGTCTCTTTTGGTGAGCAATGTTCAAATTCCATTGAAAGTACTTTCTCCCCCTGAACCCTCCCAGGTCCTCCAGGATCCCTAAGAGGGCCACTGGTGGGGATGGGTTGATCAGTCAGGTGAGAACTCTCAATAAAATATCAAAGCTCTTCCGCCAGTATTCACCATTAACCAGATAGTCCCATATCATGAGATATAAGTCCCCTATATCCCTGAAGCAGTAAGAACATGCAGGCGTCTGCTGCTTCTGGGCACGACGTAACCTCTCAGGTATAAGATAAACAGCATACAAATATTTAAGTTGTACAAGTCTGAATTGTGAGTAAATGGTGATCACCTGTGCATACGTCCTGTCAATCATTTTCATCCAGGGGCACACCCTGGCAGCCCATTTGACTTTCAGGTCCTCAAAAAGACCTGTGAAATTAATCACCAGTAATTTATACATTTTGGATAGCCCGCTACTCGCCAATGGGCCCATAAGGTTTTCGGCATTCAGTGGGCTATCCTCGGGGGCCTTGGCCAGAATGTCCTTATGCTATTCGAGTGAGTGCTGTAATTGCAAGTACCTGGAGAACTGGGACTTATGAAGTGCAAATTCCCACTGAGCTCTGTGAAGGACCTCATCTGAACACCCTGCCAGATATCCCTGAGCTTAATATGCTGATTAGGTCCCATTAACCAAAACCCTGTTCATGTGAAATGTCTTAGCCAGCAGCCCTGCCACAGGAGGGGCTTCCTCTGTGATTCTCCAGCCCCATTCAGTATAAGTGAGAGTGGTCATCCATGTTAGCAACACGATCTGAGTGACCTCAGGAAGTATCCGAGGGATGGGAAACTGGTATAGCATATTGACAATTGTGTTCTGGCTAACCCAGACCAATTCTAGCCAAAAAGCTTAATCTGTCAACACCCCACCTAACCAGTCTTTCACCACCAAAATCAGGGTATTATAAGTGCAAATCCTCCATGGCCATCCCACTATCATAGGCTGTTTGTATACATTCACCCAGCACAGTCCGGGGCAGCCGCACAGCCCATATAAATGATCAGATTTTAGTAAGCTGTTAGCAGAACCAAGTCTAGGGAATAACTAATGGGAAGTTCTGAAATACATAGAGAAAGTGTGGCAGGACTATTATCTTAAACACGGCTACTGGAGGGAACTGGGGCCGACACTAGTCAGTGCCCCAAAGAGGAGCGACTCACTGCACCACAGGTAAGACTCAGGGCAGCTGCCTTCAGTATGCCTCCATTGCTGTCCGCTCTAATCCACACCGAATCGCTTCCTTGGTGTGATGAGTCTGGCATTGCAGAAAGGGCAGAGACCCAGGCTCCACACAGCTGTCCCACAGATCTGCTGCCAGCTGTTGTTAACATGGTCTTTCACTGGTCCATCCAGGTCCCCTATCCTGTGCGGCTCCCTTCACCAAAGCTCTGACAAACCTATGAAGCCCCACTTGTAGGCCCCCATTAGGTCTCCTCTTCAAGGGGAGGAGTCAGGGAAGTGTGGCTTCTCCATTCACCGGTCAATGGTTAAGGCTCAGCTCAGTGCAGGCACTGTGGATGTCACTACACCAGCTCCTCATGGCCCAGGTAACAGCCACTAACTCTCCCTTTGCTGTGGCCAGTATGCTCGGGCAAATGGGTTCATGCGTCTCCTTGCTCCGATGACAGGAGCTCGGGTGAGGATGGCCTCCATTCTGGGCAGTCAGCAGGGGCGGCTCCTTCGCCATGGCTCCACTATTGTTTCATTTTTCATCTGCTGGCTCAGCAAGAAGTACAGGGGAGGTGCAGGGTTGGGCCACAGGAGGTGGAAGGTGGGAGGAGGGGAGAGTGCACTAAGTGCACAAATGTGTTTGGCCGGCCGTCTATGGCCGGCCAAACACACATGCACACTTAGGTTTCTCCTGTGTATGCAGCCGGACTGGAGAAACTGCACAGACCCCCAGCTTCTGTCTGAGTGGCAGTGACATGAAAGCAACACCAGGATTTCTGGGGAGCCTGTGCACCACATGGAGGGAAAAGGAGTGCGGGGCAGCAGGAGACGGTAAGGTAAGGGTTTTAAATTTTTTTTTTACCCCCTCTGTCTCTCTCACACCCCCCCCCCCCCCTCCCTCCCCTTGAGATTTGCCGCGGCCACCTCTGCCGGTCAGGCAAGCTCCCAGTAATTTATTTAATTTAAATGGAGTGCTTTTGTGGGACTGTGCCATTGCTGCTCGTGCGCATCATGAGGGCTATGAAATTTTATCAGCCCAAGAACACGAACATGCAGATAAGTTGTTTGAGAAATCCACTTGGTATATTAATAAATTAGTCTTTGAAAGTTTAAACTTAGAGATTTAATCAACTATTCATTCAGGATGGTACAGGAAAGTCAAACCTAATTATGGTTTATGGGGTTTAGCCAAGTAGTTTTGAACATCTGTGATATTTACTGGATAGTGGAAATAAACAAACAATATCTGGGAGTGTGTAAGTTTGTCTCATCTTTACAAAGCTTCAATGTCTTTAATATAAAGGAGTAAAAGGGCTGTAGTTTCCCTGAGAGACACCACCCACATGTTGGATCTTAAGAGGGTCAAATGTAAACCACCCGGAAGCACCCAACAGGGCTGCCCCTTTCTCCTTTATTATTTGTTTCATATATTGGGCCCTTATTGGAATGTACTAGAAACAGTTTACTTTTTAAAGGGGTTGAACACATTGAGGGCATTGTTAAATTGAATCCTCAACCTTTTTGATATGAAGCAAATTCCTATGGCAAAATATCTGTGTATAAATTAAATTCAGATAAAACAGAAGCTCTACTCCGTAATGGTTTGTGATTAGATTTTATGTTAAACACTAATTCCTACTGAAGACCTGATAAAATAAAGTATTTAGGAGTTAGGTTTACTAATTACATCAACACTGTAGAATCCTCCCCAACCTAGGTACCTGCCAATGAATATGCCACGCACAGAGCTATGTATTACACATCTTTATTCTTCAGTGTGTAATTGCGAACTCAACATTCTAACCCTGCATTCACTTCAACAAAGTTTTAACACCTATGTCATCATGCCACGGATTCCTTCAGGATCCAAAAAGGTTCCATCATACATACTCACAAGATACAACATTTCCCCCTCTGTTAATTAAAAATTACATTTTTTTTTACAACCTATCCACATCATAATTGTCAATGAGTTTTCTTGGTGCTTTTAATGACTCGTCCGGATTGTCTCTTTGGAAACTGAGAATCAATAATCAGAGGGTTCATGATCTGCTTTGGTGATGTAGGAGAAATGATAGTGTGGGATTCTCCAAGGGTTCTCTCATCCTGTCTCTACATTGACATTAACATCCAACGAACGTTGAACCACTTGTTTGAAGTGCGAGGAATCCCGCATTGAAGTTTTTCTGGACATTTGGCTGTCACCATGTGCCCTTCACTGGTTACAACTTGAAATGGCTCAGCATCCAAAGATGCATTTGATTTATGTAGTTGTGGCTGACTGACAAGCACTTTTATCTCCTTGTTTGAAAACAATGTTCTTCGCATGTCGCTTTTTCTGAGCTTAGGCCTTCTTTTTATGCTATGTCTCAAGTCTATTGTATGTTTTTCTGTACCAGTTTTGGATCTGACATCGGTCCACAGAGGTATCTTGGTCATTATAGATCTCCCGAACATCAATTTTGCAGGACTTTCACCTGCGGTCGAGTGAAGAGTCGAAAGGTAAGCTCGGAGAGTAGAAATCAAAACAGTCTTAAGGATGAGTTTCTGTAATGCAGCATGCTCAACAGGTTTCCTTAACAAACTCATGAAACGTTCGACAAAAACATTAAGCCTGTGGCTAAAGAGGTATGCTCTTCTGATGCTTTACATTAAGCAAATTGAGGATGTCTCTGAATTCTCTGCTATTAAAAGGTGGGGCATTGTCAGTTTTTAAAATTGTAGGAATGCCCCATCTCGCAAAGATGGCATCCAATCTCTCAATGACTCTGTCCTGAGTGATGGACAAGAGATCTTCAACTAATGGGAAGCTAAAGTATTTGTCCACAATCATCATCAGGTGATGTCAATTGTCAAGTGGACCTAAAAAGTCAACAGCAATTCTTACCCCGTTATGCTTGGGCATGTTTAAAGGGTGTTGAGTAGTTTTAGCAGACAAGCAGGTGCACAGGTTTTTTTAATTATTTTTCACCTCATTCATCGAGATGAGGAAAACTGACTTGATCTCAGAGAGATCATTTAGTGGCCATAATTCCACGATGTCCATCATGAGCCACTTTAATCACTTGCTGTCATAGAATCTCTAGAATGACAATTCTTGAACCCCTCAGGATAATTTCTTCCTGTTTCACTAACAGTTCACCTTTGACATTCTTGTATTTTTGATACTAATTGTCACTGGCAGGAGATCAAGGATGTTTATTCCATGACTGATGTGTAATAATGTCTTTTTTTTTCAACATGTCACTATCTTGACTTATGGTTGTGACAATTTGTTCCAATTAAATTTACATAGGCTTCAGCAGTCTTAGATGGGATCCCTGGACATTGTATAGGCACTCTTGAGGAGTAATCAGCAGGGTTTTGATCTGTCTCTGGACGATGCACAATTGTGTAGTTGTACTCTTGCAATCGTAGACCCCAACATTTAATTCATGGAGGCATCTGGCTTTTGGATGCCAAAGATAGTCAGCAATGCTTAATGATTTGTCACAAGCGTGAAATGTTTTCCCTACAGGAATACGGGGAAATGTTCACAACCCCACACCACTACTGAATTTTCTTTTTCTGGTTGAGAATAAACACATTCCGTCTGGGACACACTTTTACTTTGGCCACAATATGTCCTTGAGCATTTAGCTGTCCGCTGTATTGTGCAAGGATATCTTCTAAACCGACTGGGCTAGCATCAACAACAACTTCAGTATGTAGCTGTGGATCAAAATGTGCCATTTCAGTAGCGTTTTCAATACCGTGTTTGGTGATATTAATGCTCTGCCCGCATTCATGTGACCAGTGAAATGAAACATTTCCTTTCGTCAACTCTCTCAGTGGAGCACTCACATTGGCAAAGTCTTGTATATATTGTGAACAGTAACTGACCATGCCAAGGAATTAACTCAACATAGAAACATCTTGTGGGGGACTGGCAGTTGATAACTCTTGTACCTTAGCTGGATCAGGTGTCATGCCCCCCATCAGAAAAGATGTCTCAGCATCTAGCGTTAACCCTGCATCAACTAGTAAACAACACACTTGTGCTAAAGCTTTGTCATGTTCCTTCTGTGTTGCTGTGAAATCTAATGTGCCATTGCTATAGTTGAAACACATACAACAGGTTGTATGATACGTCTGATGACATCTTGAAAAATCTCAGCAGCTGATGACATACCAAAACTTAGGGGCATATCTACAAGAAAATGGCGCATCAGAAATGATGGGCCACTTTTCTAGCACCCCCCTGCTGGCACCTAACAACACCATGGTTGCACGATATTTACAATATGGTGCACCATAGTGATCGTTAGCACAATAGTATCAAAATACTTTATTTGGTATTGATTTGTCTCTACTGGTGCTGTCGCTTGGCATTCTTAGCGCATGTTGAATGTTGCTTCTGGAATGATCGGTCAGCCATTTTGTCTTTGCTCCGTGATGCATTTACTTTTTCCTTCGCCTTACAGACTGTGCAGCCTTTGCATAAATCTCTGATGGCAGGACATTCACCTTTGTGTGAAAACGAGAATCCACATCTGAAACATAACTTTTTTTCTTTGGAGACATCACCTTGTGTCCTCAGCTTTGTGCTTCTGCTTACTTTTCATATTCATGACTGATTCACTTTGGGCACCTCTGGCCTCCATGTCAGCAGCTTGTCGATCAGCAAGCTCCTCAGCTCTGGCAGCCATGAGAACTCACTCCAGCCTAAGAGTTTCCCTCAGCATTCATCGTCTGAATCAATCTGACAGGCATCTGTCAATACCTCTGAGAGAGATTGCTCTTCTTATTAAAATAATTGAATCTTCTGTGTTTTATGAGAATATCCCGTCTCTCAAGGAATTCATATGTAGTTTCACCAACTCTTTTCATTTTTGACTGAAAACATACCTTTCAAAATCTACATTCGGCATGGATTGAACTGGAAGTTCAAGGCTTTTTTGATTTGACAGTACATAACTTAATCAGCTTGTAGCATTTTCTTTATGACTTCTTTTACAATATCACTAGCAAGATTTTTGAGGTGCTTGAAAATCTTTTTATTATCTGTTTCTTATAGTGTATCAATCAAATGTCCCTATCCAAGCAGTCCATCTATTGCCAATATTTTGCCCTTTGGCGGTATCAAAAGGTGGTGGTGGTTTGAAGAGAGCAGCAGGATCGTAACTGTCAACAAGATTGGCTGACACTGCTACTGCAGCTCTTACCAGCTCCATCTTGTGGTCTTGATGAATTGTTTCATGCATGCCATCTCTGACGCCCTGTAACATGCTGGCCTCTGGATCATCTTTGACAATCTTTGGAATGGTAGCATCTTTCTTGGTCCCCATTGGAGCCCTTCACTTTCTACAGACTTTGGGAGTTGTGCTGAGCCACCACCCAGCGGCTTTGGTGGTGTGCTGCTTCAGGTATGGGACAGCTTCATAAGCACAACTCCTGTGTTTCTTCTTGGGTCTCCTCGTCTGCTGCTGAGGTAGTAAAGCTCTTCCTATCAAGACTCAGGTAAATGTAACTACAATATGCTTCGTTATCCATCGTTCAGTCAGCTGGCGCTCTATTCTGTATCTGTTTGTGGCTGCCTTTACCAGTATCACTCCAAGCACTGTGTAGGTTTATATTGCGCAGTAACACATGAGTAGTTTGCTTGGACCACAGCAAACTCTTTGGGAGAGCACTGTCAATCTTTGTGTTACTTATCTCTTATCTCATTGACAGTTGTAGCAAGAAAACGTCCTGAACCACAACTCCAGAACAATGATGTTGTCTACAACGCAAGCGTAACCACGCTTGCCAGAACAACGACTGTCTTTTCATGCCTTAACCATGCATGTGCTGAACTACGCATATGCATGGTTAAGGCAGAGAAAAAGGTTGAGTGGATCGGGAGAGGGCGTGGTCAGGTAAGTGTGGTTGGGGCAGGGTTTGCTGTAGTTTTTATGGGTGGGGTGGATTAAGGGCTTGGTGCAGGGGTGGGGGGTCTGGGTAGTTTAGTTTTTAGGAGCAGGGGTGTGGGGATTGGGGTAGTTTGGTTTTTAGGACGGGGTGGGGGATCAGGATAGTTTGGTCAGGTAAGTGGAGTTGGAGCAGAGTTGGGGGTAGTTGTTAGGGGTGGGGGGTGGTTTAAGGGCTCGGGCAGGTGTGGGGGTCATGGTAGTTTTGTTTTTAGGGGTGGGGTGGGGGGATCAGGGTAGTCTGGTTTTTAGGGGTAGGGATGGGGGAGTGGGGTAGTTTGGTTAGGTAAGTGGGTTTGGGGCAGGGTTGGAGGTAGTTTTTAGGGGTAGGGGTGGATTAAGGACTTCTGGTGGGGATGGGGGGTTGCAGTAGCTTGTTTTTTAGGGGCGGGTGGGGGGATTGGAGTAGTTTGTTTTTAGGGGCGGGTGGGGGATCGGGGAAGTTTGGTTTTTAGGGGGTCAGGGAATTGGAGTAGTTTCGTTTTTAGGGTCGGTGCGGGGATCGGGGGTAGTTTGGTTTTTAGGGGTGGGGTTGGGGGGATCGGGGTAGTTTGATCAGGTAAGTGGGGTTGGGCCAGGGTTGGGGGATAGTTTTTAGGGGTGGGGCTGGATTAAAGGCTTGGGGTGGGGTAGTTTGGTTTTTAGGGGCAGGAGTGTGGGGATCAGGGTAGTTTGGTTTTTAGGGGCAGGGGTGGGGGATCAGGGTAGTTTGGTTTTTAGGGGTGGGGTGGGAGGATCGGATAGTTTGGTTTTTATGGGCAGGTAGTCTGGGTAGTTTGGTCAGGTAAGTGGGGTTGGGGCAGGGTTGGGGGTAGTTTTTAGTGGTGGGGTGGCATGCTAGAACCATGCATGCCATTCCCACACATGCCTTTTCTAGGCATGCTTTTCCAACAAAAAATCGTTGCAAAGGCATGCGTGGTAAAGGCATTTGTTGTAATAATGCGGTCGTTGTTCTGACCACGTTGTTCAGCCATGCGTGGTTCTTGCATTAGTTGTTCCATCATACATTCGGTGTAGCGTCCTCCCCAGCCAGGGTACCCTCCAAGGGATACCCCACACACAGTGGTATGTATTACACATCTTTATTCTTCAGTGATTTACTACAAACTCAACATTCTAACCCTGAATTCACTTTAACAGTTTTCTAAATACCTACGTCATATGCTCCTTAGTGCTTCAAGATCCAAACAGGTTCCATCATGCATACAAGACACGACAAGTACTACTGTTAACTAACTGTTAGACTTAAAAGACAAATGTAATTTTCTAATTAATACTTAGTCATCCTTATATTTGTTGTGATGGGAAACCTTACGTTAATTAAGATGATGGTTGTACCTAATAATTTATATTTACTCCTAGTGTTCCCCTTTTAAATCCAAGCTAATGTTTTTAAAAGTTTACACTATTTTAGCAGCTTTCAAATGTACAAATGGAACAAAAAATGCCCCAGAGCACATTGGGTAAAAATGTTTACTTCTCATTTAGCTGTCAGAAAAGCTTTCTTCTTACTGAATTATTTCTCTAATAATTATGTTCCAAGACGGACAAACCTAAAAAATGCATATTGAATCATTTTTCTTCTAATGACATTTTTAGTATGGATAATTGGGCCAAACTAATGACATTTCCATTAATTAAATACAATTATGATTTACTACAAAAATGTTTCCTCTTGAAAGGGTTTTCCTGTTATGATTTGGCGTAATAAACATCTAAAAAAATAATAGATCAATTTTCTAGAAAGACTGATATAAAAAAGGCCTTTCTGGGGTCTCACAACTATTATGGGACTATAGTATGTTTTCCTTCAGAAACTAACAAATTTCAGTCTATTTTATGATGCTTTTCCACATGTGGAATGGAATGCCCTAGCAATTCATCTAGAAAATATCTGTTTGAAGGAGACCAACATTATGGGGTTTGAATTGGCTCTCTCATGCCAAGGGCCATCTGCTGGAAAGGGTAGAAGGGCAAATTGACATAAAAACAGCTATGGTGTGACAGGTGGCTATTGCACTGGCCATACTCTCTGAGGCATATTTATAAGCTGGTGAGTCACTATTTTTTGACACTTCGAAAGCGCAGAGTTCAGACCCATATCAATGAGGCCACGTAAAAACACTTTGTGTGGCTTTTCATGCCCTCGTGCGTATGGTGTAAGGCAAGTCGCTCCATTGCCTTTGGGTGTTAAACCGGTACTAATGAGGTGCAACCAATGCCCAGACAGTGCTGACCAGTACAAAAATGACAAAATAATGAAGTAGTGCTGTCTCAAAATGTGCGCATTATGCTGCATAATTTGCCTTTTGTTGTTGCATAGTTTACTCAAACCTGCGCGTAATTCGGCCCTCCCCTACCACATAATTCCAGTGAGCCTGGTTACATATAACCTGGCAGACATTCACACAACTAGTAATGGAGCCTCAATTAATTGTTTAATCCCAAATTAATTTGTAGTATGTTTTTCGAATATGAGAACATTCTCTATCTTTACTTAAAACAAAGAAATATTTACAACATTGGGTCTGTTCTATGGCTGCATTAAAATTGTTTTTTTCAAGTTGAAAGCAATCAGTTTTAATGTGTGAATAATGATATAGTAAATCTGTCCTGAGTAAAATCGTCCTTTCCTAAAGTATGAGGCCCACTTTGGCACATCACTCAAGGATGCCCTTTAGGAAGCTGCATATTCTTTGTTGAATACTTCCGGAAAGATAATTTGCAGTTCCTTCGGTTCATTTCTTGACTACTGATATCATTAATTATTACTAACTGCTGTAATGTCTGAATGATTTGTTGCTTGCTTTTGCAATCGTCGATTATTTAGCAATTAATTTAACTAGATGAGCGTGATGAGGTGTATCTTGATGTTTTTAATATTTCAATAAATCGTGTAAATGATAAGCTTCCAATGTCTTATGACACGTTATTGACTGTTTCCTGTTGATGAAACTGGATATTGTTTTTTTAATATAATTGAGGCTGGCTCATAGCAGAAGGCGAAGGAATGTTGTATTTTTGTAAATCAGATATTTCCTTTCAAATGTATCCTAAAGGAATTATAACCATAAATGGGTTCACCCTGACAAGGAGTGTGGGTATTACCTGGGGTGGGTACCAATCCCTCTCAACTAATAACCCTATTTCTTACAGCATGATTGTGAGCTACCTGTTGATAAGGAGCAACACCCTCTGCCTCTTTGGTTGTGGCCAGGTGTGTGAGAGAAGTTGGGGCCATATGTACGAACACATTTTCCCATTGACACAGAATGGGAAAAACCCTTTGCTACATCTGGCCCTTGGTCCTTTCAGCACAGGGTACAGCTGGAACGTGCCTTTTGAGTCACCCCTCTTGTGTGATAGTGCAGGTGGGGAAGAAGAATAGAAGTAATCTGTGATGCATGCTTTTGCTACCAATTGAACAGACCTTCTATAGGCTCAAGGAGATTTTCAGTCCACTGACACTCAATTCCTTCCAGATGGCATCATGTCATTGGGCTGAGCAGGGCAAACCTATAACATACAATACAGACAGGTACACCATGGCCCAGATTCTCAAAGCTGTCTGGCAACATAGCGCAGCACCCAAAGATGATGCGCTGCATTGCATGACGGGGAGACAGCAGAATAGTGCCAGATTCTCCAAGATATGTAACTCTTCCCCCCTCTCTTGTGCGCGGGTGCTTATTTGTGCTGACGAGCACCACACACACACCTTAGCACCATAATGCAAGGATTTGTGTGTGAGTCTAGCATAGGTTTTGTACAGGAATGATGCCCTTTCTGTATAAAATGCTATGCTTACACAATGTTAAAAGCTGTTCCTACTTTAAATGTGTGCTGTACAGTGCAGCACACATGCAAAGTCAGAAGAGCACAGAATATTGAAAACATTTCTCAATTTAACACCTGCTTTCAAAAGGCACTAATTTTGGCGCCAAACTCTACTAAGGTTTGTAGACAGAGTTTAGTGTAAAAAAGCAAGGGTGTTAGCGTGGGAACTCCCATGTACCACCAATGGAGACCCATTGGTGCAAAGTAATGCAAAGCAGTGTTTCACACTGATTGGTGTTACTTTTCCAGACAAACCTACACAATTACCAATTTGCATTGGTTTGTAAATCCCAAAAAATGTTTAGCATCGGTTTAGCATTAAAAAAGTAATGCTAACCGGGCACTTAACCTTTGTGAATCCTGCCCCAAGTGCCCATGCCTTGACGTTAGTTTTTGCGTTGCTTTGAGATTCACTCTACATCTCACTGTTGAAGCCAAGAAAGACAATACTGCCTGGCTTTGTAGACTAATGCTGCTTTTTTTAACTTTAGACATTGCATTTAATCTGCAGCACTATTATAGCATTCACCACACTGACCAGGAAATTATGACTTTAGGCCTGTATGTGTAGCCAGCCGCATCTGAAACCTGAAAACAAACTTTTCAAGCTAACCCTTTCTGACACGAAGGGAGCCAACCTTTAAAAATTTAAGGCCATATTTATACTTTTTTTGCGCAGCATTTCCGTTGTTTTTTTATGCAAAATTGGCGCAAACTTACAAAATACAAAGTTTGCACTGATTTTGCGTCAAAAAACGACGCAAATGCAGCACTAAAAAAGTATAAATATGGGCCTAAATTACCCATAAGTAGGCATTTCAGTCCACAAGGTATGTTTTCTAGTATTGAAAAGTGACCCATGTATACATTTAAGGGTGGCATGTTCCTGCATTGCCTATTCAACCAAAGCTGTTGTCACTACATAGTTGCTGCTACATTTTCTATGGGAAAATTCTAAGTCCAATTAAAATGCTATTTTCGTTACTTTAGCTTAGAAAAAGCTACAGAGGTCATCCAAGCACCGTTTTAATTTTTTTATCAATATTCAGTTCATTGGTGAAGTTGGAGTTTTGATAAATACATATGAAAATCTACTTTTGTAATGCTATAGTTTCCTGCCAGTGCTTCATCCCAATTAGGTGTGAAAACTGCTCCCAGATAAATATTTAAAGGCTTTGGACTTTAGGCAGGATTACTTGGATGTGAGGAATTTCAGAAAGACCATTTGGAAGGGTCCACGAACTTCATTAAATTGAAAGGGGCCAGGGAGAAGCTTGTCCTTTCATAGAGGTTTATGACCCTTATCACTTTACAAGGTAACACTGCACTACTTTCATAGCATCTCATGCAATACAACTGCAGGTTGAAACATAAAACTCATCATATTAACATAGTTTTCCTTCATTGATAATAACTCTATTGAACAGATGTTGTTTTCCATCACACATACCATTTACTACTATTATCCTTCATTATCTGCATCTCCCACATCCGAACTTTTCATGTTGCCCCTTAACTCTTCAGATCTCAAGAGGCAACTGACGTCTTCTTATGCTTCTTCTGTGACCTGTTAGCCCCTGGTCCTACTATTTAGTTATTTTGGCTCACGAAGCCAGGTCATCCTCTGCATACTTATCTGCTCTGATCACTCTCATATGTATTTCCTCAGCTGGGGCACATTCCAGAACATCTCCTTCCCAAGCTTCCTCCATGGGGTCCTTGGGGAGGAGTCAGCGAATAGCACATTATATATTGCTGTAGGTATAGTATGGAATAAGCAGTGTTGAATTACCACTTCAGTATTTATGCATGTTACTGATCATAAACTTGCCACTTTGAGGTCCATGGTGGAGAACCCAGCAGGCAAATTCTCTTCAGGGAGTTAAATACATAGGGCGCAATAAATTAATTTATTTATATTTGTCATTACTGGACGCCTCCTGTACATACTGACCATTGAGGTTAAGTGATAAGTGAGACTAGGGGAAGAGGGTGCCAGGGTATACTCCAGCCATCCAGACTGGTGTGGCTATGTAGGAGGGGACTGTTATTTACCATGGCCACCCCCTGGGTGGATGACATTTTTCTGCTCAGGGGAAGAAAGGTTCTGCTGTCTTCATTTTCTCTCAGAATGGTGCAGTATGGGATCGTTTGCATGAATGCAAACAGGATGTGCTGAAAAAAGGGGAATGTTGTCTCTCCTAACCAACTGGCTAGTGTACTGTACAAAAGTGGCACCTTACCCCCATCTCCTCAACACACATCTGGACCTGTGAATGAAAAGAAGAATAAGAAGCCTGCTGTCTGTAACTTGTGTGTAAACTGCTAGAGGCCTTTCCCCAAAGTGACCAGTTGACCAGTGGCAAGTGGAGCATGACTGAACTGTGCTGGTCGCCTTTAATGGAGTGAATTTGGGTTTCCAAGTGCTGTCCTTGAGGTTCTGTGAGCCTTAGGAGTGACCAAGATGAGATGCCCCAACCAGAAGCAAAAGCTGTGCCTTAGAATTTTGGAATTCTCCATGGGATTGGGACTAAGCTCCATGGCAATTTGGCCGAATCATGTCCACGACAGGAAAGAAAATCAGGTTGGTCCTGCTTGGAGTTTGAAGACGTCAGCAGATCCTAAAAGCTCAGGTGTTCGTCTTCAGTGTACCATGCCCAGCTACAACTTCCTAACTTGTCCTGCTGGAGTTTTTGAGCACCAAAAAAGAGACAATGTTCCAACATAGAAACCTTCACCAATCAAAGGCACTTCAGGTATCCTGCCGACAAGAGGAATTCAGCAGGCATGAAATTTGAATTCTCCTGCCTGGAGCTTTTCTTTCCAAATCAACAGCTTTAGTGAGATGTTATCCTATCGGTACCCAACTTCAAGACGACTTAGTCGGATACACAGACCTGCCAACTCACACAGTGCCACCGTGTGACACACTAAATCGGCTCCCATCACACTGTCACCCGATGAGGAGCTGAAATCACACAGTGGCAGAGAAAACAAGGTGACAACCACTGTAAGCAGTGGTTCTCAGCTTGTTTTCGGAGGCTTGGAACTGCCGATTTCCATTATTGGGTGTGAAAACACCCCAGGACATGGGCAGCAGCCTCAGCAAGCTTTTATTTTTTGGGGAGGAGGGAGATTGGGGGTGGGACCAACATGCCACTTAGGTACTTCTTGGCATAAGGCCCTGCCCCTCCAAGGTGCCTCCCACTCCCCACACTGTGAGACTTTTATTCAAGCTGGCAGGTCTGGATGCAGCCTTCAACCGTGCACCTCTGGAGGAATTCCACTTCCATAAAAAGACAGAAGGTAAAATCTTTGACCGAGTTAACCCACTAGGCTTAGCCCACTTCTGGTGCATCACAGTGAGACTCTGCTGTTTCTTTGTGCTTTTTAACTTAAAAATGTGAAACATTCTCTTATCCAGGTCTGCCAATTGGATTTTAATAATGTTTGTGTCATTTTTATTATTAACATTTTAACGATTTTTAGAAATTGGCTGTGTGATTTTTATTGTTTTTTGTTTTTACTTTATATCTGTTTTGGTACTACTAAATATATTAAATATGTTCTCTAAGTTTAGTCTGACTGCTCTGTTTCATAGCTACCAGGGGGTTGAGTCCAGATTTACTTGGTGAACTTTGTGTTTGACTAGACAAGTTTGAGGTTTTGTGGAGGACCCACATCCTCTCTAACTAATAATCCACTTTCTTACACACAGTTATTTGTTTCACAAGGTGCCATAGTCTTACACAATACTGTTATTAGCATGTGATTTAGAAATTGTTGGTTCTATATAGAAACGAGACGTTTTGTCTGTGCCTTCATCAGATAAATCACTCCTTTACAATCTGAAATCAAATTTACTGAACAACAGGGGAGATACTGAGCTCCCTGGTCACGATCTTATTATATATAGAAAGTCTGTGGTGTTACAACTAAGCATGTAATATTTTTATGTTATTGGCACATGCTCGCTCACCCCTTCATGGCAGCCATAGGGTTACCTTTTACCATTGTACCTACTCTACTGCTCAGTGTCTCAACTCACTACTTAGCTGAGAAACCCTGAACTAAATATGACTGATAACCCCTAAAAAACACCACCCCGGTTGAATTCAAGATGTTTTGTTCCATTCTTTCGCCTTTTTGCACTGGTGAATCTATTCAGCGACACAGATACTCAATAAAGTTCACTTCTGCTATTTTTCACTCACAAATTTACCTTAAGCCTTTACATTGAAACAGCCCCAAAATCATTTTCATTGTTTTGCTAATTTTACTAAATATACTGAGTCACACTTTATAGTGGTTGTGCTAAGCTGGGGAAACGAGGAAACTCTGAATTTATGGAGGTCTAATGCTGCACAATTTCTCTCGTCCCAGAAAGTCCAAAGGGAGAACTGCAATAACATCTAACAATTGATTTTCAATGACACAGCACAACTGAGTACTTTTCAAGTACATGGGATGAGCCCCAGGGAGGATAATGGAGGCCGCGTGACGCAGCAAGCAAGGCCCAACAACGCAGTTCTATGTTGATGATGTGGGAGCTGCCACGAGCTCACTGCAGAAAGGAGGGGACGTGCGTCGTGTCTGCAAAGCACAGATGTTGATATTACACATTTTTACCACATTTACTACTGAGCTTGCCCTATTCACTATCTATCCTCAAAATAACCTGCTTTTTTGTTCATGATTGGATGCATTCTCTTCTACTTTTCAGCTGAGGGCTGCGTTTATTCGCTTTGACCTCCCGTTTTATCATTTTCATTCTGTCTTTATCTGCAGTGTTTGCTTTGCACCTTATTTCACATTCCTGGCCGTGAAAGCCCTGATATTGCAAGGCAGCACACAGCCTGTGCCAGCTGGACCTCGTCCGGGAGTAAAGGTGACGGGTCATCTGCGTCCACGTCTGTCGCGCTGCAAGAATCTGCTGAACGTCTTGAAATAATCTCCAAAAATGATTACCTTAATCGGAAGGTGTAATAGGAATGCAACGAATCAAAATGATAATCGCTTTTCACACAAAGGAGCAGGGTGGCTTAGTCATTCGACTGACTCAGGTTTCTGTTCGGAATTAGAGACGCCTTTAATTTAATGACTCTTTCATACACATCCGTTTCGGGCTCTCACTCCGACTCCCACTGCTGGCTTCAAGGTGCTGTGACAAGTGCCACAGCACCGGGTGCCAGACTCATGGGGCGCCATGTGGGCTCATTTTACATCTGTAAATGAATGTTGTAAATAAAAGTCATGATGTACAGGGAGTGCAGAATTATTAGGCAAGTTGTATTTTTGAGGATTAATTTTATTATTGAACAACAACCATGTTCTCAATGAACCCAAAAAACTCATTAATATCAAAGCTGAATATTTTTGGAAGTAGTTTTTAGTTTGTTTTTAGTTTTAGCTATGTTAGGGGGATATCTGTGTGTGCAGGTGACTATCACTGTGCATAATTATTAGGCAACTTAACAAAAAAAAATATATACCCATTTCAATTATTTATTATTACCAGTGAAACCAATATAACATCTCAACATTCACAAATATACATTTCTGACATTCAAAAACAAAACAAAAACAAATCAGTGACCAATATAGCCACCTTTCTTTGCAAGGACACTCAAAAGCCTGCCATCCATGGATTCTGTCAGTGTTTTGATCTGTTCACCATGAACATTGCGTGCAGCAGCAACCACAGCCTCCCAGACACTGTTCAGAGAGGTGTACTGTTTTCCCTCCTTGTAAATCTCACATTTGATGATGGACCACAGGTTCTCAATGGGGTTCAGATCAGGTGAACAAGGAGGCCATGTCATTAGATTTCCTTCTTTTATACCCTTTCTTGCCAGCCAAGCTGTGGAGTACTTGGACGCGTGTGATGGAGCATTGTCCTGCATGAAAATCATGTTTTTCTTGAAGGATGCAGACTTCTTCCTGTACCACTGCTTGAAGAAGGTGTCTTCCAGGAACTGGCAGTAGGACTGGGAGTTGAGCTTGACTCCATCCTCAACCCGAAAAGGCCCCACAAGCTCATCTTTGATGATACCAGCCCAAACCAGTACTCTACCTCCACCTTGCTGGCGTCTGAGTCGGACTGGAGCTCTCTGCCCTTTACCAATCCAGCCACGGGCCCATCCATCTGGCCCATCAAGACTCACTCTCATTTCATCAGTCCATAAAACCTTAGAAAAATCAGTCTTGAGATATTTCTTGGCCCAGTCTTGACGTTTCTGCTTGTGTGTCTTGTTCAGTGGTGGTCGTCTTTCAGCCTTTCTTACCTTGGCCATGTCTCTGAGTATTGCACACCTTGTGCTTTTGGGCACTCCAGTGATGTTGCAGCTCTGAAATATGGCCAAACTGGTGGCAAGTGGCATCGTGGCAGCTGCACGCTTGACTTTTCTCAGTTCATGGGCAGTTATTTTGCGCCTTGGTTTTTCCACACGCTTCTTGCGACCCTGTTGACTATTTTGAATGAAACGCTTGATTGTTCGATGATCACGCTTCAGAAGCTTTGCAATTTTAAGAGTGCTGCATCCCTCTGCAAGATATCTCACTATTTTTGACTTTTCTGAGCCTGTCAAGTCCTTCTTTTGACCCATTTTGCCAAAGGAAAGGAAGTTGCCTAATAATTATGCACACCTGATATAGGGTGTTGATGTCATTAGACCACACCCCTTCTCATTACAGAGATGCACATCACCTAATATGCTTAATTGGTAGTAGGCTTTCGAGCCTATACAGCTTGGAGTAAGACAACATGCATAAAGAGGATGATGTGGTCAAAATACTCATTTGCCTAATAATTCTGCACTCCCTGTATTTATTCGTTTCAGCCCTGAAGCGGCATGGCTCGCTGCAAAACATGTTGGCTGAAGTCTGTTTCTCCAGGTTTCTGTGTATTTGATTTTAAAAGTATATCTTATGGGACTGTGGTGTTATATATGAGTACGTAACCATTCGAATATCCACATAAATGAGGTTGTGAATAAAACTGACTTTCAATACAGTATTGCATGTTTGAGTGTTGATGCTATTTAGCACCTGACAAACATGAATTTATATGTTTAACTTATAGGCCAGATAGAGCAACTGGCCTTGTATGTGGCAGCTTGCACAGGGCCACTCCATCCATCGCCTTAACCTGTTGCACTGTCAATATATGTTATTATTTCAAACTTGCTTTACACACAGTAGAAGAGAGACTGCTACAAAATGAGCAAAAAGAATGTTTAAGATAAAATAGTGCTTCAAAAATATAGATTTTAGTAATTCCCATACAGTGCGTAATGCATTTTTTTTACATTACTGTTCCTTCAGCACCTCCAGGGGTAGTAAGTGCTATATAAATACAATTACAATTAAAAGCACAGACTCCACAGCTCAGTTGTTAACTCTTTGCACTACCACTCAAAAAGAATAAATCTTTGTCATCACAAAGCTTCCAGTGATTCGATCAATTAAAGCCAGTCAGCATGACTCAAAGCATCCTTTACGTTTCCAGATTACCCTTTACATTTGCAGATTTACTCGTTGTGCCCCTTTGCATTTCTTTGAAGCAAGCAGGCACTCTCGCCGGAAGGCTTGCTTATAGCTGTCTGCTAGGCTTTGGTTTCACAGCACAGGAGCCTGAATGAAAGACACTTCAGGTGAAGCATTTAAACTATTGGAATTAACCATCCCGGGAAGTTGCCGTTTTACAAAAAGCAGGGGAATGTTTTTTCAGAAAGCAAAAATTGTATGGGCACATCGTGCCCCTCTGATCCCATGCACTTTGATCTCTGCTTCAATGTCTTTACTGAGCTGGCTTACTTATTTTGCCATAAACAGCATCCAATGTAAAATATCTCATGGATGCAAAGGCACCTGAGATATTTCTGTGCCTAGCAAATTTCAGGAGATAATAATAATGGCAAGAGAAATCTTGTGGTTAATGCGCTTGATGGAGAGATCAGTGTTTTGTCTAGTCACAATTTAAACTCATCACCATAGAGCAGAACAGGGTTAATGTGTCTGCTACAAAGCACAACGTGTAAAATGCAGATCACAGGTTTAAAAGTTATGTAGGCAGTTGACTGGGTTACTGCTTTTGCCACAGAGACACCTTGGGCCTGATTCTGACCCTGGTGGCCGGTGACCGCCAGGGTCACCGGCCACGGGAGCACCGCCGACAGGCTGGCGGTGCTCCGAAGGGCATTCTGAACCGCCGCGGTCAGAAAGGGTAAACCGGCGGTCACCCGCCGGTTTACCGCTGCCCTTCTGAATCCTCCATGGCGGCGGAGCGCGCTCCGCCGCCATGGGGATTCAGACACCCCCACCGCCATCCTGTTCATGGCGGGAAACCCGCCATGAACAGGATGGCGGTAGGGGGTGCCGCGGGGCCCCTGGGGGCCCCTGCAGTGCCCATGCCATTGGCATGCCCAATGGCATGGGCACTGCAGGGGCCCCCGTAAGAGGGCCCCACAAAGTATTTCAGTGTCTGCTATGCAGACACTGAAATACGCGACGGGTGCCACTGCACCCGTCGCACCTTCCCACTTCCTCGTGGGAAGGTTGATTTGCCCTGGGCTGGCGGGCGGCCTTTTGGCGGCCGCCCGCCAGCCCAGGCCCAGGGCAAATCTCAGAATCACCGCAGCGGTCTTTCGACTGCGGTGCGGTGTTCTGACGGGGTTACTTTGGCGGGCGGCCCCATAGTTACTTGCAGCTCATAAATCGCAATCTGCTTAAACCCTGGGGCATCAGTTCTTCACTCCTACCCTGAAAACGAAACTGATCATCAATACTGGAACCTTCACCAGGATGTTATTTTAGAACAGCAACTTCAGTAGTATCAAATCTTTCTTCACCCCCTCCCCCACCCTCCAGATCCATATGGTGAACTTGCGCTTGCCTCTGTGAATCAGTGGTAGTTGTCAGCACTTCTCCATTCACCGCCTTCATTTTTCTTGTGTGAGTGGTGTGCATCCACTGTGTTACTTCACACACTTTACAGCAGTGTTAGTCACAGACATGATTTGGAATGGGACTCTCCATACCCAAATCGCTCAAAAAAGGCTGGGGGCAGGAGGGGGAAGAGGCCTGGCAGCGAAAGGGTTAAGAGAAGGACCTTTCTTACCAAATCTTCATTTCAACCAGTGAATTCAATTTTTCTAGAGAGCTGCACAACTTTAAAGACCTCATGCCCCACCTTAGTGTCAATTGTTTAACATGCATGCATTACTGATTAAAGGCACCACGTTCAAACGACAAACACCATCTAGTGCAGATGAATAGCATACTTCAGTTCATTAGCATTTTGTTGTACATTTTCATTCACTTGTTTTTATCAGGGGTATCCCGTCTCCAATCGGCCACTACATTTCACTGGTTCATATATACATTAAACGTTGACACCTCTACCAGCAAAACAGAGATGGGTAGATATATTTGACATTTCTTTAAAATTAATTTTTCTATCAGTGGCTACCTACCACCATAGCGTAAGCAATTAAAGGTTCTGCGTTTGGTATGCTGTGAATTTGTGCATGCAAAGGTTCATTATGCATGTGACAGGACCTGCCATTATACATGTGATATGCGTTAGTGTAAATAAATTGTGCTAGTGGTGTCTGACTATTCTTTTCTGTGCGCCCTTATATGATCTGCATAATACAGATGCTTAGTACGCTATATTACAATGTGTTACAGTAAGGAAGTGGGTTATTCATTTAGGAAGGCATAGTCTTACCAAAGTAATACACACAGTTCTCAGTGACATCCAAAATCGGTTAGTGTGACACATGCAACAGGCACCTACCCAAAGAAATGCATGCTAAGTTGAAGCAGTACCAACATTTCAAATTCAAGAAAACAACATTATAAAACGTCACACCAATTTAGAAAAATCAGAGAATTATAAGAAGCAAAAATAAACTACAATGGTCGCAATATGCCCAAAGAAACCACAAAAATCGAAAGGTAATTTGCCAGCCAAGTTTAATTACCCCAATAAGCCCATTAAAGGCCATTCCTGCACCAGATTCCAAAACATAGAATCCCGAAGGTCAGGAACTGAGCAAGTAATCTTTCACACTCATGTACTTCAGGACTTGCAATCATCCTAGCCCTCTTCCGGGGAACTCCATTCTCAGTTTCAGGGGGAACTCACGCTCCTTTGCCCTTGCTTCCTGCTACAACCAAAAGTCACAAAAGCTTATTGACCCAGAGGACATTACTCCTGGGATCTCACTTATAGTTTGCATGTCCTAAGGAAAATCTTCCAGCACCAGGTCTTTCTCTAGCCATGGTTCCTCATCACTTAGTGGTCAGCTGGACATTATTGGAATCAGTTGTTATTCTGTTTTTTGTTTACCTACAGTAGACAAACAGGAGGCCTGCTACTTGACCCTTGAAGAGCAGTCCCTAACCCAGGGTGCCAGCAGAAGTCAGGAGTTCTTGGGCCTTCTTTCTTAGGGCTTTTAGGCAGAATCCTTTTATTGAAACATGTTTTCTCCCAGGTCAAGGAGTATTCTGAAAAGGTAATGGTGAACTGCTGATGGTATCCTATGCACTAGCCAGTGACTGGAAAACTTTCTCCACCCAATCCTATTTTCTTGCCAGTTCACCACCTCTTCTTGCACCACTTACTCTCTTAAGTTCTAAAATAAGATGACTCCCTCCAGTCTCTACTTGGAAAAGATCTGGCCCTTCCCTTGCCACTCCCCTACTTTAATGAGGTGTCCTCCCTTCTGTCAAGATCAGAACTGGTTTACACTCCTGATGACTTTAGAACCAGAAAGTTTGGAAGGGACCTCAGACTGAATGGTAGCGCTTCCTGCTTCCTTCTTTGGCATCACCATGTCAAAAGAAAAAGCATTAAGGCTGCCCTTCGTTCAGACAAATTTTCCTCTGTGCCTTCCAGATGACTAATCCTTATTAAGTGATCAGTTGTTGACACTAGTCCTGCCTTCCTTTCCCCTGAGGTCAAGCCATTGTCCTGTGGGAGCATAGGTGCCTACACCCAGCCAGGAATGTGTATTAAGCCTTTGCTGGCAGGCATATTGGTTCCAAATCAGTTTTCTCTCGGGTGACACGCATTGCTCTTTCTTAAACATACTTTCCCACTAAAGTCATCAAAGAGGACTTTCACTATTGAAATTGTTTGTGAAACTAAGTGAAAATAGCTTTGAATCATTCCTCTAATGCTTCCAAGGTGGCTATATAAAATAACGCCTTTATTTATTTTTAGGTCTGTTGATGGAAAATGTAGCCTTACCTGCCCATTTAAAGCATCTTTGGGTGTTGATTTATTATAAGGGCACACTATTCCTATTACGTAGCATGCCACCTTGTTATACAGAAAGCAATGATTCAGGAGAGGTTAGTAGCTGAACTTGTGTACCACAACAATGGGGAATAATTCTTGGGTGCTCAGGTTCCTTAATCAGAGGAGGACCTGCGGCTCGTCTTAAGAAGCACTTGAAGTGGGGAGTTTTGTAAATTCCCTTGAAACCTGGAATCCTGTGCACATTGAATATTTTTACGAGTCCTCCTACTGCATTTCATTTATATTTGTGAATAGCTCATTTGGTGAGACAGCACTTGATAGTTGCTCCAGGATCAGAGGATCAGCATTATTGAGTGGTGATCATTTTGGATCTCAATAGTACTACGGTGCTAAAGCCTGATGCTTTGGGCATGTGTTATGCTAATGGTCCTTAGTGGATGCAAAGAGGCTGGTCTGTAATGAGCATTTCTGGTTAAAGGCTGTCCTAAAAAGTGACATGTTTAGCTCTTTCTTTTTCTTTAGTTCTTTCGTGTTGTTCCATATGGATTCTATTTTGGCTCTTAGTGGCCTAACATGTTTTGTCTGATACGCCATCAATTGGTGGATAGGGACAGATGCGCTACATTAATGTGCACTGTATAGAACACATTTCAGAGGGGGTTCGGCCAATGTGTCCCAAAAAGCCCTTATGTAGATGCAGTGCATTTTTACAAATTATCGCTAGATATTGGAAGTCAATAAATACACGACTATCCTTATGAAAAAAAAAGTCCCTGGCTGAGTCTTGCTTCTTAACAATGTAATATAAACCACTCTAGGGCACTGGGACTGGTGCAAGTGCACAGGTAATGGCTGACAGTCGAGCAATTAGTCCATTGCAATATGACTAGAATATTGTTAGGCAGGGCTCAGGGGGTCATGCGCTAAGCATGTGTTTGTCAAACTCACTGTTAGAGAAACTTTGGATTTCTTGTTCGTACAATTGTTATTGTCCAGTAGCAGATCACCGTAATTGTAGATCACTTACTTATTCTGTGCAAAAACTTCCATGCACTCATTTATTTGTTCTCACCTTTGCACCCATCTGTCCACTTGCAGTACTGTGGCTACAACCTGGTACTCACAATTATCTACCCATGTATTCATCAAATTATGCGTCCATCACCAGATATCCATCCAGCCCTTCAGAGACATCTACCCACAACTATGCATCTATAAATCCCTCTTTGATAAATAAAACCCACCCTCGCTCACGCACACACATATCCATCCGCCCACAACCACTCATCCGTTCATCAACGCACACTTGAATCTTTTGAGCCACAGAGGCAATCCATCTACACTCCCATCAGTGTATGTACCTGTTATCCTCCTTGGTTACAAACACACAGCGATCCATCTGCCCATTCATGCACATAGCCAACTTCCACCTGTGTCTACATGTGCCCATATCTGTGTTGTCTGGCCGCACGTACTTCAGTATGTGTGCTGTCTGTGTGTGTATATTTGCATCAACGAGTGTGTTTCCTGGTTGTGTATCCAAGTATGTCACTGGATTATCTAGGCCATTACAACAAATGACATACACCTAAAACAAGACAGACCTGTTGGATGTGCAATGTTTGCTTAAAATTGTATTCCTGCTCGGCCTCTGTCCTGGTGCATAGAGAAGACTCTACTTGTTTAGGCAAAGAAAAAACACAGAACTACCAAAAAGAAATTGCTGTGTTTTTGTAACGTATTTCCTAATCATTTTTTTGCAATATTCATACTTGGTATGGAAGACGTTTACAGTTTTAATGTTTTCCTTTGCAAAACATGCACATGGTGACGGCTCTGTAAATGTGTCTGTATTTTTACTGTGAAGCATTTAAATAAAGGTTAGTTTGTATCTTTTGCTGCATCTGAATTTTACACTCCTAATAAGTTCAGTTGTGTGATGCGTAATTTCTAATAAATGCGTATATTAGTTTAATATATTTTATTGCCAAAGTTTATCAATACAACCATTTTATGCCTGTGATATCCCACGAAAGCTTTATGGTAAGAAAAAGAAACTAAAGCAAAGTCCTAACCTCAATGCTTATGCACATTAAGCATTATGAAGATAGCAAGTAAGAGCTGGACTCACAAATTCACCCCTTGGTAGTAGTATCTATTTTAAGTTAATCGGCTACACACCAAATCTATGGAGTTTACAGTGCACCCCTCTCTGTGCCTCTGTGTGTGCGTGTGTGTCACTTGGACTGATTCTTATTATGTACAGCAGGATGTGTTGTTGTTAATTTGATATTTATTATACAAATATTTATATTACTTTGTTTTAAAGTTTTCTAAACTTTTAAAGTTTTCCCTACATGTTCCCACGTAGAGTTCTCCAGCTCGGTAGTGCAGACATCTGGCTAACTGTAATAAGATATTTTTTCAGATATACATACATTTCATTTAATGATCAAATAACTATACTTAAATAAAATAAATATTCAAATATTATGAATAATGTATTTTCCTTTCTTTAATTTTAAATTATTTTAACTTTCATTCTCATACAAATATTTAAATTATCTTAGAATATTTCTAAACACGGCTCTTAGTATGCTTTATTGAATATTATATTGATATCAAATTTATACTTCAGAAAGTATTTTTTTATTTATTCAGACTTATAGATAAGATGCATTTTAATGGAATTTCTAAAAACATTTTAATAATTAGTATTTAAGTTTGAAGTGTTTTAGCACGTTTATTAATTTTTTTCACATTTTAATTGAATATATAAAATTATTGAACTTTACTATTCAACATAATTTTTTTATTGCGGAGCATCAAATATGGTCATGAATTCAATACTACTAATAAAGTTGTATATGATTTTTTTAGTGACTCCACTCCCTGTTTCAGGGATTGGGAATATCTAAGTCTACACTTTTTAGTAACTTTACCCTTAGATATTGTGATTAGCCCAAAGCAGTAAAATTACTCAAAAGTGTACATTTTTACTAATCAATCTACACATGTAGATTACCTTTATGAATACCCCCTTGTTTTTAAGACAAAACCATACCAGGAAATCATATTTGAGGCACTGAATGGGATGCAGGGCCACCCTACCAGTGCAAGACCTGACTGCCACTGAAAGCTCACAACAACCCCTAAAGTAAAGTTCTAGCTTCCAGAAACAATTCTGCAATGAATTCCAAGCTTGAAGCAAGTCGAGCCAGGCTTCCAGGGGCCTTCTGAAATGCAGTCATCATCATGATCATCATCATCATTATAATTGGTTTGAAATGTAGTCATTGCCATCACAGTTTCTGATGTTTCCATTAATTGTTCATAACAGGTGCCATTATTACTGTATTTTATATCTTACGCACCAGGGAAGGATGGAAGGCTGATTCTGCCCTGCAAATTTATGACATGCAAGTCACACCTAGAAATCACAAAACTTGTGACTGAAAATGCTTTTATCACTGAGACCCACTCCTAATTTCTCTGCACGCATCCCCTTGTTTTTTTAAACTTGTTCCTGTCATAACAAACAAGACCAACCATATGCAAATCATGCTTTTCCACCCCAGAATGTGACAATCCAGTCCGCACTGCTAATCTGCTTCCTCTCAGAATAGTAATCCAAATGCATATTAATCTCCGTCACTGGTAATTACTTGGATCTACATTCCAGTGAATTTTCTTTTGTCCACCTCAGTCAAGAACCAGTTATATGCAAATCAGCATTGGTCCTGTTCCAATAAAAACAGTCCAATCCTAACTGCCAGACTAGGTTCCTCCTGAACAGAAAAATAAATCCCAGACTGTTTTCATCTTATTGGGGCCTAGTAAATAGAGCACAGCTTGAGTCTTATGACACAGACGTAATATCTGGCCATATCCGTTGAATGTTGCACTTAGGAAAACAAAAAAGACATCGATGGAATACCTGAATACATCTCAGCCACTGGTAATTACTCCATTACCACCATTTCTGAAGTGGTTACTAAAGGCTAGCATAGATTTGATGCCATTGGATGTGAATCAATTTTCTTCTGCATATTTATGTAATAATCTATTCTGTCAACTGGCTGGAGACTGTTATGCTTTGAATTCTTAAATCTGTTTTCTCTTGTAGTTACCAAATGGCCCCACCTGGCACCATTGATCCTTTATGGGTATTCCATTTCAAAGTTTCAAAGAAAGCACACTTTCAGGTAAGTTAAATTCTGTATCTAGGAAAGGCAATGGATAAAATGTATTTGTCAGTAATTTGCTTAGACCTAATCATTAATCATAATAATTGGAATATGGGGACCCCACTGAGTCATAATTGGAATGCAGAAATCCCGGGCTAAGCAATTTCGTTGATCTGAGCCCCAAACAACATACAAAAATACAGAAACAAGCATTGATCAAACAAATACATAAATGATGAAGTATTTTATTTAAATCACAAACAACTATAAAAAAACAATAATGTGAAGGTTGGAGCTTTTCCTAATTCAATTGAGGCCATCCATACTATGGGGCCGATTATGAGTTTGGCGGACGGAAACACCCATCCGCCAAACTCCAGGTGGGGTGGTCACCGCCCAGCTGGTGACCTCCCCCTCAGGCCCATTATGACTTTCTCACTGGGCTGACTGGCAGAAACCAAGGTAACCAGCAGAAAGTGTGCATTTCGAGGGTGCTGTGCAGGGGGACCTCATGCCCCACTGGCCCCCCTCTGGCCCCTGTACCTGTTCTCTGCCAGCCTTTTCATAGCGGTGGTACTGCCATGAAAAGGCTGGCAGAGAACAAGTTTGTAATCAGCAGGGCAGTGCCGACTTCCGCACAGCCCTGGCTGATTACAACCTGCACCCGCTGTCAGCCCGCTGGGATTGAGGATCCTGGCGGGGACGGCAGTAGCTTGGAGGGTCTGCCCGCCAAACTCGTAATGTGGCAGTCGGACGACCCCCATGGTGACATTAGCGGGCCGAGGACGGCCAATGTCGTGATAAGGCCTAAAATTCAGTTTGACACACTTGCACTATTTCCACAAATCAGGTACAGGATACCAGTTTAATTGTACCTTATAATTGTCAAGGGACCCAGTTACGTGGCCTCACGTTTAAGTTCTGTCAATCCTGATATAATGGAAACTAGTCAAGAATCACATCCTTTGAATGACTCTGCGCTGCAGTATCAAAATCTCCCAGCAATTGTCTCTATTCATTTGCTTAACCCTCAAATTCCGAGAACGCCACTATGAAGCAATTCCCAAATGGAAGCGCATTGGAAGAGAGGGAGCTTGACATCTGCTTTCAAGGTGCTAAGGGAAGAATTCACCTTAGTAGTGCCTTGAGACACTCACGGGTGATTTGCCGAACTTTACAAAAAATGATTGATTAATAGAACAGGATAGAGCCTCAAACTCTGGGTCCAGTTCATGAAAAATCTTGATTTAGAGCTCTTACTTTCTGAAAAGCTGGTGTTTTGCAGCATCGTTCGGTTTTGTTCTTTCCCCTTGCTATTAATGATGGGAATATTTATTACATTGCACAAAAACTCAGATATTGTGACCGGATGCAGCACAATCCATATTTAACTGGTCATCTGAAATTTCCACCAGGGTTTCCCCAAACAATAACGTCTAAGGTTAAGGGCTTTCTTGAATTGACTTTGCCACTTACTAGCTTGCTGGGGACTTGCAAAATCATCTTTTTGATTACAAATATTTCAAATAATGGTACCAGAACCGTAATTAAAGACTCAATTTTCTGTTGCTACGCAGTTTTACTTAATTCGAATGCTTAGGCTCCAGAGGTCCTGCAGCAGACATTCCCTCGGTAACGCCTTTGGAACTAGTGGTTTAAGTCAATGGCATTTTTAGATTTTTAGTGGAAAGTTGTTATTGTTTTCATGGCACATACATTATTTATTGTCCAACCTCGTGCGGAGAATAGGGCTGTTTCATAAAACAACTCATGCGTTTTGCTTTGGCAGAGACCTCACGGACATCTCCTGCCCTCCAAAAATGGGCCTCTTGGCAGCCTCTGAATGTTGGCACGGTCGCGCGCCACGCACTCGCGTCTGCAGGGTTAATGGAATCAGCCAGTGACGTGTGCCTGCTGACTAGAATTCTCGCAACAGTGTTAGAAGCAACAAAAACAGAGGTGCCCTTTCAGTCCTCACCACAGATGCAGTGGAATGCAGCGCGTGGCTCACATTTTTGTTTTATCATGAAACTGCCAAGGTCAAATGAAGGGAGGAAGCATTTGCCATTCATTTCAATTGAGCCTCGAATGTGTTTTGTATACATTTGCACGATAGAATACACTACAAGGTGTTTTTATTTGTATATTCCTTTCAGGCTTTTTATACCGTGTTACGTGTCTCCTTTCGCAGAGTGCTGGGTGTGACACAGATTGGGGTAGGGAGGGAGTTCAATTGTTCAAGGGCGTCTCTGGCCCCATAGTACTCAATACATGTCCATACATGTGTTGACTTCTTTATATGTTCGTACTTTAAAAAAAAAACAATATATGTATATTTTTTGTTACTTCAGGAAAAAACTGGATACATATTTGGCAAAAAGAGTCCTATATTTCAAAACCCTGTAGTAAACTGATAGCACATAGTGTTTCTGGTAGATAATGTACCTGCGTGTACGAAACACTATTTTTGCAGTTTTTTACATAGCGCAAACTCGACCCGAAGGTATTAGAGCGCTTTACATGACCGCCACATACAATACACAAGGTCAGGTTCATTTTTAGGCACTGGAACTTTAAGTGACTTGTTTAGAGCCACAGGATGCCGACTCAAATCAGGGTCCTCTAGAGTGACCATCTGGCATGGGGGCACAATCTGTCTGAGATTGTAAAAATTCAGGAAAAGGGTCAAATATTAGGACAAATATTGTGATATTAGACAGTATACCAGTCTAATACTTTATCAGTGCATTTATTTACTTTTTTTTATTTTGCACTTTTTCTTAACTGTTCACTGTTTGTGATTGCCTCTAGGTATGTTACAGGTGGGTTGAGCATTATGTTCTTGTTCAATTGTAAATTGATGCCCTTGAGCATTACACACTAGCCAAATCTACTCAATGCTTCTTGGAGAGAAAGCAACGGAAAACTTGGATTATGTTTCTAAACATTTTAAAACCCAATGCATATAGTTTGGGAAACATTAAGGTAAGTGACCTTTTCACCTCCCTTAGACTTAGATCTATTGGCTTTGCAAATGTTTTTAGCCACTTTGATTAGCAGCACGACCGCTGTCCAACATGGCTGAAAGTAAAGAAAATGAAAACTTTATGACGCTGTTAACATTGGCAATTTTTCATACTTTCAGCCACGTTGACCAGTGGCTTCGCTACTAAACAACGTGGCTAAAAACATTGACAAAAACAATGGATCTTGTATAGGCGAGACCTATTAGCTTTGCCAATGCTTGTTTGCAGTTTGATATAGCAAAAAGGCATAGGAGGGCTTTACATAAGCACCAGTTACATTATACAAAGTAACCTTTATTTTTTAGGCACAGGATATTACGTGATTTGTCCAGGATTCCAGGGTGATAAATAGACAACAGGACTCCAACCTGGTTCTCTATTTCCAAAGTCGCCAAATATGCAGTAAAGCCACATTCCCTCCCCGCTGCTTTCCTGAGCATCAAATCCATGTGATTAACTAAAATGAACCACAACTGCAACTCCCAGGAAGCATTCTATTCTTTAACAAACATGCAATACTTAAGCATTGCGTCCTTATTGAACTGAAGTAACATGGTAACATTTCACAGAAGGGTCCAATCTGTCCTTAACCTTCTGGAAGAACAACTGTTTTGACCCTCCAGTGACAAATTTGAGTGGAAAATTGCACATAATGACCCCATTTGGAAATCACACTACCCTGACCATGCCTTAGAACCCTCGCCATAAACAAGCCTCAAATTGTTACAAATGTATCATGAACAGAGACCATGTGAGAGTCAAATTCAAAGACCTCCATGACCTCACATGACTTGCAAACAAATATGCCACAACGCAAGTGCACATAAGGTGCACAGAAGATCAGTGGCGGACGGCATTTTTAGGAGGGAGGGTGGCGGGCGGGAAGCACACTCACATTTTCACACAAACACACGCACGCACATCCATTAACAACACTCATCAACATTCAAACATACACCCACCCACCAAACATTCATTAAAAAAGATCTCACACACACACACACACACACACTTACCTTCAGCCTTTGAGGTCCCAGGAGGGTTGGGACTGCTGCCTGAACTTAGGTCAGCCAGTGAGGGAAGGCAGCAGTCCCAGCCTTGTCATAGAGTGGGATGGGGTCAGTGAGACTGCTGACCCCACCCCACTCTGTGACAAAGTGTCACTGATTGACACTCGCCCTGGGCACTTGAGGGCTTAAACCTGAAGCGCCCAGGTCGAAGTCAATGGGTGACGCTTTCCTCGTCACCTGGGGAAGGGCCTCGAGGCATCTTTGCTGAGCCGAGGAGGTCACGCCCATAGGAGGTGTAACCTCTTCAGCCCAGCAAAGTTCAGCTCAGGCCGCCAGGAATCTGCGCAAATCGCGCATGTCTCTCCTGGCTGCCTGAGCTGTACATGAAGAGTGTTTGTCAGGCTGACCTTTGCTCAGCCTGACAGACACTCTTCATGAGGGGCAAAAGGTGGTGGGGGGGGGGGGCATGGACCCTCTGCCATAAAGGACAGACCGCGCCTGCAGAAGATGCTTGTGCAAATCATAAGGATGAGCATGGCTACCCGCCACTGGTGACAGGACAGAACCTGAATAAGATGCAAGACTTTGACTTCTTACAGCTCCAATCACACACAAGATGCCGCTCCCACACTACCGTCTTAACGAATGGGAAGACTAAGAAATATCAGCTGAAAACTTTGGGGTAAGAGGTTTGGCTATTATGAAATGGAAATATGTATTTTTGGTTGACTCGTTTGGAGAATGAACGAAGGCAATTTAGGTACTATAATGCCACCAAACCCTGTTGAATTAAAAATAATCAAGGAAGGAACTGTGCTTCTATAATTACCATACGCATTTCCCTGTAACAACTAACACTGTAGCCCAGTTTGCTAAAATGAGCATTTTCAGTGCAACCCGTTTGAATGTCATTCATTGAGCTAACAGTATTACTTATTTAGGATAGTACGGCCTGCCTTAAGTGTTTAGCCAGTCTACATCAGCAGTCAAAGTTCATTAAAAACAAGCATTGGCAAGCATCCACAAATGTTAGTTTTCAGAGAAGTTTAATCTGCAGTCACCAATCAAACATAATCATAATAAAGCAAATAATAATGTGATGTGACTTTTAATTAAAGTATGCTGTTGGGGAGAGAGCAACACGGGCTGAAGAGGGGAGAGGAGCACACAAGAGACTCACCTGGAGAACACATGCACTCGTGGAGAGCTTTATTTATTTATTCATTATTATTATTTTTTAAATGATCTTTATTGGTTTTACATAGAAATTCACAAAGAGCAAGTAATGCTTAAGCAAGAGACATGCAAATCTTCAACAACAAGATGATAGCAACAAGCTGAACTCCCCGCCCCCCCCACTTCTAGCTCTTGTGTAAGGCATTTAATTTACTGAATAACAAATATAGTGCATATCTCAGAGGGTATTACGTAGTTATTCAACATCTTGGGTATGTGTGGTACCATGTGATTGTTCCGCAGTATTAGTTGAGGAAGATTCTTTAAGGTCCACCTGCATAGCTGCCCAAGTTCATCATCGGTGCAGTCATGTTTCATACAAATTTCTTCGGCTGTAGCCCATTTACTAATGTCCATGAGCCATAAATTATATCCAGAAGGAATGTGATTCAACCATTTTATAGATATTCAACGTTTTGCTAATGTTAGGCCCAATATGACAAACTTATCATTCAGTGTCCTGCCAGAATGATAAGGGATAAGGCCCAATAGTACTTGTCAAGTTTCTAGTAGTGTAGCCCATCCCGAGATTCTATTATTATCCAGGACTTGAGTCTAGTATGAAGAAAGGCCTGTACAGCTCCAAATCCTGTGCATAAAGTCTTCCGTTGGACTTCGGTCCAGGGGACACCTATAGGAGTCTGCGGGGTGAAATATACTTAGGGTAGTAGGGTAAATGTAGGTTTGATGGATAAAGTTATATTGTGTAAGTTTGAATCTAGCGTTAGAGCTTGCACTGCGAACTCCCTCATGTATGTGTTCCCAGTCCTTATTCGTCGGGAGAGGGTGTTTCGGGAGGTCATCTTGTAATGCCCTATATATGTGTGATATCAAACAGCGACCCCGCCATTCCCAACAGCATGATGGCAGTGATGGAGCTAGGTGGGGCGTTGGGAAATGTGGGCCATATCTTGAGAGCCGTAGCCAAAAGCTTTTGATATAGTAAAAATGTACCCAGGCCTAAGGCGAACACATGCACTTCTTCAGTGTATGTAATGAAACGTCCCCCTGGGTAAAGGTCTTCGAAGATAAGACTGCCCCCAGTTTTCCAGCGCTGGAGCGACATGGATTTCTCCACTCTACTGATGGGTTACAGTATCCAGATTGGGAGTTCCAGAGAGAATGGGGTCCTTTGTATTACCCTTTTGACCGTCTCCTTCCAGAGCCCAGGCACCTGACGGATCACGTAGGGTATGTAAGGAGGGACTTTCAAGCCAGTCATCAGTAATTCAGGGGGTGTCCCTTCCTCGTAAGATCCCTCCAGCAGCACCTTTCCCCACAAGTTTTCTTCAGCTAACCAATGGATGGCATGTTGTAAGTGTGCTGCCATGTAATAAAATTCTAGGTTTGGGATCAAGGTCTTTTTCAGTGTGGAGAGGCTCACTCATTTTCGCATATCAGCCCATAATAAAGCAACCAATATACTATCAATTATTCAGAAGTGCGGCGAGGGATCATGAAAAAGGTACCTTGAAGGGCATACAAGCATCAAGGGAGTAGTACCATTTTTGCAATCAACAGTTTTCTCATGAGAAAGAGGTAAGTCTCTCCAGAAATGAACCAATGCTTTAAGTGCTATAACCACCCTCCCAACATTCAAATCCAAAATCTCCACCTCCCTGGGGGTGAGGTAGACACCCAAGTATCAAACTTCTCATATTGCCAAAGGTATTCCTATAGAGGGAAGATATTCAAGGGTTGTTCCTTCAAGGACCCCATAGGGGATAATCTGGATTTGGAAGGATTAAACCATAACCAAGAAATCTCGCCAAACCCTTGCATCACTTGCATAAGTATCAGTATTGAGAAGGTTGGGTGTAGGAGATAGACCAAGGTGTCATCTGCGTAAAGGGAAACCATGTGGGTGGTCTCTTCTATTTTGATCCCCCATTGGTGCAATGTTTGGAGCAATCGCGTTGCCAGAGGTTCTATCACCAACACGAACAGGAGTGGTGGAAGTTGGAAGCCTTGCCTGGTACCTTTACTCAGATTGAACAGGTCTGAAACCTCCTGCCAAGTGCGCCTCCAGGAACGAGGATTCATATACAGTAATTGGATCCATCGAATAAAGTTGGGTCCCAGCCCAATCTTTCTGTGAATTTGACATATATATGACCAATTTAAGGAATCAATGGCATGTTTGATATCCAGGAGAGCCAGTGCAAGCTCATCGTCTAGGTGTTGCGAGGCATGATATATATGAGAAAGCTGGCTCAGATTGTGCAATGTACTTCTCTTTGGGATAAACACAGATTGGTCAGAGTGTGCGAGTTGGCGAGGACACTGCTGAGTATTTTAACATCAATATTTAGGAGAGAGATGGGTCTCTATGCTGAGGGTATGGTAGGGTTGTTACCCGGTTTATGTATCATCGTTATCTGGACTTCCAGAAGAGTAGATGGGTCACCTTTTTGGAGGGCCTCCTCAAAGAGCTCTAACAACTTATCCACTAGGATATCGGATATTTATGGTAAAACTCTGTAGGGCGACTATCATCCATGGGTGTTTTCACAGTTCTCAATGTTCGGAGAAGAGCAAGAAGTTCCTCTCACATGATGGATTTATCTAATTTCTTACCATCCTCCGAAGAGAGGCTGGGAAGTGGAGTTTCAAGGAGGAAGTCTGTTATGGTGTCGAGCTGGGTCTGTCCGTGACTGGCATACTTAGATAGAAGTAGAAGCCCTCGTTAATGGCCCGTTGTGTAGAAGCAGGTTTGGGGTTCTGGAATTTTCCTGTCTGGCCAGGCAGGCCAGAATTGCACTAGTCTTATCCCCTTCTGCGTGGAGTCTCTGGTAATGTGCTGTAAATGTGTGCCAATCGCATAATAGGGTCTTACGGGTGTTGCACCAGTCTTTTAGGTGCTCTGGGTGTCAAGGGAGGGCCCCTCCATATCGTGGAGGGTCTGCTCATGCATTGTTATATCCCTTTCAAGCTGCCTTTTAACTCCATAAGTAGTTTTGAGGCAAACCCCCACGGACTACAAATTTCATTGCTTCCCAGTCAGTGGCCCTACTATTCGAAGTGCCCAGTTCTCTCTGAATTAAGGTGTTAAGGTGTCCATGAATGTAGTTGCAAAGGGAGAGTCTGTATGTCGCCAAAGTGGTATCTTGACCCAGTACAAGCAGGGCAGGGGAGTGATCTGATGAATGTCTAAGTAAATAAGACATTTCTAGAACCAAGTATGCCAAGGAATCAGAGACTAGGCTATAGTTTAGTTCGCTGTGGGTGTCCGTGGCCAGGGCATAACAGGAGAATTGTTGAGTGTCAGGATGTTAAGCACATCAGGGGTCACTCAGATGTAATTCCCTCATAAGGTCACAGAGTGCTTCCGTCATGTGAGGTTTAGTGTGCTGTCAGGTGGGCTACTGTACTTGTCACCATCAGAAACACAGTTGCAGTTTCCTGTCATGATCACATCAGCTGTTAGATATGGGTGGAGACCTGAGCAACAGTGTTGTAGAAGTATGGGCAATCATTGTTAGGAGCATATATATTGATAAAGCAGACCTTTCTGCCATCCAGAGTTCCACGTATAATTATGTAGTCCCTAGTAGTAGTATGTATGTAGTATTATGTAGTGCCCTCAGGATCTAGGATATGGTGTCAATGCAAAAAGGGTATAACCAGGGGCCACCCAAAGGAGAACTCCTTGGGCACAGCCACAAAAGGAAGTGGTGTACAGTTGTCCTTTCCAGAGTTTCCGGAGGGAGGTTATGCAGTCACCCCAAAAGTGAGCTTCTTGAAGAAATGCAAGATATCCTATAGTGCTTCCAGTAGGCATACACCCTTCCACGCTTCTGTAAGTGGACAACACTGTGGGCATCTCATGTCCTTAATTTAGCAATTTATTCTGTCATCAATAAATTGTGGTACTTTCCCTATCACCTGTAGACATGAAACTGTCACTTTTCCACCTTGCCCCTTTAAAGGTGTGTCTATATAACAATAAATGCATCAAATCAATGATACACAAGAGCAAAATATAAAATCCCAAAGCAACAAACTCTGATAAACCCATATGAATTCCCCACTCCCTGTCTCCATGGGATGTAGTGCTTCATCCTCCCACCCAGTGTACCGGTAGTTGGGGGATGGCAACGGCGGCCCCATTCCCCAAGTAAGTAATATACAACAAGATTAAATCAAAAAGAAAATTGTATGGGATTATCAAATGCCTTGCTAGAGTTGTGGGCAAGAAAAATGGATACAAGGCCAAAGGCGCCCAGGCTCCCTTCCACACCTTCACAACTCTCTCTCCTAAAGCATCCCATTGACATAATCAGGAAAAAGGATAAACATATTGTTTGCATGCATATGTGCCATTCTAGCCATGCACACAATTATGTGCTGTCTTAATGTTTGTCTTCAGCTTCATATGTTCCACAGAAGAGTGTGGCGCTAGTCATTCCAGACACAAGAGTCCCATGCGATGTACTAAAGGAGCCTAGGTTTGGAATGACTGAAGAATTACTGTTCAGCAGATAGGGTTCAGATAATTACTCCATTCCAGAGCCATCACTGACCGTTTCCGAGATGCTGTGGTGGTCCTGGAAAGATTCTCTTGAGTCCAGGATCTCATGTGTTGTTTGAAACGTTCCATCTGGGCACACCATAATCTCCCCTAATTGGGAAGTGTCATCTCTGTTTTTTTCCATTTTGCTCGATGATCCAGGGGAGTGGACTGCCAAGGTCATCGCTCTGCCATAGTCACCCTATCTGAAACTTGTCAGAGGTCGGCACAGAGCAGAGTGACATCTATCGCCACTTCTTCAATCTTATCAACCACTCCGGTTTTGGAGTCCTGGATTGCTGCCATTAAGTCTGCCAGGGAAGGAGTATGAGCCTTTGGGTTCATTACAGGCACTCTGATGCCGCGATCCCCCTCCTCCTCCGTCCCCTCGGAGGGCAGCAATGAATGAGTACAATTAGTTATTTTGTTTGTTTGTGTTGACTTTGAGCCCTTATCCTTCACCATGATAGCTAGAGCATTACTGTGTTTTCTTTGTCCCAGGCATCAAGCTACCTCCAAGCGTGGTCTCCCAGGCATCCCAACCAGCTCCTCCAGCAGATCTCAATGTGGGCTCTCAAGCTGGGACAACTGGAAACCCAGGAAGATCGGCTGAAGGTGGAGCGGGCCGTAACGCCCGCAGATCAGCCACTTCAGGAATGCTGTCTTAGTACCGGTGGGTAGTTCACCCCACTCTCGGCCAGGCCTCTTCCCTCGTTGCCCTTCGCATCAAATTGCACCTGATGTCACACCTTGACTTCGTAGGTCCAGGGTTATTTGCCTTGATCAGTGACAGAGGCTCCTCACTGCAGCACAGCTCGGAGGACCCTCACAGGAGTAATTCCCAATAGAAAAGACTCTGGTCGTGGTTCGCAGTATTATGCCTTTCCCTTCTGGTGGAGGGTATCATTTCCACTTAGCCTGACAAAGAAGTTCACAGGGGGAACCTCCAGAGGTTGGACACCATTTAGGGGCCTGCAATGTTTTGCTCGGTCATATAGGTCCCATTGGGGTTGCCGGTATGCAGTCGGGCCGTTGATTGCTGTACTATTACGTTTGCTGCTGTGAGTAGGATAGGGGCGCAGTGCAGGGCTAATGCAGGTCAAGTGGTCCAAATTCCTCATCTACGACGAGGCCTCTCCACTCCCTGCGCTGACGCAGCAATTCAAGAGTGTTCGCACCACCTGCTGCATTCAGATTAATTCTAGCTTTTTATCAGGGTACCCCCAGGGGGTCCAAGGATATCTTGCTGTAGTGGTGCACCCAGCCGCAGCTGCAGCCCTAGCCCCACGTCCCAGGCCCCAGCCACAACACTTTGGAGCCTGGATCACAGACCATGGGCAGGGCTGCTGAGTAAAGCCTCACTCTAGCTCACTCTCGCTCACTCACTGCCTCCACAGGCTCAGACTGTCCCCATGGGCCACCACCCTCTCGAGACACGCTGCGAGGTAAGAGATTCCACAGCCGCTCCACCGTTTATTGTCAGGCCTCCGCTGCTGCCGTCCTCCGCTGCGAGCACCTTCTGTTTGAGTCGCCCGGACCTCCGGATCTTCAACTTGTCCCGAGGGCGATACTCCCTATTTTCTGGGGTATGTGGGGGGTTCGTCCCATTGTCAGCATGCAGGGGAGTCTTAGATGATGCAGGATGGCTGGAAATTTATAAGGATTATAGCAGGATTTAGGGCCTGATTACAACTTTGGTGGAGGGGGTTAATCCGTCCCAAATGTGACGGATATCCCGCCTGCCGTATTACGAGTCGATTATGTCCTATGGAACTCGTAATACGGTGGGTGGGATATCCGTCACATTTGGGACAGATTAACCCCCTCTGCCAAAGTTGTAATCAGGTCCTTAGTGTTCATCTATGGGAGCTTGCGAGGGAACATCTATTCGGCCATCTTGCCTTGCACCGCCCTCCTCGTGGAGTGCTTTAATGAGCGGAACGCACATCAATATATTCTGCTTTTCTTTTGCAAAGGAGCCAATATGCCTAGCTCTCTGGTTAAATTTTGCTATATCACAATTTAAAGTGATTTTTTGCTGTATGGATTTTCAAATACTGGTTTGCAAGCCAAACGAAGCAAGGCTCTTAGGTAAGCATGAAAAAATAAAATGTCTCGTAAGCCAGTACAGTGCACACCTCCGACCAAAGGAAGAATGGGCTGTGTCATTTACCAAAGGAAACTTCCTAACATGCAAGCATCCACAAATGGCAGTTTTCTGAGAAGTTTAATCTGCAGTCACAAATAATCATAATAAATCAAATAATAATGTGATGTGAATTTTAATTAAAGTAAATAGTAAGGTGAGAGAGAAACACGCTGAAGAGGGGAGGGGAGCACACAAAGCAGTCAGCTGGAGAACACATACAGTCATAGATGTGCTTTAAAAAATACAGTTTAGCTGCTGGTGCAAGCAGTGAATGGTGCAAGAGGGGAGCAATGACTGGGGCAGTAACATGGAAATGAAGGAGAAACGTGGGAGGTAAAGAAATAGTACCTTAATGACAGTGCGAGCCGCGGACAACCATTAATCAACAGAAATCAATCTGTACTTCGTCTATGTGCCAGATTCGAAATGCATGGTGTGTGCTGGCCAGTCAGGAGCCAGCAAAGAAGAGTGACAATGTAGCCAGCGAACAGGAAGCAAAGGCAGGTTCGAAGCCCTTTATTATTAACAATACCCCTCGCAAGCACAACGCATGCGCTGTGTAGGCAGGACCTAACAATAATGAGAGGTAGTAAAGTAGTACATACAATTGTTTGAAAAAATTCATGAGTACTCCATGATCATAGCAGGGATGCCAAACAGTGCACCACCAGGTGCTGCATAGTGCACTGTTACCCATTGTGTAGCATGTCTCAACCAGTGATATAGTACATTATCACACATAGCACAGTGCACTACGAACCTAGAAAGAGTGTACCACTACCCTCAGAACAGTGCACCATCACCCCCTTTAGCACTCTGGTGGAGACAGTTAGGGCTAGACTGGGCCAGGCAATGGTACTTTCTCAGGCATATAGCCCCACTTGCATGTGCCCCTCCCCCCCCACACACACATGTTCACCCCCCCACACCCACACACCCACACACATACACACACACCCACACACACACAAAGGATACTGACAGAGGAGCAGGATCCTGGAGATGACTGATAAAGAAGAGGTTGTCGGAAAATGGCAATATAGTTAAAATGTTATAAAAGTGCAACAGGTTACCCTGAGCTGTGTCCTACCGAGCAAGGGACAGTAAGCTGGCTCCCATTGTTATGCATGAAAATGCAGCATACTGTATACCTAAAAGTGGAGCAAATCAAACAAATATAAAATTAAAATTCCATCTGTTGGGAAGGGTAGTCAGAGTTGTAACATGTAGGGTAGTCGTGGGCATGTATAAGGCTTGGAAACAGGCATTGAACTAGACAGACTGCAAGTTTCTATGCTTGGTTGTGACAACATGCAACAAGCAAAGCTTTGGAAGTTTTTCTCCATGCTATCTCACAGTGGTCTGGGATTTTCTTCAGGCGTGATGTGCTCTGTCAATAGGGGTCAGCAGTGGGGATTTCTGTATGTAGTGGCCAGTAACTTTTCTAAAAGAAGTAAATGCTCATATAGCATAGAACATTGCACCCTAGAACTTTGAGCTAATTTTAGCTAGAAGATTCAGTAGATTTTGCCAAAGATGCGTAGGCTATTTGTACCTTCCAAATAGAAGGTGCACTTCCCAGGAGGCTCAACTCAGCCTATTATTCTCTCCATGACAGTAAAAACTGTGGTGCTGGGTTTTCGAATAATGACTTGCACAAGTTAGTGGCGTGTCTGCAAGATAAAAGGCAAGGGGGCTGGCAATGCATTATTTCCCTTTTTGGTGAGAACCAAGGAATTTTGTTGGGACGGGTATGTTCCTTGCATGGTACACATGTATGTTCCCCTATCCAGAGTGCTCAACAGCATGTGTATCTGGTATCCTGCCTTTTTATTTTAGACCTGGCATCATGCTAATCTAAGCGTGTGTGCAGAAGCTTAGACCTGTCACTGACCACATGTAAGACTAAGCATACTTAAACTTGTAGTTCTAAATCACTGCACTTGAGCTTAATTCATGCTACTCCTGATTACTCTACATGGGGTAACCCCGAACTAGGGTGAACGCGGGGGAGATGGGACAAAGAGGAAGTACCTAAAAGAGATAACACCCTGGATCATGCGTTTAGGGCCATATTTATACTTTTTGACGCAAAACTGCGCTATCGCAGTTTTGCACCAAAAAGATTAGCGCCGGCTAACCACATTCTGAAGCGCCATGCGGGCGCCGTATTTATTGAATGGCGTTAGCCGGCGCTAGCAGACCGGCGCTGCCTGGTGTGTGTGGAAAAAAACCACGTACACCAGGCAGCGCCGGCGTTGGGGAAAATGGCGTTAGGGCGTCTTAAAATGGGGCAAATCAGGTTGAGGCAAAAAAATCGCCTCCACCCGATTTGCGCCATTTTTAACGACGCCCAGACGCCATTTACATGACTCCTGTCTTAGTAAAGACAGGAGTCATGCCCCCTTGCCCAATGGCCATGCCCAGGGGACTTCTGTCCCCTGGGCATGGTCATTGGGCATTGTGGCATGTAGGGGGGCACAAATCAGGCCCCCCTATGCCAAAAAAAATAATAATAATAATAATAATAATTATACTTACCTGAACTTACCTGAATGTCCCTGGGATGGGTCCCTCCATCCTTGGGTGTCCTCCTGGGGTGGGCAAGGGTGGCAGGGGGGGTCCCTGGGGGCATGGGAGGGCACCTCTGGGCTCATTTTGAGCCCACAGGTCCCTTAACGCCTGCCCTGACCCAGGCGTTAAAAAGAGGCGCAAATGCGGGGTTTTTTGCCCCGCCCACTCCCGGGTGTGATTTTTGCCCGGGAGTATAAATACGACGCACTTGCGTCGCAGTCATTTTTTTAGACGGGAACGCCTACCTTGCATCTCATTAACGCAAGGAAGGCGTTCACGCAAAAAAATGACGCTCATTCCTCATACTTTGGTGCTAGACGCGTCTAACGCCAAAGTATAAATATGCCGTTAGTTTTGCGCCGAATTTGCGTGGAAAAAAATGACGCAAATTCGGCGCAAACGGAGTATAAATATGCCCCTTAGTGTAGTGTGTAGTATTTAGTACACACAGATTAAATAACTTTTATTCTTGTAAAATAAGCATTCAGCTGGACATCAACTTTGTAGTGTCCGTTGGTAGATTGTTGAGTACTGAGCTGCCTCCCTGAGAATCTTGTGACTGCCTGCCATCGCTACCCTAAGAGTCAAGTGTGGTAGGGTTGTACTTGAATGGGTATGCAGAGTCATAGTAGAATGTGCCCTAGCACATCAGTGACAAATTACCTCAACCCTCATGGCAGAGGCCTAGTAGCTCTTGCCTGTCCCTGTGGACAACAGGCGTGTCATAAAAGCTGTATTTTCATCCTGCAGTGACTGAGCTTCTGTATATATCATGCTTGGCACAACAGACAAGAGCCAGTCTCGAATTCACCTTCAGAGCTGTATATAGGGGTATCATCAGGAGCTCTGAGAAAGCACAGAATCTTGAAAGGGAAGATGTATCATAACTGCCTATGAGCCTAGACTGCTAGTACAACAACTGCATGTGTAGAAACAAAAACAAAACAGAGCAGATGCTGTGGTCAACATCTCATATCAGAATCTGGGGTGCCCACAACCTTCTGCAGTCTCATAGCACCATGAAGGACCAAATGCTGAATTAGTATGTGCGTCAGGGATTCTACACTTATTTCAGAACTGGAAGGATCCTGCACAGAAACAGTCCTGTCTGCAAGCAGGACCCTTGCACCATGGTGCAGGGGTGCCTGCGTCAGCGTTAGGCAGCCCATTGTACGCCAGCGCAGGGGAAGAGTACAGAAATGCTCTGTATGTTGTTGACACAGCACATTTCTGCCCTTTCCCTGTGGTGTAGGGCAGAGCAGCAAGGTCACTTGCTGCCCTAAGACACGGGGCTTGTAAATAAGCCCCTAAAAGCCTCCCATGAGTTGCCATGCTGCTAGAGAAAGGACATGGAGTGGAAATAACAATCACTGCTACTGTCTTCATAACACCTGAGACCGAGGGTAGCTAGGGCAGTGTCCAGGGTTCCAAAGACAAGCCAAGAGCATCACCTGTTATCCCTGAGCACCCCTAATTGACATCCATACTGCTAAGCACGGAACTATTTACAATGCAAACTTGGCTGATTCAGTGTAGTATTGCCAAAACCAATTTTTTAGGCTTGTATACACAGATGCAAACACCATGTTAACACACATAGTTCATGCATACATGCACACACGAAAACAGGCCAATGTATTTACAAATACCCATTCTGTAAGAAGCTGGCTATCTATGTAGTGTACCACTAAAAGGGTACACTATGTAAACGATTCAGGACACACTTATTGGTTTACAGGGGTTAAAAGTAATAATCCAAAATGCTCTCCTTTGTGGTAGTGTGGGCTAGCAGTTTAGGCGTATCAGAGGGTAGTGCTAGGAATTTGTTGAACACATATATTCAATAAATGAGACACCCACTCAAGAAGAAACCCAAGACCAATGCTGGTTTGTGATTAATCTACCAATCAGTAGTACAATCTCCTATTCAATAATCCTATTGCTTCCTCTAATTCATGGTAACACAATCTCTCTTTCTGTGCCAGTGCAACTTTGTGCCTCTGAAAAAAGGTAGAATATGTGGGAAAGAAATCATGAAATTATAACATTAGAACTGTTGGAAATGGCCCTCCTCCTATTTTTTCTGGATTTTTGATCTTGTTGACCTTAGGACTCTAAGCACTTTATTACTGCTAACCAGTGTTGAAAGTGCCTGTGATCTCTCCCTAAAACATTGTTTGATTGGTTTATACCTGATTGGCACATTTAATTTACATGTACGCCTCTTGTAGCGTGGTATACCATATTCCCAGAGACTGTAAATTAAACGCTACCAGTGGACCTGCAGCACGTATTGTGTCACAGACCTAAGTAGCACCTTAAAACATGTCTCAGGTCTGTCATTGCAACCTGAATGCAGTGTCCCACTGCAATGTTGACTTGGCATTTAAAACTCCTTGCCAAGCCTTAAATTCCCCTTTTAGTACATATATGTCACATCTAAGGTAGGCCCTAGGTAGCCCATGGTAGGGTGCTGTGTAATTAAAAGATAAGACATATACTTTTAAGTTTTACATGCCCCAGTAGTGAGAAACCCTCAAATTCAGTTTCACTACTGTGAGGCCTACCCCTCACATGGATACCATTGGGGATTCCTTACATTTAATAAGCAGTAATTCCTAAATGAGAGGAGGTAGATATTTCATGTTTGGTACCTATGAACTTGTAATGATAAACCATCTTTGATGATAAAGTTGAATTTATCATTACAAGGTTGAAAATGCCAGTTTTAGAAAGTTGGCATTTCCAGCCCTTAGCCCACTGTGCCTGTAGCCTATCTTAAGTCACATGACTGTGTGTAACTGACAGTTAGGACTTTGTGAATTTCTCCCAGACAGACACCCAATAGTGGGATTAGCAGAGCCTGAATGGGCCTTTAACTGGCTTGATGGGTGGTGGAGCTAAGCACAGTCCCACTTACACATGAATAGGGTTGCCCTATCTCCTCACAATAGTCTTAATGACCTTGTAATGTCAGTGCAGCCAGCTTGGAGCCCGGCCAGGGGACGTAGGAAACTACCAAAATGTCAAGGAACCTTTGCAGACACGTCTCTCAACTTCTAGGAGCGTCACACCAAGGTATAAAAACAGGGCTCTCGGACCCACTGTTCAGTTCACTCCAGGACCTCTGGAAGGACTCTCACTAGACTGCCTGCTACTGTTACCCGCAGTGCACTTTGCCAGACTGCTGCTGTACCTGGAAGGACTGCTTCGCTGCTTACCTTGAACCCTCAGATGCCATCCCTGCTGTTGAGCCCTGCATCTTCACCTGCACCCAGAGCTTCCTGAAGTGACTCCAAGGACTAGTTTGCTGGTCTCCTGTTCAGAGCCACAGGGACATAACAGGCTCCCACCATCTTGAACCAACACCACACTCAGCCTGCGTGAGTCTTGAACCCACAAGAGGATTCCATACACTCCTGGAACGTTGGTTGTGGTGCTAAAGGTGCCCAGATGTTTGCAGTTGATGCTTTTATCTTTTATGTGCTATTTTTGAACCTTGAACGTTAGAAATTCATAACTCAGGTTCTAATAATTGCATTTTTGTTGTTTTAGTGTCAAATAATTTATAAAAATGTACTCTATTGTTCTAAATTGGTTTGATTTGGTTTGGTTTGGGATGTGTCTTTTGTTGTGTCTTCACTTTATTACTGTGTGTGTGCTGTATAAATATTTTGCACAGTTAAGTCCGGCTGCTTTTTGTGAAAATCTACCCAGGGTTAACCATAGGTTAATTTAGTGATTTTTCGTGGTTCATCCTGAAAGGGTTTGTGGCTGTTGCTTGACCAGGGCTCATACCTCAGTCAACCAATTACCGAAACAAACATTGATATATAGCTTAGAGAGGTCTAGTCCAATAGTGTCCCAAAATGAAGCACAGCATTAAGCTACACAGTTTACAGCTGTGACAAACTTTATTGCTTTTTGTGAAACATGCAGCAACAAAGTTGCCTGTAGTTTAATAGTAAGAAGAAGCACTCTGGGAACTTTGTCAGGGGTCCCATGGTAACCAGGGTGTATTGGTCTAAATTTGTAACAATAGGAGATTTTTACTACACACTGGTGCCCCAGGGATGACCTTATTATTGCGCTCATAACTGAGCACCATGTGCACCCCATGAGCACTTCCTCTCAAGGGAGTGAATTGAACTAGCCAAAGGTTATGCAAGGACGTGAAGGTCACAACCCAATAAGTATATAACAATAATAATTTTCCAGTCAGTACTCTTACTTAAAGAAACTACTTACAACACACAACGTAATACTGTACATAAAACTCAGAGGATAACAGTACTGTACACAGTTTTCAAGGGAGTTATAACTGTGTGGAGGAACCTGCTGGTTTGGGCTTAGGCTGATCCATAGGTAAGGTATCATACAGATGCAGGCAATGCAGGATAGGGCACATTGCCCTCTGGGGGAAATGGTGGGCAGGGATTTCCCAGTATCCCTCTAAGTACTTCCCCGATGTGAGCTTAGTTAGAGCGTAAAATGTTCCAAAATGAGTTAGTTCTGCTCGCAGTTCGTAAACGGGGCCCACTTCTGCCAGCTGCAGTGGGGGTTTGCCACTTCTGGTAATGTGTGGTCCTACAGGGCCCAAAATAAGAGACCAAGCTCCCCTCATCCAGACCAGGACAATACTGTTGCTGTCTCTGGCTGCAGCATCTGGGCACAGATGTGCACCTAAAGTTGGCGAAGGTGCTCGGTGTGGACACAGGTGAAGGAGGACTGTAGTTGAATCTTCCCTTAGGGATCTTACAGTGGCCTATGCACATGTCCACTACTAAAAAAAAGCAAAGATCTACCCTATAGCCAGAACGCTGATCAGTACAGAGGTAGGGATACTACTGGCTGCAATTTTAGTCTTAATAAAGTAGTGAGCTTTTCAGAAGGTCTCACTCTGCACACAATTTAAGCCTGTGCTAATCGGCTTATAGAGAATTGGCAGAATTCAGTCTTTTCTGTAGAATAAGATAGGAAAACACTGGCTCACTTATGTTGCATCATTTTGGCAGGCGGGTGGGGAGGTGTTTACGAAAAAAAAAAAATGTAATTTAAAAAACTTACCTTTTACCCCTTTGTCGCACCCCACCGCAACCATCAGCTCCTACACTGGGCTCAGGCACAGGCTCCCAGCCTGCCCTGCATCCAATCCTAATGCTCCTTTCATGCTGCTGACAGCATGAAAGCAGCATTAGGATTGGACGGGGCACCCAGCCCGGGTGCTCTGTGGCAGACTGAAAGTCTCTGCCTGCTTTCTCCAACCCAGGAACGCAGTGACTGCATTGCTGGGTTGGAAAGAGCCCTGTGCGCATGTGTGTTTGGCTGGCCCGAGACGGATGGCCAAACATACATGCGTACTGAGGGGGAGGTTTGTGCACTCCCCCTCGTCCCTGTCAAAGCACCAAGGCCCACCCCTTTTTACTATAAAACAATAATAAACATCGTTTTTTATGGTGTTATTGTAAAAGCTGTGCACCTGTTGCTGCTGGCTGGGGGGGCTGGGTGACGCTCCTCCACCCTAGTGGAGGAGCTGCTCCTGATATTCACACTTTCTTGAACCCCGTGGTATACACTCTACCCTCATATAGCAAGCATGTCAATACATTTATATTCATGTTATTTGATATACCCTAGGAACCAGACTATTTCAAGGTGACCATTGATGTCAAGGCATTATACTTATGTACAACCTTCAATGATGTTTAAGCAGTGATGCAGTCATTTTTAAACCCCAGATTGGCAACGTTTTTATTGCAGAATGCAGTGATCCTAGAAATGATAAGATTTGTTTTAAACAATAACTATTGCTTATTTCAGGACACATTGTTTACACATGTCAGGGGTTCTGAAATTGTCTCCCACTTATATGAAATCTTTAAGGGCTAAGTATGAGAGGAAGCGCATGGAAGAGGCCGACGTGTTTCCCTTTGATCTAAATGTGATATTATGGTCTTGTAATATCAACAACATTTTTTATGAATTGCAAAAACAAAAAATATACAAAGAATCTGAATGTCAAACTCAAGTGACCACTAACGTGAAGATTCAAATATTGCTGTGGGAGCAACATGAAACCCAAGGTTGTATGATGGAGCTACGCATGCTGGAACAACTCATGCCTTAACAATGCAGTCGGAACCACGACCACGTAGTTTCCATGCAGGCCTTTACCACGCATGCCTTTACAATTCATTTTGTTGTACAGGCATGCCTAGTAAAGGCACATGCGGAAATGGCATGCGAAACGGCATATGTGGTTCTGCCATACAACCCTCCACCCGGCCTGAGCCCCAAAACTACCCCCACCCCTAATACCTAAATTATCCCAACCCCACCACCTTCCCTGAGCCCTAAAAAAAACTATCCCAACCCCCACCCCGCCCCAAAAAACAAAAGTGCCCCCACCTGCCCTGAACCCTAAAAAACAAAGCTATCCCAATGCACCTACTCCTGCCCCATAAAACTAAAGTATCCTGACCCCTACCCACCCTGAACCCTAAAAAATAAACTATCCCGACCACCACCCCACCCCTATAAACTGAACTACTGCGACCCCCTCACCTGCCCTGAGCCCAAAAAAAACTACCCGACCCCCAACCCACCAAAAGCCCTAAAAAAAACTACCCAAACCCCAACCCCACCATTGCCCCTGAAAACAAAACCGACCCAACACCCCCCGCCCTGAGCCCTAAAACCTTCCCCCTAAAAAGTAATTTATACTGACCGCCCATCCACCCTAAGTTCCCCCCCAAAAAACTATCCCGACTCCCCACCCCTAAAAACTAAATTACCCCAAATGAGTCCCAAAAAAACCTACCCGACCCTCCACCCCTGTCCCTAAAAACTAAACTACCCCGACATCCCCACCCATCCTCAGCCCTAAATCCCCCCACCGCTAAAAACTATCCACCAACCCTTCCCCAACCCCTGCGACCTCTCCGGATCCTTCCTCCTCTTCTCTCCTCCCTCCTCCCGCCCTTCCATAAACCTTCCCCCACCCCTTTAAAAATAAACTATCCCGCCCCTCACCCTAAGCCATAAATTAAAAAAATACCCCAACTTCCGCCCCTAAAAAAAAATAGACTGACCCCACCCACCCAAAGCCCTAAAATAAAACACCCAAACCCCTCACCCCTCCCCTTGGAAAAAAAAATAGCCCACCGACCCCCCACCAACCCTAGTCCCTTAATCCACCCCCACCCCTGCCCCAGCTCCACTTACGTCACTGCATCTGGCTTTTTCTGTGCCTTAACCACACGGATGCGTAGTTTAGCACATGTGTGGCTAAGGCACAAAAAAAGCCATGCTTTGTTCTGGCAAGAGTGGTTATGCTTGCTTGGGAAACATCTGCGTTGTTTACAATGTGTTGTTAAGAACTTTTCCTGAAACCCACCAGTTTTCTTCCCCATCAACAGTATTGAGCACATCCAAGACTACGCTTAGAACTGACAGTGATAAGGGGAGGGAGAGTAGGGATATGACAGAAGGTCACACAAGAGACGTTGTTGATTTGTAGCCTAAAGGTTTGTCTAGTCAGATGGTAATTCTCTCTCTGATTATCTTCAGTTTCTCACAAATTACAGCTTTTTAACTCCAAACACAAGCTACTTTCTGCTCTTACATGGACATCAATTACTCACATTGTTTTCATTTATGTGAATGTCACCTGCATGGTAACATCCTACATGAAATGAGACATGCACAAGATGTATGCTAGTAACTAATGCATTATGGTAAATATTCAACCTATGAATGGCACAGTACCTTGCCAAGATACCAGTCTTGATTCAGTGCCATATAGCAATTGTTGATGCTCCATAACTTGAGACACCGATCAGAAACAAAGATTAATGCAGAATCTGCATGTAACACTTCAGAGGCCCAAGTGACTGGTGTTATTGCACAACTTTGAGGGCATGACAGAATCCCAGTATGCAGGTTTAGGGGCAGTACCAAGCCCCAACAAGAGCCCCACAGTCTAAAGAAACACTATCTAACTGTCCCTAGCTAGCACTAAGCTGAGGCCTCTAACAACAGCCCTAAGATAGGTTGAATAATTGCAAGAATATATGGAAAGTCTTTGAGGTGATGCTGCAAAGGGAATAGCAAGATGTACCTCAAACAAAAATGTTCAGGGGAAAATGTTCTTGAGTCCTGGCATGAAGCTATCCTTAATTGTAGATCCAGGAACACATGTGAAGAGCTGAAGTCATGCAGAAGCTTTATCTCATCAACAGGGAGTACAGCCAAGTACCTGGCCAAGCATTATATGTGGCTTTTATTGATTGTGGTCCTTAAGTTCTTACGTAAATCCTCAAGTGCATAAACCCACAAATCCTCAGGTAGATCCTCAAAAACTAGGATCCTCAAATCCTGCAGTAGATCCTCAAATTCCACTGTAACCTGACACTCATTTGGGACATACAGTCACAGTTTCCGGGGTGCCCACATGTTGACAGAATTGTCAGTGATGGATGAGTAGTACATGTGACAACCATGATCCTGCATGGCATGACTCCTGTCATGTAGCACAGATGACATTCTGAGTGACGATGCCCTGAGCAAGGGGTGGAAAAGTCGGCCAATAATGCCCAGTACCAGAAGTAGATGGAAGTGGGTTCGAGAAACTGTGATGTGTCAGAACACTGAACCTGTTCTGTCAACAGCTCAATTTGAATGACTATAGCATAGAATTATCATGTGAGTATACTAGAACACAGATACCCTTTATGGATTGCAAAGTGTATAAAAAGAATGGGAAATTACAAAAGCAAACTGCACAGAAAGGCAACATCTACAAATGGCGAATTACACACAAAATCCACATAGCCAAAGCAGCAGGAGAATAACATTCCTTGAGGCAAATTTGTTAGGGCCAGATTGATGCTAATCCACCACCGCCCTTGTAACACTCTCCTTGGCCAACAGATAAGTTACAGTAGACAAGAGTTAAGTTTTCCTGGGGGCAGGAGGAAAGGATGAAAGAAAGAGAGAGACACAGCAGCGTGTCTCTGGGGTGATATGTTTCTAGCATCCAAGTACTGTAGAAAAAAGCCTTCTGGTCATCAACTGTAATTACATTTATAGACATGTTCAGCAATAACAACAGCTGTTAGAAGAAGGTCGCTTTACTTGTGATTTCAGTAAGCTTTAAATAATAGTCCCAAAGATTGACACTCACCAATTTTGCTGGAGCCTGTCACTGTGAACCTATTCAATAGAATTGTGTGGAGACGAGTCCCCAGAGGGAGACTGAAAGTAGAGGGAGAAGGCAGTACCAGAAAAGAGGATTGACACAGCCATGATGAATATCCTGCAGGAGGAGAAATGACTATTGGAAGAAGAAACCAGGTGAGATCAGTCTGCAACTAAGAGAGAGGAAAGTCAAACAAGTTGAAAGGAAGTATAGCCCATGGGGAAATTGTTGAGAGCGGAGCACACCACACAACATGGATAATTCACAGGAATCAAGAAAAATGTAATGTTCCTCTAAATGCTTCACTGCCAGTGTTGATCTGGTGGTAATGCCCACAATAGTACAAACTTTGAACATGTTACCTTGGAAATGGCTGTCTGAAGGAATTGTGGCATCCAATGTGAGGTTCATTTTTTTATATAACCCTTCTTTTATCTTGTTACCCATTGAGCTACACTCTGTGGAATGGACTCTTGAGCTGAGCACACGGATAAGTGGTTTAATGTGTGCAGCCTAGTTAGACTGCCTAGAAAATTCCTTCAGAAGAACCCCTTATAGACAATGTGATAGTGCTGCATCAAGATATGGCACATCCAACTTCAGTGAAATATTTCTGTAACTTGTTTATAGTCTAAAGATGTCTGTGCACTCACTTAAAATGTACCCTTGGCTCATGTTGGGTAATATGTCAACATTGAAAGAAATGACTCCAGTGTCTCTGAAGGTAGAAATTGAGGGTTCTGTTTTGGCAGTCAGACCTGTCATAGCTAACACCATCTGCTCAAACACTACAGGAGTAGACTTGAAGTGATTCTAAAGGGTCGTGCAGCCACTAGGATCATGTGTTGAATACTTGCTGATAGTAACATCAATTCATAGTTTAAAATCACAACAGGTGTTCAAAAATGATATAAAGCCAAGTAATAGTTGTAGATTTAGGCCTGAATCGCAGGCGTATGTGCTGTACCCTGTATGATACACCCTTGCAGAGGTGTAAGTTACAACTATAGATTGAAATCAAAAACCTGACTGCCTTATAATATATTGCAGGCATTGTGGAAAGCAGGTGTAAGTGATTGCCTTTCAGACTTACATTGTCTCAATATAACATAAGTGTCAGATACCTGTTCTGGGGGCCAAAGAGACTCAGAGGTTGCTGGCCCCAACTGTGGAGGTTGAGGTTATTTATCACTAATTTCCTTGGGCCAATGTGGCACTGCAAACTGAGCCAAGTAAACCTCTTCTGCACTTGACTCTCAGGGAAGTGAGGGCTGGCAGTCCAAGACATCACAATAAAACAGTGAGGGGGGTGGAGGCTCAGAACTTAACAATTACACAACAGACCTAATAAGTAATGCCCGTATTTATACTTTTTAGCATCGCATTTGCGTCATTTTTTGACGCAAAAACGGCGCAAACTTGCACCGTTTTTGCGTCAAAAAGCGGCGCAAAAAAAGTATAAATACAGGCCTAAGTGTCCAATCTAGTGCTTTTCTTTTTTAAAAGAGAAGCACTGAATTGCATTAAAAAGTAATATGGTACATAAAAAGGGGTGCGCAGTCCAGTGAGAACCGCTAAAGAATCTACAGGGTTTGCCACACAGTTAAACAACAAATATTTGCGTAAAGCACAATTGTGGACCCACTATGGCTATAACTGACGAGCTTTCACGCAGTGTCTGACTTCTAGTTCAGTTCGTACGCTTGGCTAGGCAGTTCTGTTCCACCAAGTAGTTCTATTTAGCAAGTTCACAGTCAATGTTTTCATGGTTGCTGTTACATGGTCGACACTGAATGCTCAGGTTGTCTCAGAGCATGGATCCATTTATGCCTTGTTACAGGCAAGTAGATGTGCTCCTGGTCACAGAGGCTTGTCCCGGTGGCCATACCTGTTTCTCTGCACATTAAATAGCAGTGGCCCAGCAAAGGGTGCAAAGTCTTCAGTACTTTCTCTACCGGCAAGGTACTACGTTGCAGCCTTCAGGCTCGTGAAGGTGGAGTCAACACAGGTGCTTCAGCTTCATCTGTGGTGGTCACAGCAGTGAACACTCAAGTGATTGCGAACATGGTCTTCTTCACAGGGAGATAAGGACACCCTCAGGTTCACACAGGTGGGCTCTGACACACTAACTTGGGAAAACTGGCTCTTTTAGGCCACTACCTCTTCCAGACTAGGTAACTCAGCTTCTCCTCTAACAGTGCTCTGGAAGGACAAATCAGCAACCCCTGATTAATTAGTCACACTGAATTTCTAAGGGAATTCATGTCTCCATCTCCCCTCACTTCTGTGTCTTGAGCTACACCCAGTCGCACAACTACTAAGCGCCCGTGTTGTAAATTAAGTGCCAGTGCCAAGCACCAGTAACCACTGGTGCAAATTCAGCACTGATCTTGACAGATATGGTGCATTCCTGCCCTCTCCCTTTCACTCAGCGCAATGCAGCAAGTTGTCTTGCTGTGTGGTGTTGCAGGAAAAAATGATGATTATGGGCCTAATTTTGAAAGAAATAGCGTACGCAGAGGGTTCGTTCATTTGTGTAGATATATATTTTTTTCATACTCTTGGAGCATTTGATGAATCAGCCGAAGCTTGTAGTTTACACAAAATGTAGGAGTGAACCAGTAATGCACAGAAGTCTGACTTTAACAATACTGCTGGAGTGAACCAGGCCACTGGATTTTTAATGCAGAGCCTTTGAATACAGGCACTCTCAGCTGAAATGCAAAATTACTGAGAATATCCCTGTGATGCCAGGACCTTAGAGCTCTTATCGAAAAAAGAACGAGTCAGCAGACTTTCAAAGTCTTTCCACGGCCATCAGTCAATGAAAGTGTTTCCATTTCACATACTAGGCAATAATAACACTAATTCATTTTAAAGTTCACTTAAAGCAACGATCAAAATACCGTAATCTGTTGCAACGAGATTGATTTGATAATTGTTCGATATTACAAGGTCATTGAATAGAAAATGTGTCATTTTCCCTGATGCCTTCTGTGACTGTTCTACAAAAATGTCCGCATTTGGATAACTGCTACTCTGAGCTACTTGCTGATATCTGGAAAGAATCCTAGGCCCAGATTTATAGTGGCCTAGCACCATTCCAATTCCACATTAGAGTCATTTCTTTACGCTAATGTGGCGTTGGAAGGGCAAAACGCTGTGCCATATTTACAAAGTGGCGCAATGCAAGCATTGCACCACTTTGTAACCCCTTGCACCACATTATACCTGGGTCAGGCATAATGTATACAGGAGTGGTATTCCGTAAAAATGTCGGAAAGGAATGTATGAGATTCCGTTGCGCTATTTATATCTGCATTTTTTAACGCCTGCTAAGTGCAGGCATTAAAAAGAGGCTCCCATTGTGTTCAGTGGGCCTCTAGGTGCTTTGCAGAATTAGTGTCAAAATATTTGACGCTAGTCCTGCAAAGTTCCGGACTAGCCTAAAAAAAGATGACACTAGTCTCCCTGACTACCGCCATGGTGCATTGTTTTTTAAATACAAAAACAACAGTTGAGGGACAGAATGCAGAACAAATGGTTGTTCATCATTTTGTCTATCATCTGTTCTTTTTTCATTTGTTGCCATAAGTGGGAAGGGTGTGCCCAGACATGCGTCCCGTGCTCACTGCGCCACTGGATTCAAGCTAATCTAGCTGATGAAGGGTGATACCCTGAAACCAGTCCTACGATGCTTGTTTCAGGTCCAGGGAGGACCTGGCTTGGCAGTTCGGGCTGGACTGTTCCCATGAGGAACAGACTCAAGACTGACTTGCATATGGCTGGGTCCAAACTGAGGTGGCGTGGTGAGCAAAAAAACAATGGATTAAACCCAGATCTTTGTGACTGGGGGTGAATGTGTACATTGTTCATTATTGCGTCCATCATCTCTTCTTTTTGTTCTTTTTGTATTTTAAATACGGCGCACACATGGTGGCATTAGGAGGGCGCTAAGGGATGCAAGAAAAGTGGCGCTGCACTAAGTACAGCTCCACATTTCATAAATCTGGGCCCACCCCTATAATCAGCCTCTTCTGTTACCCTCTATGTGCTTTTTTAGTGAACCCCCTTGGCCATCACCCCTGAGAGCACAGATCGGATTCCATAAAGAGCACCACATAGTGCTAATTAGGTCTGGCCTTGAGACAGTTTTAGTTATATCACCATTGTCATGTTTGCTAAAATAAAAATATATGTATATATATTTACATACAGGGACTTTCGGTCAGTTGATCTATTTGTCTTTTCAAGTATAATTCTTATTTTGGGTTAATTCATGACAGCATTCAGTACGGGTAGTGAGTCAGCCATCCTCATTCATCAGCTCTTCACTATGAGTGACAAGCATTTTGCTTGTGTACATCTGCATACAAAGTAATCAATTTCAGTGCCAAGGCTGCTTAAGTTTCCTGTTTTTCAATCAGTATATTTGTGAATGGTCATTTTTCTCTTATTTATTTAATTATTTGTTTTCCAAATACATGTACGGCATTTTTCCTATTTATTACTTTTAAACTTATTTCGCCTGCTTCATGTTTGGAAAAAACAAAAAATTCAGGCCGGACAGGGCCGGGCCTTCTGACTTGGCTAGTGCTTGCTTTTTAGTGTGCTGATGCAGTGAGAGGTAGCACATTGCCCCCTTCTTGGAATGCAGTTAGGAAAGTTGTTGGTATTAATTAGTAAAAAATATGTTTTTTTAGTTCGGCATGCGAAGAATGATTGCTATGATATTACAAGCCATATAGTGGGAAAAATATGTCTGAAATTATTAGGTAGAAAATAATATTGTCGTAATTAACACTGAAACATTCATTCCTAATAAGTTAAAGGAATAAGCATGAAACTACTTCTGCACAATTTTACAAACAAAGTGGCGCACCTGGTGCACTCACAGTAACAGTTTTCTATGTTAGCTGTGCATACACACATGCAGCAGAATCTTTAGGATAGATATCTGCGCATTTTTTCCTTATATTTCTTTTTTGTCTTTCTTAAAGCAGAGATAACATACATTGGCAAAGCCAACAGGTTTAGCCTTTGTGCATTGTTAATGCATGTTTGTTTTGTCTTGGTTTTTGGGTTAGATGAAGGGCCCTTGTCAACATTGGCTAAACAAGAATATTATTTTGGTCTCTAAAAGCACACATTTTCGTTGTATTTCTGTGAAATGAATGGCACTACTTTGTCTGTGGCAGAGTTCCTTGTAAAGGGCAGAATGCATTGATTCACAATGAAGTTAGCCAATGGCTGTAGTGGGCTTACACAATGCCCCTGGACGCATGCCTTAGAGAGTGGTCAAAAAAGTACAGAGCATTGAATAAACAGGCCTTACTGAAAGTCCCTATAAGTGTATTATAGATATAGTTTTAGTAAAATCAAAAGGTCTTGGTTGAGGGGAAGACCTAAATGAGCAACCACTGAGCAGTATTGTGTGTAGTATTAATCAGAGAAAGAATGGCTTTACAGCTTGTCAGACAGTCATAACATTCTAACGATGATAAAGGTTGGCTATGCCCTAGCAATTGGCATTTTATGCCCACTCTGCAGTACTATATCTGCTTTTATTTAGTTTTTATGTATTTTATCCACAACAACATGGCAAATTTTTTGCTTGATTGATTGGCTATCACCAGACCTAAAAAAGCACCCACTGTGTGGTACTGGACACACAATTGATCTGACAAAGAAAGGCTTTAAAGATTGCCAGAAAGCCATGACGTTTTAACAATGATGATGGTAGAACAATGCCTCTGCGATAGCCATTTTATATACGTTCTGCAGTACTAAATCTGCTGTTTCTTCATTTTTATGTATTTTATCCAAAACATCATGGCTGATTTTATTTAAAATAGCATTGTCACTTAATTGATTGGCATTGCCGTTAGCGATGCCACCTAGGTGCTCTTTAATTCGTCTCATCCCTTTAACCTTCTCAATATCACATACATCTCGAAATTTGAGGTTTAGCTATGGTTGGACAGTGACATGATGTTGTGACTTTGTGCCAGCATTGTGACAGAGTCACAATATATGTCTTGCTCAGTTGATACTGGCTTCATACTGAACTGAAAATGTACCTTCAAGTGGCAGGTATAAAAACTAGGAGCATGTAAAAAAGATTTTTTTCACCAGTAAAGTTTTTCAAAGTTTCTGATTTTTGCAGTTCACTATTGCCAAGTTTCCTGGGTTTGCGCTGCCTTCACCCAAGCAAAGAGTTTTCTCTGCATCGCTTGATCATTTTTAAATAGGAATGAGATTTTTGACTGAAATCCTAGATGAGCTAAAAAATATATTCAGAATTGTTCTCTGATATTTTTCCTATTGCAAAGATTTTCTATGCTCAAGTGGCAAATGTTTGCATTTTTGTCTGCAAGATTACCTTTTGCAGAACTTCTCTATGCACAATACAATTACACTGGGGAGGGACTCTAAGCTTTACTGCAGCCTGCCCACTATATTTTGAGTAGTTAGCTGAGTGCTGGGATTATTGCACTGACAGTGCTTCCACTGTCATGGTGTGAGTACTTTTGGTGAAATTATTAGTGCTGGAATGCCGACTGACATCAATGGTGGAACTCTGCACCAATCAGCATTTATTAGGTTTACTGAAGATAAACCACCAAAGCTGATGGTTGTTTTTTGGAAAATGTAAAATTATTGGCCATGAGCCTGGAAGTTTTCTGTTAAACCTGACGGCCTTAGAGCAGGCTTCCCCAAAAGCCTTTTGCCTGCCTTACCTCACTTTTGCTGACTCGTTTTCGTTGGCCTTAGGACTCTGGGCACTTTACCACTGCTAACCAATGCTAAAATGCATGTGCGCACTCCCCTAAAATGTGGTAACAATGGTGTATCCACAACTGGCATATTTAATTTACTTATAAGTCCCTACTAAACTGCACTCTATGTGCCCAGGGCTTGTAAAGTATATGCTACTAGTGGCTCTGCAGCACTGATTGTGCCACTCACTTAAGTAGCCCTACAAACATGTCTCAGGTCTGCCACTGCAGAATCTGTATGTGCAATTTCACTGCCATTTAGATTTGGCATTTAGAATCTCTTGCCAAGCCTTAAACTCCTCTTTTATTACACAAAAGACACCCCTAAGGTAGGCTCTTGTTAGCACATAGGGCAGGGTGCACTGTTAGTAAAAGGCTGGACATTTGCTTCTTAGTTTTACATGTCATGGTAGTGAAAACGTTCCGAACTTGTTATTCACTACTGTGAGGCCTACACCTCTCAAGGGAGAGCATTGGGGATTGCTAAATACTTCTATTAAGTATAATTACTGATTGAGAAGGAGTAGTGTTAGAAATGGGGGTCTTTGGTTGGCATTCGGGTTACCCCCTGTCCAAGCAAGGACCCTCACTCTAGTCAGGGCAAAGGAGAAACACACCTGGTTAACCCCCACTAACCCCCTTGGTAGTTTGGCATGAGCAAAAACGCTTAGCCCAGAAGTAATGTGTAAAGTATTTGCACCAGCATACACAGTAATACAGTGAAAACAGTACACAATGGACACCACACCAGTTTAGACATATAGGTAATATTTATCTTAATCAAACACGACCAAAATGACAAAAATCCAACATACAAAAGTCAAGATATGAGTTTTCAAAAGATTAAGAGTCTTTGGGCCAGATGTACAAAGCATTTTTCTAGTTGCAAATGGGCTGATTCACAGAATTCACAGAATCGACCTGTTTGTGACTAGAAAAATGCTTTTGGGATGGACAAAGCCCAAACTACGATTCAGTAACTTGTAACCGAATCGTAATTTGGGTTTTGTGATTCTTTATTAGGAAAGGGTGTGTCCAGGGCGTCCCTTCCTGATACCGAATCTAAATTCGTATGTATGATTGTTTTGTGACCCTGAATGCGGTCGCAAAACAATCTCAGTTAGCACCAATTTCAAATTGGTGCTAACCCATTCGCAAAGGGGAAGGGGCCCCCAAGAGACCCCTTCCCCTTTGCGAATGCAAGTGATTTTTTTTTAAGAGCAGCAGCTCTTTAAAAGCAATGACAGACATCTCGCACCGCGGCGGTCCGCGCTGGTCCACGGCACGAGCGAGCATTCAGCTCGGGGCACGCCCGCGCCCATGGCAGCCGGGCGTGCCGCTCCCCTGCCATTCTTTATTTTTCTCGAGGCCCCATATTGGGCATGCAGCCGCAGTGAGTTGCGGGCGCAGCGCGCCCTCACTAGTTTCCTGGACAACCCCCCCACGCCTCTCACTTACCTCATAGTCTATCCTTTTTTCCTTTCTTATTTTCTTTTTCTTCCTTTCCTCCTGTATTTATGCACATCTCCAGCTGCCATGTTCTTTCTTCTTCCCAGCATGCCTTCTTTTTCCCTGCATGCCTTAGGAACCTTTTTTAACATGGTGTCTTTCTCTATATGTTTCTATGACGTATTCCCAATCCAATATGGTGCCTTTCTACTTCCTGTTGGTCACTTCCTGTCCTTGAGTTTATAAGGTGAGTGATTCCTGTTCTCATTGCGCTTCAACCCTTCCTTTAATGATGATCTTTGCTCCTGCTTCTTTCTTCAACAGTTGTATTTTTCCTAGCCTGTCCCAGGTTTATCCAGTACTATTTTTTGTCCTGTTGAAAAGACTTACCTTTTTACTTTTTTTGTTCTTGTTCCAGGGAGTTCCTGCTTAGAGGTTTTTTCCCTTTTTGTTTTTTTTTCCCTCTGGGACTCCTTCTGGAGGGCACGGACTGCTTTTGGCATTCCCTCCTTCGGCAGCACCGTGGCTACCAGAAAGGGCCGCCCCTACCGGGGTCAAGGCCGAACCCGCAAAAATCAAGACCTCTCCACAGTTCCAGTGGGCCAGAGACATAAACGACGAGTAGTCCGTGACACATTGCAGCGCCAAACGAACTAGACTTCGTCCAACAGAATGGAGAATACCACAACGGCTGCTGCAGAACCAAACCAATCACTACTCTTAACTATTCAACAACAAGCCCAGGAACTGCAACAATTTAGAAATGAAAACGCGGCTTTACGACAAGCCCTGGCATCCCGAAACTACCGATGTTCCCACCGTCTCTACTACTACGCCTCGGTTCTCAGGAGACCCAAACAAGCTATGAGAATTTCTTGATGCTCTGACTGTCTATTTTGCCTTGGACCAACACAATTTGCGCAAGATAAAACAAAGGTGGGATATCTCATCAGTGCCTTGTCTGGTCCTGCCTTGGGCCGCGTGACTCCGTTAGTAGCCTCCAACGACCTTGTGCTGTCTGACTATTCAGCTTATTTGAAAGCATTTAAACAAAAGTTTGAACGCCCAGGATTGGAAGCATCAGTAGAAGAAGCGCTATGTGACATAGAACAAGGTACCCAAGATGTTCTCCAATACATCACACGCTTCAGACAATTGGCAGCCGAGACAACACGGGTGGAACGTACTCTGGTGACTTTATTTCACAGAGGTCTACGAGAAGACACAAAAGATGAATCAGTACATTTTGCCAGAGTAGACGATCTATGAGGCTTGATGGATTTAGCGCTTTCTATAGAATATCGTCTCCAAGAACGTTGTCTAGAAAAAAGAAAGAATCATGGACCTTCTCAGTCAGGCAACCCACGTATGATCGGCCATCATCCTGAAGAACCTTGACCTGCATTAAAGGAGATAACAGAAGGAGAACCTATGCAAATAGACACTGCTCGTGGTCCTCTCTCTACTAGCTAACATGAAGATAGACGAAGAAGAGGATTATGTCTATATCGTGGTGCTGCTGGCCATTTGCTCTGCACTTGTCCAGGTCGTCCTGTGAAGACCTCGGGAAACGCCACTTCCCGTCCTCTGTGATAAGGGAGGGGACGGGATCTTCTGCGATACCTTCCATCAGTTCTTCCAAGGAAGATGCCACTGTCCTGTTTTTGTTACCTGTTACTCTGCAATTACTGGATGGTCGTGAAGAAAGGACTTTGGCATTATTAGACTGTGGACCCAGTGGCGTTTATATGGATGTGACCTGGGCTAAGAAACTACAAATTCCACAACTACCAAAAGACGTTCCAGAAAAGCGCATACTGTAGATGGATCCTTATTATCATCAGGTCCTGTCATCAATACTACTTCAACTCTAGGTCTACACTTTAGAAAGCATCAGGAATATATCTCTTTTGACTTAATCTTCTCTCCCAATCATACCATAATCCTAGGAATATCTTGGTTTATGAGACACAATCCGTATATTAATTGGGAAACCAGAACCATTTCTCTGTCTTCTAAATTCTGTCAAGATTATTGCTATGCTTACGAAACTTATTGGTCCCCCAGAAAGATATTATCTCCAGTACAGGAATTGTGACATTCTATAAACTCCATCCAAGGGGTATAGACGTGTTCCAAAAACCATTGAAACCAGTACTACTCCCACACAGAGACTACGATTGTACCATTCTCCTGCAACCTGGAGCGGTTGTTCCCTTTGGTATAATGTATTCTCTTACAGAACCTGAAAAGCAGATACTCAAGGACTATCTGCAAGAAAATCTACAGAGTGGTTTTATTACACCATCTTCTTCTCCTGGGGGGCTCCCCTTTTCTTCGTACCCAAGAAGATCAAGGATCTTTGTCCCCGTATAGACTTTCGTGGATTAAATAAGATCACTATAAAAGACCAATATCCACTAACTCTCACCAAAGACATTTTGTAGGCTGTAAGAGGGGCACAGATGTTTACAAAATTAGAACTTCGTGGAGCATACCATCTCTTGCGAATTAAGGAAGGAGATGAGTGGAAAACTGCCTTTCGAACACCCTTTGGACATTACGAATATAAGGTAGTGCCTTTTGGTTTAACAAATGCCCCCTCAGTTTTTCAAAGATTTATGGATTGGATATTCTCTGACTTATTAAATCACACTGTGGTGATTTATTTTGATGATATCCTTATATGTTCCACATGCCCTAAACTCCATCCTGTACACGTAAAGCAAGTCTTAAACAGACTTAGGCAACATTAGCTCTACTGTAAACCAGAGTAATGTGAATTTGATAAGACCGAGGTGAAATATTTAGGCTATCAAATTAATTAGATTGGTATCTCCATGGATCCTGAAAATGTTCAGGCCATTCTAGATTGGCCATCCCCTTCATCAATCAGAGAAACTCAGTGTTTCTTAGGCCTGGCCAACTTCTACCGTCAAGTCGTCTCGGACTTTGCTAAACAACCTGGTCAAATCACACAAACTCTCAAAAAAAGAGAGTTTGCAAAATGGTTTCATATGGATGGACATGGCTGAGACTGCTTTCCAAAACTTAAAACAGGCCTTCACCCAAGCACCCATACTAAGACATCCAGACACCAATAAACAATTCATAGTTGTTACTGATACATCAGAAATAGCTATCAGGCAGCATTATTACAACGACCGGGCGACGATGGATTAGAACATCCAATCTTTTATCTGTCTCGTGTGCTCCCTGATTCTGAACAAAATTATTCAGTACTGGAAAGATAACTCTTAGCTTTAAAAACAGCCTGTCAAGAATGGAGACAATTCCTCATGGGTTCAAAAGAACCCTTTAAAGTAAGAACAGACCATTGTAATTTGCAATGCTTACGAAATTTTCAGTGTCGGAGCAGTCTGCAAGCCCGTTGGGCCTTTTTCTTTAGTCAATACGATTTCTATATTCCAGGTTCTCAAAATATTTTGGCAGATGCTTTATCTCGATGCTACTCTAACAGTTCTAACACCCTTTCACAATTTCTACTTGAGCCAGACAAAATAATTGGTGTAGTCCAGTCATTCCTTGATGAAGTAGAGTCTGAGTACTCAACTCTCTCAGAACAAGAACTAAAGGATCTATGTCCAAAAGTACACAAGAATAAAGGGTTCTATTATCATAAAGACACATTATTTTTAGCTTCTAAGAAAGTGCAAGAAAAGGCACTCCAAATGTGTCAAGATTCCCCTGTAGACAGTCATCATGGTATTAAAGCCACATAGGAATTGCTCCTCTGCTCTTTTTGGTGGCCTACACTGAAAAAAGATGCTGAAAGATACGTGGAATCTTGTCCCATTTGCACCCAAGTAAAAGTACCCCATACAAGGCCTGCAGGACTATTTCAACCATTACCAGTTCCACCACCCCCCTGGCACACAATATCAACCGATTGTATGTGTTCTTTACATCCTTCGGCAGGAAACCGAGTTATAATGGTGATGGTAGATTTGTTTACTAAAATGGCTGATGTTACTGCCTTGAAGAAATTACCTACATCTCAAGAATTGAGCCAGATCTTCATCCAAGAAATGTTTAGTCTCCATGGCCTCCCTCAAATTATTGTGTCAGACTGGGGTCCTTAATACATATCACGGTTCTGGAAAAACTTTTGTAAGATCTTGAATATCAATGTAGCTTTATCTTCTGGATTTTATTCTCAAACCAGTGGGCAGAAAGAACGTCTGAATCAAGGACTTGAACAATATCTTCTTGTTTTTGTAATTCCACTCAGAGCAACTGGAGCACATATTTACCCATTGCTGAGTTCTTTTACAACAATACTGTCAAAAGTGCCTCTAAAGTCACTCCTTTTTTCTGCTCATATAGATTCCATCCCACATCTTTTCCTGCCACTCCTAAGACCTCTTCTACACTCCCTGCTATCACCTCTTTTTCCCAAAGACTGCATAGAATTCAACGTCTTATTCGGACTAATCTATTATTTACTAAAAGACACATGAAAAGAATGGCCGATAAGAAACTATGTGACGCTCCATCTTATCAAGTCCAAGATAAAGTCTGGCTTTCTTCCAGATTATTGCCTCTACGTCTTTCCCGAAATAAGTTTAAACCCCGTTATTATGGACCCTTTGGTATTCTTCAAAAGATCAATTCCGTATCTTTCCATCTCCGTTTACCTAGAACATGGAAAATCCATCCAGTTTTTCATGTCTCTCAATTAAAACCCTCTACACCTGACCCTTTTCTTCGACAATTCACATGTCCTCCCCCTTTGTTGGTGAATGATGAACCCGAATATGAAGTGCAAGAAATATGTGACTCTCGCATATTCCTGAACCATCTCCAATTCCTCATTCATTGGAAAGGCTATGCTCTTAGTGAATGTTCTTGGGAAGATGCCTCTTCTGTTCACGCCTCACTTTTGATCCGTCATATATCCGCACAACCCCGGGGCTCTGGGGGGGGGGGAACCTATTGTTGTGTTGTGATGGCCCGTGAAGGGCTGCAGCATGAGCCGAGCATTCAGCTCCCTGTGCGGCGCGGTCTGTGGCGGCCGGGAGTGCTGCGCCCCTGCCATTCTTTATTTTTCTCGAGTCCCGAAATTGGACATGGAGCCTCGGCGAGTTGCGGGTGCGGCGCATCCTCACTAGTTTCCTGGACACCCCCCACATTCCTCACTTACCTCGTAGTCTATCCTTTTTCCTTTCTTCTTTTCTTTTTCTTTGTGTCCTCCTGTATTCATGCACTTCTCCAGCTGCCATATTCTTTCTTCTTCCCAGCATGCCTTCTTTTTCCCTGTATGCTTTAGGAACCTAATCCAATATGGTGCCTTTCTACTTCCTATTGGTCACTTCCTGTTCTTGGGTATATAAGGTGAGTGATTCCTGTTCTCCTTGTGCTGCAACACTTCCTTTGGTGGTGATCTTCACTCCTGTTTCTTTCTTCGCCAGTTATATTTTTTCCTAGCATGTTCCAGCTTTTTACAGTACAATTTTTTGTCCTGTTCAAAAGTCTTACTTGTTTTCACTTCTTGGGATTTTTCCCTCTGGATCTGGGTCAAGGCAGAACCTGCAAAAATCAAGACCTCTCCGCAGTTCCAGTGGGACAGAGACATAAACAATGAGTAGTCTGTGACAAGTCATGATGGTCTGCTGACACCAGCAGGCCACCATCCCTGTGATTTTTGCTATTCCCAGTGGGTCACAAATTGCGCCCAACTCATTAATATTAATGAGGCAGGTCTATTTCGGAACCACCAGAAACTGCAAAAGAAACTCAGTGGAGTTTCTTACATTTGGAATTGTGATTCCCTAATTGCGATTCACATGGAATCGCAATTAGGGAATCATAATTCCAAATATTCGTACATGTGGCCCTTACTCCATAGAAAACAATGGAAACGTTGATTTTACACAAAGTACCTGGTTTCGTCAAAAATAAAGCCGCACGGGCGAGCGTATGTCGGAAAAGTCTGCGATGCATCAATTCCTTACTTGCAAGTGGTGCTGTGCATTGTTTCTTCTCTGGTCGGGTCGATGATGCGTCATTTTTCTCCCTTGCAAGAGAGTGATGTGTCAATTTCCGGACAGGGCACCTTGATTTTGATGCCCAGGGACATTGCATGAGGAATCCGGTCGCACAGTGTTAGAAAACGGCGCTGCATGGGCCGTGATGCCGGTGGAGCGTTGATTCTTGCCATGAAGCAGGTGGTGCGTTATTTTTCAGCCGCGTTGCAGATGGTGCGTCAAATGTTTCCCCGCACGGTGTTCTGTGCGTGGATTTCAGCTCTTGTTCTGCCAACTTCACCTTTCAAGGGCCTACGGACTGGATAGGGCACCACTTGGCAGGCCAGGAGTCTCATCAGAGAGTCCAGGTGCTGGCAGAGGAGTTATTGATGGCCCTGAGCTTTCAAAACAGGAGGCAAGCTCAGTTTAAGCCTTTGGAGATTCGTCTTCAAGCAGGAATGCATAACAAAGTCCAGTCTTTGTCCCCTTTTACAGGCAGAAGCACCAACTGTAGGATAGCCCAACAAAGCACAGTCACAGGCAGGGACAGCACTTCTTCTCAGATCTTCAGCTCTTCTTCTTGGTAGAGGTTACTCTTCGTTCCAGAAGTGATCTAAAGTCTGTGGTTTTGGGTTCCCTACTTATATGCCCTTTTGCCTTTGAAGGAGGCACACTTCAAAGGAAAGTCTCTGTTCTTCACAAGATCCTGCCTTGCCCAGGCCAGGCCCAGACACACAAAAGGGGGTTGGAGACTGCACTGTGTGAGGGCAGGCACAGCCTATTCAGGTTTAAGTGACCACTCCTCCCTCCACTGTAGCTCGGATGGCTCATCAGGATATGCAGGCTACACCCCAGCTCCCTTTGTGTCACTGTCTAGAGGAGATTCGCAAACAGCCCAACTGCCAGTCTGACCCAGACAGGGAATCCACAAGCAGGCAGAGTCACAGAATGGTTAAAGCAAGAAAATGCCTTCTTTCTAAAAGTGGCATTTTCAAACCATCAATCTGAAAACCAACTTCACTAAAAGGTGCAGTTTTAAATTGTGAATTTAGAGACACCAAACTCCAAATTTCGATCTGCTCTCAAAGGGAATCTGAACTTAAAAAATATTCAAAGGGAGCCCCTATGTTAACCTATGAGAGAGATAGGCCCTGCAACAGTGAAAAACGAAATTGGCAGTATTTCACTGTTAAGACATATAAAACACATCAGTACATGTCCCACCTTCAACATATGCTGCATCCTGCCCATGGGGCCACGTAGGGCCTACCTTAGGGGTGCCTTACGTGTATAAAAAGGAAAGGTTTGGGCCTGGCAAGTGGGTACATATGGCAAATCGAATTAGCAGTTTAAAACTGCACACACAGACACTGCAGTGGCAGGTCTGATCCATGTTACTAATGTGGGTGGCACAACCAGGGCTGCAGGACCACTTGTAGCATTTGATATATGGGACCTAGGCACGTCTGGTGCACTTTACTAGGGACTTTCTAGTAAATCAAATATGCCAGTCATGGAAAAGCCAATTTCACATACACTTTACACAGGAACATTTGCACTTCAGCAGTGGTCAGCAGTGGTAAAGTGCCCAGAGTACCAAAAACAGCAAAAACAGAGTCCAGCAAACAGTCAAAACAGGGGAAGCAGAGGCAAAAAAGACAGTGGAGACCACGCCAAGGATGCCAGGTCTAACAAGTAGGATTGTTGTGTTTGGTACCTATGGACTTGTAGTGATGAATCCTTTTTAATGGCAAAGTTGGATTTTTTATTACACTTTTAGAAAGTTGGCATTTTTCTGCTCTTAAGACCTGTGTGCGTGGTGCCTGCCACCAATACATGTCTAGGTTGGGTGACAGCTGGGCTTTGTGCATTCCCTCTAGACAGTCCCACACAAAGGGAGCTAAGGTGTACCATTCACAACCTGATGGCCCATCACCAGGCTATTGGCCTTACTGAGCTAGATGGGAGGGAGGAGCTGACTCTTGTGCATGAATGGGGTTATGCCCTTCCCCACAGAAACAGCTGCTTATCCCCCCTGTGGTGTGTCTGGAGCCAGGCCAGTAATGGGAGAACCTGTATGCACTTCAATGCCCCTCTTTAAAGTTACCCCCACTTCAAAGGCACCACTGAGTATAGGAATTGGGCATCTGGCCCTACCAAATCAGTACACTTCTGGACCTGAGAATACTCTGCCAAGAAGAAGGACTGCTGTGCTGCTGAAAGGACTGCTACTGTACTGGAACTCTGCTGGACTCTTGCGCTACTGTGCCTGCCCTGCTGCCCTTCTTTGCTGGGTATAAGAAGGACTGTACCTGCATCTCTTCGTCTGGAGAACCAAGTGACTCCAAGGCCTTGCTGGCTTGCCTCCTGTTTTGAAGTCTCAGGGCCATCAAAGACTTTCTTCAATCTTGCTTCAGCTTCTGGGCTCTGCTAATTGTTAGCCCTGCCCTGCCAAGAGGTGCCAATCCAGCCCTGGGCCTTGAAAGTGGTCTTTGCTCCTGGTCTTCCTCAAAAATCAATGCATTGCCATCACTGCTCCGATAGGAACTAATGCATCTCTCCTCGACGCTGGTGTATTGCCACTGAGAATTAGGCCTTTGCTTAGCTGATTGAGCGGCTCGTGATCGACGCATCACCACCAGTCCCTGGCACATGGCTTTCACATCATCGGCTGCATGGCTCGACAATGATGCATTGCCTTCATCGCGAAGGGTTTGACACCACATCCCTGCTTTGAGATCGTCAACTGCGCAGCTTGACACAATGCCTCCTTGGACTGGGCGGATTTGAACTGACACGTCGCCTTCGCATTGCCTCCACTGCTCCTCATATCAGATCTTCGACGTGGATGCAACCCTCCGTCTGAGGTGCTGTTTTAGCAGGACAAGTTTGGTCCCTGTAGATGGCCCGTGCTCTATTGTGGTAGGCCTAAACTTTGGATTTACCCCCATCTAGGCCAACCAGATAGCCCCGATTAGCGTCTTAAGTTTCTAAGCACTACACTTGCAGATATTCTTCATAAATTAATATCTTAACTTCTACTTATTGGATTTTTGTCATTTTGTCTTGCTTTACTAATAGGAATTTACTCTATTTTTCTAACTTGGTTTGGAGTCTTTTTGTCGTGTTTTCACTGTGTTACTGTTCATGTGTTGCACAAATACTTTATACAAGGCCTCTTGAGTTAAGCCTGACTGCTCTGTGCCAAGCTAGCATAGGTTGAGCACAGGTTAATTTAGAGAGTGTAACTGACACCCTCACTAGGACTGTGGTCCCTACCTCGACAGGGTGCATACCTCTGGCAACTAGAGACTCAATTTCCAACATTTTCTCTCTGCATATTGAGGAATACTGAACATTTTTTCTCACATGGGACCACTGCGCTATGCATGGCTGCCGATAATCTGCAAAAACATGGCTGACGTGGCATTGAAAGCCCTACCATAAATAAGGTGGGCTTTCTGACACCAGGCGAGCAGCCAAGCTCTTAAGAAAGGGTTCCTGGCAGTAAGGCTGTCTTTGACTTTGTCATCAGAAATCCAGCATTTTAGAGATTGTAGCATCTAATAGTTTTAGTCAATGTCTAAGTACTAGTGTCCTCAAAATGACCCTCTGACTGTAGTCTGAGAAATATATACTATGAAGATTTATAGATGTCTTTAATCAACAAGCAAAGGAAAGCTGTCAGAGTTAATAGAAAAATATTTGTAAACTGGCCATTCTCCAACTTATCATATACAAAAAATGGTTCTGCCAGATACATTCACACATGTCATACTCTAGAGGGAGTCCAACATGTAGATCCTCCGTGTAGGTCACATGTAGTACACAGGGGTGCCATGCCTGAACCACACTCAGACACACATTGGACGTCCAGGAGGTTTCTGTAAACGTTTCTGCATTTTGGATAGAAATGCTCGGTGTATTTTGGAAGTTTTGTTCAGGACAGCATATTCATATTCACACATGTTGGATGGTTGCAATTGAAACATCGAGGACTATATTCTGTACCATTGAAACTAGCTGGCATTGAGGGCTATATGTGTGAACGTACACCCTTAAAGGTCTAAAATCATACAGTGGGCAGATTATTGTATAATGTTCAAATCAGCGGTACATGATTGATTGCAAAAGCACAAACACTTACCTTCACATGGGGCACCTTTTCTTTTTTTTTTTTGCATTTGTTCTTTAATGTCTTTTATGATGTCGTGAATTTTGCTGCGATAATATGCCTTTAGGACTTACATGTTTTATCTATGTGTATTTGTGATTGTTATCGGCATCAGTTAACCTAGAGGGAGGATTTATATTTTAGAATCCGCGAATAAGTATGACGTGTGAATTGATCCGACAAAACCATTTTTGTATACAGTACAAACATTCGGGTACATAGGGTAACACCATACTTTGTTGCGCTCTCCAAACTATCCACCCCTATCTAGATACAGCAGAAAAGGCTTCTAGTACTGGTGGTGCTGGGACAGCCTCTCTCCCGTTATTACCAGCCATAGCCATAATTGGAGTCTGTCTGTTTATTCAGATGTAGCCGAGGAATATCGAATCCCAAATATCGACAGGACAGTATATGATTACCACACTATTGAAGGGGGATAATATTGACATTTTCTATACCTGACCATAAATGTTGCTTTGTGATACTTATATTTTCAAGCTACAAAGATGTGGAGTTGAGAATAGTAAATACTTCCCTCCTGCTGTGCGCTTGCATTTCGATGTTTTGTCCCTTGATATTATGGTAACAATATTCTGCCCCCTCGATATTTGGGATTCAATATTCCCTAGCACCCTACTGCAATTGTTTATTCAGCTTTATGAGTCAATTCCAATATCTTTGTTTTCACTTTTAGTTTTCCTCTAAGTGAGAATTAAAATGCAACACACTGTCGCAATGCTTCCTTTTCTTTGCTCGGCCTTCATAGAAATATATATATTTTTTTTTAATCTAAATTTTCAGCATTAATTGCCTTGTTGAATTCATTTACGATATATTTTGACAATGGTAACTCCAAAAGGTGTTGGGCTCTGCCTCCCCTCGATGAAAGATATGTCCTTAACTTTAACAAACTCTTCTTGCGTGGTGTAGAATATATGATTTTCACCATTAAAAACATAACTAGTGCACCAAGGCCTTAAAGAGGAGACAATATTCTCCACAGGGTATTACACTTAAAAGATTCACAAGTCTTGGCTATTGATTCACAAGGAGGCGATAAGCTTATTAGAGCAGACGCGGGAGCCAAGAGCTGCAAAGTCTGCGTGACAAACATTTCGAGAAGGCAACCTGAGATAAAGGGAAACATTACTGAAAGAAGAGAATAAAACAGAACAGTTCCGCATCACTCTTCACTGACATCACCGCCTCAGGTGCTATGTGCCGGGCATCCCTGGGGACCAGAACACACGGAGCAGAGAACAGCTGGGGCTGGCGGTCTTGGGGGCGCTGCTGCAACAGTCCCCACTCTCGCATGTGTGTATTGCAAGCGAAAATAAGTAAATTAAACAAAAACGGGCAATTAACTCCTTACATACTGCAGCACGTCGGTGTCTCAGTAGCGCAAAGCTTTTGTACATCAAATCGAAGGAGTAGTTAAAAAAATTTAAATGCCTCCAATTGAACCTTTGATCGCACCAAGCACATCGAATGTGCATCCCTGACACTGCTTAGATTAGAAGACTCATGTCATCCTCTTTCCGTTCCTTTTCATCTATTTAGTCACCCTTTCATCTATACATCCATTCATCTGCCCATGCCTTCAGCAAGCCAATAACACATCGGTCATCATTCAGTCACAGTTTTACCCATCCATGCATCCATTTTAAATCCACTTTTATAGACACCATACATAAAATATCCAAGTATCCATCCACCTGTCCTTTCACCCATCCACCCTATCACTTTTCACCACCCGCACCTTCTTCAGTGCTTCACTCTTCCAGCTGTCAGTGCTTTCACTCTTCACTCATCATACCTTTCATCCTTCAGTCTAGCAGTCCCCTCACCCTTACATTCATTCATTCATTCTTATACCCTTCCAACCTATCACTCACCTTTTTTCTTCTTTCCTTTCAGATTTCCTTCTTTCCTGTTACCTCTCCTCTGCCAAGTCTCTCGTCCTTACCCTTTTCCTTACCTTTCTCAAGCGAATCGTACTGTCTCTCCCTCTGTTTGTGTTTCCTCTATTTTTATTATTTCACTGTCTTTATTTCCTTTACTGTGCATTTTTGGTGGTATTCGCCTAACAGGATTATTCATGAGTATTTTATTTACTGGCCTTCCACGGCAGAAGAGGTCTATAAACAACTAATTACTGTTTAAGCAGAACCCAGTGCACCAGCCCATTAGCGCCAGTTGAGCCCCCCACTGAAGCTGCTAGTTTGAGGGGGCCCTACATCCCTGCACCGAATACTTCTTAAATGTGTAGCCTTCAAAGCCCCATAAAAAATCGTCTGACATTTCTTCTTTCACACATCTAGCTGCAAGACGCTGGTAGAAGCTCATCCTCTTGCGAGAAGACCACATTTGGAACTCTATCCCTGCATAAATATCAAGCATGGACAATCACCTTGAATAGCACCAAAACCCTGTCTCTTCCCATCCTTACAATCACAAGAAGCAGATGGTTATGTGATAGTTGTGAGGGGGTCGGAACGGAATCTCCTCTATAACAATTCTCATTGCGGAGATTCTGCCCGGAGTGCGAGACTCCCCCAGGACTGAGGGGCCTCGGCCACGAGTGCGGAGACCCTTTGTGAATGAGGCCCAAAGTATGAGCAAATGCATCTATCCTTAAACTTTTCACAGCACCTCACAAGTAAGTGTGGCAACGTGCTCCACGCCATTTTTGAAACATGTCTTTGATGCCACTCTCCTCACCTAACATCTCTCATTGAGGACATACTACATCCAACATTCTCCCAACCGTCCACTCCAAAAAAGCACTCATGATCCCAGAACAAATGAGTGCTTAACCGCCTCGTCAGAGGTGTGAAACAGTAAACAAATGTTGCCTAACTTTTAAACAACATTGGATATTTTTTGGGTACGGACTTCCGGTCAGTACTGTAGCTGTAGAGAGCTGGAGACGTGATATAGTAGGAATCCTGCATGTTATTTGCTAGAGTGGGGCCAGAACATTGGCTACTAGCCAGCGAGAAACAAACTTTTCATTTTTATTGTATTTGCAATTTTGACTTAAGACCATTCCAGTTTGATGATCAAGATTTAGCTTCTGGACATATGTCTCTTTTTTTGGTACAAACATAATTTTAGATGAACTGATTGATGGATTTTGATAAAATGAGTCAAAATTCAGGAGAAAAGACTGAAAGACTTCGACAAATGAGCTATACCTAAAGCTCTTTAAGTAGGTTTTCTGGTGCTTGCATCTTTACCTTCCCCCCCAGGTCTAGAAGCAGACTCTGGTGACCTCCTATACTGCTGGATCTGAGAGCTGCACCACTTCCTAATGCCCGGAGGCCTCAGTTGCCCAAGTTAGGAGTAGTGAATATCCCTGTTTAGAACAGAAGGGATTCAAAACAGGCTCAAACTAAAAAAGTGTCTTGCAGCACTTTGATGTCATACGAAGTGTTTAATAAACATTATCCTGCCCACAAGCATCCCACAGTTTGCTTAAAGCAATGGGATTGAACCAAGTCAAGTCCATAGACTGAAGACACCATAATTACAATATGCCTGAGGTCTAATAGGCTCTGATGAAGAGGTATGTTTTCTGTTTTCTCCCTAGCATTAAGTGGTCCTGCAGGATTGCATTTATTCACGCAGAGTACACCAAAGCTCCCTGAAAGGCCTGACATATTCAGCCTGTTAGAGTCTTGTATTTTGGCATCATAAATGTTACGCCCCCACCATCTGAAAACCCTTCCTAGCGTATATTGGGTGAACGATCCTCTCAGATATCCAGGAGCTTTGCCTCAAACATGTGGGTGGGGAGTCATGAGACATAAAACCCAACTCTTGATTTTTCACACAGTCAGTAAAGTTTCGGTGCCTCTGGCTTGATGTGGTGCCACTGGGACAATTCAACAAGCATTTACACATATACTATGTTAGATTGTCCCTAAATCACTTTTCTAAGCCTAGGCATGGGCGGTAGTAAACATAACAGGGAGCACAAGCAATGGGACGAGAGAGCAAGGCACAGTCGTGGGAGGTAGTTATAGAGAACTCAGCTGGGGTCAGAGGTGAGAGTGCCAAAAGAACTTTGCACTCATCACACTTTGCTGAAAGAACTTAATGCACATCTTTTGTCCCAGCTGTCATTCATTCATTTTCCTTTATTGCGGTTGATATGAGCCATAAAAGATGCAAACATGCGTTCATGTCAAGCAATAGAAATGCATAAAAATACATAAATAAAAACACATAAAATTTGATGAAACATGAAATCATTAAAATAGAGATTTCTAAAACATATTGTGAAAAATATCCATGCAATATTGGCAGATCTGGCTCCATATTAAACAGACAATCTCCTCTTAACCAAGAATATTCTTCGACCTGATATACCATATGGCTGATAGAAATGTAGCTATAGAGAGCACTAGTACTCGTTCTGCAAACCCTAAGCGTGGGTTGGCAATCTCTAAAACCCATCAATGTGCATAGTGGTTTAATCCAGTGTACTCGCTGCTTTGTGTAAGCTGTGCAAAAAGATAGGACGTGCTCAATAGTGTCAGAGTTGGCACATCCCAGAGGGCAGTTGTTTGATGCTTTTTGCTTGCTCTACCATGTGCCCATAAAACAAATAATGGTAGAGACCCTAATCTAAACCTAACATAAAGTGCTCGTGCATGGGCTGCCCCACAAGTTTGGCTTCTATATATTTCCAGAGCTGGAAAGATGGGAAAAGTGGACGCTCTACTTGCAAACCTTATGATGGCCCCTGTCCTTTGTTTTATGGACAAGGCACACTTCTTTAATTGCCCTGCCCGTTTGTGTGAGTCCTTGAGTCGGACACCCAAGTAATCAAACTCAGGCACCCTCTCGACGACCTCTCCATCTAGTAGTATATATCTCTTCATTTTATTTTTACCATCTCCAAACACTATGTACTTCCTTTGGGTGTTATTAATTTGCAAACCATGTACCTTACAGTATTCCGAAAACCTCTTTAAGAGAATGGATAAACCGGAGAGGTTTTTGGATAACAGCAAGGTATTATCAGCAAATAATAAACAAAGGCCCAGATTTAAGAAGCTCTAGTGCCACATTAGCGTCATTTTTTACGCTAATGTGGTGTTAATCTGCAAAATGTCTGCCCCAGATTTACACTTGCCAGGTCGAATTTGCAGGTTAAAGCTGCACACACATACACTGCAGTGGCAGGTCTGAGCCATGTTTACAGGGCTCTCATGTGGGTGGCACAACCAGTGCTGCAGGCCCACTAGTAGCATTTGATTTACAGGCCCTGGGCACCTCTAGTGCACTTTACTAGGACTTACTAGTACCTCAAATATGCCAGTCATGGAAAAGCCATTCACACATACAATATACACAGGCAGCACTTGCACTTTAGCACTGGTCAGCCGTGGTAAAGTGCCCATAGTAACAAAAACGGAAAAAAACAGAGTCCAGCACTCAGGCAATACATGGGAAGCAGAGGCAAAAAAGACAGGGGAGACCACACCAAGGATGCCAGGTCTAACAGCGATACTAACTGCCAAAAACACTTGCTGTCTCTATCCCTTCTTGGCTATAAGTAAGTTGTCCCAAATGGCCTCCTTCCACTGGGCTTTGCTTGCATTGCTAAATACTAGCATACTCTCGCCTTGCTTGGACAATTGTAGGTCCATCCTTCTGTTTTACAGCTTTGAGAAGATTGATCTTGGCTATTCTGCAGTTATTGTTAAAACATTCATTTGACCTCCCTTGTCTTTCCCCCCCTTGCAGTGTTTCACGAATAATAAGCCCAGTCTCTGAAAGAAATTCTGATGTATAGCGACTATCTGCCCTGGTATGAGCTCATTTTGTATAACTATTCTTAGTTCGTTCTGGGTCATTTTTTAAAAATTTATTAGTAGAACCTCTGAATTTAAAAAGGTCTCCCATTCGATGGTACGCTTGTTGCTGGATACTACCACCAAATTGATGGTGACTTGTTTGCCCAACATTCCCCTTCCTTTGAGAGATGTCTCATCCCAATTTACCAATTTACTAAAATGGGGAAGTGATTGCTATCATAGCAATCACCTACTGACAGATAGATTATCTTGTGCCAAATTCTCAAACCTAATAAGACATAGTCAGTGTGGCTGCTATATTTCCCTGGTGAAAGTAGGCTTAGCAATACTGTCTGAGGGAATTTGTCCATTCCCCGGCCATAGACAATACAATGAGAGATCTTATTCCTTGATGAGTTTTAAATCTGGAGAACATTGTCCAGTACAAGTATTAAAATCATCAGCCATAATTATAAGATGTGAAGAAGACAATTCTGCCAGAAATGAGTTTAAAACACTTAAGCTTAAGGTTTTGGAGGTCAGCAAATGGGGAGACCTAGTTTTTGAGGTTATACTAAGGGCTAAGATGTCAGGGGAATAGATATGTATTCTCCTGATACTACAACCCAATGCAAATTTTTCCCATATAATGAGCCCCCTACTGCCTTACCTGATGTTGAAAGGGTGGCCTCGATGCAATATGAATTGAAGTCCTGCCTATGAACATTTGTGGTAGCCCTCATCTCCTGAAATAGGCATAAATAAAAATGATCTATGTACAAGCCGCAGTCCACAACCTATATCTTAGCTCTTATGCCTGTGATGTTCCATGATATTAGAAAAAAAGAATGACTACTTGCGTGCCATGGAATAAAGCCACTTTCCTTCATCATTGCAGGCTGTGAAGAAGCATCCAATCTACATTGATCTACTATGATTGTTGCACCATTGTGGAGAAAAGGTAACCAATATACATCACATTCAGGAGATAAGATTGGCTCAATAGAATCTGGAGCACAAGAGCAATTAAGAGGAGAGGGCAGAGGAAACAATCAATCTAAGTCCAATAAACTATTATCCAAAGAGCTGTTATTCTGCGGTCTTCTACTTTTGCCTTTTTGGGCCACCCTATTGCATTGATACACCAGAATAGTCCCCCTAATCCCGCCTGCAAGGGGTGGTTGATAAATCAGCCAACTCTTTTTAAATAAAATGTATGACCCATTTACAGGCATAGAACAGGCATCTAGAGATATCAGGCCACCCACCAGGTCCAGAGCGGCCAATTTAATTACTATTGTATCCCATACATCAGCCCTCACAGGATGGCGACTAATGTGCAATATGTCAGACTAAACAACTGATTTACATTGCCTAACATGTCTGATCCAATGGATGACTTTGTTCTTCAAAGAGACACTATCTTCATGCGAGCCAAGAGGTAATTTAGGAACTTTGTACATATACACTGCATAGCCTGCTTCCTTTCCTAAATGATTTTGCCAGATTTGAGGCAGCTTGGGGCCAAAAACAGATGCTTGACCAAAACCTTGAGATCTGTAACAGGCACTAGACGTAGCTTTAATGGTTAGGGTCCCCCATTTTCAATTGCCAAAGATTTCTCTCTTGCAAGGGCTTGGACACTGCCGCCCTTGGGTTGCCTTGACTTTCTAGGGCTCATAGGGATGTGGCTTTGTGCAGCATCCGTAATGGCCAAGATTGATTTATCTTGTGGTTGTCAAATCCTGGGCTTGCCTTTCATTTCTTAGCTCTATAGTAAGACCGACAGCTTCTTTTAAGGAAGAAATACTCTCTTCCTGTGACTTTGCAGTCGAAGTGCAAATTGGAGCAACAGGATTTAGCATTTGAGGTTCCAGATCCTCAAGGAACGCAAAGCGATTTGAACATGCTATGTCATGCACTACAACGTTATTAAAAGAAGGAACATTAATAGAGGCAGGACCAAGATCACTCTCTGTTATGGGGTCCTGTGCTAAGTGCCTACAGGATTTTGTAGCGGGCTGGACACTGCTGGGAGCATTTAGTTTTTTTCGGTTTGGCTTTAAAGAAATCCTGAGCTGGACCACTCTTTTTGCTATTCCAAATGCATGGGCCATCCCTTTTCAAAATGGTTTCCACCTGCTCTATTAGAGTGCCAATCCCAGTGGAAACGCAATTTGATATCCTTAGAGAGGACTTATGGGGGACTTTCGGGATCTTAGGCTTTGCAGCTTCTCCCACCAGACTATTTTGTGCCTCGCGCTTGCCCATCTGAAAAAAGACATTGCTTATGCCCTCTTGGCTTGCCAGTTCTACCATCAAAAACTATGCATGGTTACAAGTATAAAGGATAGAAAGATTTGTACCTTGGGACCATGAGGGATGGCCCAGATTAACCTACTCCAGGCTCTGCCGAATGCACACGGGCTTGCACGTGGCCCCGGCGTATCCCACGCAGCGGGAGCCACCATCATGCTATGAAAGAGCCAAAAGAGGGCATGTCCTTGCTGGCGTCTCCGGGTGCGATGTTGGCTGGGACAAGCAGTCCCACAAGATCGCAGCTATCTGGCCCCAGAGACAGTCACAGCGCTCCCCAACCAGCAGGAGCTTGCATCGTGCTATGAAATGTGAAAAGAGGGTGTGCCCTTGCTGATGCCTCCTAGCCCGATATTGGCTGAGAAAAGCAGTCCCACTAGATCGTGGCAATCTGGCCCCAGTGATGGTGGCAGCGCTCCCTAAGTAGCACTAGCCCACGTCGTGCTATGAAGCACCAACATAGGGATTGTCCTTGTTGGCGCCTCCTGGCGCGATGTTGGCTGGGACAAGCAGCCCCACTTGATCCCAGTAATCTGACCCTGGTGACGATGCTCCCCAAGCAGCGGGAGCCTGCATAGTGCTATGAACTGCCAAAAGAGGGCGTGTCCTTGCTGGTGCTTCCTGGCGTGATGTTGGCTGGGACGAGCAATCCCACTAGACTGCAGCAATCTGGACCCTTTGATGGTGGCGGTGCTCCCCAAGCAGCGGGAGCCCGTGTCATTCTATGAAGCATCAAAAGAGGGCATTTCCTTACTGGCGCTTCCTGCCCTGATGTTGGCTGGGACAAGCAGTCCCACTAGACTGTGGCAATCTGGCCCTGGTGATGGTGGTGGCGCTCTCCAAGCAGCAAGAGCCCATGTCATGCTATGAGGTGCTAAAAGTGGGCATGTCCTTGCTGGCGCCTTCTGGCACGATGTTGGCTGGGACAAGCAGTCCCACTGGATTGCGGGTTTCTGGCCCTGGTGACGGTGGCGGCACTCCCTAAGCAGCAGGCGCCTGCGTCCTGCTATGAAGCACCAAAAGTAGGCATATCTTTGCTGGCGCCTCCTGGCGCGATGTTGGCTAAAACAAGTAGTCCAAATGGATTGCAGCAATCTGGCCCCAGTGACGGTGGCAGCACCCCAGCTGCCTCCCACCTACCAAATCACTGAAGGTCATTAACCGCTGATAGGAAATTGCCCCTTTGCAATTGAACATGTATATTGATTTAAACCTTGCAGATGAATATAACTGAAATATTGTGCCAGATTTCTGCCAGCGTGCGTGTTTCAAGAAGTAACTAAAGCAGGTTTGCTGTTACGTCACTGATTCCTTTTCAATCATATCAGTGGCCAATGGAGTGTGATTTAGGAGTGTGCACATTTTTTAATTTGGCCTCATAGATGTTTGATGTTCACCTGGATTGTTTGCCAAGTTCCAGGGCTGCGCAACTGGAATTATGGTTTAATTAAACCGGAGACCAATGTAGTGTTGAAGATTATAGTAACACATCACATGTGAAACTGGGCGATGGGGAGGAGAGATGGAGATGGTGTGAGACTCGGAGTCCCTGTGGCAATAAGTGTTCGATGATGCTTCCCTGATTCAAAGAAGGAAGGTTTGATATAAGTTTTAAATGTTGGAATCATGGAATGTGTTGTCTTATATATTTGAAAGGAAGCAAAATATTTAGCTGGCCCCAGTAAAGACCATGTGAGTATGTGGCATTCTTTCACAGCATAAATAGCATATCAAATACTGAAATGGGAATACAAAATTTGGACCCCTGCAAAGGAGACTAGTAGGTCCAGAAGCAGGAGTTTTGCTTTGGTGGAAGTCTGACTACAAGCACACACCCCTCCCCGATGGATCCATGATACCGGAATCAATGATTTGTACCGTAAACGTCTGGTGTCACCATATGAGATAGGTGCATTATACTTTATCTATAGCATGCAAGGGATGTGCATGGACACATTTCCTTTTCTTTAAGGAGTGGCACCAGGGAGTCATCCTTGGTCCTGACGAAAGGCCTAGGGTTAGGCTTTGAAACATACAGACCAGGAAGGCAGGTACATAATATACCCCACTTCTATTTACCCCTTTTTGATCATACCGCCACTAGGGCAGGTATTAATAAATGTATATCCCTAGTAGCCAGGTATTTTTAACCACTAAGACCCCCACTCCTATTTCCTTTCACCTCATTGAAGTAGGTTGCACATTAAAAAGTGCTCCCATGTAATCCATTGCCCGTTTGCCGCAGCAGACCTCGTTCTGCAACAGAATGAGATGGACCCAATGATGAAGCATGCCACCAAGGGGTGACCCTGGTGGGTGAGGGGTTTTCTAAAGAATTTTTTTTTTAGGTCACGTTACATAGCAGACTAGCTCCTGTACCAGTGCGCCGGAACAAGCTACCATTCTGCACTCAAGTCAAGGGGGATGCGGCCGCACAGCGGAGATGAAGTGAGAGGATGGTGAGGCCACGGCTTAAACGTTCTTGGCGATGCAAGACTTTGTTCTTTTTTATGCCCCCATTATCGCTCGCACTGTGTCTCTTACTAGGAGGTGGGGGGCAGCGCACGGCCTGGGATCAGGGCACTGATTTCAGCCTTTATTCAAATTTGTATCCTGCGATCAGGGCACTGATTTCAGTTTTTTTTCAAATTTTTAATTTATAAATGATTACCGTTTATTTCATATAACGTGTGTTTCTCTTGTGCCTGCTCGCTTCTGCTTCAGGGTGAAGGACATGTTAGAGTCCTCCATTTTTTGGTATAGGGACCTGGTCAGCAGACTAGCTGCTGTACCAGCACGCCCGAACAAGTTACTGTATGGCCTTTCAGCCAACAGGGATGCGATCGCGAAGTGGACACGCCTAAGGCAAGCCCGTCTGTGCCCGTTCTCGCCCGACTGGGTCCGGGGGCCAGACAACATGCTACTGGGCGAGGAGTTTCCCGGCCCCTGCAATACTCTAGGCAGGACCTTCTGGCTGTTTCAACTATGCAGACCCATGAGGGGTGTGAGCAAGCTGGCCCCGATCAGCTTAAGGGTTGGAGGTGTGGGGTGTGTACCTGGGAGCCTGAGGCGGCATATCATTGAGCCGATTACACTACTACGCAGCAGAACCTGCCTCCTCGAGCGAAGTTTGGGGGGAAGGTGAAAAAACACCTTTTATGTGGTTTGACTTATGTGCGCTCACTGAGCAAGCACTGTGTGGAAATTAGAGACATGATTGAAGCCACCAACTTAGATAGCCTATTCTTTACAGAAACGTGGGCCAGAGAAGACTCTAACCCAGACTTTTTGGCAGCTTCCCCGCCTGGCTATGTGTTTTCTAGACTCAACAGGACTGGCAGGAGGGGAGGTGGTCTGGCGGCGATCTTTAGGCGCAATTTGCATTGTGCACTTGAAGCTATTAATGTTATCCCCGATATTTGTGAAGAGGGCTACTTCAACTTACGCCTTCAGTATTCCATACTCTTTGAGGGGCTCCTAATTTTTCATCCTCTGGGCCCTAACCACACTTTTCTTTCTCTCTGGCCTGCCATTATTGAACCGATTGCTATGGCCCGAAGGCCATAGTGTTGAGTGACTTTAATATACATCTCGAAGATAAACATGATACAGCCATGGGTGAGTTTCTGGACCTGATATCAAGCCTTGATTGGTACCTTACAAGCTCGTCTGCCACCCATTGCGCAGGACATGCGCTGGACAGTATCTTTATCTGTCACGATAATTGTACCCGATTGGAGAACACTGCCCTGGATTGGATGGATCATCACTTGTTTACCTTTAAGGTAGCAAGTACAATAGCCTCTACCAGTGTCCCCCTTGCCCACAGGCTATCCAGGCAATGGCACAGGGTGGAGAAGCAGTGCTTGGCTAGGGCCCTTAAGTTGGGCTGGGATCAGGCCAGAGAACAGGGCACTTCCACGCGGGAGGGCTTTGAGTTTGGGCTTAGGGCGGCCATTGATTCAAACGCCCTTCTGGTCAAATCAAGATCAAAGCCGGGGAGGAATTTATCTTCTCCTTGGGACTCAGAGGAACTCAAAAAGCTACAGAGACTTTACAGATGGCAGGAACGTAGATGAAAGTTTCACCAGAATGATGCGGAGAGAGCCAAGCTTAGGTTCACTCTTGAAGACTACAAATTAGCTGTCAAAAAAGCCAAATCTGATTATTTCTCCCGCAAAATTAAGGAAGCGGACAATGTACCCAGGGAACTTTTTAAGGTGGTCCGCTCCCTTACCTCCCCTCCTTCATCCCTGGTAATGGAGAATTCACACGCTTTCTGCCAAAGGGTTGCAGATTTTTTTTTAAATAAAATACTCCAGCTCCACTCGAACTTTCTGCAGCCTCCAGTGGAGCTGAGTGTTGGAGCTCTGGCCCTAGAGAATGGACCTACGCTCACCAGCTTCCAACCTTTACAGGCGAACAGATTTAAAGAACTGTTGTGCAGGGTTAAATCAGGGTCTCCTAACGACCCATGCCCTCCCAAGATATTGAAGCTAGTACCGGACCTGGTTTCGGATGCGCTAGAACCGGTTTACCATGACATCTTGAAAGACTGGTGCTTTTCTCCCTTCTGGAAGGAGTCCGTTGTGATTCTGCTTTAAAAAAAAACGGGTGGCGCACCAAATGATTTGAAAAATCTTCGTCCCATTTCTTTACTCTCCACCACGGCCAAAATCTTGGAGAAACATCTAAATATTGAACTGGCTGGCTTTCTACAGGCCAGTTGCGGCCTTGACCCTTCCCATCACGGGTTCCGTAAAGCACATAGCACGGAATCCGCCCTTGTCTCGACAGTTGACATTATTCGGAGACACGTGGATCAGGGGGAGGGTGCCATTCTTGTTCTGCTGGATCTTTCAGCAGTGTTTGATACCATCTCCCCACAATTGATGATCCAACGCCTCTACCAAGCAGGAGTTAGAGAGAAGGCCCTAGACATCCTAAAATCCTTTCTGTTGGATAGATCCATCATGGTAAGCTGTGACGACTACAAGGCTACCCTGTTTCAACTCCCCTGTGGGGTCCCACAAGGGTCTTCTCTCAGACTTTCTCTGTTTAATCTCTATGTTGCCCCATTGGCCAGACTGGTCCTCTCCTTCAGTTTTCAAGTGGTCTCCTATGCTTATGATACTCAGCTGATCATCCCTGTCAACAGGAATTGGGAGGAGGTGGCAGATAGATTCCACAATTGCGTGAGCGAGATCAATACGTGGATGAGCCACAATTGGTTTAAATGAACAGAGAAAAGAGAGAAATTATTTTCTTTGGCTTACACAGTGACTTATGGAGCGCCCGTTGGTGGCCGCAGTCCAGCAATGAGTGTCCAGTTCCGGGTTCAACGGCCAGAAACCTTGGGATCATATTTGATAATACTCTATATTTTGGGCAACAAATGAACCACACTGTTAAAATTTGTTACTGGACTCTGAAAATGCTCAAGAAAATCTCTACTTTTCTTCAGAAGGAACTAAGAATTACGGTGATTATAGCCTTAGTCATCTCTAAACTAGACTACTGCAATGCACTGATGTTAAATATCAGCAAGGGTTCGCTTTATAAATTACAGCTGATTCAGAATGCTGCAGCCTGCCTTGTTTTGGATCTCCCGTGCGCAGCATCTGCCAGTAGCAGCTTGAGGCAGCTGCACTGGTTACCGGTGGAAAAGTGTATTATTTTTAAGACACTTTGCCTCACACACAAGGCTCTTCACTCAGAAGGCTGTAAATACCTTTTTTCTTCCTTGCAGCAATATGCACCTTGCCGTCCTCTCAGATCTTCTGCTCTCAATTTAATTTCTGTGTCCCACTGTCGAAAGGCCAGAAGGGGGGACAAAGCCTTTTCGGTGGTGGCTGCAAAACTTTGGAACACTCTTCCGCTGTCCATTAAGAAGGAAGACACGCACCTCCCTTTTCGGAAGCAGCTAAAAACTTGGCTCTTTTCTAACAAGGGAGGGCTTATTTAACCTGTCCCATTGATCTTTGGGTCGCTCTAGGGAACCTCCTGCTTCACTCACTCCTCAGCGCTTCGATGCTACAGCCGGAATGCACTCTATAAATACAAAATACAAATACAAATGGCCCCAATGAAGACCATGTGATTGTGTGGCATTCCTTCAGAGCATAAATAGCATTTCAAATACTGAAGTGGGAACACGTTGCACTTAATCACTGTTTTTCACTGACACTGCTACTCCAGGTGGGTTTAACTGATCACACTTCCAATTCAACAAGAACTCACACACATAAGGTGGCTCAGACCAACTTGCATTGCCAAACCTTGTAAGCATGTATGAATATGGTATTTCTATAGCACGCACCTGTCCAAGAGGATGCAGAGTGCTGTACAGGGTCAAAGGCAAGCATAAATTCAATGAAGGATAGGAGAGATAGCTTGTTGTCTATGGTTAATGCATTGTGACAAAGGCCAGTGTTCTTTGAAGAAGTGAGTCTTCAACTCTCTCATAAATTGATACTGCATACCCTGATGGACATGGGGATGTTGTTCCAGATCCTGGGTGCATATATGCAATGCATGCAAGTACTCTTCCCTACCACAAGGAGTATGCAAATCACTGGAAAGTATACTTTCACCAAATATTCCAAGACTGGAATTAGAATAGTAAATCATCCTGTCCTCAGTTGCTTGGGTTTATTTTTAGGTTGCGGGCGCAAACACTCTGGCCTGTTGTAACCTATCTGTGGGCTTTCAACCATGCCCACCGCACGCCCATCACTATCACTCGTTCATGGGCTTGCCTTTCAAAAATCTTTTGTTATCATTGTTAAATGCTTTACTTTTGTCCCTCCTTGGGACAGTTTTGTTACCGCCCTTGCCATTGACCCTGTTACATGGATAATTGCACGATTGCCTATACGTTTGACTGCGAGCAAACTTCTTTTTCCTTTTGAGTCTCTCCTTTGCGCTCATGCTCATGGCGGCCGTGTCACTTTGAATCGGCTTGCTTATGTCAACTGTTTTACTTATTTTTCAATTTGTATGGCAAGAAATGTCCAGTTAGGAATTTCCAACGCTAATAGCTGTAACTCGAGCAAACGCAAGACCCATTCCATTGTAAATGCTTGTTTGACTTACATCTGCTTTTCAGTGGAAGCACATAAATGCAGCTACTTCCGGGAGGCATGCACATACGGGGATCCTTTAGCTGCGACGCTTAAGTGTGCTGTTATCGTTTCCTAAATGCTGTCTGAGCTACAACTTGCAAGGAGCATTTATTTTCAAAGGTCACGCGGCCCGCAGCAACATAAACTGCCTCCTGGACAGAGTTGTCTCATAATGAGGCTGCAGCTGTCAAGTGCTGTAGAAAAACCTTCACCAAGCACGAATTAATTAAAGATGAAAATGCCAGCGGGTCTGACAGAGGCTTCATGCCGTTTACCTGAGGTGATAACTCCTGAACTCTTTAAATCGAACTCGACAACTAAGTACTGTGGAGAATAAGTCTCGAACACTGCTTTCTACTGCATTTGAAAGTAGATGGTACATCTGCACCCACAGTCATCCGCTTTCGCATGAGAGCAGATTTAGTACATCTTCCTATTAACACATCTTCCCTGAAATACACCTAGAGAGTAGGGTCCGTGGCAGCTTTTCAGCACTACTCTTGTAAAAGTGATTCGAACTCCCTATTTATACCTTGGCATTTCCCTGATGCGGAGCTGTACAGCGTACAGTTCTTCATTGTGAAAAGTCAGTACATTTGTGCAATGTCACTATTTTTAATTTTTCCCCCAAAAGCAAATCTTGATCCAGAAAATATTTTTCCCTTTGGATGAACGTTTCCTCTATTCCCCTAAGCTTATCGGTGTCCTTTTCTTCTTTGTATCCTAGAGAGGAAATTATTCGTGCCCTGCTAGGAGTAAATCTCCAAACATTGACATGGTTGGAAATGAGTTTGGAAATGGCCACAAATTGGGTGTTTACAAACACTCAATGCTGAGCACACCTTGAAACGAGTCTTGCCCTCACCCAACTTGTGTGGAATTTAGTTCCAATCAGTAAGCTGTTATTGTGGGGGTACCAAAATTCAGGAATAAACCCCTCCCTCCAAAACCCCAAAGTAAACCACCCCTCCCTCCAAAAAAACAAAATACCCTCTCCCTCCAAAAGGCCAAATAAGAACATTAACACTAACTACAAAATAAAACACAGCCACTACACTTAGATACATAACAAATTTCAAATACAATAAAATAAAATGGTACTTACCCACAGATGTGAGGTGTTCTTCTGCTGTCCTAACCAATCCAGACGCTGCTCTTATGCTGTTAACCAGCATGAGAGAAGCATGTGGATTGGATGGAACAGGCTGGCTGGACGCTCCTTCAGGACCTGGAGGCCAGCCCTTGGTCTCCACCCAGCTGTCCAAGACAGCTGGGTTGAGAGCTTCAAAGTGTGCACGTCACTTTGGCCGGCGCAAGACAGCCAGCCAAAGTGACATGCGCACTTTGGAGTGTCCAGTCAGCCTTGAATCAGTCCTCCATGCCGCAAATCAGCAGCAGTGTACATGCCCTGCATGTCTCTGGCTCAGGGCTGCTGCATTGTGCATATTGGTAAAAATAAAATAGCAATTAAATCTTTTCATTGCCATTATATTTTTTCCTGCGCAACTTGCAGCAAGTGGGGGAGATGCACCCCTGCCCTGATGTAGAAACTGGAATAACAGTATTTTGAAAGCAAAGGCACATGTTTGTGAATCCAAATGGAGTTTTCATTTCAGTAGCACCAGACATTTCAAAACGTCCAGATGACAGCAAAGGAGGATGCAGTAGAAACTAATTGTAATAGGGTAACTGGGATTTTTACCAAAGGCGTATTAGACAACAGATATTCATCTTATTTTGAAGCTTCATTGACAGATTGTGGAATAACACAGCCAAGAATGCACATACACCCAGATTGGATAGGGTAAAATTGTTCTATATGAATCTGAAGCACACCACTCAAATAGATTATCCAAAAATTGCAACAAAAAAGTTTTTTCTAATAGCTTAATACACAAAGAGTTTTGTTTAAAAAGTATAGATCAAAAATGATGTTACATATATAAATACAAAGACCTCACAACCACATACTGGTCAAATATACATGCCCACAGCACAATAATAGTGCACCCAGTTTACACCGTTTACGAGAAATGTGAATAGTTCAGACAATGGAAGACAACAATAGCTACAGTTGGTTGTGTCTTGTTATGGTGTCCAATTAGATTACACAGCCAACAAGTGTTTCGTCTAAAAAGACTTACTCAGAGATTGGTATGTCAAGTCAAGGCAACACACCTAGGCATAATTATAAAAGTCTATACAGTAATTGTAATTAGCTTCTGCATAACCTCCAGGTTTCTCCTCCAGCACACAAGGACTTCTGAAACTGTCAACTTGCATAGGTCTTGTTTCCCATCTTGTACACTTGACTCCTGTGTAGAGACCCACAAGCTGAGGCTGACTCTTGCAGCCTCCAACAACGTGTGTATTAAAAACTTGTTATGACACTGAAGAATCATCAAAATAGATCAACATGCTACAAGACTGGCCGAGAAGGATCCTCCGAGGATTGTCCGTGTGAAGTCCAAATCACCGGATTACACTCGCTGAAAACGTATCAGCCAATAAATACTGAAGTCACAAAATCTCTGGCCTCATTAAAACACATGAGACTGGAGTTTGTTTGTGACTCTTTGCAAATAGCTGTGAATGTATGGACAGAGCCTGCGAGGGACAGCAGACCTCCGACCTTGCTTTCGCATTCACTGAGTGACAACATTTATTGTTGAAAGTAGTCTCTGTTCCTTCAGGGGCAAAGTTTACGAAACAAATAATCTTTTCCCTCAGTGAATGGTACTGATAGAGCGGTACGTGGTAATAATTTTACCTGCGTTGGACGCTCTTTAGGCCGATGAATCTTTTGACTTAGTGGGAACACTCTGTACTCTTAATCGATCAATTTCATCAAAATCAATAATCAATAACGAACATAAGCAACACCTTGAACAACATAACACTTAACAATTAATCCAGAATACATTTCGGCGAACCCTGACCTTTCAGTCAGAAAGAACCACACCAGTTTATTGCGAAGTTAGTGAATTTATTTCCCTATATTAACAAAGCTAGCACAATGTAAATGTTTCTCAACACCAAATGATAAACATATATGAACATTAATAGCTGTCCATAACGTCGAAACAAGTGTAATCTATGTAGCATTTGAATCACAAGACATTCGATAATGGCAATGCAAAGCACTAATACGATAATCTGTAATGAACTAATGGCATACATTTAGTCAGCATAACAAGATCTCCAATTGCATCGTGCGACATGTGGAACCCTCATCTAACCTCCAATTAGCATCAGCATGTGGGACTTCATGCGAAAACAATTTAGCAACATTAATTTAGAAAACTCCTAACTAGGGACCTTATCAAAATCAGCAGTTGGTTACCTAAAAGAAACACAATGCAACTTTACAATTTCCTTTCATATTTACCAATTACGATCAGCATACAAGGAAGTCTTCGTCTCACAGGTACCGTTCTTCGGTCATCATGGGTACCGTTTCGATCGGCATAGGACTGGGCAAAGGGGCAAGGGTGAACGGGGCAATTGCCTCACGGCGGCAAGGTAAAACTATTTCTTCATGCAAAGGGATCAAATCAAAGTTACAGTCTCTAGGGCAAGAATCATTTAAAGTCTCTTTCTCTCGATTAGAGAAAGAATCAAAGTCTCTTTCAAAATGGCGTCGCAGCAAAATGGGCCATAATAGCTACGAAGTCTGCAAAAGGGCGGGTATCCAAAATGGAGAGCCAGCTTTCCTCTCGTGCACCTGGGTTTTATAGACAACAGTTCAAGTCCAGTAGGGTCTCCATTGGAGGGTTCATAGGTTAGCTTCAAATTGACCAATCAAAAACGACAGTTCTCAAGCTTTTACTTAAGCATACATTATCCTTGGAGATGGGTACACAAGATGCAACATTGTTTCTCAATTAGCTCACTTTCAGAGCCTCCATTGTCCGCGCCTGCAAGTCGACCTTGAATTAAAGAGAAAATATGCCAGGCTGGCACTAACTTTAAGATAAGCATGTGAACAGTTTCTGTGGAAAAGTACAGCTTCAAGCGAAAATACATGTTTATTAGCACAGTGGAAAAATACGAGCATCTAAACCGTGAGACCAGGCAACTAGGCCAAAGCCTCCGCTAAAGTAATGCTAAGCTAAAACATTTCAAATAAGCAAATCGTAGCACACGTTTATGATTATGTCGGATTAGTGCAATTCTAATTCACCACGTTATATAAGCACGCGTATAAATGATGGCAAACTACTCTGAGGGCACATTTTGTCCCCGTACAATCTTAATTAATTCGGTTAATGTCACACATGATTATTTCAGCACTACGTTTAAGCGTTAATAAATCAAAACCTTCATTTTCTGCTTCATCAATCCCTCCTCTGATGACTACTTGTCATCACACAAATCTAGCCCACAAATTTTTTTCCATTAAAATTCTGTCAGCTCCCTTTTCCTTTTAGTTCCCCTAGTTTGCGCTTTGTATTCTTCTGCCATTCTTTTCATAATTTTCTCTTCTTTTCTTCTTTTAATTCCTTCCATAATCATTATTATTCCCCTTTTTATTCCCCAAATTCCAAATACACAAATTATTACTATTAATATTCCTTCTATTATTTTCAATAGTATTCCATTCCAAATTCCCCCAAGCCAATGACCCACTGAAGCTATTCCCTTTCCAACCTTCTCCCACACTCCTGGTTCTTTCAATTCCTTCAAATCTGCACTTTCTTTTGTTAGATTAGCAAGCATAGTTTTAATCTTCACACTATTATCCGGTATATAGGTGCAACAGTGACGTGCACCAATCATTTTGCAAACGCCTCCATCCTTTGCTAAAAGAATGTCTAAAGCAAGCCTATTTTGAAGAGTCATAGCTCTTTCCGCTGCAAGCTCAGCATCTATCAGGATTATAGCACCTGAAAACTTTGTCAACATGTTATCCACTATAGTAGACAACTTTCTTATTTTGATGGAATTCAGCACAACTCCCAATGAAGGAATCATGGCTCCAAATATATCACCTACCACAGCAGCTGCGGTCTCTCTTTTCTGGATACGATGGGATCCAGATGTCTTTTCAATCATCGATACGTCATCCAGTTGATAAACCTTTGGAAACACTATACCCAAATAACATCTCCCCCACCATCCCTTTGGGAGACGATAATAGGCATTATGCCCACAAATGTAATATACACCTGGAATGACAGGGTCAAGTCCGTTCATCATGAATGTCCATTTGGCCTTAAAAATAAACGTATGTTTGCATTCACTCGCTCCTACAAAAATATTGTCATAATAAGATTCACCTCGATATATACAAAACTTCCCTACATGCCAAGCATCTAAAGCAATTTTCCCTTGTGTCTTTATAGCAGCAAAATCATAATTATCTACTGAAGTCCTCTTATGTAACTCCTTTTCTAATTTCGCCTTCATTTGTGCCCTTCTATCATCTGTGCGATCTAAAAAGCTTATTTCTACAGCAGAGACTGAGCAAGTAAGGTTTTCCCTATGAGCATGAGCCGTTTCAAAAGGTTGCATTGGCTCGAAAAAGTCCCTCATAATTTTGTAATCCCAATATTTTGCAGTTTCGCTTAGCTGCGCTATTATAGGAACATAAGCAAAGGTAACATCATAATTCGAGTAAAAATACTGTATGTTAGTTTGACCATAAAACCTAGACATTACTATACTACACGTAATCCCATATGTAAGAGGCATGTGGTGATAAGTTACCCCTTCCTTGACTGATGTCGGTATCTGGGTACACACATAACAATCTTTCGCATCCATAGTCTCAACATATTCCGTTAACAAGCGGTAGAAAACGTTATACGAGAGCTCTTTCTTATCATGCAAGAGCCTCTCATCCAGTGCTAGTCTTTTCAGCGGGGTTAGTTCAGTGGCAGTAACAGGAGCAATAGTAGAAGCAGCAATAGTCTCACTTTCACCCTTTCCATGCGTTCCAAACACAATTGCCATTATTATTATTACACATGTTAACACCAAGCCTACACACACATATTTACAATATTTCTTTCTATTGTTTTGCGTCATGATCTGTATAGAATCAGAGAGCTAGAAGCACTTATAAATGAAACTATTTAGCAATTCAGTTACAAAGCTGAACAAGCGCAATGTTCACACCGTCTTCTTCAAAAGGCCAGTCACTTATCGGTTAGCAGCATTAGTCTCAATTCGGCAATGACTCAGTCTTTATCAGTTTAGCAAATGTCTCATCCGGTTTAACAATGTCTCAGCTGGTTGTTTCTTTCACGTTATTTTGTAGCAAGCAATATCATTTACTACTCTTTCAATCGACAGAGTCTATGAAACTTTTCTTTTCTATTGGTATCTCTTCTTCTTCTTCGTTCTCGATGCTTAGAGATACAAACTCATCAGTCCAATCATCATTGACTGCATATGCCCATTCAGGACCGGAATACCTCCTGTTCGGTATCCTTTTTCTTTTCAATTTTGCTTCTCTTTTCGACTCTGCTTCGCTGGTACTTTCCTCTTTTGTCAAGTCCTTTTCTTCACTTGACGATTGATCCACAACAGTCACTTCCTTTCTTTTCTCTTTCACTTTCGGTCTCCCTCCCTCGTTCAGACCTTCTTTACCCTTTTCTTTTACTGGTGAGATACTTAGTCTTCTCTTTGCACCATGTCCATTTGATGGACCTGCTGTCTTTTCTGTGGAGGCTTGAACTCCTTCGTTCCGATCTGCCTTATCCCCTTCTTCCGGGGAATCGATCACGTTCTCCTTTTCTTTCTCGGTATCGTCTGCTTCTGGGAAAGCCCTCCTCTGATCAGGCTCTCCTGCCTTTTCACCTTTTTCGAGCCCTTCGTCACCGTTGCTTTCGTCAGGCTCTTTATCACTTTCAGCTGCTTCAGGCTCCTTGTCACCTTCAGCTGCTTCAGGCTTTTTGCTACCCTCAGCTGCTTCAGGCTCCTTGTCACCTGCAGCTTCTTCGTCGCTGTCTGAACTTTCTCCTTGGTCTCCCCCAAGCGAGTTGGCGTCTTCGTTGTCGGAGAATATTTCCTTTTCTCCTGCTTCTGCCTGTTCGCTTTTGTTCCGTATCAGCACTCGGCACTGCTTTATCAGGCACTGGTACTTTCAGCGCTTCAACTTCCTCATCTGTGGGACACAACACCTTCTTTGTGTGACTGGCGTGAATCCAGTTGGGAACCCCCGCACACTTCACAGCGGTAGTTGTCGTCAGGATCACTTGGAAAGGGCCTTTCCAACGGGGTTCCAGACACGACTTTCTCACGTGCTTCTTTACCACGACCCAGTCACCTGCTTTCAGTGCGTGTCCTGGACCTTGGATCGGTGGCAAGGTGGTCGCTTCCACCTGGTGAGAGAAAGAGCGAACCACGTCAGCCAGTCCTTTGCAGTAGTCTAACACCATATCATCTGTAATATTCAAAAGCATGTTTGCGGGAACTGCAGGAAGTCTCATAGCTCTGCCCATGAGTATTTCATGCGGAGACAATCCAGTTTTTCTATCAGGAGTGTTTCTCATTGACATTAGCACTAAGGGCAATGCGTCAGGCCATTTCAAATTTGTCGATGCACATATTTTTGCCATTCTCGACTTCAGCGTACCATTCATCTGCTCCACCAGTCCTGATGCTTCAGGGCGATAGCTACAGTGCAGCTTTTGCTCAATGTTCAGCGCTTCGCAAAGTAACTTTATCACCTCGTTGTTGAAGTGACTTCCCCTATCTGATTCTAAAGAGATCGGGAATCCAAAACGTGGTATCAACTCCCTCAACAATAGCTTGGCAACTGTAAGGCTGTCGTTTCTACGTGTGGGGTATGCCTCAATCCAGTGACTAAAAATGCACACAATCACCAACACATATTTCAGACCCCCATGCACAGGCATCTCAATGAAGTCCATCTGCATTCGGCTAAAAGGACCGCTTGCCCTACCAATGTGACTCGCGCTCACAACTGTTCCCTTTCCTGGGTTCATCTGCTGGCAAGTGACACATCGATGGCAAACTGCTTCTGCAGCTTGGCGAAATCTGGGGTTAAACCAATCAGTTTTAAACAATCTTATCATGGCATCTCTCCCTAGGTGAGCTTGCCCATGATAGAACCGCGCAAGCTGTGATAAGAGACTATTTGGCAAAACAAATTTTCCCTCATGTGTAACCCATAACTCATCTTGTCTCTTTATGCATTGTGATTTGATCCAGGAATCTCTTTCATCCTCCCTGACATTATTCTGTAGTGCTTTCAGTTCCTCTATTGTATCTACAACCTTCAAGGCAAATGCTTCAGCTGGTTCGAGCTCTGGTTCACTTATTGTATTCCAATCATCCCTTAGTAATATACAGTTCAAAGCACAAAATCTTGCGACTTGATCTGCATATGCATTTCCCAGAGACACATAGGCCCTCATTCTGACCTTGGCGGGCGGCGGAGGCCGCCCGCCAAAGTCCCGCCGTCAGGTTACCGTTCCGCGGTCGAAAGACCGCGGCGGTAATTCTGACTTTCCCGCTGGGCTGGCGGGCGGTCGCCTTCAGACCGCCAGCCAGCCCAGCGGGAAAGAGGCTTCCACGATGAAGCCGGCTCGGAATCGAGCCGGCGGAGTGGAAGCTGTGCGACGGGTGCAGTTGCACCCGTCGCGTATTTCACTGTCTGCGCAGCAGACAGTGAAATACATGTAGGGGCCCTCTTACGGGGGCCCCTGCAATGCCCATGCCAGTGGCATGGGCACTGCAGGGGCCCCCAGGGGCCCCGCGACCCCCCCTACCGCCATCCGGATCTCAGCGGTCCGACCGCCGGGATCTGGATGGCGGTAGGGGGGGTCGGAATCCCCGCGGCGGTGCAGCAAGCTGCGCCGCCGCGGAGGATTCAATGGGGCCGCGGTACACTGGCGGGACCCCGCCAGTGGAGCCGGTCCGACCGCGGCTTTACCGCCGCGGTCGGAATCCCCATTGGAGCACCGCCGGCCTGTCGGCGGTGCTCCCGCGGTCCTCCGCCCTGGCGGTCAAAGACCGCCAGGGTCAGAATGACCACCATAGTCCTGTCCTTTCGTGTGAGCACTGCACTTTACCACTGCAACTTCAGCTGGCACTTGAATGGCATGTAACAATTCCCTTATTCTCTCCCCGTTCTTTACTGGGGATCCTGAAGAAGTCAGGAAACCTCTCTGCGACCATAATTGTCCAAAGTCATGCACAATCCCAAACCCGTATTGACTATCAGTGTAAATGGTGACTTTCATCAATGCAGACAGTTGACATGCTCTGGTAAGGGCTACAAGTTCTGCTACTTGTGCAGAATAGACTCATTGAAGCCATCCCGCTTCCAAGACACCTGTTACAGTACATACAGCATATCCTGCTTTCAAAATCCCCATCCCATCTCTTAGACATGAACCATCAACAAAAAGAATTTGGTCATTTTCATCAAGCTTGGTATCCTTGATGTCCGGTCGAGGTTTTGTGCAAAATTCAGTCACCTGAAGGCAGTCATGCTCGACGTCTTCAGCGTTCTCAATTTCGGCATTTTCTCCAGGAAGCAAGGTAGCTGGATTCAACGTAGTGCACCTTTTCAGCTGCACATTCGGTGAGCCCAGAATTATCGTTTCATACCTTGTGAGTCTTGCTCCTGTCATGTGCTGCGTTCGGGAGCGGGTCAAAAGTATTTCAACTGAGTGAGGGACCATGACTGTTACTGGGTGTCCCATCACTATTCCTTCACTCTGAGTGAGGCTGATACCAACTGCTGCTACGGCGCGCAAACACCCTGGGAGTGCTGCTGCAACCGGATCCAAAGTAGCTGAAAAATACGCTACTGGTCTGTTTACGCCACCATGGGCTTGGGTCAAGACAGACAAAGAGCATGCATCACGTTCATGGCAAAACAATGTGAAAGGCTTCGTGTAATCAGGCATACCTAAAGCTGGAGCCCTGCACATGCATTCTTTCAATTCAACAAAAGCATCCATCTCATCTCCTTTCAGCTCAATTTCATCCAAGGCATCCTTCTGGGTCAATTTCAGTAGGGGCTTTGCTAGAGACGAGAAGTTGGGAATCCACTGGCGACAATATCCCACCATTCCCAAAAACTTCCTCACCTCCTTCCTTGTCTTTGGTGGACTCATCTGAAGTATGCTGGTAATTCTTTCCTTCATTATTTTCCGTGACCCTTTCTCTATTTGGTGACCCAAGTATTTCACTTTCTTCTGACAGAACTGTAATTTGGAAGGAGACACCTTATGTCCATTCCTTCCCAAATGGTTCAACAGAGCAATTGTATCGGCTGTGCAGCCACTTTCTGTCTTTGATGCAACCAGTAAGTCGTCAATGTACTGTACTAGGGTTGACTCGAATGGCAATTCTAATTCTTCCAAATCTTTCTTTAGAACCTGATTGAATATTGACGGTGACTCAGAAAACCCTTGAGGAATTCGACACCAACTATACACTCTGTCTAGGAATTTGAAACAAAAGAGGAATTGGCTGTCCTCATGAAGAGGCACAGAAAAGAATGCTTGTGACAAATCGATGACTGAAAACCATTCAGCATCGCAAGGAACTTGAAACATTATCACAGCTGGATTCGGTACTACTGGGCAGCACTTTATTATGATGTCATTTATTTTCCTCAAATCCTGCACGAGTCGGACTTTCCCACTTGGCTTTATTAGTCCCATTATCGGTGAATTGCATGGGCTGCTTAACACTTCTTTCAGTACTCCCTGCTTTACAAATTCGTCAATGAGTTGGACAACTTTCATGAGAGTATCTTGTGGCATGTGGTATTGTGGGGTCTGGGGAAAGATTGCATTGGGCTTTACCATCACTTTCACTGGTTCCACTCCTTTCATCAATCCCACCTCTTTCCCTGTCATGTCCCACACTTCCTTTCCGACTGTTTCCCGTAATTCTGCTGGGATATCTTCTTCAGTTATCATCGGGAAGAGACAAATCAGAGGATACTCTTCGTCGACTGTTTCCATCTCATCCCCCTCTACACTGTCCTCGTCTTCCCCATCATTGCTCGTCTCTATTGTTATTCCTTCGTTTGAACACATTATCGAACAACCCAATTTACACAATAGGTCTCTTCCTAACAGTGCTATCGGGCTTGAGTCACACACCACAAACTGATGTACCCCTTGATAATTACCAATGCTGACTGGAACCGGATCTGTAATTGGGTTCGTCAGGTGTCTGTTTGCTACTCCCACCACTTGAACTGTCCTCCCAGAGAGCGGCAAATTTGGTACTTCACTGCTCTTAACAGTTGAACGTGTGGCTCCCGTGTCAACCAAGAATGAGACCCGATGACCCATTACTCTTCCCTCCACGTACGGACCCCTTTGATCAACTTCCAAGGATGCCGCAAGCATACAATCTCCTTCTTCTCCTGAACTCTCACTCTCCCATACGTTGTTTATTCCACTCTCACTGTGTAATGGGAACTGTTGTACGGTGCCATTTGTACTCATTACCTGACCTGTTACCTGTGGAGGAACCATCACTTGCTGCTGACCCATTGGTGCCAATGGTATTTGCATTTGCTGATTAGGTACCATAGGTAACTGCTGTTGCATCGGCTGCATCTGCGTCATCTGCATACGAGGCATCTGCATCTGCTGCGGCTGCATAGGTTGCAATCCCTGCAATTGATTTACAGTCTGAAAATTTGGGTTCGGATCTCTCATTTTCGGTCCCCTCATTGTCTGAAATGCATTGACATCATTGTTTTGCTGACCAACACCTGCACCTACACCTGCACCTACACCTGCACCTTCCTGCACCACCATCGGGCACTCGCGTTTCCAATGACCGACGATTCCGCACACGTGACACGGCATCACCTTCTTCATTGCCTGCACACCCGTCACAACAGTGTTCAAATCCGGACCATTATTCGCAAAACCTCCTCTGCCTCTGCCTCTGGCCTGTGGCTGAAACGCCATGTTTCCCTGCAATTGTAACTGCGGCTGTGGTACCTGCTGTTGAAACCCTTGCATCCCTTGCAAGCCTTGCAGACCTTGCAAACCTTGCAAACCTGTTTGAGCTGCCTTGAGCTGCATCATCATCACCTTCTCCTTCAACCTTTTCTGTTTTACCTCAATTTCGTCGCTACAGTATTTCGCATAAGTCAAGACTTCGTCAATCGGTTTAGACTGCCAACAAATCAAATGCGACTTTATCATCTGACTTATCTCTGGCCTCAGCCCTTCCACAAATCTGAAGACAAAATGGAGCATGTCCTTCGCCTCTATGGTTTCCGTGCCACTGTAATTCTTGAACGCCTTCAACAACCTCTCATAGTAACTATGAATTGATTCTTTAGTCTCTTGGGCAGTTCGGTCGATCTTCTGCCAATCCACGTTTTTCGCGGGTACCTTCGTTTTCAAATGCCCAATCACCTTGTAGTACAAGCTCATCACCATAGGTGATGGTGCGCCCGTTTCCCTGTGTCTCTCCGGTTTACTGGTCGGCCAACCTACAGCTCTTTTGCAATCCTCCCACAAATCTGCCGGAACCACAATCTCAAACAGAGTATTCAGGTCTTCCCAGAGACATTTTGCAAGCTTCACAAACCTATCAGTCTGTTGGTACCATTCAATTGGTTTCTCTCTCAGTTTGGGAAAATCGTCCGTAAAAGACTGAATGTCACTCCTGTGCCATGGTACATGTACTAATTTTCCTCCTGCTGTCTCTCTCATTGGTAACATTGTTACTGTATCACTACTCTGCGGTCTTTTCTCATTGTTCTCTGTAGCACTGTCCCTCCTCTTATCCTTCCTCTTTACCCACCTGCTTTCCCATTTGTCTAAGCACCTCCACACTTGTGCACTCTGTAGCAATTCTCTAAGGTGCGTCTTCATGCCTGCTGACCTCATGTGTTCAAAATCTGTGGTCCCAAAATCTAACCTGTAGCTCCTGCTCAAATGTTTCGTCTTGTCTATGTCAACCCCGTTTCTGTCAGCTGCTTCCTGCAAGCTCTTATGTATCTTGTTCACTTCCTTCGTAATCCTGGGACATAGATACCTCAGCTCTTCTTCCGTGTAGGACTCTAACCTGTTCACACCCATAGTCCCTTCCACCAATTCTTGTGCTT